>NW_026637499.1:2493872-3117340 GCF_028554395.1 Pezoporus wallicus
ATGATACTCTTGAACAGCCTGAGAAAGTTGTAATGTGTGTTCCTTACAGCTCGGTGCACTAAGAGAGAAATGTGCTGGGCAGGGCTTGCTCAGCTTGTCCAAGTCTTGGGTTGTTTCTCAGTTTGCTTCATCCATAAGGAAATTGAGGTAGGATGTGAAATCCGTGGCTTATGTGATTTGGGGTTAGTGTCCCCTTGGGGCTCTTTTTTCCCCTCTTAATTTCAGGTGTGGTGTCTTTGGTGCTGGGATGTTTTCCTTGCACTTGTCCAGCTTGAGCACAGTGAGGGCCCCAGTGGGGTGCCTGGGGTTTCTATTACAGGGCAAATAGTAGGAGGAGGTTGGATGTGACCAGGTTTCTTTTGATACAATACAGAGGCGGGCATAGTTGCTGTATACAAACACATGTATGAAACCAATAAGTTCTGTTGATGTTTATGGTGTAAGAGGATGTTAATCATCTATTGCAATTCAAAGGCTGTGGGGAAAAGATGTATGTAATAGAGTCAACACAAAGATCTGCTGCTTTGTGTGAAAAGTCTCATTCCAGAGCCCGTGTTTGGTGGCTAAAAGGGAGGTCAGGAAGCCAGGAAGGGAGTAGGGATCTTCTAAACCCAGCCAAGGTAGTTATGAGGGCTGTTGTTGTCTTCACACCACCCCGGTCAAGCCAAGGGGAGCATCCAGTTGTCTTAAGGATGCTGAGGGATTTGTAGAGAGGGGATGGAGCAGCATCTTGGCAGCAGCCTTGGAAATGGCAGTCAACTTGTGCTTAAGCACTGAGATTTTATGCCTGTTGCATGTTGTATTGCAATGAGGAATCACAAATCATAAGGTTGTTAAAATGATGCTCAATGCCTGTCAATCAATATTTTACAGTCAGAAGGAAACAGTAGATGATGAATACAAAGTGTTAGGATATCGAATGAATATTTTGGGGTGTAGGAAACCCTTTCCTATGTACAGGAGAGATTCCTGGGGCAGACATGGAGTGCTTCTAGAAAATCAAGCTGTGGAAACAATGGGGTTTGTTCTGGAGTTACAAAAGCGGAAGCGCCTTGAACCAGTCGTTTTCACAATCCTTAGCATTAGTGTATTAGCCTCCATCTGTGTTTACAACCTGAGATTAAGAGCTTTATTTCCATTATATTAATGAAAGCTGGCTTTAGAAAGCCTTACCAATAATAGAAGACCCAAAAGCCCTTTGTCACACGCAGCTCTGTGCCCAACTTGAGAGCGGGCTGTTGCTCCCCTTTCCCCTCCTGGATTTCATCCCAAGGTAAAAAGGTGGTCTGGTTATCCAATGCCCTCAACGCAAGTTCTCTATTTTGCACCAGCAAGGCTGTGGGTCTGTACAAGCAAGAAGTCCCAGTGAAGTCAGAGCATGCTCTGGAGGCCTGAGAAGTCAATACGAGTCTTTCCATTGGCCCCGACAGGGTTTAGACTGCATCCCCATGCTGGGAGAGCTGGAACAATGCTGATTAAATTGTTTATGCTGTATCTAACTTGCTGGAACATCACTGCTTCTCATTCTGCATGTTTGGCCCCATCAAAGGGTGTTTAGTGGGAACGGAGCTGGTCCAGCCCCCATCATACCTGTGCTTTTGTGTCCCCCACATCGGTGATGAGTTTAGCAGCAGACAAGGGCTCCTAAGCTTTTGGTCCTGAAGGAAAGGTCCCACAGTGAAGCTGCTTGGATGCACTCTGTACAGTACAACTGCATTTAAATTACAATAACATAAGGTATCACTTCCCAAACTCTGAATAAGCCAAGCCCCCTTCCATGAAATCCCATTTCAATCAGTTCATTTTATTTCCTTCTGCTTTGGGGAGGAGGGGATTTATTTCACCAGTGGATGTATAAATATTGACTTGATTTAACTGGAGGAGCAGAGACACAACCAGGTCTCTTATTAGTTCTTACCCAAACATCAGTAAATACAGTCTTTCTGCAGTGGCTCCACCTCTGAGAGCTTTACCAAATACCGTTGCTCTTGAAGTGGAAAGAGAGTGAGAGCGCGTAGATATGAAGTGTACTTGCTGGAAGAAAAGAGAAGCCTATTAGCTTTGAAGCAGGTTTGTATACTCTCAGTTAACAGACTGAGTGTGTCAGAAGAGAACTTCGCTGTGAAAATGGGCTGTGTTTCTGCTTTATGTGTTAACGATTCAAGTGAAGTATGAAGAAATCGAGCATTGTTCTGCCCTAAGTGGCACAGATTGCGTTTCAGTCAGCGCAGATAAAGCGCTAGGGATTGTCTACTGTACTCCAGAAGATGTATTTGAATTGCATGTCTAATCAGCAGGGCTTTTTCACATGGGACTTTACAGCCAGATAAAACCATGCACAGTCTCTAATGAACTGTGCATCTGGATGATGGCAGGTTGGAGTGAATATAAAAGCTGGTTGGGAAATAGATTTACACTTTCTCCTGCAGAAGAGGATGCTGCCAACTGCATAGTAAAGTAATAGTTCACTGGCAGTGCTTTATGTCTGAAGGTCTTAAACCTCTTTACACATAAGATGATCTATATCACAAGCTTTCTCTAGAGACAAGAAAATACTGGCACAAAAGCAATGGTTTAAGTTGCTTCAGGTTGCTCTGCAGGTCAGTGGAATAGTGAAAACCAAACCCGAGCTGTGCTGAGATCTTAGCGTGTGATCCGTTGGGCACCACCGCCTCCAGGCAGAGGAGAGATGACTGGTTCAGTGTGAGACATCAGGGACCAAACAGCTGGTTGGAAATGAGGTGACAGGGTGGCACCTCCTTCCAGCTACATCACAACAGTGATGAGCAGCCCATTGCAGAAACAAGCTGAACACAGTTACTAAAGGAAGTGGTGCGCAGTAGTACAATATACCTCAGATTAAACAATTCCCTGCTATTGGTTTGTATCTTGAAGTTACTCTCACACCAATCAAATTGCAGTCATTTTGGTGTTGATACCTCAACTTAGCAGAGTATAAGCTTTTGCTTAAGTATAAATGTATGTATATGCAAGGGGTGTCTCATCCTTGCCACTGCTCAAAAAAGCATCTTTTAGTGTCACTAGTGAGCCCAGTGCAGGATGACCAGCCCTCAACTCTGCCTAATGTCACCCTTCCTTCGTTTTGCCCTGGATTTACCATTTCCACCTCGTTTTCTTCCTGCCACAAGGCAGGTATGATTTCCCTTTGGCCAATAAACTGCTCCCACAGGCTTGACCAGCACCAGGGCACAGGGTTATGCTTCCTACAGCTGTAGGAAAGTATCCTTCCTCCAGCAAAACAAATAAATCTTGTTTTACTTGTACAAACAAATAGCTTTTTGTTCGCTTTAAATAGCATTACCTTCAATGTTGGGCAACAAAGAGTTGTTTTGATACTTTCTAAGCTCTTCTTCCCTTCCCCTCCCTACTGAGGCTAACCCGGGCTTACTTTGCCTTGCACTAAATCTTTGTAGCAGGCATTTGCATTGTAACACGCTGTCTCCTGAAGGCCACGGTCTTGCACTGATTTCTATCTCCCTTTTGACCTCAGCCTTGAGGTTTGCTGGGTGTACAGATGAGCTCCAGCAGCTGCAAACACCATGTCCTTGTGTTCAGCATATGCAGCCGCAGAGCAAACAGCATCCCTTCTCTGAAAGGACTTGGTGTGACTTCCTAGTTGGTACCTTCCAGTGTTTGTTGCCTGCAGCTCCCCAGTGTTATCCCATGTGCTCAGAACAGGTCAGGCTCACCGTGTGGCTCTGTTTCATGGAGGAAGATGTGCTCTTTCTTTAGAGAAACATCACCTAACCTGCACTCACTAGGGTAGCACGCATCCATCTCCACCAGCCAGGCTTGGTCCTTGGGAAAAGCACTTGTGCTTGCTGATGTATTTAAGTAGCAAAGCTCCAGACTGGAAGCATTACTTCCACTTGTGCAGCAGCTCAGTGGGGATTTTGGTCATAGAATCATGGAATGGTTTGGGTTGGAAGGGACCTTAAAACTCATCCAGCTCCAACCCCTGCCATGGGCAGGGACACGTTCCACTAGAGCAGCTTGCTCCAAGCCCCTCTGTCCAACCTGGCCTTGAACACTGCCAGGGATGGGGCAGCCACAGCTTCTCTGGGCACCCTGTGCCAGCGCCTCAGCACCCTCACAGGGAAGAGCTTCTGCCTAAGAGCTCATCTCAGTCTCCCCTCTGGCAGGTTAAAGCCATTCCCCTTGGCCTGTCCCTACATCCCTTGTCCCAAGCCCCTCTCCAAGGTTTCCTGTCTATATGTTGACTCCTGTATTTTCCAGTAGCACCAGTGATTGAATAGGTCCTGAACCAGCGATAGATTGAATACAGCTTAGGAACACATGGAGAAACGGGGACAACAAATGGATGTTAGCAAAACCAGGCAGCCTTTGCTTGATATCCTAAATAGTCAGGATTTAGGAGCTGTACGATCCTCCTGTCAAAGCATTCCAATGCATTACTCTGTCATAGCTTACCTGCCAGTTCAACCTGCTTGCTTATAACACCTGAATTATCTGCTTTCCAGCTACCCTGTAAAGCTGTACTTCTCGAAATACCTGAATAGAAACATATGGCAGAGTTATAATCAGCAGGCAGCATTTCCTTGGGAAGGGTGGGCTTGCACTTGTGTCGCTGCATTTTGTTTCCTCTCGTTCCAATGGAGAAAGGCTGTGTTTAATGATTAACAGCCATTCCTACCTCTCTGCTGGCCAGGCAGCCCGATGTGATAGGGTATAGCTGGAAAAGCACCAGATCAGTCTTTGCCAGACGTGGCATCCCCAGAGCACTGGTCAAGAGACAAAAGCCTTTAGTGTTCCTGAAAAGAATGTAAAGCATTTAACATCAAACGGCTGCAAAGTTCAGACATGTCCCTGCTAGCCCCTGTGGCACAGGCTGGGATGGGCTGCGTCAGGCCGTGGGGAGGGGGAAACAGCACTGGGCTTGGTTACGTGGGTTTGAGCTTTCTGAACATCTCTTGTATAATTACTCCCTACAGCGCACTGGGAGCAAGAGATGTAACCACAGCAGCTTTAGCATCATGAAACGGCTGTCAGACAGCGGTCCCTGAAGTCAGAAGTGCTGCATGTTCTGCTCCTCAGCTGAAATAGCCTTGTCTTGGAGTGGTGGCCTAAGCCAGAGAGAGAAAAGGAATAGGAGCACCGGTGATCTGGACCCCAACCCGGCCAGCTCTGCCGTCAGGGAGATCCTGACTGTGCCATGGGTGGAGAGCTCTCAGCAACCCAATGGAGCTCATCAGCAGGTTTCTGCTCATGACCCTCATATCCCTACAGGATAAAGCAGACCTTAGTCCAGGGTGTGAAGTAGTGGCAGTCATTCAAATAGAGCTCATGAGTGTAAGAAATGCCAGCTTGGTGATGTTAAGTACAGAAAGAGTTGTGTAGAGATAAGGGAATCCTGTGCGGGGCATTGCACACCTGGGAGAGCATTACAGCAAAGCGTGGTGCACACAAGGGCAGAGGGCTCGGGCTGCTCTCAAAGGGAGCAAGAAGGGATAGAAATGATTGCTTTGGTATTCAGGTTTGTGCCAGGGACCAGCACCAGGCCCCCTGCCTACAGCTTTCCAGGGGCTTCTTGCTGCCAAGGTACCAGGTCAGCCTGCAACAAGACATCCCCAGGAGCTGGAGATCCAGGATGGCTGATGGGTTATAGTGACTACATGGGGATGAGCCCCATTCCTGTGCGTGGTTCATCCTCTGTTCCTACTGAGGTCACGGATGTGGATCCAGCCCTCCCCAGCAGCCCTGTTCCATGTGATCCTGGGCCACACTGCGCAGCCACATAACTGTGTCCTCCCATGACCACTGGGACCATCACCCTCCATGGCAATGTCCCTTCCACAGGGTGGGCTTCCTTTCCCTTGTGCTCCAGCAGCTCTCAGCCAGGCACCAAGTTTAGATGTTCCCAGTCTGGGCTGGGTGCAGATCCTTGGCCCAGAGGGCAGTGAAAGGCTCTTTATCCCCCCTTATTCACATGTTTGTTTGATCCCTCCCACAGGATTTTTCCAGTGCCTTGGGTTTCCTGCTGCCCCTGCCTTCTGCCTGCCATGCCATGGGTTTCAACCTGAATAAGGTATTTATCCAAATATAACCCTATAATTCCTTATTCTGGGGGCAGTGGGTGATGTGGGATGCTCTGACTTGAGCAAAAGGAAAGATGATTGAACAGCGTTGTTCTTCAGGCCAAACCAAACCGGGAGGGCAAACCCATGTTAGTGCCTGGGGTTCCTCTGGTCCTTCAAGCTGGGCACCGAGTGATGCAGCACAGCTGTAATGCATGCTCACCATGGCTCCCAGATGCCTTCACGCTTGGCTTTCCAAAAGGAGCAGAGAGGCAAAATCACATTAATAAATAGCCTTGATGCTTAACTGAGCTACGAATCCTTGGAGAGGTGGGAACTGATCCTTCTGGAACGCGGCTAAATAGGGCTGGGTGTTTTAAACACTGTGTTTATCCAGGCAGTAATGACAGGCTGCGTTTTGGAGAGGTGTGTTTTGTCAAAAGCAAGTGTTCTGTTCCCTGCTCCCCACGTTGGGTGGTGCGTGGCAGCATTGCCTCCTCCCCTTCCCTTAGTTTGGCTAATTAAACTGGAACAGTCAATTCCAAGTCTCTTTTCCCCCCTCCCTGTTTCATATTTCACCGCTGCGCTGATTTCCTTCAGTTTGTTCAGTGTTTTAAAATGGCTTCTATTTAAATTTGGAAGGGAAGACAAATAAATCTGCTACATCTATTTCTAGTCACATCATACGTTGTGGCTTTTCTCTTCGTGAAGAATGAGGTCTCATTTCTGAACCTGCATTCACTTGGCACAAGCCTTGGCTTCAGCAACGTTGGGTTTCCTTTTGTTTTAAGCTAATTCCCTTTTTCCCTACCACTGGGCTACATTTATGTCTGTTAGCAAAGCTTTTGTGCATGTGTTTAGTCTGAAAGTGTTCATGTAAGTATGTGAAAGGTATCGAGGAAGTGTGTTTTATGGTGGTCCTTGGACCTGTAGTCCTTACCCAATAGGCATCCGTTTCCATACATCCCTGCACAAAGATGGAGCACATCTGCTCTGGTTCTCACTTTGGGAAGCCAGGGCCTTGTTCTTGTCTTCGTAGAGGAGGGTTTTGTGAGGGGAAGGAAGGGTATCAAATACTTCCCCGGTTTGGAGGAGAGGAAAGAAAAAGCAGGAGGATACAAGGTGTATTCAACAGCACAGGAATTTCCACACGTTTCTTTGCAAAGTCCTTTTTAATAGATGAAAGCTTTATCTGAAACACTTCGGCTTGGCTGGAATATGAGGAATGCGTGACTGGGAAACATGGAAAAAGCAGCTGGGAAACAAAATAGCAAAGAAATCAAGATTTTATGTGATTTGTGACAAGCTTTTGTCCCTCAAGTGCTAATCCTCAAAGCTGCCCTGGATGGGTGGTCTGGGCTCCTGGCCCTTCCGAGGGTCCAGAGGTAGGTTTGTTTGGACATAGGAGTTTCTTACAAGTACCTGGATGTGCACTCATTGAGGTTGCATTGAGGACAGTGGATCCTGAGGCTGTTCGTTACCTACCCCAGTCATAAAACTGCTTGTTGCAAAGTTTGTTGTTGCCATTACTCACTTCATCTGTTATAGCAAGGAAGCAAAATGCAGATGCTTCAGAGCGAAGGTATGAGTAAAGCCTTATGCTCATAGGAACTGGGAGATGCAAAACCACAACTGAGTTGAATTGTATGTATTTAAGGAGAGAAGCCCTTAGCATGGTAAGAGAAGGGGTTACGAGATCTGATTTATGGTGGAAACCTCAACTTCTGGCCACATTCTGAGGCCAGTTTTTTAAGTGAAACCTGCATTTCTGAGTCAGGCCAGTCCTACACCAACATCACCCCCCTTTTGCTTCAGGTTCAGGTGCTTGGTGGGTCAGTGTTGATCCTACCTGTGGCTGTATTTGTCTAAGTTTAGAGCCCTTACCCGGGTCCAAGATGCCTTAGTTCTGCCTGGTCCTGCCCCAGGTACTTGGGGGAATAATGTGGCAAGGTAGAAAATACCTTCGTGCAGCTTTGATGCTCAGCACCCCGCAGGACCTGTCCTTGCCGCAGCCGTGACCCGCAGCCTTCCATTCCCTCCTCCAGCATCACCCCGGCCCCATCCCCTCCCGATGCGGTACCCGGGGGTGCCCCTGCCCCGCAGAGCCGCTGAACCTGCCCCTCGGAGGCTGGATCTCTGCTCATTAGCTGCTGTTTGCTGAAACCGGATACCTGGGGCACCCCCGCCAGCGAGCCGGGTCCCTGCCTGCAGCTATTTAAAAGGACAAGGGCAGCCTTAGAATTCCCACCTCTTTCACATCCATGTCCCTCCCAGCGCCCGGCCGCAGCCTCTCTTCACTCCTGGATCCCTGCGGAATCCATGACCCACGAGAGGAGCGACGGCCTGAGGGGGACCTGCCCGAGCCAGCCCTGGGGAAGGATTATCTGTTGAATTTGGGGGGACCTCAGCCTTGCCAGAAAGCAGGGGGGCCGTGAACCCCCAGCCCAGGAGACACCGTAGGGCAGGAGGGAGGAAGGGGTTTGAGAGGCCCTTTGGGCTTTTTTTTTTCCCCTCCTTTTTATTTCCTTTTTAATTATTATTCTTTCAAGAACTAGAAATTGGTGTAAGCTGCTGGGACAAATGAATGCCAATGAACATGGGGCTGCGAGGAGATGCTGCCCAGCCTCTCGCCTCGCTGCAAAGTAAGTGCCCAAGGCAGGGATGCTGTGCAAGGGGAAGAGAGCAGGGCTGTGGGAGCACCCAAGGGTGCAAGGAGGAGGTGGGGGGCTCTGTGTGATGGGTTGCCCTGAGGGTACCCCATGGAACTGAGGGGTTTGCTGTGTCCTGGTGTGGATAAAAGGGACCTGTTGGTCACCCCAGGGTGTGCGCAGTGGCTGGGGCCGTGCTCTGTGGGAAGAGGAGGGAGCACAGGGATGAAGGTTTAATCCACGTGCAAAAGTCCCCTCTGCTGGCAGAGCTGGCTAAAGCGGACCTGGGAGCTGATTTACCCTGATGAAATTTGTATAAGAGAACTCATTCCCCACTCCCTGCCCTCCTGGCTGCAGTTTCCATCATTTGGTGATGGGAGAAGAGGGGCGATGCCACCATTTAATCCCCTTCCCTGTGGGACCAGGGTGAGGATGCGGGCAGGGCCAAGGGGGGAGATTTTCTCCTTCAAACCCCTCTCCGTAGGCTCCCAACCAACCCAAGGTAGAAGCCAAGGCAGGTACCTGGTACTGAGGTCCATGGTGGGGTAGGTGGAAGGCTGCAGGTTTACGGCCCCCAGGCAGTGAGAGCAGAGGAGCAACCACCTCCATCAGCATCCTCCCCAGAGCGGGGTCCTGCACCTTCCTCCATGGGGCCTGGCAGAGTCTTCATCCCTTCAATGGCCCTAAAAGAGTTTCTTCTTCGTTAATTATTTATTTGCCCTGTATTACTCTTCTCTCTGTAAGTGCTTCACTGCTACAGAGGAGGGCAGCAGAGAGAGGCCGCGGAGCCATCCTTAAATCATTTTCATTTCTCCAAATCTGCCTTTTCCTCCTCTCTCTTAAGCCCAGAGGAGAGATCCTTGGGGGGGGGGGGGGGGGGGGGGGGCTGGTGGTGGGAGGCACATCTGCACTGCAAAATAAACAATAATTACAACCACCAACCAAACAACAAAGTAACAGCTAAGGGGGGGGGAACCCCAACCAAACACTTTAAATCAAGGACTTTTGGAAATCAGAGCTCCCAGAAATTGTACCAGTAATAAGGAGGGGAAAGAAAAGAGGCGAGAAATCCAGCGACCATGGGCCAGCCCGGCTTCCTAGCGTGTACTTTCTGTTCTCTCTCCTTCTTCCCAAGGTAATTGCAGTCTGCCGAGAGGGAGTTAAATGGGATTAAAAGATCTGTGTAAGCAAAAGGACCCAGAAGAGAAGGAGGAAGGAGTGAGCCGTCCGGGCCAGGGGGTGTCTTTGACACAGCTGAGCCCCTTAGAGAGGCAGAGAGCTGAGCTCCTGGGAAGGATGTACCCACAAACCGGCCTGACCCCCTTTTTCTGATGGATTGCTGCAAAACTTGCCCGAAAGAGACAATGCACTAAACGTGATGGAGCCGGAATCAGAGCCGGTCTCCAGACTCAGAGCTACAGCAGCAGGCAGGGGGTGAGTACAAAGTCCGGCTTCTCCCGGCGCTTGGGGAAAGGGAATCCCGGGCGGGACGGGGGTGCGGGGGAGCCGGGAAGGGAGCTCGGCTCCCGGGAATGGGCTGGGGGGAAGACATTCCTCTGCCAGGGGATGATGTGAAAACTCCTGGGCTGGAGAGGAGAATGAGCTGGGAGAAGGGAGGCCACGCTGCTGGAGCAGGGGAAGGGGGGGAGCGGGGCTGCGGTGTGCGGAAGGGGGTGAGAGCGGGGAGCTTGGAGCCGGGAAGGGCAGGAGAACCCCCGAACACCCCTCAATCCCCATCCCCATGCACCCGGGATAGGAGCCCCCAGCCCGGCAGCAGCACCGGGGGGATGTCCTCCCCATGCGGGATGCAGGAAGGGGCGATTCCAGCTCCCCGCTTCCCCTCGCACACCTCCACCGGGCACCCGGGGGGGGGGGGGGGGGGGGGGGCCCTACAGCCCTTCCTGGGATGCTGCTCCTCAGCCTCGCTCTCCCTCGGGATATGGGTTCAGGAATACCTGGGCTCGTCCTCCGGGAAGCGGGAGAACCGCGGGTGAGGCGGAGGGTGCTGGTAGCGCGTTCCCCGCGTGTCCGCTGCACCCACGGGCGCACGATTGCTTCTTCGCATCCATGTGTACGCGTGTATGCATAAACCCACTGCTCGCACACCCCCGTTCTCGCACAGCCGGGACCCGCTTTTACTCTCCCCATTGTTAAATCTGCTGCTGTTGTTGTTTTTCCTGCCGGCGAGCAGCAAAGGGTTAAGCGCTGCTGGTTGCGTTGTCGGATGTAATGATGATTTACCGACACTCCCTTGGAAAAGGCTGGGATTCTTCTGCCTGGCAGTTGGGGAAAGTTGTGAGCAGGATCCCTCTGCTCCTGCCAGGCGGGGCTGGGAGATGGGATGAAAGGAGGGGGGAAAGGGGTGATGGGATTTGGGAATATATCCCCCCCCCCCAACACCTCTTTGCACCCCGGGGTCACCCCGCTGCCGGCAGCCGCAGCTTGGATGTGGATGAATGTGCAGTTTCCTTTGTAGGCTGGGGCAGGCTCTCCCTGCCTGTGTCTGTGAGCGTGGAGTTATGTGGAGAGAAGCAGAACTGCTCCCAGGGGCTGCAAACAGCTCTCCTCGAGGTTTTGTGGGGGTTTATGTTCACAAGGACCGGATTTCAGTGCTTTAGGGTGGGTTTTTGTGCAGACGTGGCTACGGCATGCTTAGGGATGCTGGTAACTGCATCTCCCAGTTGCACCTTTTTGATGCTGGGCATGGTGCGGAGGGAAGCGCCAGCATGGGTCTGCGTGATGGGATCTGTGTGTCAAAGACAAAGCGGAAAAGGGAACACACAGATAAAAGACTGCTTTGAAAGACCAAGAGCAGCTTCACAGTGAAGGGCACAGACACCGCACAGGGCTTCAAGTTGTGAGCAGGATGGAGGTGACCGCAGTCATGGTACATACAGATAAGGATGGGGATGTCCTGCTTGAGCCCCAGGAGAATCAGATCCTGATGAGGATGGGTTTAGGAAATGATGGGCTCTGCTGCTTGCTCGCTGCAGGTCTGCATCTGGTTTTGCATCTGTGTCCCAGGCCAGCTCTGTGCACGGGGTTTGTGCTGCAGTGCCATGGGGAATGTGCGCTTTGGTCTCTTCTGGTGACTCCGAGTGCGTGTGCCTTTTGTTCCCGGGATCTCCTCTGGCTCCAATACCTCACCGGCGTGCTGCTGCTCCGTTCCCTCCTCAGCAGAGGTCGCTTGCTACCCTTCACATTATCTCCCGATGGGCTTTTTGGTGCTGGGCTTTAATTTGCTTGGCGAAGTGCTGTGCATCCTATCCTGGATGTTCCTGTTGAAGCTGTCAGTCTTGGAGAGGGTCCTCTGAGCCCAGAGCTGGCTTGTGCCTGGGCTCACCAGGCCATCCTTGTGCCATCGAGTCATCCTCAGGGAGGGTTGTGCTGCCTGAGGGCAGCTTGTAATGGGAATGTTCTGGTGCATTCCCGCATGGCACTGGGGGTCCTGCTTATCCCAGTGCTCCTGCAGCATCCTCTGGAGCTGGGCTGGATGCTGAGGGAGAGCCATGGATGGGAGTGGGAAGGAGGAGCAGTTGCAGCGTGTGCTGAAGCTTTGTCCTGGCTCAAGCATCCAGAGCTTGTAAAACCAGAAGAACACAAAGTTTTTACAGGCTCCATGAGCTCCAAGTGCCCTGTTGATGCATTTTGGGAGTGCACAGGCTCATTGAACCACAGAAGGTTTTGCATTCACCCATGCACTGAGCACATCCCCAGGCAGCAGCACTCGGCTGTGGTTGTGCCACCTTGGCCCCTTCCAGCCCTGCCGCTCTGTGCTGGCCATGGAGAAGGTCTGTGGATGCTCTTGGGTGCCTGCTTGCTGTCACTGGGCTGCTGGTGTGATGCTGCTCTGGGCCGCCTGGTCCACATGCTGGGTGGGGAAGCTGTACACATAGTGGTACAGCATCCGGATGGACCAGCCCCTGGATCAGTGTCCAGGTCTCCCTCCTGCTGCATCAGTGTGCATCTCTGAGCAGGTCCCTTCAAAGCTCCAGCTTCATCCCATTTCTGCAATGGGTCAGGGGGATAAAATCTGCCCTGTTTGAAGCAGTGTTTATGGAGGCTTCATCAGTGACCGAGGGTTGCCCAGGTCTGGTGCTGAGGGGCTTGTAGGAAGTCTATGACCAGAGACAGACACTGAGCATGTGGGTCCTTTCCCCGCCCTCTTTCTTTGCCAATTTGTTGGGGGCATAAGTAGAAATGATGGACACTGAGTGAAGTGCAAATGGAAACAATGGGGAATTCTATAGGGCTCTGCCAAACCTCATTCACAAAATGAAGGAATGCAAAGGCGCTTGTTGGCAGGACAAAAAGAGGAGTTAGATGACAGATCACGCTTAGCACTGCTGTTTGTCGAGGGCTCCAGTTACTAACCGAGAGCACAAAGGCAAGGGCCGGTAGTGAGTGTTGTCACTTCACAGAGCAGCAAAGTCAATCACACAGGCAGAGAGGGGTGGGCAGCATAGAGGGGACCGAGTAATGGGTTGTCAGGGAAGATCCCCTATTGGGAAGCTGCTGAGAGGTGTATGAAGGGTGTTTGGGTCATCACAGCCGTGTCAGTCCTGCATCTAGGAGGTGAGGAGCTGGGTAGTTCTGGGCCAGCTTTGTGCAATGACTACCTAAGCTCTGGTTCCCAGTTAGGAGAAGTACCAGTGGTTTGAAACCCATCATCCTTCTGCCTGCAGATATCGGGTATAAACCCATCGAAAGAACAAGGTGTCTGTGGGATGGAGGCTTGGTCACACTGATGTCTCCCCATTCTGCATATGCAGATCAGCATCTCCCTCCTGAAGAAGGGAAAAAGAAGAGGAGGTGTATGTATATATGGGGGAGGAAACACCAGGTCTTCATGCATCCAGGCCCTCCTGTGCCTGACTGATGTGCAGGCTTTAGGAGAGCAAAGCTGCTTTGCAGTAGTTGAGACCCATTGCTGTACCATTGCCAGGAGCAATTTCCCTCCCCTTGGAGAATGATGGCTCCCTTTTGTCAGCCCCTCATGGGTCCCTCCTTCGCTACCGGGGGCCTCCAAAGGAAGCAGCAGCTTTTTCTGGGCTGCATTTGCAGATAGATCTCTACAGGCACAGAGCACTGAGGGCATTTCCATCCGGAATTAAGGTTAGATTGGGCAGAAACGATGCCAGAGAAACCCCAGGGATTCCTGGGTTTGCACACACGCTCCAAGCACTGCGACGGGGTGGAGGAGTTGAGACGTTTCCATCCAGGATCACCCCAAGGATGGGTTGGAGCCTGGCCTGGGGAGTTTTCCATCCTAGTGAGTGTCCCTGTTTGGGCTGCTGGAGTGTCTAGTAATAATGGTGTGGCAATCTTCATAACCCTCTGCTCAGAACACTGTTAAAGCACCAATGTCCCACTTCATCTTCCTCTTATGGCTTCACATGCAATGAATTTCTAGTGACATCTATAAATCAGGTTTGATAAACCTGTGCCTAGGAGGAGCAGGATGGATTCTGGATGTTTTATGTGCTTGATGCTGGATGGTATTGAATTTCATTCTTCCCCACGTGATATTGACAGTTTCTCCACCACCCTTAGGTATCTCAGTGTATTCTGAATGACCATGGAAATGTAGGTCTCTGGGCACGTTTGCTTGTGTGCTTTCTTCTGTGCCTTAAAAACAGAGATGCTGAATGGGGGTTAAAAATGAACGCCATTGCAGTCATCTCCCTTAGCTTGCTGGGCTTTGCAACAGGGCCTGTGTACACCAGACAAAACTCTTTCACTGGAGGAATAAATCAATAGCTGGTTTATATTGCAGAAAGGGTCAGTGAAGGTTTAAGGGATTGATACAGGGACATCTCTATATAATAACTATATATTCCCATTGCTCTCTCCAGAAACGGAGGGTGAGAGGAGAAATAGAGTTTCCAGAAGTCTGCTCTGCAAAGGATGATACTAGCGCAGAGTAAGGCTTCTATCCCAAAAGCTGGCAGTGGAATCGATGCCATGGTGTGGTTTGAAGCCTCAGTATGTAGGTTGTGATTTTTGTTTCTCATTGACTCGTCAAAACCGCTTGGGGGTCTTGTATCACCTCCAGTCTTGTGCAAAGGATCTTAACCAGCAGAGACGTTTTCTCTTATAAGATGGTCTGTCTGATCTACAGCTAGAAATGTAGATTTGCTATTCTTGAAAACCCATTTTCAGCATCCAGCTGGCTTTCTGGTCTTTTGGATAGAAAAGAATGCACCTGAGTGGAGGGGAATGGGGGGAGAATTGTTTTTCCACCCTGCAAGAATGCAATTTCAAAGGCATTTCATCGCTATGAATGAGGGAGAAAACCAAATAAAGCCCATGTAGCATTTTCCTCAGCTTCAACCCGTCACCTAAGCAAAAAAGATGTCAAAATCATTTGGACTTCTTTTTTAAGACAGGGACAAGTCTTTTCATTTAAAAAAGCTGAAGTTGTTCCAACCAATTCCAGAAATGTGGAGTATTGGCTGATCACAGCTATTTTACAGATTGCTTCAGCTTTGTCGAAGTTGCACTTTTTTGGAGGATAATTCCTGACCAAGTCTTCCCTAGAGACTATCGTTTTACTACTGACCTTAGTTCAGCGCAGTGCTTTGTTCCTGTGGTTGTCAGCTAAGAACCAGTATGTCCGACAGGATTTTTCCTTTACTGTAGCTCTTGGGGCTGCCACCTTGACTTTACTGGGGCTGCAGCAGCAAGACATGCTGTGCACAAGCCAACTGAAGAGGTGATAACTCTCCTTTAGCCTCCAGGTCACCATTTGCTGCCCTCAGAAATCTGTGTGCAGTGAGAAAGTGGCAAGTGAGCCTGGAAGCTGAAAACCCAGGGCATGGTTTTGCTGTTCATACACTCATAATTAGGGTTGGAAAAGACCTTAGTATCATCTAGTCCCAACTGCACACTAGACCGTGTCACCCAAGACTCCATCCAACCTGGCCTCAACGCTGCCATGGATGGAACACACATGGATGTGTGCTAATGAGCAGCTGTGATTTCATCAGGTCTCTGTATTGGTGCAGACCACCATGTAGAGAGACCTCCTGCCCTGAGGCCCTGCCAAAAGTGATGCCTCAACCTTCTGGTTTCTTTAACGGGAGCTCCTCAGGATACTTACTCTTGGCTGCTACCTCCTCACTTGGAAGATGCTAAAATCGCCACTAAGGTTGAGAAGTGTTATTGCCAGTCTTTGCGCTTCTCTATTCCTCTCTGTTGTCTTTTGCCATGTACTTTTGGCACTGTTTAGTTCCCATGGACTGATCACAGAACTTAACAAAGAGAAGTGAAGCAAATTCAAGCTGCATTCAGTAGCTTCAGTTCGCTATAAAGGGAGTTTGCACTGGGAAAATTTTAGGGCTCACATGAGCTCGCATAATATGTATTTAGGGGCACTTCTTCACCTAGGGACTAGCAATGGGATCCTCATTCTGGTATTCATAGGCTTTGTGCAATAAAAGAAATGCCTTTAGTGGGTACCTCTTGACAGAGTCTCTGTGGAAATCGCTGCTTGTGGGAAGATGCTGAGATAAAGGCAAGGTGAGTTCGATTGCTCTATATAAGGTGAAGAATCTTCCTTTATTATTGCTCCTCGAGCTGCTTATGCAATCCTGTCACTGCAGAGTTGTAACTGCAAAAGAGCCTGCATTATAGAGCCCTGCCATAATTACCAGCCCCATCAGTCACAGCTCTGCCATTTGGAACCTGCTTTTGCTTTTTCCATTAAGTTGGTAAACTTTGCCAAAGTGTTTTTCTTCAGCATTCTGGCACCCGGCCCCGCTCTCTGCTCTTACAGTATTGGCTGTGTTGAGGGGTCCAGGAGCGGGGCTGAGGCCAGCTGGATCCCACGCTGAGCATTCGTCTCCTTTATAGCCCCGTCAGTGTCACTGGAATGAAATTACGTGCTGGATTTTCCTCTAAGGCTTGTTCCCTTCACTGTTGTTGGTCAAGGAGGGCTTTGGAAGCCAATTGGGGTTGTGAAGGTATCCTTCTAAGAAAGATCTGGGCTTCGTTAGGTGTTATTAATGCTTCTGAGGCTCCTGCTGCCCTTGGTGCTCATGTCATGTTGGTCACCCCCTTCCCCTCGTTTCCCCATGCCCTCTTTGGGCAGTCAAACCCCGCTGATGACACCCAGCAAGGATCTTTGCTCAATGCACACATAGAATTGCATCCACAACTTAAAACTCCATTGTTCTTTGGAGGTGAGCATAGAAATGCAGGTTTTCCCATACAGTGGGTTTTAGCCTCTTGTAAGTCATACAAGGGCTGCTAAAGGCAGCCATGAAGACTCATCCTGTTCTACTTCCCCTCCTACATCCCTGGAATGAACTGGAACAACAGCTCTCTGTGGACCCAGCAGCGTCTTCAGTCTGACAGCAGTGTCCCATGGGATGAAGTGGGCATAAAACATCCGGGTCTCTCCTTTTGGAGATCTCTTGAGCACAGTGAGGGTTTCCTGGTTAGCATATGGCTGGCTATGGATTACCATGATTTGGCTGTTCCAAGCTGGTTTTCCTTCATGCATAAACTAAAAGCAGCCCCAGAGCTCCTGAAATGAGCAGCCCAGTGTTAGGGTAATGGAAAAGAGCAAAGAACGATGTGGTTCATCTCATTAGTTTCCCAGCCCATGCAGGGCTGCTCCAGTGTTTTGTCCCTTCAAGCCTTAAAATATGAGTTAGTGGCTGGATTCCTGCATGGATTTTTAAACTCAAGGCCAGGTTTCCCCACTGACATGGAAATCACCGTGGCTTCATTTTAGCTGTGGGAAAAGGGTCTCCTGCACCGAGGGAGGATCTGGTCCAGGGTAATATACTGCCTCAGAGGATGCTTTCTTGTGCTGAAGCTTGGTGGCAGGAGAAGATTGATCTCTAGTCCCATGGGATAAATGATTTCTCTTTGTCTGGTCCAAAGAGAGGAGCAAGCTGCACTTTGGCATTGCTTTGCATATCCCAGTGTTTGTACTGGCTTGGCTGAAATGGAGAGCAACCTGCGAGTGTCCCATGCTGCTTTCTTCTGGCTGAGGGTTTTCTGTAGTTTACATTTTTGTCCCTCCAGCAGCCCTTGCTGATCAAGCTGTTAAATATCATCTCTAGAAGATGAGGGAATTCAATCTTCAAACTTTCCACTGTCAGCTTTAAGTGAGCTGAACCAAGGAGTTTCCTATGTTCGTTATTTGGCTGCAAATCAAAGCAGGTGGAGAAGGAAGGGGGGGACTTCAGCTACCTTTCTGGTAAAAGCTTTCCTCTCTGCTGCTGTTTTCAATGGCTTAAAGTAGAGCTAACAGAAAGGTTTGACCAATTCCTTCTCAGGCATGAGGGGTCTGCAAGAACACTGTGCTCTGGGAGTCTGCAGCTCTACCAAGCTAATGAGAAAGTCATTAATGGCAGCAGCAAGGTGCTGAGTGGCTTTAAGCTGCTCCCATCATTGTATCTGAGTGTAAAATGAGGAATAGATCCAATGAGGATTTTGTATGTTTAGAGTATTTTTAAGCATTAAGACTTGGAGTTTGTTTGCTGAGATGCAGGCAACGTGTCGCTGCGTGCCAGCCCATTTCCTACCCATACCCTTATAAACATCACGTACTCCTGGCACATCTTTCAACCTCCCAGTTTGGAATTATTCCTCCATCCTCTTGCATTTAGGATGTTCTGTCTTAGATGGGGTGAGTGCCAAGGAGTAGCAGTGGTGACTGCTGGCCTGGCACTGATGTCCCTGCATCTCAAAATGCCAGTCTGGTCCTAGTTCAAGGCTTGATCAATGGCCCCTAATACCAGTAAGAAAACATTTCACTGGATTCAGCAGGCTTTAGATGACTTTTATGTAGTAAAATGAGATCTCACTGGGAAGAAAATGCAGTTCTGCTGAGCGTTCATCCTCCATATCCCAAAGACATGTGGGCACTGACTCTACTAGACTTGTGATCAAGGAGAAGACCCTTAACAGGGGGGCTGCTTTTTGTTACTAATATTGTATAAACTCATTCTTTTCTCTTCTCTTCCACTTCTAGGGGATTCTGCTTTCTCTGGACTGTTTTATGTTTTACCTGGTTCCTGGGATTCTCACAGGGAAATTCTGAAGGTAAATCACACTTTTCTTTCTCTTTTCAACCCAAGTAGAAGCCAAACGCTTTGGTCTCAGTTCAGGTCCATCATTTAGTAGTCTCTGAGCCTAATGCACAGAATTAGGTGCTTTTATTGCTAATCTTTGCAGTACTGGTGCTGCAGATGATGCAGTTAACAGCTGGGAAAAGAACCAGGGTTTACAGGTGATTATGTGCCTCACAGGGGCTCCAGAAGTACCTCTCTGTCTGGTGGAACTGGTGGGATTGAGGCACTAAAATGTCATTGGCATCTACCTGCACTTGCTGGGGCTTAACTGCTTTCAGAAAGTGCCCCTTGAGGCCAGGGCTTTAAGGAATTAAGCATCTCTGGCAGACTGGTTTTTCCTTGCAACCCAGCCCTGCCTCTGCAGGCACGTGGGATGTTGTGCATATAGAGATGATGGGAGTTCTAAAAGTAAAAGCAAATTTAAGGAAGAAAAATGTCACCGTGTTGGTTAACAGTAGAATGACTGTGGTTCAGTCTCTATGCTGCAGTGGGAGTATTCTATAAGGGAGGGATCACACACCTTCACCCTGTCTTTACATCCCTTCTCCAGGCATCGCCTTCCTAGTGCTGCTTGGGAGAGGATAAAAAGTTGGGGTATAATAATCAAAGAGACGGAAAGCTTCAGAGCCAACAGAAACAACTTTTACAGTTGATAGCAGGAGCTGAGCATCTCTGCAGCTCCTGTTTGTCAAAGAGCCATCTCCTCTTAAAATAGCAACATCTCTTCCACATGGATGCTTTACACGGGTACATGTTGGAACTGAGCAGCTTCCTCTGCAAGCAGCAGACAACAATAAGTGGACTAGCAGGCTCCAGGGCTCTCCTCTTAGTCGGTAAAACATGAAGGAAAAACAGCAAGTTGGTTGATGCTCAGTCCATGGAGCACTTTTTTTACAGGGGAAAAAGGAAAATCCATCCCTGCCATCAGCAATCCTGAAAAACGTCATATTTTCCAACTTGTGCCTCAATGCAGAAGAGGTGAACATCTGGCTGAATCACTTAGTCAAGCAGTTTTCAGAGCAAGTTTTATGTCAGCTCATAAAGAGGCAGAACAAATAGTGTGTCTTGGCATCTTTCTTTTCAAGGCGACTTTTAATACGCTGTTTAGACTCATCTCTAGCCATCATTTTAATCCCATGATAATTATGGGTGGTGCTATGGCTTTTGATTGTTGCCATGAACCTAAAGAAAACTCGCTTTGCTCCTATAGCATTACCTTAGCATGGTGGATAACTCCCCTGTGAGATGCTTTCTCTGCGATGTGCTTGGTTTCCCCACAGACCTTGGGGTACCAGAAAGCCAACGCTTCCAAGGAAGCACAGGCTGTAAGGAAACACTGGTGGCTTGAGGCTGTATTATCACTCAGAACTTCCAAACATGAGATTTACAAAAGCAACAAGAGCTTGTTTGTAGATCTGTGTGAGGATGAAATTAAGCCAATGCCGTGGGCTTTTGAAAACACTGTAGTTTAAGGCTTAGGGGTCTTCCTGCACACTGGAAAATCGGGGAATGCAGAGGATGGTTTTTCCATAAGTGTTACAAATCCAAAACATCATGAGGTTAGTGAGTTCATCTGATGTGCACTGACTAAGGGTCTGGGCAGTAACTTTTGGAAGCGTAGTGTTTATTCAACCCAATTTTAGCTGTGGGCATCACATCTCAGCTGCCGGAATCTAGGAAGCTCCAAGTTATTCCTCTCCTGCCTTTTGGCTCTTGTAAAGCTTTTTGCATGGGGGAAAAAGGAAGGGAAAGGAGCGATGGGATGGAGAGCAATAAAACATTTTATCCCCTCTTTCAGAGATGATCATGTGGTTGTTCAGGAATCTCTGCGCATCTCACTTTGTTTTGCAACAGGAATGCTTGTAACTTAGCTTGAAGGCACCTGGGACCAGGCGGCTCGAAGTAAATGTGTTTTTCAATATGTGTTTTGATGGAAAAATCTACAGAGGGAAAAATTTGAAGGGGAAAAAATGCTTTGCTAAACTTAGAGCTATTTAAGGAAGCCAAGAATTACCTTGTGTTTTATGGTAGCTGATGGCATCCTGTCGTCCCAGGGGATATGCCCCACCGGCAGTCAGCATGGAATGGAGAGGGAGATGGGCTTGGGTGCACTGGAGACCTGAGCTGTGTGTCTGGACCTGGTTCTGGAAAGTCCACGTTCATGTCCTGTATGAGGTCTCTTTTTCGTCAGGTTTTGGGTAGGCATCTAGAATTTGCCCCTACCTTAGTAGGTTTTGAGGGAAGGAGTGTTTGGGTTGTGCTGGTTTTCCTTTAAGCCCTGTTGGATGCAGTTGGATTGGTATTGCAAGTAGCAGCAGCATCCTCTGAGGAGGGACACATCCTTGTGTCTTTGCAGAGCAGCTACCAAATGAATAGTGTAAAAGCATCTCTGCCAGTAGAGACACCACTGTCTTTCTCTGGGAGGGAGCCTAAAACTACATGTAGGAGTTGGAGGAGCCTACCACCTAGTTTAAGTGGTAAATGTATTTCCTTAGAGCTAAACGCTGCTGCCTTTGAAGTCTGTGGCAAGGGTCCCACTTGACTTTGTTAAACCCAGGCTTTGGCCTTTACTATTTCATGGGCTCTGGAAATTATCCAGCATGAAGATACTGCTGTGATTCCTCTATCCACTGCAGAGTAGGGAAAGCTTTACCTTTGCTTTGCTGACAGACAGCCCCATTGGGCAATATTGCAGGAAAACGGTGGGGGACCGAGGATGTCATAGTATGGGAGAAGCATCATTATTAACACTTGCACATGCTGTGCAGTGAGTTACTTGCTTTGCATGGAGTGGGAATATTTCCATCCTCTTTCACATCTGACACATCTTCTCCATGGCAGTCTCTGCTA
Source organism: Pezoporus wallicus (assembly GCF_028554395.1). Classification (NCBI taxonomy): domain Eukaryota; kingdom Metazoa; phylum Chordata; class Aves; order Psittaciformes; family Psittacidae; genus Pezoporus; species Pezoporus wallicus. The sequence continues at coordinate 2,515,515 of NW_026637499.1, forward strand.
GAAATGAGTCAAGCTGCCTTAAAAAAGGAAGGTGAGAATAAAGCTGAGCCCAGACAAAGTAAATATTGATTGATTTGTTCTTGCAAAAATGGCCAAGGTTTCTGCCAAAGTCAAGGAACAGAGGTTTCCTCATTATTCTTCTCCCTTCCTGGCCAGCAGCATTACAGGCCTCAGACTGGTTGAGTCTACAACCCTTCTGGCTGACACTGAGGATCTTTTTAAAGTGCCAGTTCTCCAAATGTTGGGTATTGTGATGAATATTTAACAGCTAAGGGTAAAATAAGCCAAATTCCAAAGTCCCTTTAGTGAAGAAGCTTGGTTTTTCTTTGGACAACCTCTGGTTTACGTCTTTTAATCAAGGAAAGCTGCAGTCCCATGGTGTCAGGTCATGTGCAGCCATGATTGACACTAGTGCATTTCATAGTTAAATGCTTAACTTGCAAGATCAGCATTTGGATTATACAGCCCAAGTAAGCTTCCCCAAAGAGCACTTAAACGTGAGAGTCATAGAGTAATGGGGATTGAGTTTGGACAGGGAAAAGGGAAGGAAATAGTTATCCTAGCTCATTTTCAACGGCGGTAGTGTAATGGTAATCACTATGGGCTTTCTTTATCATAGAATCTTTAAGGTTGGAAATGACCTTTAAGATGATCAAGTCCAACTGTTGATGTAACACTGCCAAGGCCATCACTGATCCATGTCTCTAAGTGCCACATTTGCATGTGTTTTCAATACCTCCAGGGATGGTGATTCCTACTGCCCTGGGCAGCCTGTTCCAATGCTTGACATCCCTTTTGGTGAAGACAGTTTTCTTAATGTCTAATCTAAACCTCTCCTGGTACAACTTCAGGCCATTTCCTTTTGTCCTGTCACTTGTTACATGGAGAAGAGGCTGATCCCCACCTCACTCCAAACTCCTTTCAGGTAGTTGTGGAGAGCCTCCTTATCTCCAGATTAAACCCCCTCAGGTCTCTCAGCCATCCCTCATCACACTTGTGCTCCAGGCCCTGCATCAGCTTTGTTGCTCTTCTTTGGATGTGCTCCAGCATCTCAATGTCTCTCTTGTAGCGAGAGGCCCAGAACTGAACATGGTGTTTAAGGTATGGCCTCACTAGTGCCGAGTACAGGGGGACAGTCACTGTCCTGCTGGCCACACTAGTGCTGACACATGTAAGTAACCTCTTCTATTAGACCAAATGATTGAGCTGGAGTAAAAGAATGAGCGTTGGGGTGCATAAGCACCTTTTTCAGGTCTGGGCACATCTACTTCACATAGACCTCGGCATCTTCCCCAGTTCAGTAGTTCAGCTGAGACTGCTGCCAGCTGACTCCAGTCTGCATTGCTTTTGCCTGATAATCTGCCTTGGACTTGGAGCTGTGTGTGACACTTGTTAGATCTGGGGGCTAAAAACAAGAGGATTCTACTCATCTGTCCATTGTGGACTTCTCATGGGGTTGGTGAAGAAAGGACATCAATCCTTTTCATCCTGTCTTGCTCCTAGGAGGCAAATGCTGGAGGCAAGTCTAACCTCTTCTGCTCAACGGCCTCCATAAGTCATTTCTCATCCCTGCACAAACCAAGTCTGGTTCCTCCAACCTATTAAAATGAGACTGTAAGATGATCTGCTGGGAAAATACACTGCTTTGAGAACCTGAAGTAGCTCAGTGCAATCTAGGTGCAATCTTTTCACGCTGGGAGGCACCTTTGCTTCCCTAAACCCTTTAGAGTCCCGGAGATCAAAAGCTGCTTCCTTCTAATTTGGAGACACAGATACAAGGCTTTGCTCCCTTTGAAGGTTCTGTTTCTTGCCTTCTGGGGATATAAAATTCTGCAATCAGTCTGTTGTTCAGATTCCTTTCCAGCTGTGTGGTCAGCACTCGGAATTATATCCCAGAGAAGTGGACTGTTGGTGCTCAGTGGGACATTTCCTTGTAGCGAGGTCAGCTCCCTCCAGAACAACTGGAGCTGGTCCCTGACGGGACCAAGTTGAGCGTGCACTTGCTCCTAACATGATGTGTTATATGCTCTCCATTCTGAGTATTGGAATGTGTGTGAGAGGACAGTTGGGTTTCCTTCATCCTGTTGCCTTTTAGCATGGATTGGTTTGATGCTCCCCATACCCACCCAGCCCTTGGGTTGCCCAACACCTCACACTGTCTTTGCGCTTCCCTTTCAGATGTGGATGTTCTTCAAAGATTGGGCCTGTCAGGGAAAAGGCCATCGAGCAGTTGGTCCTCATCACGTACAGTTCCTCAAGGAGTCATTCCTTTTAAATCAGGGGTCATCTTCACTCAGCGAGCACGCGTCGAAGCGCCGCTCAGCACCATCCTTCCCGCAGGCTCCAGCACCGACCTGCTCCTGGTGCTGAGCCTCTGCTCCCACCGCATCAACAACGCTTTTCTCTTTGCTGTCAAGAGCAAAAAGAGGAAACTGCAGCTGGGCATCCAGTTTGTGCCTGGGAAGATCATAGTCTATGTGGGCCACAAACGCTCTGTATATTTTGATTACAATGTCCACGATGGCCAATGGCACAATCTGGCCATCAACATCCGTGGCCAGACAGTCACTTTATTTACTTCTTGTGGGAAGCGCAGAGTACATGCGGATTTGCATTATAAAAAGGACGAGGCATTGGATCCACATGGATCTTTCCTCTTCGGGAAGATAAACCAGCACTCGGTGCAGTTTGAAGGAGCCATCTGCCAGTTTGATATTTATCCTTCCGCCAAGGCAGCTCATCATTACTGTAAATACCTGAAGAAACAGTGCAGGCAAGCAGATACCTACCGGCCAAACCTGCCCCCTCTCATCCCCCTCCTTCCCAGGGATCCGAATGCCTCCCCCAGTACCCCACGGCATACAGAGCCCTCATTGCAGGGTTTAAGAAACCTGACCACTGCTGCCCCATCCTTGGAGCTTGGCAGGGTCACTGCACCCCTCAAGGCTCGGGGTTCGGGTACAACCATCGCGTGGGTATCAACCCCACCATCACTGCCAAGACTGACAACCAAAGCCACGAAGGTCACAGTGGCCCCATCTCCTGTTCCATCGAGTACTGAATCACAGCCACCCACTCGTTCGCTCCCTCGGGGCACGGTGACAACCATCAGTGTGTCCCGTCCCACCCCCAGCACACGCATGGAGAAAACTCCCCTTCCCACTGCCAAAAAGGCCCCACCAACAAGCCAGAGCCCTGCCATGGCCAGGGGGAAGGAGTCCAAGCAAGAGACCAAAAAGAAGATCAACCAAAACCCAACCGTTGAGCCCTCTAAAGCACCCGGTACTGTAAAGCCAGTGAGGAGGGTGACTGATAACACAACCAGCAACGTCCATTTTGTCACCCTAAGACAGAACCCAAGCAGTGGGCCTGTTCCAAAGAAGCACGTGCCGTCCCCCACCAGGAAAGTGGATCCTAGTAACATCCCTCTGGTGTACACCAAACCACCCCTGGGGTCTGCCCGTCCCATCTCCAGAGCCAGGGCACAGGCCCTCAACCTCACAACCCCTGCTGCCACTGATGTCTATCAGATCTTTGACCTCCTCGGACCCACTCCGTTTCCATTCTTACTGGGATATCCAGGAGTGAAAGGAGAGAGAGGACCTCAGGTAAGTTCAAGCTCTTGATGCTGACTATTCCCAGTCACAGCTCAGCTGAATGGCTGTCACACCGTAACCTACAAGGGTTTCTATAAGCTTTTAGCGGTGTGTGACAGCCCAAAATAGCACTATTATGTTTGTGATTATCACAATTTTAGCACATGTGTTGCTGTAAACTTGAGTGCTCTGTGATGGTGGATGCTCCTTAAGTTTGTGCTTGGAGGTACTGCTTCATATTAGATTTAAGAAAGGGGAAGATACAAATTACCACCTTCCTAAGAGCTGCTGCTTAAAATTTGGTGCTTAAGCTGGGTCTCTGTTCCTCACCCCTGGTTTCTCTCAGGGCCAAGAGGGCAGAACTGCTGGTCACCTTCCAAAGAAAACCCAAGTGCCTCAGAAACATGCCACAGATTATCTATTATTTAACACTGGTTATTAATTTCTTACGTACCCAAAATTCCCGTTTCCAAAAGTGCCCCATTCCCATAAATGCGAGTGCAGAGGTTGCTCCAGGATTTATGGTTTTTTAAACAAACTCTCCTCTATTTTTCTGGTGTAAATTAATTTCTTCTTATTATTCCTCAGAGCCTGCATTTAAAACGTGCAAAGAGCTTCCTTTATAGCTTTAACTACTGCATTCCACACACAATAACCACTCTCAGGGTGTGTATCTTGGCCATCGTAAAAGTGTACACACATTTTGTAATGCTAAAAGCAGTCAGGCCACACTAATTATCTGCTAGCTGCCTTTCCTTTAAGTGCAAGAATGCAAACAGGATCTTTAAACTGGCCAGCTTTTAGGAGGATTTGGTGTTCCAACCCCAGCCTTTTGCTATATTGTGTGTATGAGGGGCTGTACATGTACAAGAGTTTCTCCCAGACAGTCTTGGGTTGCCAAGTTCCAGCCTAGAGCAAATTATTACAGCTGACTTCTTAAAATAGGGAGAGAAGGGTTTACAATGGAAATATTGAGGCTGGCTGAAGGAACACAATCAACAGCACTTGAGCCTGCAGATGGGCTGATGTCTTGCAAGTGACACCTAAAGTGATAACGGTTGTATTGTAAGGCCCTGATGGGTGCTTACCTTCAAGGTCTTCATTTCCTGCCCGTCCAGTTTCAGAGCAATGTAGTAGTTTCTCTCCTTGTCATTTGGATGGGGAGTCACCATCAGGTGTGTTTTGTTCTAAGGTTCCCACTTTGAGAGGTGCAGATGCTGCCCGGGGCAGGGGGCTGCACTCCTGCCTGACTTTACAGGCACATATCCCTGATGCAGAGGCTTTGTGCTTGGAGTTTTGCTAAATCCCCGAGTAGACAGAATGAGTCTCAGTGTTTTTTTCCTTCTGTGTTTCATGAAGAGTCATTTCAGGCATGTTTCCAAGGGGAGAAACGAAGCTGTCCTGAGCTCCTCCTAAACCGCTGCTTACCTGTACAGGCTAAATGTCATGGACTGCTCTGAGCTCAGTGGAATCCTGACCTTTCCCACCTTATCCCCCTGCAAGTGTCATGAGGGTGATGGAGCTTCAAGCCCCCACTTCTCCCTGCAATGTAAAGGGCTTATTACCGAACTGGAGTGGAAAATCCCTCTCAGCTTGTGAATCACAGCACAGAAACAGATTCAGGCTGTGGAGGGCTGAGGGAAGAGACGGCAGGATTTTTTCCATCCCGTCTGAGAACAACTGGAGTCCTGAATTGAGGGAAAGGAGAACATTTTGAGGCTCTGTCTGGCCTTTTCCTCTTTGACTGCTGGAAATACAGTCGGCACTTTGGGAGGGAAAGGTTATGGCTTGGCTGCGTGCGGTGCTCAATAGCTCCTGTGACTCACTTGGAGATCTTTGTACCACACTGCATTGGATGTCTCTGACGTGGGAAGGGAAAGAGGAGAAAAGACTGGAATGGGGATGACATGTTGGGAAGCTAATAGAGCACTTCCATAGCCAGATGAGCATGTTTCAGAGCGAGTGCTGATAAATGTTCTGTGCTTGAGTAATTACCTGGCGCCTGCCTCGTGCTGTTGGGCAGGCGCTTCTGATGAGGTCAGTGCAGCCCTTCCTGCTGTGCTGTGTGATATCACTGCCCAGCGCTTTTCCTGGATGGGGCTGGGAATGTCATTGATGGAGTCTGGCGCATGGATGGAGGGATAAGATGATTAAATAGTCTTCCCATTTATGTTGTCTGGTACAAGGTGTCTGAAAGAGAAATGTCACTCTGGACAGAGAAGTGTGTGTGTGAAATGGCCTTCTACCTGCTCAGCAAGGATTGGGACCACCTTGGCAATGATTAGATATAGGAAGTTCTTTACTGGGAGGGTGGTGAGGCACTGGAGTGGGTTGCCCAGGGAGGTTGTGAATGCTCCATCCCTGGCAGTGTTCAAGGCCAGATTGGACAGAGCCTTGGGTGACATGGTTTAGTGTGAGGTGTCCCTGCCCATGGCAGGGAGCTGGATGATCTTAAAGTCCTTTCCAACCCAAACCATTCTATGTGATTCGATATGATTCTATATATGATTCTATGATTTATGGGCAGAGGCAGGCTGCCAGCCAGCAGCATCCTGCTTGTCCCCCTTCCACTTAAAGAGAAGGGGCCATCTTTCATCCTGCTCATCCTAAAATCAGGATGTGAATGAGAGTCGCAGTGCAAGGCAGTGATGATTCAGTGCGGGCACTGCAATTCTGGCTTTGTGAATGCCACCGAAATAACCGTGGTATAATTTTAGCTGTGCAGGGCCCCATCCCCATAATTGAGGTGTCTGCAAGCACTAAAAGGATCTGTTCACCTAGCAATAAAAGGCAGAACCCTCTGTGGATTAATCCTGCGCGACCACCACAGTGCTGCGCAACAGGAAACGGAGCCACTGCATCCCACATGCAACTAGTGTCAGTGCATTAATTCTTCAGGAATGTTGGGTTTGCAGGAGGAGGGGAAGGGATGTTCTTAAAAAAGAAGAATTTCTTGGGAACCATTAATAACCACAAGCATTTGGGATCTCGGCTCTGCATTTCTTCTGGAGAGGGGGGGGAATAGCACAAACCACCCAAACATCGTGCTCAGTCAGGAAGGCAGCACTGACTCAGCAGCTGGCAAAGCTCCCTCTGGATCATCCCCACGGCTGCCCGCAGCACCTCCACAGAGCCTTGCTTAAGATCCCCTATGCAAGCACAGGCCCCTTCAGTTAGCTTGCAGAGTGATGTGACCCCAAGCACATGGCTCAATTTGAACACCCATAAAAGCGAAAGAGACACAAGTATTTTGTTGCCAACATGTCAAGCGCTCAAGGCTTTGATGTGGTGGGTACTTGAATCCTCTGGTGGACGGGGTAGCATTTGCTTGTCTATACCAGCAGCAGGTTTAATGGGGAGATTTAGGGGGACAGTCATCCCTGACCATCAGCACTGCCTGTGGGCTGTCCATGTGCTGTGTCATACGGTAGAGCTGCAGCAAACCCCTTGCCCCGGTGCAGATGAGTGTTCCACAGCGCACCCCAAGTTGGACCTTTCTCCTCCTATATAGTGAAGCTGTAATTCCACATCTTTTTGTCCCTTATAAATGAAAGAACCCAAATACGTTGACTATGAGAAGTGTCTGAGGGTTATTTTTAGAGGAAGAAAACCTCTGGCACTGAGTGGGCTGAGTCCACTAAGAGGCAGTGGAAGCACTGAGTAACACAAGAGGAGTGGGGATGGAAGGAACATGTATCTGAATTGGAAAAATACCCTGGGTGGAAGGATGAGCAGCCTCCAGCTCTCTGTATACTATGGTGCATAGTCAGGAGCCCTAGGTTCAATCCCATCTTGAGATGTGGTGGTATCCTGCAGGCAGCCTTCTTCCACCAGCAGATGTGTTTCTAAGTGCATCCCCAGTCTAGACTGCTTCATCTTCTGCATGAGCAGTTTGTCTCGGAGCCCTTGGAGGCTCCTTTGCTAGAGAAGCAATCCCTGCCAAATCAATCAGCCAATAGGGGAGAGAAAGAGGTGATTTGGAACACTGATAAAATATGAAGTGCTTATTTCCAGTCCTCCTTGTAGCAGAAAAGGCTGCTCAAGCTGATAGTCTGTGATAAATGGAGGAACACACAATGTGTTTGAATGTCTCTTAATGAATGAGTCATATTAATAAAAAAAAAAGAGAGAATCACATGCTTTGTATAATTCATGGGAAAAGTTTCAGCCTCGCTCACACAGTTGGATCAGTGGCTTTTTGCTAATTTAACCAGAACTATCCCCAAAGGGAAATCATCTTGCAGGCGAAAGACTAAGAATCCGAGAGCTCTATTTGTGTAAAACAAAGTTGATTTTAAAGAGCAGTAGTTGAAAGGGTGATTGAGATAAATGTGCTGCAAAGGGCGTAAGGATGCCTTGTGGAAATATGCAGGTATTCTTACAAGTGATAGAGTGCGAGATCCCTCTGTTTTATTTTTTCACACCCCTTCAGACTTCTTTCCAAGGTCTGACATTGCTCAAGTCTGAAGTGCCTCCCGCAGAGATTGTTTCTGCAATGTCTCTATAGAAAAGCTGTGCTCATCAAGCTGGAATACTGACATTGCGATATGTATTGTGCTGCTTCTTTGCTCAGAATCAAGCTGTGGACAAGGGTTTGTCTCTGATAGGTGTTGTACAGACCCAGAATAAACATCTGTGTCTTTTGCAGAACTTGTATTACAAGACTGGCTTCCCACCAACACCTCTGTTCCTGCCAGACTTATGAGAGGTTTTTCTTTCTAGACTGGTTGAAACCCAGATGTGTCCAAATTTAACATGATAAGCCTGCCTTGGAGAAGAAATAACCAAAATGCTGGATGGATTTTTTTCCTCCATAAAACCCTGCAGATTTGCTTCAGGCCATATTTCAAGCTGGGTTTTAGTTTAGGTCCTGTCTCCCTCCCTGTGCAGGATGGAAAGGTGAGGAAGGGTTGGTGTATCTTTTGAAGATGAGATCTTCTCTTCCCCTTCCCTTCTCCTGAGCAGGGGGGTTTCATTCTAGTGTTGTAGCTCCTCAGTCCCTCCGTGCTGGTGCTTTCTGGATGTACAAGGCTAAACAGTACTGTGGCAATGGCCTTGCGTATGAAATGTGCCTCATCTTCCTCTGGGAAGAAAACAAGACAGGTTCTCTTATCTGCAGGGCTAACATCACTGCTCAGAACTCAATGCCAACATGGGGAGAAGCTTTTGATGTGTTTTCTGAACTCCCTTTTAAGTTGGCTTTTACCACATGCATTAGCATCTGAGAAAGAATGTTCTCCCTTCAGTCCTTGCAGTGTTTTGCACAGTGCAGGATGCCCACCCCTGCAACACAGCCTCACGTGGGATACAGGAGAGCTGCACTATTAATGGGGTACACAACATGGGAGGCAGAAATACATCAGAGAGACCCCGAGTATAGGTGGGTCAGTCCATCGGTGTGCACTAGAATATGAGATGAATTGTGTCCTGGGTAATTTGTTCCTAGGGGAATGATAATGGGAATACTCTGCTATCTGAGCAAGTCGATTCAGTAGGCATTCAGAAGGAAGCGAGTCATTTCCCACATCAACAGCACCAGTTCCTGCACTGATTATGCTTCCCTCCAAGCCCTCTCCCAGCAGGTTCAGCCTTGCTCAGGTTGTGAGATCTAAAGGCACAAGCTCCCAGGGGCAGCGCTGCAGGCAGAGGGAAGTGTGAGGAGGGTCACGATGCGGGAGAGGCAGAGATATGAGCTGGCTGATCTCAGCAGCAAGAGGAAACAGCAAGATTTCTCCTGTCCTCAGGGCCCAATGCATTTCCCTTTCAGACAACTCAGCTTAATTTTCCATTTGCAATTTGAAGCTCCAAAAGTGAAGGAGGAAGAGAGGTCCCTTTTACGCCAGGAAGTTTCCCAGCAGCAGCTTAGAATAAATCCTATAATCATTTGGTGGGATCAGTCATTGTTCCTAATGCTACCGTGGGAAACTGAGAAGGGTTAAACTTTTATGTGGCTGCTATTAGCTGCTTCGCAGAGCTGTTCAGGCTGGTTAACAATTCAGCTGTTTGGCTGGAGAAGAGAGTGCGAGTATCTGCTTCTGCCCTGTTTCTCCTTGATCTCTGATTTTGCTTTGTGTGATAACAGGGGGTGTGTGTTCTCTGCCATCAGTTTGCAGAGCAGAGCAGGCAAGAGGCCAGAGAGGCAAGAAGCAAAGTGCTAGGAGCAGTAGCTCACTGCAGGAGGCTGTCAGCTCTGCTGATCTTGTGAGGTGTTCATGCAATGGGAGGGCAGGAGCAGAGAAGTGCCAGGAAAAGGAAACCTTCCTGCCTTGCGGAGCGCTTCCCTCTGCTCACTATGGAATTCGCTAAGGATGCTATTAAAGGGCACGATGGAAAGGTCCACACAGGCTCTGGTGGGGCAGTTTAACTCTTCCCTGCACCAAGGGTGAAAGCGAAGATGTCTGTGGTGAGCACAGGGACTGCACAGGCATTACCTCCAGGCAGACTCCTGGCAGCTCACTGCATGGTGCTTTGTTGATAGACATCCCTTCCTCTCCATGTCTCGGAGCCTTACGATGGAAGTGGGACCTCATCCATCATCTGTAAGTAGCTGGGCCCTGATCCAGTCTCATTCTTCTCTGGCTGCCTCTCCCGATGTGCATTTTTCTCCCTGTGTGTTTCAGTATTGCTCTCCCCAGGCAGAGCCAGTTGTTTGACGTGGGCCTCCTGCTCGAGAGCTTGAGTTGGATGATAGAGGCATATGTAAGGGGCAGGAGAAATGAGTCACTGGGAAGGCACAGTACACGTCCGATCCAGCTACCCAGGAACTGTGTGAGAATGGAGAGGGACCTTAAAGACAGAAGGTGGTCTTGCAGTTGTGTTTCTCAGCTATCAATGTTCATTCAGCTACCCCAGTTCTCTTTCACCTTGGCTTGCTTCTGGTTTATGTATGTCACATTCTTGCCTTATGCAGTTGCCGTCGTGCCTGGCACCCTTTAGCCACTCATCCTGCAGTCACCTTATTCCTTTTGCCCTTTAGGAGAAGAATAAGAAAAGGCCAAAAGACAAACTAAACCAAAGCAAAGTGATAGGGGACTCCTGAATTACGTGCTGCTCTTTCTGTGCTGCTCCAGCCAGATGGCTTTCCCTTAGCTCCACATTCCCACTCCAGTGCAGGCATTAACTCCCTCCTCATTTTGGCTAGCTCTAGCTTATTGTGAGCAGTCCCCATTTTTTTGAGAGGTATTTTACTCAAGTGGCCAAGTGCAATTGCAGCTGCTGTTAGCAGGAAGGTGAGAAAGATCACCTTAACTCTGGTACACAGGGAACGCAGCATAGGCAGTGGTATCTTCTCTTTCACTTCTTCATTTAGGGGTAAATGGGAATGGGTCTTTATAGAGAAGACATAAAGCACTTGAATTCATCTTTGCCAAACCCTGTTAGCTGTTGCTGCATCAGTTGCATTGGATTCATGTTTTGATAGTTATCTTCCTAACTAAAGGGAATTAAGGAACTAAGGGGATTTTATTAATAAAGCTTGGATTCTGGAGCACAATTATACACAAGGCTTAAAACCTCCCATAACCATGTGTCTATTTGCACAGCTGTATAATTGCATTATGCACGGGGCCCTGAGCTGGCACAATGGCAGGTTACGTGTTGGGTATATTGCTGAAGTGAGGGTCAGCTGTACCAATAGGGGTTGTTACTACAAAGACCAGTAATACCGTGTTAGCAGCAATGAGCACCTTGAAGAGGGGTCAGATGAAGTCTCCCAGGCTATATCTCGGCACAGGCTACAGTGCTGGGTAGTAGGAGAGTGTGATGCGGTGTTAAAGCCCATCCATGTGTTGTCTCAGTGTGGGGCATCAGCTGTTCTGTGCTGTGTACCCTCTTATGCTGTAAGACAATCTTTTACTTGTCACCTTTACTACAGATAGAACTAGCTACAGAAAACACATGTTGTGATTCATGTGATGTCCTGGCAAATCAGTATTGCAGACAGACATACCTGGGGCTTTGTTTATTCCTCCCTTTCTTTCTATGGTACCAAATCTCTGCATGACTTTGTTTAGAAGACTGCTTTTATACTAATGAATTTGCTGCTTATGAGAATCCTTGAATCATATGGGCTAATACGGTAATGGGAGGGTTGGTAGTATTAGAGTGTATTTATCAGTTAGCTCTATGGTTCAGGCGAGTTTTCTCTGTTCAGAATCTTACCCTGGGCACGAGATTTAGGGTAGGGATCTCCAAGGGTTTTGTTACTAAATCACACACTTGATGACTCCTGAAAACTGTGTTAGAGATCAAGAGCTTTCCATTCCTCCTCAGGGCCAGTAACATGATGCAGAGCCTGAGCAGCTCTGCCTGGCAGTCCTTCTGCAGGAGGCTCTGCTTAGGGTGACGGCACATGTGGGATCCTACAGTGGTGATCCCAGTGGGAAGGGAGTGGAACCAGAGCGTGGTACCCACTCGGTGCAATGCACCCATCTTCTGCCTGCCACACAGTTGGAGAGCTCAGGCTGCCTTCCAAACGTCCTTCAGCCTGCTGCTCTGGATCTGTTTCTCCCCTGGATGCAATGAAAGCTCATCTTTTATAACAAGCTACTTGGATATAAATCCTCTGGGAGACACTTAATTAACAGTTATTCTTGTTAGACATGTTTGGCTTGGGGGAAAACAAGCTTTGAGGAGTTATTAGGGGTTGCAAATGGCTTTCCAGAAAGCTGAATTCTCCAGTCCATTGAAAAAATGAATAAATAAATGAACAAATTCAAACTCAATACATTACTGAGTATTTTTTCCTAACCTGTTTCACATCAGTGCACAGCTGGGTGCCTGATATCTCCACTTTCTTCTCACCCTCTGCCAAGGCCCCCCACTACTCTGACATGTACGAGTTGACCTCTCCTGTATTACACATTTAGGAATATCCAACGCTGACACCAATTCGATGACATTTATCCCATGCCACTTCAAAATACAAAGTGATGGGATGCAGTGAAGTTGTAATTCATGTCGAAGCCTACAGTACCAAGAGTGCCAATGTATATTGCAACACTCAATGTTCTTCCCTTGCCAAGGTGCTAACACGTTACTTGCGTGCTAGCACATAGCAGGAAACTCCAAAGCTGAGAGAGAGCTGTGTTACCCCTGTGTTACAGCATGGGTTCAGGAAGGTGGAAACACAGCTGTGATCATGGGAATGTCATCCGCAGCAGAAAGATGTGAAGGCTCTGTCCCTAATCTATGGAAATACATGCTTCTGCAGATGTTACTGTGTGTGGTGTTTTATCCCTTTATAGCAATGGTGTAATTTGAAGGGAAATAGGAGCATCACCCTGCTATAGAACCGTCATTAATTCCTATTTTTATTCTTCCAGGGCCCACCAGGTCTGCCGGGCTTACCAGGACCACCTGGCAAGAGAGGTTCTCGAGTAAGTAATATTAAATTCCTATCCATTTGCACTTGAACCTGTGTGTCCTACTGCTCCAAGGGCTGTTGTATGTTCCTGTGGCTGAGTAATGATTGCTTCAAGCCCTGCTGTTGAGGTCTGGCCTTCCTCCTTTCCCTCATTCCCTGTTCAAGGTTTTCAGGAGGCCACACTGGTGATTTGCAGCCTCCCTGAGCTAAGGATTGGCATTGGAAAGGCTGGGGATGAATGTTTCCAAATGGCTGTCAGAAGAATGAGCTCTTCTGTCTCATTTTGTTTCCAGTATCCATTCCTTCTTGCAAACCCAGTGCTGAACATGAGCTTTGGCTGCTTTTTGTTCTGTCCTTCACTCTTCCCAGCTTCCCACGGTGCTTGCTTTGAGGTCCTTCCATCACTGCACCTTCACTAGTGGGACCACGGTCTAGGACCAAGGACTCAGCACACAGGGATGAGCTTTTGTGTTCCTCACACTAAGACCTGCTCCTTTTCAAGGCCTAGAGCAAAATGTCTTACCTATTCAAAAAGATCCATTGTAAATTCCTCTGTTTCTTCCTCCCCACATTAACTTCTGAGGCAGATCTTTGAGCATTAAGTGTTAGGCTGAGGCCACATCTCACGCTGAGTGCTGTAACTAGCTGTGAGCAAAGCTTTCTGCATTGACCTAGCTGCAAAAGTAGTCTCCCAAAGCTGGGCAACATGCCTGACGTGGATGCTGTTAACTGTCGGCATCATTTTCATGTCAGCATGGTGCTGTCCCACAAGGTATGGTCATGGAGTCCATTTCCTGAGCACTGAACTGATGTGGGTCAGGAATCAAAAGATGCAAGTGTCTGAGGCTGGAAGAAGGGAATATTTGGATCCATGATCCAGGCAGCATCCTGGCCTGGCAGCAGCAGGAGATTTCCTCACACATACTTGGCTAAAACTCAACCCCATGTAATGTCTTTAAAGAACAACCGAGAGGCTAAAAGCTGGAGGCTGTGCATTCCCTGAGGGCACTTGTCACAGTCCTGTGAGATCTTGCAGTAACCAGTAAAGATAAATGCACCTTCTGTCTACAACAGTGAAAGCTCTGCAGGAGCCCCTGCAGCCTGGGTATGGATATCAATAGACCCAAGCATTGATTTGGGCCCCGAGTGTAAGGCAAGCAGCAAGCTCATGTGTTTTATGGACAGGATAATGGCAGATTAAGGCCAGGCTGGTCGGGGCTTGGAGCACCCTGCTCTAGTGGAAGGTGGCCCTGCCCATGGCAGGGGGTTGGAACTGGATGAGCTTTAAGGTCCCTTCCAACCTGAACCATTCTGTGATTAGATAAGTCCTACAGTGAAACACCAGGATGACTGGTCATGCAGCTCTGATGTCTTCTGACCTGCACCTGCATCAACAAATTGGCCAGTTCTCAGCAAGTCCCCATTAAGCTGAATGTTGTTCATGCTCACTCATGAGAGGTGTTTGGTGTTCTTGCAGTCCTGTGGTGTGCAGACTACTCTCTGTGTCAGGAGACCCCAGCTGCATCCCCCTTGTGAATGACCAAATTGCATCTCTACATCCAAATTTCACTACCAAAACTTGCCTTGTTCTGACTTTCTATGTTATTCCCCAGCTGTGGCACGCTCAGTCTTATACTTAAGATGATCCTCTAAAAGACAACAATCAACAGAGCATTTTGGAGCTCATTCCCTGCCAGAGGTGCTGAGAATCATCCTAGGAGAGAGTTCCCAGTTAGGAAGCGCTCGGCACAGCTGAGCCTGGCTTGGCTTGGACCTCTGCGAAGAGGCTGTGCTAACTTTGGGAAGGGGCAGAAGGGTCAATCTGTGAATGTCTGGCCTGGAGCACTGGAGACAACTGCTCCCTGCATCCATTGTTTTGACTTTGCAACGTGTTTCTTCTAGTATTCCTCTTTCCTGTGGCTCTTTGGGCTTTCAGTGCTTCATCGCAGAGAAAAGCTGCCAGAAACTAAGACAGGCTTAGGGGAATTCTTGCATCTTTTGCTCTCATTGTGCATGAGGCACTTGAAAATACATGTGCAACGCTGCAGGGGTTATGTTCTACCTCTGCCCAACCTGATCCTCAGGCAGACCAGTTGCAGAGCCCATGGGTAACCCATGAGGTGTCCCATGAGGCTCCAAGCCCAAGAGCAGAGCTCCTTAGGGGAGGTGGATATTACGGGCAACTTTGCAGTGCTGGGTGCCAGGGGAGAGGATGGATTGTTTCTAGTCACCAGTGCAGTGAATGAGCTAAAGCATGAGGTGCAACTGCTCTTGTAGCTTGCGCAATTTCTACATTATTAATGTTTATATAATTAGTTGGCTCATGTGAAAACCTAGTAGCAGCCTCTGACTCCTGACCTTCTGTAGCTGTGAAGCCCATAAAGTTGCTCTGTTGCTGATGTAGTGCAATATTTCCACTCCTTTAAATTCTGTACTCTCTCTGGTTTGTCTCCCTTTCTCCCCCCTGTGCTGGTCAGGGTAAAATGAAAGCCCTGATGAGCTTCTGCTTTGAGCTGTGGTCAGTGGCAGTTGGTAAGCCAAGATGGCTGATCCCATGGTTCTTTCTCTGTGCTTCCAGCAGATGAATAGATAAACCAGAAGATCAACTAGACTTGCCTGTGCAGTCTGAGTGTTGCTCATCCACGTAAGCTATGCCTCCTGGTTTGCAGTAACAAACACCAGTCTTTGTAGCAGCATGAAGGAGGTTGTGTCCAGGACACATCTCCCATTCGAGTGCATTCCAAGGCAGTGGATAGTGCAGTCGTCTTGAAAATGACCATTTCTTGATTTTGAAAAGCTAGTCCCCTGTTTAGAAGCATTGAGTTAATTTTACATTCAGTGTCATGGATCCATGGAGTTAGGTTCAGACTATACCAATGCTCTGCTCTCTGCAACTAGGAAGGCAAAGGTACATAACAAATGAAAACTGGGTGTTTCTTCTTATTGCCTAAGGGACTCCAAGGAGAAGGGGTAAATAAGTTGCTATTCTGATGATGGGAAATGATGGTTAATGAGTTTCTCAGGAGCTCTGCAAACCTGTGTAGATATTGCTGTATTGGCCATATGCTTTACAGCAGGTTTCCTCTCCGTATCCAGCTAGGATTGCTTTCAGCTCTTATGTCTGTATTAAAGAATCAGAGTGATAAGCAAGAGATCTGCCCACACCACTTCTCCTCAAGTAAATGTACCTTGGCAGGAGTCTGTGTAAGATCCGAGATGCATCTTGTAGGCAAGGGCAGTTTCAGCAATGAAGGGTTTCCCCAGCTTTATGTGGCATGCAGTGGGACAGCTTTCACATGGCTTTGTGTGTGAGTGGTGGCACGTGGGTACGAGCACAGCAGTTCCATGTAAAGGATGTTTTGTACTTCAACCCTCACTATTCTATGGTTCTATGACCTTTACATTGCAAAGGTTGAATGGGGAGGCAGTGACAGAGGCTGGGTTTTGCTCGCAGAGCTGTGCTAACAAGCTCGACAAGGAACTGTCAGCAAAGGGCTCCCGATGGAGCAATAACTTCTGCACCATTATGGCTTATCCCTGCCTCACCCAGGACTCAGTTAGCTTCATCCCCATGCTGTCTGCATGAGGGGCTTTTGCCAGCGCATCCATATTGATCCCAACCTGTGACTCGTTCCAGTGTAGTTAGACCAGCAAACTAGTCTGCACAAAATTGCTGTGAACCATCACACTTGGTCTTGAAATCTGCCTTCCAGATGAGCTCTATGGCAATCCTAGCTATCTGTTCCCCTTCTACATGGAGGAGACAGCAAGCTGACACATGACAGACAGGAATCTGGTGGTTGTCTTCAATGCCAGGACAGCAATAATGGGAAAGTCAGGCTTTTCAAAACACTTTAATTTAGGAAGCCAGGCCCCATTGGAAGTTGATCTCCATCTGTAATAGGTGAGAAAACTCTGGTATAAGAAAAGTGGCCACACAGCAGGTCAGAGGCAGAACTGGGAATAAAAAGCCTGGCATGCTGTAATTGCTCATATTTAACCTCTCTGATACAACACAGGAGAAACCCAAATGGATGGGTGAATAGAATACAGATACGTTCCCTGCTGCTTCGGGCATCTCTTACCACCCTCCTGAAAGGCTGCAGGGTCCTGGTGTAACACATCCCTGTTACATTTGGTCTGTGGTTGCAAAAAATCTCCCTTTCCTTCAAAATGCAGGGCTTCCCTCCTAAAACAAGCAAGAACTTCTCTCAGCTGCAGAGGTTCCCCGGTACCCTCATTCCACGAGGAAGACTTTCCGATTTCTGAGTAGAAGTGTTTAAAGAAACAGTTTGTTTGGCTTCACCTCAAATATTTAGCTCGTTTTTTTCAGCAAGCCGGAGGTCAGGGTGGGCTCTGTAGGTCAGGAGTAGAAAAAGCTGCTTTACACAGAGAAAACCCCAAGACACAGTGAGGTTTGAATGAGTCGTCATTGCTCCGACCGAAGCTTTCCAGCATTTAGCAGGAGTTTGGAGGATTTTCCCCCCCCTCCCTGTGAATGCTGGAGGGATATGGGGGGTGCTGTGCACAGTTACACTTTTGTTAATACTTGAGGGCTGTGAACCATTACGCATAAAAGAGCTTCTGTGAGCAGGGTCCCATCTCCAGGCACGTCACCGAGATGAACTGGGTGGCACAGTGCGGTCCTCAAGTAGCATCATTCACGTAGAAGACATTCCATGGAGATGGGAACCCCCTCCCCTCACTTGCAGAACACATTCAGGGATTGTTCTGGTCTCTGTGCTGTCCCATGGTAAAATTTTCCATGGAATTTCTGGTGCAAGGCTTGGAAGATCTCAGATGCAAGCTGGCATTTGCGATAGATTGGATTGTTTCAGCAGTTATAAGGGACCCAAAGTAGGTAGCTAAACAGGCACGGATACAAATAGTAATCCATGTTGTGGGATTTTGTTATTCAGTGGGGTCGGCCTTGTCCCATCCTGTGAGTGGAAAAGAGGAACGAAACTAATGCATTGATGATAAATATATTTGGGAGAATCCTACTTTTCAGATAGGAATGGGAAATTGAATTTAATTCAGGATAACATGGGTAAAATGTAGCACTACAAAGCCATTAGCTCTCAAGTTGTTCTCCATGAGAAGGCTGTTTCTGGGAGCGCTGGTTGGAGATGGGTAATTCTGGGTGCAGTAGAAGAGGAATGAACATTGACTGGGTTTAATAAACCAAGGGATGACAGCTTGGGGGCACAGTGACTGATACTGGGGTTTCCAGCTTGGTGCATGGATTAACGCATAAGGCCTGCCTGTTCAGATTTTGCCTTGCTAACAGCTCCCGAGGCGGATGCTGCCCTGTACCTTTTGTTACTCAGCCCATCAAACTGCACCACATCGCATCCTTCTCCTCTGCCAAGAATGTGGGTGTAATCACGGATTCAGGACTAACCATGTTGGAACACATCAAGATCAGTTTTTTCCCCTTCTTTAGGACTGCTGCCAGACTACACCCTTTTCTCCCCATGTTATGGGAGCAGTTTAAAACATCTAGCACAAGCCTCACACTGGGTTACAGCCATTTCTTGCGTGCCAGACTGGACTCTTCCCACTGCCACTTCATCAGCAGGATGTGGCCACTTCTCACTAGGGCAAGACCACATTGGTCTTTAAGAACAGGATGGACCTCTGACCTTCCTTTGCAGGGATTACATGCTAGGAGTCTCATTGAATTCAGTGGTCAAGAGCCTGTATTTCATAACCATGTTTTGTCACTGGATACTAGGATTAGACTATTACCTCCTTTTGGTTAAAGCGCTTTATGATTTTCTTGCTGTGCTTTGGTTTAGCTCTGGAAGAACCTGCACCAAATTATGCTGAAGGTGTGATTGGTCTCTTAGCCAGGAGAATTGGCAGCTGAGCTTCCTATGTCCCAGGTTTCCTCCTGGAAACTCTCATTCTCAACTAGGAGTCACACCAAACCATGCTGTTCCCTCCAGTCTGACACTGTTTTAAGCCTGCTTCAGGCTATGGTGGAGCATGGATTTCAACCAACTGCACTGAAATGGGCTTTGAGCCAAACTGCCTGCCTCCAAAGTTGAGAAACAGCTGAATTCCCTCCTCAAATCCAGCAGCAATCTGGATTTATGAACCCTGTTCAGAGCTACCCAGATTATTGCTTATGTGTAAGAGCTTTTTAGGAACTCACCTTTTATAGAGCCTCTACTGTTCTGATTTCTGCCACAATATTCATCTTCATACGTATTTGGGACTCTGAAGACTTGGGTTGAAGTGTTTCTGCTACCACAAACTCATTGCATTAACTTAAGCAGCACATTAAATCTGTGCTTCAGTGTCCCACCCAATGGGGTGAGCAGATGATGCCATAGTTTGCTGGGAATATGGATTTATTCAAGACTACTTGGTGCTCAGTTTCTGTGGCTACAGCAGCTCTATGTGTTTTCAAATGACAAGTTGATACTCAAACACCTTTTCTTTACAGTTGTCTCGGTTTCATTGGAAATTCACAGCCAGGCTAAAGTATCCAAGAGTGTCAGGCTGAAAATGTGGATGGAAATGAAGAATGGGCCAATAAATGTATTTGGTTTCAGGCTGAAAATCTGAAGGAATCTAAGAATGGGACATAAAATTTATTTGGGTAAAAAAGAATGCCGCTTGCAAAGTTCAGGCTCGGCCTTTTAATTGCTCTTACAGCAGACCAGCATGTGTTGGGAAATAGCACTGAGCGTTCAACAACTGTCTATACCACAAGATACAATAGCTGCATTAAAAAAAGACATTATTTTCTATTACAGTGCAGTCAAAATAAAACTGAATAGACATCAACACCCTGATGTTCTCATAAAAGAGGGCAAGGGCACTGAACCCGGATGGCAGTCACATGCAGGGATTTTCCTTGGAAATCAGACCCTGAAGATCCTGGCCCCATCTATGCTGAAATACTCATCGGAAATACTGCAGCTTAGTATCAGAGTGGCTTTTTATCCCCCAGACTGAACTCCTTGTAACTAGAGGGTACATTAAAGTGCTCCTCGTGGTGGTGTAAAGCCCATACGCAGTGTTGGCAGCACAGTAGCCCTTGGAATTGAATCTTCAGGGTGTTTCATCTCCCAGGAACGTGCTCGAGAGGACTTGGAATTGTTATTACTTCTGCCTGAAAGGTTAACAGATCTTCCGTGCTGTGTACAATCCTGGGATAAACTATCCTTAGCTGCTTATTCCAGATAACTCCTTAAATAGTCTTTGGAAAATACACAGGGTGGGTTTAAAATATGGTATGAAAGGAGATACTGCTGTTTGTGACCTGAAGCAGATCCCCTGACAGTGTCATTAGCTTGTGAGACCTGTACAAAAAACACAGGCTTAAATGGTTTAAAGGGACTGACTTCTGCTTCCCTGACTTCTGTTCTACCGTTCAGCAATCCATTCTCTTTCTAACCTCTAAAGGCAAAAGCCTGGTTGACTTGGAATGGAAATAAGTTCATCCCAAATAGCTGAATGTTTTCCCTGTAGTAATTCCTTCTGTTCTCTTCCATTTTGGCCAAAAAAAGCAACACCCCATCACACTTTTGCTCCCTTCTGCCTCCCTCCATCTCTTTCTGCTGGGGTTCCTTGCAGAGCTCTGACTCCCTTGACCACAAGGTAGTTTCTGTTAATGGTTGTGGAATATTTGGTGCACCCAAATCATCTCATTGTCACCACACATCTTGTGGTGACAGACACACGTCCCGTCCCATGGAGGTAGGTGGGAGCTGGTAGCCAGGTTTCACCACTCCAGAGGCACTAGTGAGGGTCCTGCTGTCTCTGGGCTGGGCCATGTACTGTGGATGCTCTGCTCTCTGGTCTCATCACATCACTCACGACTTTCTGCAGCTCCTAGGACTAACGCAGATGCCCGTTGACTCCTCCTGACTCTGTTTTGTGTCTGCTGTCTTTTTTAGGGTCCCCCAGGTCCCCACGGAAACCCCGGCTCACCTGGACCCCCCGGCCTGAAAGTAAGTATTGATTGGCACAAGGTGATTTTGCCTGCCTGTTTCAGTGGAGGAGCTGTGGCTTTTCTTGATCCCACTTGTACAAAACAAGGAGCCGAAGTCATTTTCCCCCTATGCTCACACACAGGCCCCCAGCAGCGCAGCCAAAGCCTTTTCCTGTGCTTTGAGACCCTGCTGCGTGCCTCAGTTCTTGGTTCTCCTTAATGTCCAAGACTGCCTTGTTAAGCTATGCCTGTGCAAGGGAGCAAACTTCTATGTTGGGATGAGGGCAGTGGAATCCTTCCATTCCAGAGCCCCACCAGGTTTGGGTTTCTTTGCTGTTTCATTCCTCTCCTCTGGGTTTTGCATCCTGCTCCTCCACCTTTGGGTCTGGACAGCAGTGGGGTGAGTGGCAGCACCCAGCTTCTTCCTCTGCCTTCCTCATCCTGAAACTCCTTTGTCTCTCCTTCCCTCTCCAGGGTTTCTGGGATCCCTGACCTCCATCAGTCCTCCCAAACTGATCCCATTGCTTCCTTCTAGATACTCTTTGGTCCTTTCCTCACTGAAGCACTGAGGCTTCCTCCTCCCTTTGCACAAGACTTTGTCACAGATGTGGCTCCAGAGGGGAGCTAAGCCACTGTGTCACAAAACTGTGCTCAGAAAGATGCTTTAATTCCCATGTGTGAGGCACTGTGTTACCTACAGACTGGGAAGCTCCTGGGAAACGGGTTTGGATTGTTTTGATGTCCTTGTTTACACAGAAACCCCTCAATAACACCAATCTGGGACTAAAGGACAGCTGAGTTTAGAAAGGCGATGCTTACTAGAGGTTTTCACTACCAAGGAAAGCCGTCTCAGCCAAATACAACGGTACAAGAGAGTCCTGTGCATGAAAAGATGGTCTTTTCATGATCTCATCAGTAGGCAGAGATGCTATGAGCACTATTGATGCTCTGGGAAAAAGATTCTGGAAACTTGGCAAGCTGCCTCTACGTGATTAAAAATTAGGCACTGGAGACACGCTGGTGAAGAGCAGCTGGTTTAAATTCTACACTGTAGTCATACGGCCTGAAAAGTGAGGCTGTAAAAGCTCTGCATTTTAGTGTTCTGCATTTATTATCCAGCAATGACTTCCAGATCACACTTGTTGAGTTCTATAACTCAAATCAAGGTTCTTCTATCTAACTTCCAGACCTGCAAATTCAGCCTGGTCCAATCTATAGAGTCAAATGATGTTTCTATGCCATAGGACTACTTTTAAAACACTTTCAGCGTAATGCCTGGTCAGAAATCATCTTTTGGCTGTAAAGCTGTTTTCAGTCGATCTCCTACTAGAACTAAAACTTCCTGTAAGCATTTTCCCTCCATCTCAATGCGTGCTCTGGCAGTGGGAAGCCCTCAGAGGATGGATGGATGTAACAGTCTGAAGCAGAGACCTGGTGTCATCAGTCTGTGTGATGTATTGTAGTTTGGCCAGACACCATTTGCAGGATCAGGGTGTTCTATGTGGTGCTTTGTCAAAAGGAGTATGAAGTCTGCAATGGGAGATGAGAGCTGCAGCTCAGAACAGGACTGGATATAACTTCACCTCTGGAAGGAAGAGCTTGGTAAGCCACGGTTGCAAGATCTTTGCATAAGAAGTGTGTTTTGGAAGGTGTGTATCAGATCCAAGAGGTTTGGCTTCCCTCCTTCCCTCCATTTCTCTGACACCAGCCCCAAAATACAGACTTTGCACAAAAAAGGTTTTCTTCCACTCTCTTACATTTTAAATGCCTCAACCCTTCACCAGGCTTGTGGACCTGGGACCTGATACCTTCTTAACAGACCCAGCCCATGTCTGACATTATGGACTTTGAAAGCCAAACCTGGGCAACAGAACCTAGCAGCCTCAACTAGGACTTCTCTTGCTGAGAGCCTTCAAGTGGTTTTTGGGCTGGATCTCCCTTAGATAGATAATACCGCGGAAAAAACAAGCAATCCAAGAAAGGAAACTGAAGTTTCCCAGATAGCTAGAGCTTGGAAACAATGACTAACACCAAGGCATTGTCACTTAGGAAGTAACCCAGAAGCATTGTTTTTATCAGCTGAATTAACAGAGCACTCATAAGGTCAGGCAGTACAAGGGATGTGATGTGGCATGGTACAGATGTGTTTGTGCACATCTCTTGTCCAGTTGTGCTGGTGATCACTAGTGCTGTGTTATTGGGCTGCTGTGTTTCTGAATCCATCTTTTGCAGGGTCCACCTTATTATTGATCTCTTGCACAGGTTGTAGCTGATGAGTCAAATTCCTGCTTGGAGCTGGAGCTCCGAGTTGCACTGACTTCAGTGGCTTTGCACCCACTTGTGTCACCTGAGAGTTTAGCCCATGGTGCTTTTCACATCCACTTAGAATGTGCAATTGCTTAAAGGGGCTTCTTGCCACTATTTGCATTCTCTGTGTTGTCCTTGGCAGCTGCAGAAGTGCAATTACATCTAGTTAGCGAAGACTGATTATAGCAGATAACCTCTTAAATGGCTGTAGACATATGTGGGCTAGGGTTGTGGCTGGCTGTGTGACCTGTAAGCTGCTGGAAGGGGGGCAGGAGGGGTGTTGCTAACAAGTAAGTGCAGCACTGAGGATGCCCTAATAGAGTTTGGGATTGGGAGGAGGGTTAGCTGTCAGACAGGGTGTGTTTTTAAAAGCCATTACAAGAGATGGGTTTGCATCTCTCATCTGGAGGCTTTTGGCATCAGACATGAATATGGTTTGCTTAGTTAGCTGCTCTGGATGAACCTCTCTTGTTATAGCACTAGGAAAATCTGATTTTTTTCCTTTTAGTGAATGGTTTGGCTCCAAGACAGCTCATCAGTTTGGCTCACTGCTGTTTAAAATACTATTAGTGGGATTGCAAAGCTGAGGTACTTAAATGGTGCAGCTCCAGACTTCTCCCACATAGGGAAAAACCAGAACACAACTTCTTCCTTTACAAGAAGTAGTTTGCTCAGTCAGTTGGGATGGGAAAGCGAGAAGCTTGTGGGCAAGGTGCTGTGGCTTAGTGATGGACAAGGCTTGGTCTAATTCCCATGTTGTGGTTGCTGCACAAGAGGAGTTGGGCAATTAATTCACAATTCCAGCCCTCACATGCAGGCATCCATTTGCTCTGGCCCTGATGCCATCTTGCTGATGAGTCTTAGGGACGTGTGGTCCTGCTTGTGGCTATAGCTCTGTGTGATGGGCTCAGCAGCGTCGAACACAAAACCATGATGTAAAGCACAGTCTTTGAGTTAATGTGATCTGCAGTTCCCATGGTACAACGTAAGAGGCTTGTATTCCTTTACATGGCTCAATGTCATTGCACTGAGCACATGGCAGGGTTTAGGGAGAGTGGTGGCTGTCTACCTGCTGCAGTAAATGGATACCCTGTGATCCTGGGAGCTGTTCTAATCGGTTCCAAGCGGTTGTAGCACCCACTGACACCTCCGAAGCTCAGAGAGCATTGCCCTGATAACAGCTGCACGCAAAGCAGGATTATCTGCATGACTTCATGTAGTGTCTGGAAACCAGGCAGCCTTCATTCAGAACTTGTGCAGATGCATCTGCCTTGAATCAGCACTGCTCCCTACAGTCCATAGCCAAGTAGTCTCGCTGCCTGTGAGCCTTGCAGCTTGTGGTGGATGGTGGCGGAGGAGAAAGGGAGATTTACACCCCGTGCAAGGTGAGAACAGCATGTTGAATGTAGTCTCAGTGAGGCTCAGCTGGCTGAAACTAGACCTTTGTGCTGTTAATGAGAAATGCCAGCTAATAAATACTATTATTCCTTTGTAGGGTCTCACCTTCTCTCCAGTCACTTCACTTGACAGCCGTTCATTAACCCTCACAATTATCCTGTGCTGGGCAGTTAGTTTTGAATCCCGTGCTGGTGATGTGACACAGAGGGGTTACAACTTCTTTATGGTCCCAGGGGTGTTAAATAGCCAGTGGCTGATACCTATGTCCTGGCTGTGCCAGAACTGATGTTAGACAGACCTAAGCTGCTTAGTGTGGCAAACCTTTCCTCTCCCCTGCCAAAAGAACCTGGCAGACTTCAAATCTCTTCTAGTTTTTCCCTACTTCAATCTCTCACCCCACTAGGTGCACGCGTTACCTCTCCTTTTAAGAGTCTGAACTGGGATTTTCAAAGGAATAGATGTTCAATTCCAGCCTCTGCTCAAGGGAAGATCACAGCCTTAAACTGCGATTATTCTCATCACGGCTGTTAAAAAGGAAAATCAAGAATACTGCCACTTAGGACAAAGTGTGCCTCTTGCTTCTGCCAGCCTGGAAGCCTCGCAATTGCTCTGGCTCTTCACAGAGTCTAATTAGGGTAACTTTCTCTGCAGTTTCATCTGTTCCCCACAGTTAAAAAAGCAACAGCATCTCACAAGTTGTTAAGAAGGGTGGTTGAGCCACAGTAATAGGCTTGGTAATTATTTTTGTGACGGTAGTTGTAGACAAGGAAGAAATCACAGCTGTCTACTCTAATGAGCATCAAAAGCCCTGACACTGCCTTCTTCCAGCTATCCTTTCTTTAGTCAATTTAATACTGTCAAATACTATTTAAAACTCAATGCTTTAGCAGCAGCAGTAACTCGCCAAAACCACCTCGAGCAAAGCAGCTATACCCAAGGACTTAATACATTTGGGATGTCAGAGAAAGAGATAAAACCAAATGTTTCTCTAATTTGGAGGCTTGGAGGAGCAGAAGCACATCTATGGGCTGGGTGCTTGGATTATGTCATTAATGTAAGCTTATCATTTCAGGGTCAGAAAGGGGATCCTGGGCTGTCGCCTGGAAAAGCTCGCAATGGACAGAAGGTAAGATGCTGCCCATGCCCAGGCAGCAAGAGCATGGTGTGATTTAAGCCCTGTGCATACATGTGGAGGGGTCCATGCTGCAGCTACTCAAGTAGACTTAGGACTGAAAATGAAGACTTAGACCCCGGATTCAGGGTTAAAGAGAGGTAGCTGAGGTATTGACCACAATGCACTGAGGTGCCTCCTGCCAAAGCTTCTTGTTGTCTAAGTGTTTATCTGTCTTATGCACAATCTGCAGCCCAAACTTAAGTCCCTTCTGCTGCAGGAAAGTGGCTACTGGAGTATTTAAACCAGCCTGTATGAGATAGAGCCAGCTTTGGGCATGCAGCTGCGGAAAGAGGCAATCCCAGTGTAATAAAAACCTTGAAGGCAGAGGGAAGGATGCTCACGCCAAGGAGCTGAGAGAACTGTGGTTTGCATTAGGTCACATACACAGCCCAGAGCAGATCACCACTGGGAGAGCAGCCTTCCAAGCCATTCCATTGCCAGAGAATGGTCCCTGCTGTGTGATAACCAGGGGCCTTTCCACCAAGGTCTGCTCAAATCAGCACAGAGCGCACAACTGGAAGCGTAGCTGGTTGCTGGATTCAGCAGTTGCTAAGGATCAGAGTTGTGCTAATTCATTTCAGTAAGTTACAGCTCCCATCTTTGCAGTTTCACAGCTGAGAAGTCTTTACTGAGGCAACAAGGCCTCACAGAAGTCTAAAAATGAATGGTGGAGTGATCATGGCTCCACAGCATCCACCTCAATTAGTTCCTTCAGTGGCGTGCCTGCACAATGCTTCATAACTCACGTCCAGGGCAAGAAGCCTGGTTCTCTTCCTTTCATCATGAGCCTTGCTATAAATGCACCGCTAATAGAAAGCATCAGCCATGAAGAACATGAGCCCTTCATCTGAAACCAGATGCCTCTGTGAAGCACAGCAAGCCACAGAGATGCAAGATGGAGGGTGACGCTGCAAAACACTTGGAAGGCTCAGTCTGGAACGATGCTTTCAGCTTAACAGCATGAGATGCCTTTTGAAATTCCCATTACACTACATGGGAATGGCATCGCATGGAAATCATCCACCCACAGTCTGGAACTGTTTTCTCACATGCATGCTCAGGGTAAGAAAGGGAGAGATGCAGATCGCTTTTAGCTCGTGTTAACAAGGCTTTTATTCCTGTTAGCAGTAACAGAAACAAGGAGTTTCCAGCAGGAGTTTGGAGTGATGCCTAATTTTTGAGCTAGATACTCCAAATGCTGATTTAGGAAGCAGGAACAGCAGAGGGTTAGACATTCTGAAGGGGTTTTTGATCCTAATCAGAGGAGGCTGAAATGGGCTCCTACAAATGGATTGGATGCTAGAGAGGTCTCACAGCAATGCGCTTATCCACTCCCATTATGGTTCGGGGATGCCAGCTGGGATGTGATACAAACCCTTCCCAAAAGCACAGGCCACTGACGGAACCTCCCCACCAGCAGCCTGCAAAGGTTCAATCCATGTCATATAGGCAGGTTAAATAACTATCCCATCATCTGCACTGGAGCTGTGGGCTGAGACAGTGCGGTAGCTGAGTGTGAGCAGATCACAGGAGGTACCTGTTGCTTATTGCATTTAAAATATAACATTTTCTTGCCTTGGTGGTTTAAATGTCTATCAAAAGGAGAATAAAGGTTGTGACTAAATGAGATCACTGAGGGGGGGGACACACACGATGACGGACACATCATTCATTCTGCTGGCAAAAAGCTGGACTCCAGAAGCAGCTGCCATTAGTTAACCGGGGTTATGATTTATACGAGCCAGTTAATAGAGATGTTGTTTAAATCTGTGCTTCTTATCCATCAGGTTTTGAAACGTTGCAATTAGAATCAGAAATATCAATGTTGGGTGCTACTGTGGGCAGATTATTTCAGTTCCCATATGCTAGACATAGGGAAAATGTTGCTGAAAAACTAATTCAACTGATTCCTACAGGGAGACGTGGGCTTACCTGGTTTGACCGGCTTCCCTGGACCGCCTGGTAGAAAGGTAAGAGTATTCTTTGCTAGTGAATTAGAGCAGCATCTTTAAGTTTTGTTCTCTAACTCTGCCTAAAGGATGTAGTTAAGTCCTAGTGCCCAACAAATAGGTTTCATGCCAATTCCACAGGTGTATAGACTGGAACATAGCCTAAAGGTTGTATCAGCAAGACTATGAGATGAAATTCTGGATCCAGATATCTGTTCCTTCTTTGTATTCCATGTCCTACTGCACCACATTGTCCCTCTGCACCCTGACACTGGGTCTTCATCAGCAAGCTGAATTTAGGTCTGGTTCAGCCAACATTATAATTAAATGGATCTACAGCTGGGATTCAGGACAGGTTTAGGTATTCCAAGGAAAGCTTGACTGTCTCTCCTGGTAAAGTTCATTTCAAACAGAATATCTGTATTGCTTCCTTCTGTTTTCCTTGGAGATCAACAGCACTAGCTGGGTTTTACTGTATTTGCTTCCATACTGATCACTGAACATCATTAACATCACCAACAATATACCTATGCCTAGAAAGGGTTATGTAGAGGTAGATCTGTCCCTGCCTTCATGCTACAGCAGTGTGTGTGCTTGTATTCATGCATTCAAGTCTGCACAGCAATACCTTTGGCAATCCTTAAGTGTATATTAGTATACATGATATATAATTATATATGAATAATAATACTTTCAGCTCATGTCTTTTATATATCAAGGGTATTTCAATTGTCCTTCCCATTCCAGCGTGTGTTGGTAGGTTGGTTTTTGGAAGCTGGTTCTGTTGCAGGGAGTGGTTTGATAGTTGGGCTCAGTGGACACAACTCCCCTTCCCAACAAGCCAACATTGGCATAGCTAAGCTGAACACTTCAAATTAGCATCTTGTTTCAATCACTTCATCAGTCAATGGGCCATTGAAGATGTACTGATCCTCGGGCCAATGAGCCGCACACAAACACCTACTCGGGTATGCTTGAAGCCTCTGGGGGAAGAAAGAAGGTGTGGAGGAGGCTGAAAGAAACCTTCCCTCTCCTTGATTGTTTGTTATATGTTTTATATGGGAATCATATTGCAAAGAGTATGGGCTGAGTTCATTTTTAAGCTCCCAAGGCTGGTCAAGCTTGGGGTGCTGTGTGGAACTAGGAGCAGCAGAGTGATTAATTACTGATCTTTTGCTGTCACAAAGAGTTCTAACAAATTGGGTGTTAAGAATGGCATTTTCCTGCTGTGACAGCTCATAAACCAAAACCTTGTGGTTGTGATCAGCAAAATGCAACGTCAGGAGTGCAAGAGCTCAGAGTGGAAAAAGCGGAGAAGGAACAGGAGATTGAACCAACATTCCCTGAGTCCAGCACATGGCCTTTATATCTGATCTCAGCTCCCCAGGATAGGGCAAAGGAAAGGGTATGCTTCTGTTTCCTCAAGTAAAGAGCAAGTTGGATGCTGAATCTTTTCCTTTGGTGCAGCTTAAAGAAAACCCCACCTCTCAGTAGCACTGCTCTGGCAGTGGCTTTGGTGTAACCTGGCTTTTATTAGCATCCTGCATTAAGAAAAACTTTACAGCTGTTGGAAAAATGTTTGGAAAAATATCCCTTTCTTTTTTTTTTTTTTTTTACTCTGGATTCCCTGCTGGCATTGTCCCAGTGAAAGTATGCTGGGGTGTTTGACTGATGGTGGGCAACGCATCTTGGCTACCAGAAAACAGCAATGCCTTGGAAATGGACATCCCTCCTGCTCACCCCATTGAAAAGAGCTCGAAGGGCTTTGATCTGAGAACGCCATGTAGGAGCCTTGAAACAGGCAAAATACTTCACAAGGGGGAATAAAATACTTTTCCCATTAAATGAAACAACTGGCTCAGCAGCAGGAGCTGGAACCACAACCAAGTAGCATATGGTTTTGGGTAGTGCAGCTCACAGGGTGAATGCGGACCTTTGCTATGTGTAGGATCGGAGAGTCTGACCTCGAAGCACTCATTTTGCCTTGCACCCATCTTAGGAGTATATGGAACTGCATTCAATCAGCAGATGTAACTCTCATCCTCTCCACACGATGAGTTGCTTTTGCTTTTGGGGCTTGGCTGTCCTCTTTGGTGTCTGTGGGCTTTGATTTTTGGTTGGGGGCTGCAGACTACTATGCCTTGCAGATAAATCTCAGCAGAGCACTGTCATTGCTCCCAGCCTCAAATGCTCTAGAGGAGAAAAATGGTTGTAGCAAAGCAGAGAATCACAGGAGACAGCAGCAGTGAGGGAGAAAAAGCGTTGTTTAAGTCACCCAGAGAGTAAAGAGAACTGGGAATCGGTCAGTGCTCCAAAACACATCCTGTCGGGCAGATCTCATTTGCTGGCCTCTTTACTCTTCACATTTCCTATCGAAGTGCAGGATAATCCTTTTTAGCTAGCA
Organism: Pezoporus wallicus; assembly: GCF_028554395.1. Taxonomy (NCBI): domain Eukaryota; kingdom Metazoa; phylum Chordata; class Aves; order Psittaciformes; family Psittacidae; genus Pezoporus; species Pezoporus wallicus. The sequence goes on from NW_026637499.1 coordinate 2,545,655, forward strand.
GACAGTAGATTATAAATATCACCACAGATGAGTAAATCCTTCACTGGAGTGCAATTTCCTTTCTGAATCACAGCCCTTTGTGTTGAGCACCCTGTAATCATCAGGAAGTGTTTGGATAAAAGGGAAAATGCAGTTGTTTTCGTACCCTCTGCCCTGTCATTTTAGTGCTATTTGAAGAGGACTTTAGCAGGTAAATACTTCCACATTGCAGTCAGCTTTAGCATTCACAACCTTTTTAGTTTTCTCCTTGCTATAATTAACCTGAGACAGAAATAATGGCAGGATACTATGAAGAAATACACATTCAAAGCTTCCCAGAACTCATTATATATATATATAGTGTGTGTGTATATATATATGTGTATGTATATAGGATGCAATAGGATTTAGTAGTAGAGTGTCTCCATATTTAACTTAGGTGCTGTTTACTTACTGTTATAAAGATAGCAGGGCAGTGCTTGGTCCAGACTAGCTCAGGACATACTGTTAGCATCCCTATCCTGCAGGATCCCAACCAGAACAGGATTCAGAGCAGCCAAGCTAGGCACCTATTTCTTACCAGTGGAGGGAGCAGACATCTCTAAGTGTTTGTATCTGTGGAAATAGGTGCTCCAGCTCTCTGGAGACAAAGGCAGCTCATGCTCCAGACTGGGGCTGGAGGAGCTGGACAGAGGAAACCCCATGGGCTCTGTGTAAATCCCAGGGCACGTCTGGAGATGCTGAACCCAGGGCTGTTTCTGTTGGCAGCTCTCTCTGGAGGAGGTGAGCATGGGGCCAGAACAGATGCTCTCTGTATATACAACACCCTGCTGGTCCATGCTCCAGAGATGGCTAATACTGATACTGGGTGGGTCTGGACCTTCACAACATGCCTTCACCTTCAGGCCAGACACCCAACCAGGGTGTAGCATCCTCCCTCCTGTCTGATGCTGAGCCCCTGTCAAGGAGCCAGGGAGACAGAGGATCTCATGGAGCAGATTCCTGGGGAGGGGCAGGGAGTCCCATCGGCTGGTCCTGCTCCAAGAGCTGCTGAAGCACTTCCAGTGGTTGAAATACAGGGAAAGGGCCCTCAAGGTGGTTCACATAAGGGCCAGCCAGTAGCCAAATGGTCTTTCAGGTCAGCTACCACCTCCTTAGGAGGTGCAGCTCAGTCAAAAGAGCAGACCATGATACATCAGCAAGGTCAAGCAGGAGAGAACTGGTGGAAAGAGAACCAACATTTTTCCACTCCAGAATGTCTGAATTATGAGCAAGGAGGAATGCAAAGGGGAGCGGGTAGCAGTGGGGATGGCTGAGAGCATCGCATCCCTCTGCCAGCGGAGGCTTAGGCTGCGGGTCTACACTAGCTCATGGGAAGGATAAAAAAGCCATTAAGAAGAGGTGTGGACCTGGGAGCAGAAACAGGCTTGGGTTCATCTGTGAGTGAAGGAAAAGGCCAAGCCCTCGGCCAAACCAGGGGTTGGTTATGACTTCCAGAGCGGGGGGATGCTCCCCTGAGGGTCTCACAGACAGGCAATGTGGCTGTGAGCCCTGGCTGGGGACAGTGAGTAGCAGAGGCTGACTTACAACAAGCAGTTTGTAACCCACCCCGAAAGCACCCCGTTATTTCTGCAGGGATTGTTTCTTGTTTATTATCTCTCACCATTTGTTTCAAGTTAAGTTTTCTGCCTTTTTTTGTTATAAATCCTGCTGGTCACCCAGCTAAACTGTAACTGGATTTCATCTTCTCATCTGCTCCGACTCCACTTGGTGGAAATGAGTTTGCTTTGAATAGCTGAAGCAAGATAACAAAGGAGAAGGGAGCAAAAAATGTACCTGAAGTGCCTGTCGCTTGCAGGATTTACTGTGTTTGAAAAAAGCCCTAGGTAAAGCCTGGAGAAAGCAAACTCTTCGAATACACAGCGATCAGTCTGCAGCCAAACAGGCTGCCTTTGTCCTGAAGCAGGTTTATGGACGACCTGTGAGAATGATTTGAAGCCTGCAGTGCTTGCCAGCTAGCAAGCTGGACTAAGAAACTCCTTCTCATTAACCCAGCAGAGAGAGCAGGTTAAGAGACAGATGCTCACCATTTTAGGTAGCTTCAGAAAGAAGGACTGGGGATTGTGTTGTACCTTGTAGTAATTAAATTAGAAAAGCTGGAAGCTCGACAAATCCAAGCTAAATCAATCAAGTTTCCCTTAATAGTAAAAGGTTATTTTGGTGTTTTCTATGGCATTTGAAGTCCTAAAGCAAAACTGAGCGCTCAGAAAGAGGAGTGACTCATATCGTGTAGTCCCCCAACTTGCCCTAAGCCAGTGTTTCAGCGTATAGTTTCCTAAGGGCTTTGCTAAAGGTGTAGGTTACAAATAGACTGATTTGAGTGTAGATACTGCTTAAAGTCTGTTCATGGAGCAAGTCCTTGAGTAACCACCAGGCAAGACCCCAGTGGGTGCAGGTTGCTGCTGCCAGCACGCTGTGTTGCACTGGCAGCATAAAGCAGGTGAAAGCGTGTGTGATGGTGCAGTGTTACCCCATACCAAAAACTTTGCTGCTTCTTAGAACTGCAAAAGAAATCTCAAACCAAAACCTGCAGAAATTCAAACCAAAACCAGATTATTATTATTATTATTGTTGTTGTTGTTTTCCTTCTTCTTCATCTCTTCTCTCCTATTTCAACAGGGATATAAAGGCTACCCTGGACCGCCAGGTCACCCTGGAGACCAGGTGAGTCTTCCTCCTTTCCAACACTGAACCTTTAGAGAGGGGGATGGATTTGCTGACTGCTGCTAGTTTGGATGCTGTACAGCCTGCTCAGTGTGGCCAGCCAGCTCCTTCCCAGGGTAACGTAGTACACACAGGGATGTGCAGTGAACTCCAGCTGTACACATGCACTGACCAAGCACCGGCAGGTTGGGAGGAGACTACCTTGGAGTTTCCATTTGATTTCTCATTTTCATTGCTAGACCAATACTAAGTGGTGGTGCAAGAAACACCAGCTCCCTACTACCCCCTTTATGTTTCCTTTTACATTAACTTCACCTGGAGTTTACTAACCACATCGTATTAAGTACTAATATGTAATTCCCCTCCCAAAGCCCATTCCCATTCTCCCCTTTTCTCTCCCCTCTCTCTTTATTTGGTTAAGCCTGATGTTTGCAGTTCAGGAAGGAAAAAAAAGGCAATGAATAGCAGGCCCTGTTAGCAGTGATGTTAAAGGATATTATACATGAATCCATTTAGTTTAGAAGAATTTTGGCAGTGCTTCCACCCCAGTAAAATGGTTCCATATGCCAGATATAGATGCAGCCTTGCACCTTCTCTTAGCCTCCTTGTTTCAAACTATCTGCTGCTTTCACTGCAGATGGAGGAATAGCAACACTTGCTTAATGCATGGATCCTACTGACTTGGCTTCCATGTGTTTCTCCCTCCTCATTCATTTATCCCACTGTTTACCCTGAATATTTGCTTCCTCTCTATAAGTTTGCATCAGGTTGATCCATTCCAGCCCCTTAGCTCGCAGAATAAAGCAGCTAAAAAGGTTCCTCAAGTGTGACACCCACCTTACCTGATGTGCCTTTTCTTTTCTCTTCCCAAAGGGCGAACGAGGAGCAGATGGAAGTCCAGGAGCCAAAGGTTATCCTGGCAGGCAGGTGCAGTAAATCTCATCGTGCTGTGCACAGACTAGGGATTTGGGTGTGCAGGTAGCTAAATGTGTGTCCTGCTGAATACGTGTCCCACTAAAGACAGTGCAGACCTCTGGACTATGCCTGAGTATTAGGCACGTTTTGCATCTAATATTGGACAAGTTAGGAACCTGGGACAGAAAAAGGCATATTGCTGTAAGAAATTATTCAGATGAATTCTCACTGTTAAAATTCACTAGCAGAATCATATATGTCCATGTATATAAAACTACTTGTGGACCATAAATGCATACAAAGATTGTATTTCCAGCTGCCAAAAAAAGATGATGAAAGAACACCAAACCTTTGTTTTCAAAGGAAAATGGATCAAGATTGGACACTTCGTTTCTTACTGATGTAAGATGCTGAGTAGCAGGAAGAAAACTGAGATGAAACAATTGTAAGACCCTAAATGAAATGTGTTGGAGGGCAGAAGACCTGGCCCTGTAGCACTCTACAGTGAAAAGAGTTTGTCCTGCTAATGGACACATTAATGTTGGATTTAGATGCATTAAGTCTCTGCCAAGAGGCAGGCAGGTGTCAGAGACTCTAGGCAGTCTGTTATGAGTCTATCAGGCTTGTCATGAGTTCGTATGTGTGCAGGTAATTGGACTAAAAATGATGTAGATGCACAGAACGTATCTACATCCCCTGCCTTGGACCATCAATAATGAATGATCCATTTTAAATTGAAAATTAAACGGATACCTTGCTTAGCATGCTGGAGAGTGCAGATGGTAGAACTGGATAAAGAGCTTTATGCACCTGACTAAATGCTCCATTCATACTCTGAAAGGCTCTTAGAGATTTGAATGCCAAAGAAGCTCCTAGGTGTGAAGGTGTGTTAGATGACCAATAAGAAGAGGTCCAAGCTATTTTGGACACACAAGGTTAATGAGTGCAATTCACAGCAGCCTTCTGCCCATCTGATAAGCAGGGTGAAATCTTTGCCATTGACATACAAAGAACAAAAGTGCTTTCTTAAAACGGGCTTTGGGTCAGGAAAGAGGCTTTTTCTTAAGGCAGCTTTTTGAGCTTATCTGAAATGTGTACCCAGCATTGGAGCTGTTTACTTTGCTGAGATTTTACTGCTTGTTACTCCTGTCTCTGCTGGCTCTGCAGCAGTATGGGAAAGGGAGCTTGGCTCTGCTGTGATTTGCACATCAGAGGCAGGACTGTGAACCTCACCCCCATGGCTGAAATCTTTGGCAACCATACAAGAGCTAGGAGAGAGCACAACCTGACTTTCACATCCCAGGCTGTGTGTGCAGTGCTGCCAGCTAAAGAAACTAGGGACTTTGCCTCTTCTTTTTCTCTTTTCCCTTCCAAAAAAGCCCAACAACATTTGGAACTAGAGAAAAAATTGACCTGGAAGCTTGCTAGAAGACAATAAACATGAAAATCCATTATGCATTTTTACTGGGTTTATTTCCACAGCACTTTGACTGAGCAGCAATAGGAATAGAAGTAGAATAAGGAATGTGTTTTCTACTCTTTCCATAGCTGTCGATGCTGCAAAAGGTTAGAGAGACTGTGGTACCCACACTGCTAAGTGGTTTTCTGGGCTGTAGGAATTAGAGAGGCTTTCTCACTGCCCCAGGGTCTGCCTGTGTTCCCTAAACAGGTATTGAAATACATTTGTGATTGCTGTGCATGTGTTCAGTTAGGCAGGAAAATGAATCGAGGGCTGTTGGGTACAGAGCATCACTGTCCATCGCATCTCAAGTGTAACACAAGCTCTGTGCACCCTGCTGCATTAGCCTTTTTGATCAGAAATCTCTACTCCAGCCCCGGGGAAGGCTCACTATGTGCAGCAGTCTCAGGTTCTGCAGAGTCCTAGCTCCTCAACAATGGGAGATCTGTTATTTGTATGTTTTGTCCTTATTTTCTCCTTTGTTGCTATGCCTTGAACTGGGCACTGAAAGCAGAACCACGCAGGGATAGTGCTGGGGATTTGGCACTGCTCGATGGGTTAGGTTAAAGCTTGTCCACATTTGTCTTTGTTTTTTTCCCTTCTGTTCTAGGGTTTACCTGGCCCCATAGGGGAAGCTGGCCCAAAAGGCAGTCGGGTAAGCAGCCTTTCATTGTCTTTTCCCTACTTGTTTTTACCAAAAGCTTCTCAAGAAACCTTATGCTTAATTTTGCAATCCTGAAAGTATTTGTTTTTATTTGTTGGATTCTGAGGGTTTCAACCATGCATGGCTTGTTTACTGAACCACTGCTCCACTTTTTATATTAAACATGGAATGCACCATGATCAAAGTTCAATAACAGTGCCGATGATACCAAGTCAGAGCTCACGTTGCAGGAGAGCAAAGAATGGCAAACAAATTCCTACCGAAGACCAAAGTCTGGCCTTTCTGCCAGCCCCATCTCCCAAAGGCCTCTTTAGTTTCAATAAGTGTGGTTCAGCGGTCTTTGACCACGCTGAATATGGGCTCTTTTGGGTATAGTCCTGGGTTTGGGAGTGATTTATACCATTATGCCAAATAGCAAGCCAGCATCTTGAAGCCATGTGCAAATACAAACAGTATCTCTGTTCTGCCCGGTTTTGCTCATCAAATTGAATTGCTGGAGGTTCATTCTCACTACAGAGGACTATTTTTATGTATTTTTTACCACTGAAGGTTCTCATTAATCACATTCTGTTCTTTTCCTGCAATTATCAATTCACAATGAGATTCAGACCCAATAAAATCCCCCGTTTCTCTAACGCGATGCTTTCTCTGTATGCAGTAAATTCAAGCAGCTGGCTTTCATCACTAGGAAAACTGCAAGGAATAAACAAATGCTGACCCTGTGGCTATTCCTGAGCTGGGAAGGGAGGTAGCATGTTCAGTGTCCTGCAGGAGAGAGGAAGATCTCAGAGTTGGAACTAGATGACCTTAAGGTCCTTTCCAACCCTAACTATCCTATGATAGCACAACTTGCCCACCTCACTTCTGCAAGTGATGAAGTTCTATGTCACTGGCCCAACCAGCACCTCATGTAATTGTCATATGGTGGATGTGCAGAATGTGAGCCTTGAAAACTGTTTTCCACTTTGCACCCCTGAGTGCCAAGCACTGAAATATTCATAGCTACTCAGGAAAGCCATTTCTCAGTTCTGTTGCAGTCAATCACAACTGGGTACTAAATGGGATATCAGCATTTTGTGCATTCAGGGAGCCAACTGTGGGCTCTCCTCCATCCACTACCTCTCTTCTTTATCTCCTGCAGGAAGTAGTGCAGGAGTTACATGATTTGACTTGGGATTCAGGAGGCAAAGGCAGACAGCACCATTTTAATGTAGCCACGTTTCCCAGCTAGGTATTATCCCTAAAGGAAGCATGAGCTAAAGGGAGTGGTGAAGAAGTTTGGTGGGGTTGACAGGAAGAGAAGTAGTGATGATGGAGGAAGAAAGATGAGAGAAAATCAGTGTTAACACTTGGCTCCCATAACAGAGAGGTGCCACTGAGGGGGGCTCCCTGCTGAAATTCACTTCCTTTTGATTCTGCATGTTTGGCAGAAATTAGTCCTTTGCAAAGGACCAGCACACAAGGTAACTTTGTGCTAACTGCTGAGCAGAGAGGATTAAACACAAGGCTTCAGTTGTTGAAGGGAAGGGAAATGTGGCATTTGATGCAGCGTGTCTTGTCTGAGCAGGATCCCAAGGCCGCGTACTTGAAAATGAGGAGTTTGAAAGGAGCAGGTTTTGTGTGAAACACATTGGTGCAAAGGAGGCTTCTTTGCAGTTGGGTGTCAGAGGGTCTCTATCTACAGGGTGAGCCTTGTACATCAGTCCAAAGAGCCTGAAGTGGCACTTTCAGCCTCTCTCTGCCTAGACCCAGCTTTGGTGCTTGGGTTGACAAGAGCGTTTGCCCAAGGCCTTGCTGGTGCAATGGCTTGCATGGAAAGGCTTTAGGCAGAGCTATTACTGATTCACTCCTCTCTCAGCAAGGATGCGGTCAGCAGCTTTGACTGCCAGAAAGTGGTGGTGTTTGCGTACAAAAGAGCTGCAGTGTTTGACCACCATGTGGTAGAGGACAAGCAGAAAGGGCTTGGTACAACATGATGCTTCCCCAACACAGCTGGGAATGAGTGCCCAAGGCAGGGAAAGAGCCATGAAAGGAGGTGTAGGCATGTGGATTATTTCTGCTTTCACTCTTGCTAACCTTGAACCAAGCTCCGTTTCCCCCAGGTTCACTTAGTGCCAGCCCAGGTAAGGTTTCTTCTTGCTGGCCTCTCCCTGCCTGGAGTCCTCATGATCCCTGGTGTGAGGGTATGTGCCCTTGGACTACATCGTGGAAGCCAGCACCATGCAGTCCATGGGCATATACACTTGCCTCAAGGTTTATTTCATCACGGCTGCCATTGACCAACGCTGGAGGATGCTCTGCTGTTCAGGGAAGACTGACTGGCTGCTAAGGGAGAAATGTATTTGACTACTTGTTTCCTCTTTCCTTTAGGGATACATTGGTCTCCCAGGATTATTTGGGCTACCAGGGGCTGATGGAGAACGAGTGAGTATTTTGTGGAGAAAACCTTGTTTGAATACAGTTTTTCAGATCCTGTTGTAACCTTCTTTATCCCTTGTTCTGGAGGGAAAAGGCAAGCATCCCTAGTGTTTTCCCATGCCTTTTTAGCCTGTTTCTACCCTTGCATGGAGACCCATGTCTCTATATAATACTGACATTCATGTCAGTGAAAAAATAGGCTTCAAACAGGGTCAATGCACATCGCTGTTGAGTACAGAGGAGAGGTTTTCCTTCGCTTAATCCCCTGCCTTCCTCTTCTCCCTTACTAGTTCATCTTAGTGGGATGGGGCGGGGATAAGGATATATGTGGAAATTCCCTGCTCCCACAGCAGTAACGTCCCAGCCACAGCACCCCAGCATTTTGGCTGTCCAACCAGAGATGTCTGGAAAGAACCTGGCTCTTGGAAGGGGTTTTCTGACAATGCCTTTCCTTCCAGTTGCATCAAGTTGAGCAGTCAAGACTGGGGCCTGTGGACAGGCAGTTATGGCTGCAGTTCCCATGTGTCCTCCCTTCCCTCCATCCTTTTCATCACGCCTCCTCCAAACCCACGTATCCAGAGCTTTGCAGGACCTCCCTTGCTTTTTTGCTCCCACATCTCCCCACTTGTCTGATCCCTGCCCATCCAAGACCCGCTCTTCCCTGCAAGAGCTCCTAAGAAGGGCCACTGCACGATGAAGACTGTTTTATTCCAGCTCTTTCTCCCTCCAATGGAAGCTCCAGAAACAAGCGATGTCCCGGGAGCATGTGGGAGTGAGCGTGTGTGTGTGTGTGTGCCTGCCTGGGAGGGGACTACCCTGCGCTCTAGAGTCGCTGATTTAATGCTTGTATAACTAAATAAGAAACATAAACACAAGTTCTCTGGCGAGTGCCTTCGCGGTGGCCTTCAGTCACTTCCAGACCAGTAGCTTAATGACTGCTCCTGCTAAGCACAGCTCCAGCCTCTTGCCCTGGGTGTGGATGCTGCCTGCATGTGTCCTCAGGGGGGGGTGTAACTAATGGGTGAAGGTTAATTGTCTTCTGCTCTCGAAGCTGATTCCTCAACAATGCCGCAGTCATTAGCCTGGTTTGCATTCCCCTTCCTCTTCTAGCTTTGGTTTGTATTGGTGGTTGCCTGTTTGCTTTCTCAACCAGACCTGTTATTTTTCTTCTTTCTCTGTGTGTTTTCCTTGCAGGGGATCCCTGGAGTTCCTGGGAAGAGGGGCAAGATGGGTAGGCCGGTAAAGTTTTTCCTCGTCTAATATGCAGACCTTGTTGAATGAAACTGGAAACAAAGCATCTGGCTTTGGGCTGGGGCCCTTCATGTCTTCTGATGGGAACTGAATGGGGAGATCAAACAAACCTTTCCATATCTGTTTTCTCTAGCAGGGAGAAACCTGAAGATACAAATGGTGTTCTCTTCCTTTCTTCTATGCTCTGCCCTTTTTTTTGCACTGTCTCTGTGCTGCTTTAGATCTTGCACTTCTCAGATTCTTTTCTGTAACGTTTTCCCCTCCGTCTTCCCTCTGACCATCCTCTTCCATGAATTCACTTTTAATCCCCCACTGTGACTGCAGCATCTCAGGTGCCTGTGCCTGCTCTATGCTCCATCACTCCCATCATGTTTGCTGCCTCTTTGCTGTGACTCTCGCCAACCCTTGTACCATCCTGGTTTGTATAATTCCAGTGCACTTTCACATAGAAACCTTTTTGCCCGTGGTGGTGGTACAGAGGTAATGCAGCTACAGATCAGATGACGTTTGCAGAGCAAGGAGACCAGGTAGCTTTGAGAGCTTGTCCAGGAGGAAGAGGCGCTTGCAAGTAGCACTGAATACAAGGGGAAACTGAAAGCTGCATAGAAGAAGAAGGGAGTTTGTGCTGACTGTAGCAAAAAGCAAATTGAAAGCAGGTGGGAAAAGTACTGAAATGAGTAGAGGCAAGAGGGCAAAGACAGAAAGGAAAGCATTTCCCACAGCAGCCTTCTTACAAGCAATTCTGTGTGTGCCTTTAGCAGAATGGTTTTTGCTCCGTGTCTCACTGCCTTTGCACCTTGTCCTTCATGTTAGCCTGAGTTTCCCTTGATCCCCTGACACCACTGCACTCACGGGCTCATTGTGAGATGTCCACTCACCCACACAGGGAAGAACTCAGTGCTTTTCCTTGTCACCCTCGAATGCGAACACCGGCTTTGCACAGTCCCACACTCACTGGTGTTCTCACAGTCAGAGCCATGCAAGCATCCCAACAGTGCCACGTTCATCACTGCCGGCTCTTCCTCTTTCCTTGGGATGGAGGGGAGGTTGAGCAGATTCTCTTGGGGTGGCTGGTGGAAATCTGTACCACAACCGAGAGCTCTGTAAAGCCCCTGGTTGCACCAGAAACCTTTGTGATGAATAATTGCAGAGAGCCCATCGATGGGACGGTGACTCATTGACCAGAGTAAAACAAACAAAGCAACTGTCGTTAGGTGCAGGGTTTCTGCTCTCTGCCTTGTTTCTGCACGGAGCACGCTGGAGGCTCAAAGCATTCCAGCTGTTGTTTGGCTAGTGTTTGGAATCTTCCAGGCAAGAGGTTTTTGTTTGGAGGTCACTGTTACAAACAAGGGGCTCCCCTGAGATCAGCAGGGAATCTCTCAACCATGGAGGCATTTAGGCTGGGATCTAGAGAAGGGATTAAATGGCTGCGCATCAGCACCTTTGTTCTACCCGGCTCCTTCAGAGAGTTCTGGCTCCATCCCTGTTTCATGATATCAGGATTAATAAGAAATCTTGAATGGGCTGATGCTGATGATTTGTACTCTGAGCGTGAAGGAAAAGATTAAGTGACAACCCAGAGTTATTCAGGAAGTCACTGAGAGAATGGAGAGTAGGAACCATTCCCTGGTTCCTTTCCCAGCACTTATCTCCTGGCCTGTGCTGTCTCCCAGCTGGTTCACAGCGTTAGTGAGCCTGCTGTGATTTGTTTCTGGTCTCTCTCATCCCCACGCCACGCGGTTTGTTGGCATGGCTACTGTTCCTGCTCTATTTCAGTGTTGTCATTGCAAGGGAGGGCTCCTGAAAGCTGCCATCCAAACCTGGTGAATGCTCTGGAGAGTAGGGAAGGAGCTGGTATCAAATACGTTTCTCTACCTAGTTTTGTTTGGGGTGAGAGGTGGTGGAGGATGAAGTGCTCGGCAGAGGAGGAGCAGGGGCTGGGGCAGTTTGCATGTGACACCGTGGGCCTCCGAGAGTGATGTAAGAGGGAATGATTAAAATAGAAGAACTGGACATGAGTCAGATCTTGAAACCCTTCCAGGGAAGTTAAGTTTTGCAGAGCTAGGAGGGACATAGTGAATGTGTCGTGGAACCAGCTGACTCCACCTCCCGCTCTGCTCTCCCTGCAGTGCATTTCTAACACGTGGGCCCTGCTGAACTCTGGTGGGCTACGTGGAGAGCTGTGATTAAAGTACAATGCACTAGGGAGACTGAAATAACATGAGTCTGTATGCGCCTGGATCTGCTGCCTGGTTTAGACGTAGGCTGGAGGCATGGAGCTGAAGCGGGCAGTCACTTAAGCCTTCAGTCTTGCCCGTGCGGTGGCTGAAAAGAATGGCTTTTTATGGTGGTTTTGTGGATTTTTAGGGTGTTTGGTTGAGCAGCTGGGGAAAATTAATAAATAAAAGGAGAATAAGAAAGGCCCCGTTGCTGTGAGGGCAGCAGGGTTGTGGTCTGCATGGTGCTGGAGGAAAAGGAATGAGAGAAGCTGTTGTTACATGCTAGACTGGTATGCAGAACCAATGTTCCAATCCTAGTTGACCTCTGGAAAGGAGGTGGGCTGTCACTGAAAGATGTGACCCACAGGAAGAGGTGCTATAGCTAGTGATCCGTCAAGAAGTGCAAAGCTGGAAGTGATAGGGTTTCCTTATGCTGTAGGAGATGAGTAGCTACCATCAGAAATGACTGCACTGCAGATTGTATTAACCTTCAAACAGTGTAATGCTTTCAGAAGTTCTCAAGGCCTGTTACAGAAAGAGGCTTAGAGGCAAATCTTCAGGAAATACACCCAAAGAGCTTTGAGCTCTCTTTTTGTTCATCTTTGTTACTGATGTGTGCTTGTATCTCTTTTTTCACATAGAGCATCAGTACTGATACTGCGCTATCACGCCTGATGTTTGCTTGAAATGTGTTTTATGAGTAGTATGATTTTAACAGAGATAGAAAGGAAGGAGCAAAGTTTAGTTCCAAGACACACTTGGGTTTGTCTGAGTTCTACTCACAATTTAGCCAAACACAGCTGAGGTTTTCTTATAATTTCCTGAGAACCTGCTGGTGTTACTGGTCCCATGCCTGGAGCTCAGCTGAACCCTTGGAGCATCACATCAGAGCAAACACCTTGTGAAAGAAAAGCCCTGGACCAAAAGGTCCATCAGTTTGGGACTTTAAAGCTCATCCAGTTCCAACCCCCTGCCATTGGCAAGGACACCTTCCACTAGTCCAAGCTGCTTATGTCTGTGATGATAAGCAGCCATGTCCCACCAGCTGCTGGGTGTGTGATGGGGGTTTTTGCCTCCTGTTACCCTTAGGCAAGGGAGGATAACACATCCTGACAGGCATCAGGCTTTGCACAGCCTTTGGCAAGTGCCAGCATGTTGCTGAGGCGCTGCTCTGAGGATACAGCTTGACAGGTAGAGTCAATTACTACTGTGTTAACAACAGGCCCAGAGGCAGGGTTTGTGCTCAGATGTGTGGCCGGAAAAGCTGACACAGCCTGCGAGAATGGCTGGAGTGTGCAAGGCAAGGTGGGGAGATGCAATGCTTCGGGGCTGCTCAGGAGGAAGAGGATGCGGGACCTGGTTTACCCTGTGGCAACTTCAGACAAGCAGCTTCTTGACCGCTTGCACAAACAGGATAACACAATGAGCTCTCCGTTGAGCTCAGTAGCTGCAACTTGGCATGTAAATAGCAAGGATTATACTGCTCAGGTGTCAAGGAAAGGGGTGTTATGAAGTGGCACGTGGATTTTGAGTATTAGGGATCAGTGCGCTGCCAAGTCCAGAAGTCTCCCTTCCCTCTCCCTGTCAGCCACAGCGTGGAGGCTGTGAGAGCCAGCAGCGATCTGGCAGCCACTGCAGCATAGCCTCAGTAGTTGTGAGCATCAACGCGGTGGCAAGCTGCCGCATCTGGCATCAGCTTCCCACGAGCAGACCACAAGCAGGGTCCCCTTTGCCAGCTCTCAGCTTGTAACGTAGTGGTGCTGTCTTGCCAGGCTGTTTTTCATGTCTGCTCTCTTCTTCCACGTTGACTTAGGAAGTTAACTCCTGCTGCAAGTCCTTTCTCTTCATCTTTATCAGATGTTGGATGCGCGTGTGATACCCCTGTGCTCCCCACCAATATGGGCATCACATGGAAAGGCATTGCCTTGTAGAGGACACTAGAGAGCAAGAAACAGGGCTGCCTTTGGGTTAGGGAGGTTTTGTTTCACAGCTTCCCTCAACCTGTTGGTATATGGCTAAGATAACTTAGTGGTGAACGTAAGTGCATGGGGCTTTGCCAAGTTACACACTCTCATCTGTTGTCCATGCAAACAATAGGGCCATGTTTTGCCATGTGTCTGGAAAGGCTGGCATAGCCACAAATTACTGGGAAAATAGATTTTGCTCCTCTCTGTAGGGAATAAGGTCATAAACAGCTCCTCTCTTCTTGCTCCAATCTTTTTCTCTGCTTTGGAGGCAGCTGAGGTTCTTCCTTGCATTTGGAGTGAACCAAGCAGGAGTCTCCTGCACCAGACAAGCTGAGATTTGGGAAACTGGTAACAGCATTCGAAGTACCTCTTCTTTAACTAATAGTTTCCAAACTCCAGTTGACTTGAATGGGCTCCCTTGGCCTGCAAACGGGCAGCCCATATGACTTTTCTAGTAAGAAACAGAACATAGGCATACACACTAAGAGCTCTCACCTACTGAGTACCATGGTGCGCATGGGCTACTGCGGATGCAACCATGTCTCTTTTGTCACTGAGATGCTGTTACTTTCCCAAGAAGAAGAAGAAAGAATGGAGCTGTTCTTCTCTTTGAATATTGAGAAACATTTTAAAGAAATATTGTAGCTAAAATGGCAAAAATTCTGAGGAAGTAGGGATAAACTGTGGTTTTCCACTTAGCTGGGTGATAGCGCAGTGTGTTGGTCCACAAGGCATTTCTTAAGGTCTGAAAGAAATGGGAATGGTTCTCTTTAACTGATCTTAGATGATGTTATCCATATATATCCTCAGAAAACTAATGTTTCTCTTCCACACAGCTTCACAGCTCAGGCCTGATTCACCTGAGCACTTGGTGGACTCATCCACCAAGTTGGATGTGTTGGACTTACCCAACACAGACAGCATTCCTTCCCAGCTGGTGTCACAGGTCAGGTTCACCTGTAGGCTCTGTGCAAATAGAGATAAACTTCCAGATGTGGCCAGGTAAAGGTAGTGGGGAAAGGCACAGGCTGAGGATCTATTTGTTACAGGTACATCCCCAAGATGAGCTGCAGGAAGGAGCACTGTAGGAGCTGATGGACAGGGCTTGGGTGGCTCCTCTGCCTTGTGCCAATACCCCAGCAGAGAACCAGAAAGTTTGGTTCCTTCTTCAGGAACTGCTTGATTTAAAAGCATTAATAAAATAGGATTTTAATCATTCTGTTTGCATGAAAAATCAAGCAGAGGTTTTGGAAATTAATATCAACAAAACTCTGTTACGAGACAGCTTTAGCCCATGAATTGGGTTTTTCCTGTTAGTCACCTAAGTTAATTCTTTGCTAGAATCATTCTTTATTAACCTAGATTCTTTAAATAGATTTGGTTTGAGCAATCAGTGACTTTCTTACCACTGAAGTTGGACACTGGAACTGGGCACCAGTCTCTCCTCCCCTCTGGGCCCGGTTCATCACTCTGAAATGCAGGCGCGAGCCCAGAGCAAATGTCACCATCTCTTTTTGGCCTCGGTTGTGTTTCACATGTCTGGAGTTTCCCAAATCTCCACGGTGAGGTGCTTGCATGGTTACTTATCATTCCGGTATCAGCTCATGTGTCTATTCATGCTGACATCAACCACATAGCCTGGCAAGGTGGACAATATTAGCACATATTTCATTTTTGTTAAAGAATGGGCAAAAAGTACTAAAAACTCAGGGAAAAGGGTTTGAAAGTGCCAAAGCTCGTAGCTTCTACTGAGAGAAAAGAAACAAACCCACAGATGGTTTATTTCCAAGAATGTCCCTAGGTGACTTGTATTTCTCATTCAAAAACTCATGAGAATTGAACCAAGGTTTCCTAAGAACAAGAACATCTTTCTTCTTCCAGGGAAATATTCATTGATAAATCAGATCAGAGCCCAAAAAAGATTCTCTTTAGAAATTATATGGGAAAAATAATGCAAGTATCACTTTAAAGTCTGAGAATATTTCCATCTCCAAAGCTTTCTTAAATAGGAGGATGTTTGATTTGGAAATCCTGGCTGTAATTTATTAGGAGCATTGGCAGATTCAGTGTTCTTCAGCATTAGGGTAGTGGGGCCTGTGTCATCTGCACTCTGTTAGAGCCCCAGAGATGGGGGAAGAAATCATTCACAAGCATAAAAGGAACAAAGCAAATGGGCAAGAGTGTGGAGGGGCTGTCAGTTAACTTCAGGGATGCTTGGCTGAAGAGGCTTCAAGGGACGTTTGCTCATGTTCTGGTGGAATGGGATGCCCTGGAGGGCTGTGCTCCCACACCTGGAGGGTTAGCTACGCTTTAAAATGCTGTGAAATCTTTATCCAAAGGGGATGTGACCCAGAGCTGTGAAGTCTCTCAGGAAGAGAGAGCAAACCTCCCTTTTGGGTGACAAAGGCGCAGAGCCACATTGGGACCATCAGTTGAGGAAGGCATCTCTCTTCTTCACAAAGGTAGAAGCTGTCACCATCCCATGTCTACACTGAGCAGATGGCAAAGGCTCCTGTATAGCTGTGTGAATTGAGCAGGAGCTAGGTCTTCCCAGCTCCCTTTGAGGTGACTCTTGCTGCTCTAGGAACCAGTGCTGGGTTCAGTCGGCCCGCTTTGCCTTCAGCCCACCTGCAGAGGGGCTCACGTCTGCTCTCTGCACCAAGAATGCTCTCAGAGGTGAAAGCTGCCAACATAAGCTATACCTGTTTATTTTACTCTCCTTTCTTTTCCAGTGAATGCCTTCTCCCACCTTCGGCCCCGCTTCCCCACCACCACCTCTTTCTTTTGGTCTGAATTGTTGGACTTGCGATCTCCGTCCCTGGGGAGAGTGCTGGGCAGTGATTCACCTAGCTGGAGCCAACTGGCAAGCAGAGCCTTTCGCAGACAGGACAGGAGGGCTGGTTGGTTTGAGCAGCTTCACCTTCAGCCAACAGGAAAATAAAATCCTATTTTTGGAGAAGGATTCTGTTGGCCTGAAGACCTGCCAGGATTCCTCGGAGCAGCCGCTGCCAGACTTGCCTCCCTTACTCCATCAGGGAAAGTGTTTTAAACTGAATCAGATGTTGTATACATTGCAATACACCCACCCGTGTGTGCACACCTGGAAAGGCCTTTGGGAAGTGATGGACATGGTGTTTCACCGGGTTCTGCTTCCCTGAGGATAGTGGCTTCCAGGGACAGGAGACAAGAAGTGATGGTGTCTTCTCAGACAAGGAGCAGCCCTGTGGCTGACAACAGCAAGAAGGGGCAGGCCACTCTGTTTAATCCCCTTGTGCATGAAGAGCCAGTTCCAGTGCCTGTCTAGGTCTGGTTGTTCTCAGTGTGTGTGTCTTGGAGCATGAAAGGATGCCCTTTGCAGTGTGTGTATGAAAAGGAGTTAAGGCAGTGCTATGGGATCTCAAAGATAGAGATTTAGTTGCTGGTCCAGCTTCGGACTTCTGAGTGTTACCTGGGATAAATCAGTTCACGTCTCTCAATCTCAGCTCCCTCTCTAATAGTGATTCCTCAGCTTCGCCTCAATCTTGCTTAGTGCAGAGCATCTGCTTGTGTGCTTTGTCTCTAACTCCTCTTTAAACTTCATCTTTCTTCTTTCATTGAACTTCTCCTTCAGACAATGTGAAATCCATTCAGCTGGACTGTTCCCCCCACCTCCTCTCTGTATTTCCCAGCTGTGCGATGGAGCCAAAAGCTTTGTCATTACCTGACTTCAGCCACTGCAGAGCAGCACCCCAGTGGTTCTTGGTTAACACGATTTGTTAGTCAAGCATTTTTCTGCTGCTCTTTGCCATCCCTTCCCTATCCTGGTCCTTCTCTTCATGTCTTCTCCCTCCTTCTGAACAGATGGGATGCACGTCTCAGTAGGTTTTCAATAGGGTGCTTTTTTTGCCATCCCAATTCTTATACATCATTTCCAGGGAAAAACAGCTGCACCCCAAAAACCAGTGGGGTTTCTGTACCAAACCCCCTCTGCACTCACTTTGGGAAGGTCGGGAGGCTCTGAATGTGCTGGGCTCTTTAATCTCTTTCACAAGTCTTCTGTAAGGTGCTGCCAGTTGCAACCTGCCTGTCCACCAGCATCATAAAATGAGCTTCTTGCCCCATGTGCTCTCCCTCAGTTTGGGTTTCTCAGACTGCTGGAGCAGTGCATAGGAGAGGAGAGGCAGTGCCACTTACAGGAATGAACCAAATGGGATAACAAAGTCCACTTGTTTCAGTTGAATAGTGCTGGTTTTGTTCCTGGGGAGCATCTCTGTCCTTTAGGCTCGGACAGGAGGGGAGAAGCACTGAAAAAATAGCTTCTACAGACCTATGATGGCCAATAAATTAGGACGCTGTGGTCACTGGAACTGTTATTGTGGTTTAAACTGCTACTGCTTACCCCATGGAAAGAAAATGCTTTCTGTTTTGTTAGGGGCTTAGAGGGTTGATTGCTTCCTGCTGTGCACTGGGCTGTGTTGGGATAGCTTTCACAACCTGGTTTGGGTCTTTGGAGGTTGTATGGATGCTGGAATATCCTCCTTCATGCCACAGCCACCAGCCTTGGTCTCATTTAGCCAGCGCAAGGCTGTTGTGTTGCCAAGCTCAGATCTTGAGCTGGGATGCCTGGGGTTACTTGAATCAAAGCTGCTCTTTCCATTTGTCTCCTCCTCTGGGTTTTTTTGGTGCATTGGGCCACAAAGCACCAACGGACCACCCACAACCCCAGAGATGGGGTGCTTGTGCCAGCAGAGCACATGGTGTGTTATGGGCAATCAGGTGTTGGCAATTATGTGGCTGAGTACTATTGCTGAGTGTTGTCTTGGGCTTGGCTGTTGGAACAGCGAGGCCAGTCATCCCTGTTCTGGATTTTCCACCCCTTTTCCACTCCTTTTCCACACCATCTAAAGGATGTGCACAAACCCTACATCTGCAGGGAGAGTCGCAGTGCGCTGGAAATGGGTTGTATTGATGAATCTCTTGCTCAATGGGTAGCATTGGCCAAGTGACCCCAGGTGCTCAGCTCTGTGCCTTCACTGCACAGGAATAATCTGCTTTTTTAAATACTTGGACATCTGCTGTTGGAAAGCCTGTGTAAAAGCTGTATTTTTATTAACTCTATTTCCAAGTGCCTCAAATCTCCTAAGCAGTGAGGTTAATATGAGAAATTGAGGCATAAAAGGAGATTAGTGGGAAACTTAAGAATCTCAATAGTTCCTTCTCAGGACACTTTTATCCTGGCATGAGGAGAGTATTTTTTAATCACTTTGGAAGTGATTTAAACCAAATTTAGCAAATGCTTTTAGTCTGGACCAAGCATTTCTCTAGATGATATTATGCTGCTGTAGCGATACTGATTTAATGGTACTACTCAAAGTAGTAAAACCTTTTCACATTGGCAAGACCTCAGCTTGGCAGAAGACACCCCAGCAGCCCCAGGCTGCTCAACGGCATCCATGGGTCACTCTGTGCCCAGCTCTGCCCTCTGAGAAAGGAAAGATGCAGCTGAAGGCTGTGATTGAAATCTGCAGCAGCGTAAGTACAGTATCAGTCTGTGAACGCTCATATTTTCCTTGGCAAGCTGTCTGACTGTAAACAGCAAAATATTCCAACACAGGCTTCTTTTTCCTTTCCTTGCCCAAGCAATGAGTTTTCCCTACACATTTCTGTCCTGGTCTTATTGCTTCAGCATGTAGTGGAGCTATTTTTCCCCTTTTTCTCATTAAAGAAAATTGCAGCCCCCCCTCTCCTTGTTATATTTGACGTCTTTGTCTCTAGATGGCAGGAGGCTGTTTCCAGTGGTTGCTTACCACAGCTTCTTGGCATGTGCACAGGCTTGAGGGATGTAGTGCCCAGCTGGAAAAAGGCAGACAGCTTTCTCTTTTGCAGTGATGCCCATAAACTAGGAGCATTGAATCCAAGCAAGTTAAGTGATAGCTTGTGTCTGTTCAGGAGTGTGTACTGAATGCTGTAGGGAACTGCTACAGCAGAGGTGAAATGGGGTTTTGTTTATCTTAAACAGGTCTCCCATTTGAACAGGTATCTTTTTACTCAGTTGGGTTGACCAGGTGTTGTAAACCCTCAAAGGTAAAGGGAGGTCTTGGGCGACATCTGACTGCAGAGCTTCCCAGTGTAGTTTTCCTGTTCTGTCTGCTGTGATTGTTTCAGGTTTCAGTGTTACTGATGGCTGTCAGCACCAGAAGGTGTGCTGCTGTTTGCTGTCTCATTTTGCTTCCCTCAGGTTCACTTTTCCAAGGTTAACCAGTGTTTGTAGCACCCAGGGGAGCAGGCAGGAAGCGAGAGCATCCTTCTGCCTCAGCGAGGACCATCCTCTCCCTGTCTGCTCCATCCCTGCCTCTTAAGCTCGTACCTGGCCCAGAACATGGTTGTGCCATCCTTTGTTACTGTAAGTCCTAGTCTGAGTCAGAAGTAACATACCCATTAGCAGTTGCAGCTTGTTGGTGTGTCTGCTGTAGCCTCACCTAAGCAATGCTGTTTATCCCCCAAGACTGCTCCACAATAAGCAGAAGAGGAAGCAGGGGTGGTTGGAGCTTTGCTTTGCAAGTTCCCACTCTGAGCTGAAGCACTAAGGTTGATGCTGTGGTTGGGAAGCCTGTTATATGCAAATACACTCCTTAGTTTTCCATCCCAGTGGCTACAGTCAGAATAGTGTGGAAAATAAAGCAAGATTTTAGCCCTGGCTGAGTTCACCAAGTCTAGGAGAGAGCCTGTTCTTAGGCTCTGTGTGTGCTGGGTCCATGGGGAGCTCCTCTAGCAGACACAGCTCCCCTTTTGGCTCAGAGTTGAAAGAGATGGATGCTGTGTCATGTTTTATCTCACTCCATCTTAAAGGCCATGCAAGAAAAGCAAGTGGAGAATCGCAGCACTCTTACTCGGTGTCACAGCCTCCCCAAAGCAGCTCCCACTGCAGCTGCAGTTTGGAGTAGCCCTGAAGCTGCTGATGTCTGAGTGGTCCTTGATAGCCCTTGGCAGTCTGCTTCCTGCCAGTCCTTTGCTGAATGAAGGTCAAACCCAGGGGAAAATTGAGCCCAGTCCATCTTAAACTCAACTGCTTCCTCCTTGAAACTGTCAGTGTAGTAACCAAGAGGGTTTGCTCTTCCTAAAGGAGACAGAGTACAGCAGGACAGGGGAGAGCAAGCTACTGTATGGTTTGTAATAGGGAACTGGGGAGACTTAGGGTCCTGGGCACGGGATCTGTCCAAGGGCACAGGAGAATACGTGTACACCACCATGTCCTGGTTCTGGCTCAGTACCTGTAACTCTTTCTCTATAACTGTTTGAAGTCTTCCAGATTCGCATTGGATGTAACGAGATGATGATGAAGTCTTTTGTGGTGACTTTTTCGTGTAGTAAACATGGCCTTTCACAGCTCTGGGGCGTGGACTGTAATGAGCTTGGAACTGTTTGTTCCTCTGGCAAGCTGAAAGGTTGTGAATGCACTGGAGTGAATTCACTAGGCATCTTTGATCAGCTCCATTAAGCATCTGCATAGGCTCCAACAGAATGATTATGTTAGGAGACAGGATGAAATAACTCGGATTGACAATCCGTTTTTTGAGGATAGTCATTGAAGTGAGGTTTATATTCTTCCAGAGCATGAAGGATTTGGGAGTGACTTTAAAGGAAGTATTGAATTTTAAGGAAGGATTAAGTAGGGTATTTCTTCCTGAAAAAGGATAAAAAGCACTGTATTGTTAAACACGTTAACTTCCAAATGTGGGATAGTTACTTCATATGTATATACACAACCTAATCTTCAGGGCTGCGTATTCCTTGTTGGGCATAATGAAGTGAACCAACAGGAGGAACCAACAGAAGCACTGATTTCCACCCCTTCTCTCTGCTATGCACACTCATGTTGCCTTTCTATACGGCACTGCAAAAGCCTTGCCCACCGTATGACATCTACAACAGGCTGGACATAGCCTGCAAGACAAGGAATGAGCAAGTCAGGTCCAGCAGCCTCAGCAGTGGGTGCTTTTCATAGCTTGGCCGAGGAAAAAGCCTTCTTGTCTCCTTGCTGACTCTTCCTCTCAAGGCTCCCATTAGTTCATGTGCAGCTCATGGCTGAGCCTTGTAAACGGTATTCCCGGTTACCCTTCATTGGCCCCAGGAGGGAGCAGTGAATCAGAGCTTTTGGCCCTGTAGAGCTTCTTGCTGAGTGGATGTGCTCAGGATGTGGAGCAAGAACAGTTTGGATAAGGCCAGGCAGGCCCACGCTTCCTTGTGACCTGCTGGCTACCAAAGAGCAGCACTGAGCGCAGGGGCAGCAGTGTTTAAGCTGTCTTTACACCAAGGTGCATCAATAACTAACACTCATGTTTGCCTCCTTTCCTCAGGGTTTTCCTGGTGATTTCGGGGAGCGAGGACCTCCAGGCATCGATGGGAACCCAGTAAGTTGATGGCTTTTCTCTCTATTGCCCTGTTCTGCATCACACTGGTTAGACTGATAGAAGTCTGTAAGCTTGCTGTCAGCTGCTTGCATTTTGGTTTTGACCCTCCTGAAGAACAAATGTGCATCCCTGCCCTGCTCCAGCATGCTGTGAATTGCCGTGTTCAACTCAACATCCTGTAACTGCCAGGTCATCACGTTGCCATTTCATTTCCATCTCCCTCTATTGCCTTTCTCATGCCTTGGCCTTGACAGATGCTTCCTCATCCTGAAGAGATCACCAGGAGGAAAGTCATGAGAGGAAAGGCAGGGGTGTTGCTTCTGATGAGCAGGCAGTGGTTGGAATGTGTTGTACCACAGGGGCTGATGCAAAGCCTATGAGCCACAGGAATCATCTTGTTGACTAGTGTGCTTTGCATGAGGTTTTGTATGAATATAGTAGAGAGACATGGGCCAACAGGCAGAAGGTCATATTATCATAAGGTGCCCACAGATGGCTACTTGAGTGCATGTGAGCTCTCAGAGGAGCAGGCCACGTACTCAGTTGTATAGAGGTCTGAGATATGTGAAGAGACACATTCCTTTTCATTGCATCCTGTTTTGTGATGTAGGTTAGCAAGCTGGTACCACTTGGTTTGCATCTCTCTAGCCTGTAGATTTAAGCTTCTAAAGTACTCCAAACTCAGCAGCTTTTCTTATCCAAGATGAATGTTAATACTGCTGTAGGAAGTACCAGATTCCCCATTCCAGTGTCTGGGAGCACCAAGAGACAGACACCATAGCCCAGGCTTCTGCTGCCCTGCTCCCAGGGCTGCAGTGGGAGAAGTCTCCAGGCTCCTGAGTTCTTGGCTTCTCTCTGGTCTCTATCTGACCCCTGCTGGCTTTCCAAGAATGGGATGTGTCTCCTGGGAATTGGGTCAGGATGGTCACGGAGACTATTTAAGCAGCAGGATGCTGATAAGGTTGATTTTGCTCTGCTTTAGCACTTAATACCAAACAGTTGCATGTGCGCTGTTCTCCACTCCTCACAAAACAGGCCCTTGTGGATTGCAAAAGTTCTCACTGTATTCATTATTCTAAGTTAATTTCTGAATGGCTTTCTTGGTTCTCCCTCAATTAGCATGTGAGCAGAGCGGATTCATCTTTCAGATTCCTGCTGCCTTGGTTGTTCACACACAATCTCAGCACTGCTCTTGGTGTTTGATGGAGTGATTTCTGTGAGGGTAACAACACTCCGCGTGTGTCTTCAAGTTGCCATTCATCATGCATGCAAAGTAAAAGTTATCTTCACGAGCAGCTCTGGTTGCCAGGGCAAGCCCAGCCACGCTCCAGCCTTTGTGGGAACTGAGCACAAGAGTCACAAATGCAGTGAATTGAAAGAATGAGATTCCCAAGGAACACTTGTGCAGGACTTTTCCTATCCTTCAGTAGACTTAAGCCATGGGTCCGAGTAGAATCAGTGATCCCAAAGCAGAAGTCTTTCTGGATTGTACTGCTATTTCCAGCCAGGAAGAGCAGAATCCTGGAGGTCAGAAAGAGGGTTGTTTGTTTTTTTTTCCCCAAATAACTTGTTTTGGCTTCTTTCACATCTGCAAGTTGTCCAAGCCCCATTCAGAAGATGCGCTCAGTGTCAGCTGAATGCCAGTTCCCAGAGCATCGGAGAAGAAGCAAAGTCCCTCCTGTTAATCCACCCAGAAGGATTGCTCCTTCTTTCATCTTATCAACGGCTTTTAAATATTAATGTGCCTTGGAGATTGTAGAATGGAAACAGACTGCTTCAGCTGCCTTAGAGGGAGGTTCACAGGGTCACAAGCGGAGTCACAGACACAGAGAAATGCCAGGAAGTCTGTTTGCGGAGCACGGCTTTGCTAGGTGGGGTAATGCAGCTCAGTTGTGGGCAGGCTGCCATAGGTCCTGGGCTGCCACATGCTCTGTTTGATCCACTGAGCACTCGGTGCTGCTGTCGCATGGGGGTGGCTGAAGCCGACTGTCTCTGATCTTCTTTCCATCCCCTCCAGACAGAGCAAAGGCTCTTCCAACCACAGGGGCGTTTTTCCCTCCGACCAACTTGCTGAGAACTGTTGAGCCATCACATTCCACATCCCTGCTCCCGGAGCGCTTTAGCCACTCCAATTAGTCTCTTAATCACAGGAATTAGACATGGGAAAGGGCTGTTGATTCATCTCCTTGTCTCTTGTCCCAGTGCCCGGTTCATGCACTGAGGAAAGGAGAATAGAGCCTGATTTCCCTCGCAGGTCAGGGCCCAGCCTGTCATTACTGATAGCCAGGAAGGAGCACCTGCAAATCCTTCATTTCCCAGGCTGGGGAATGGCTCAAATTAAAAGCTATTCCTGCCCACATCTCTCTGGGGAGTCCACCCCCTCCTTTTCCAAGAGGAAATCCTCTTGTGCTAGATGTGAGGCTCTGAGTTTCCACATTTCCCCTTTCTCTTGAAGAATACCCACACGGCATAGCTCGGAAATCCAGGCAGTCCCTCCTGGACCAAGAGCTGCCCATCCACCCTGTCTGCATCCCAGCCACCCTTGGAGCCTTACTGGGAAACCCAGGCCACCGTGCATCTCCTGTGCTCAGCATTCCAGGGGGTATTCCCTCTGCTTGCTAAGCATAGTAATGCCAGGCCTTGACTTAAAGCTTGATGCCAACCTTATTACAGCATCTCCAAGGATGCAGAAATCCCACCCGTGAGGAACAATTGCTCCACAGATGTCCCAAGTATGCAGGAAAGGAACCAGCTGTAAAAAAAAAAAAGCCATTTTAGGCTGGTTGAGATGATGAAATGCTTTCTGTGTGCGCTTGCCCAATAGTCCTTTACTCCACTTCCCATCAAATAAACACACGGAACCCTTTCCCTAAGGAGGCTGAGCACGTTTGGTCACGTTACAACCCCTTCTCTTTCATTCTTTCACTAGGAAAAGCTTTCCATAAAAGGGGAGCTTTATTGCACTGAAGGGGGGCTCCACCAGATGTGCACCATAAACTGAGCTGCTCTGTCAAAGCAAGTAGGCAGCGTGATCCAGAGCAGGGGTAGGGCTGTCTGAGCCAACAGGGAGCTCAGCGTTTCCAATGCACTTGTTTTGAGAGGCTCCGTTGGAGATGGGAGCGTGTAAGAGCAGGTCCTTGCCCTGACAAGCACTCTCAGTGCAGCAAAGGAGACATGGGGACAGGCTGAGCATCACATCATTGATGTAGTATTGGGGACCTAAAGAGCTGACTTGTGTGGGTCTGACACAGCTTCCCAGCTGCACATCACCTGGAAATGTCATCAGGCACCTGCATGGCTATGAAAAGCTGGAGCAGAGGGAGTTTGTGAAGCTGAGAACTCAAAGCAGCCCACAAACCTAGCTAGCAATCTGTCCTTGGAGCAGTGAGCTGGGAGGTGCTCTTGGAAAGCCTCTAAGAGGAGTCGGTGCTTTCCAAAGTGCCCTGCTTGGGAGCAGTCTGTAAGAGATGGAGAACGGGCACGGAGCCCAAGATGGAATCTCTGCAGTCCCTCTCCTGCAGTCCGCAGTGTGATTACAAGTGATTCATCCTCCAAGTGAGTGCAGGAGCTGCCCTCCAGGGACAGAGGTGTGAGCCACATCCCTGTGGACAAGCTGCAGCCCGAAGGCTAAGGGCTTTTTCTGAAGGTGAAAGCAATGGCTGGTTGATGGATGAGGCAGAGCACAGAGGATGCTGCTGGCTCCCCACCTTAAACCGGCTCTTAGATACAGGAGGCACAGCCTCAGGGCACCGTGTATTCCAGACACGTCCCCAGGGGCCATCAGCCAGCACCAGAAGCTCTCCATACCCATCGTACCCTCTTCCCAAACTATCAAATTTCATTTTCATCCCTATGAGTTTTACTGCTCTTTAACCACTCACAAAAACCCTTCCCCTTTCCCAGTGCTAAGCAATAGATTTCCTTTCCTTCCCTTCCCACCTTAGCTTTGCTGTCCCCTACCCTGGTCCCTCTCCCTGCCCATGGCTTCACCTCACCCGGGGCAGGCTCCCTCCTGCTCTGTGTAACGCTGCTTCTGTCCATCCTGCTCCTGGGAGAAGCCAGCATTGCGTGTGGAGAGGATGCACTCGCACACAGGGAAGCTCTCCATCACTTCGGCTGGGGAAGGGGCGATAGAAAGGGGAGGGATGGTCTCTTCCCTTCCCTCCAGCTCTAGAAACACGGAGCAGCTTTCAGCCTGCACACAGTGCGTCCGTAACCATGTTGGTTTGTCTTTCCTTTTAGGGAGAATTGGGAGCCCCAGGTCCTCCTGGAGTCCTTGGACTCATTGTAAGTACAAAAACAAGTGGAGATCTGGCTTCTCGGCCCTTTAACCCTTTCAGCCTGCATAACTGTGCGCAGATTGTCTGCTTCCTGTGGCAGGGCAGCAAACAGGAGTGGTTGTAAGGGGAGGTTGCCTGGTGGATTGGGAGGTGGAGGGGGGCAAACCCTTCCTAAGCCAAAGGAAACAGATTGAACCTTTACTGTTAGTGCTCCTTTGATAACCTGTGTCAGGGTATTTCTCCAAAGATGCAATGTGCATCCTACACCAGGGCCTATCCTTTTAAAACACAAGTCCCTATAAGCAGTAACCTCAGGGAATCCCAGTTCTTGCTCCCTGGAGAGACCATGGGCAGGAAGGCTCTGTCCTCTGGGTATACAGGGATTTTACGTGCACTGTCACCATCCCATCACTAATCCAGGTAATTACGTACACAGCCAGATTCCAGCCTTCATTACAGCAGGAGATAAATGGCTGGAAGGATGGGTGGCATCTCCTCCCCTGGCAGCTGTGCTGGGGGTTAGTGTATGCCCCGCTGAACACATCATGGTTTCTTTTTAGGTCTCAGTGCCTGTTTCGAGTTATTTCCTTCCATGCATGAGAAGCAGTAGGCTCTGCTAGCACTGCAGCATTCTTTCAAGATGATTCCTCCTCAGCTAATCCATTGCCCTGAATGGTTAAAAACCTTCCCCTTTTGCCTTTCCTTAGCTTAAATTATAGGTGTGTGTAGGTCAGGTGAGATCAAGGCCTCAATTGCCCTAATACTGCACACAGAGCACAAACCCCAGGAATCTTAGACTCTGTGAAGGGAAAGCTGAGAATATCCTGATGCAAGTATTCCCATCTTGCAGATGGGGCAGTTGGGCAAAGATGGATTAAGGCTTCAGAATGGTTTTTGTGGAGCCAGGAATTAGGTTTGTGTTTCCCTTTGTTAGTGGAAATGAAAGCATCTGCCTTAGACACAGCAGCAGAAAGGATGTGATCCTGGCAAAGAGCGGTAAGAGGAAGATTGCCATTGAAACAAATCTGATTGAAGGTATTGTCCAAATTGGATCATATTTCTCCAAGCTTTTGGAAGGATTTGTCTTAACCTGGTTGCTATTATCTCACAGGTATTTATTTGTTAGAAAGTGGCAGGCCAGGCACTATAAATAGGATTGAGTTCCTTACAGAGGTGATGGAGTCCTCCCCACCGCGCTGGCCCAGCCAGTGCCTGGGATACATCCCAGGGCCAGGAAGAACAGGTTTTGCTGGAGCTGATCTGGAATGAGCACAGGCAGTGTGTGGTTTCTAACCTGCCTTTGTGATCATGTTTGTCCCACATTAACTGCAGCCACTCAAATAGCACCACATTCTACGTGGGGTACAACTAAACTGTTGTGTTCTCCCTGACTGTCCCCACGTAGCACTGCGTGTCCTAGACCAGGATTCAGCTCCATCACCAGGTACCCGGAGTCTGCCACCTTCTCTGCCTTGATCAGTTAGGTTGGTTTCTACTGGCACCCCAAGTTTTTTGCTGGAAAAGGGCAAACCCGGCAGACCTCCTTTTGTTGCTGAGCCTGGTCTGGCTTAAACTTTAAATACGTCTCCTCCCTTCCCATCCGGATGAAGGAATCATCATTCCTGTTGGGAGCTTCTTCCTGGCTTTACTTTTAAGGCAAAAAGTCAGGCTTTTGCAGTGCTGTTTTCCAGGAATCCCTTGCTGCAGCACTGGCAATTAGCTGTTGTCATTCCCAGTTCTTCTGTTGGTACCACTCTGAGCAGCTAATAATTTCAAACAGAGATTCAGGTCAGATTAAGATCTGAAACTGAATCAGATCTTATACCCCAGGGTTATATGCAACTCCTGAGTTCAGGATGCTAAAGCATCTCAAGTGGGATTGATCTAGCAGCAACCTCCTCCATCCTCCTGGGAAGAAGGGGGCACATCCATCCTGCATTTTCCTCTCTGTGGGACAGCACCAACCTCCTTCCCTGGGGTCTGCAGCACGGAGCTCACTCCATATGGCATCAGTACAGTGTCTGCTGCAGACCCCATTCAGTCTCTTCCTTCCTTCTGTCCCATCTACAGTCACGCCAAGGGACCGGCCGGGTCCCCGGCTGCTCCAGCACCCTGCAAGTGTTTGGGTTTGCTGTTTGAGAGGCTCAGGAGCAGAATTAGATGCAACTCAAAGCCTCTAATTAACCATGTGGGCAAAGCTTTAAGTAAACTCCTTCCCACAAGCAGCCTTTATGCTGAGAGGTATGAAAAGAGCATCTGTTGAGGCGGCTGCAGCTCTCCTCCAGCAGAGCCTCCCCTGTTTATTTACACACTGCAGCGAGGCTGGAGCACCCCATCACTGACTCTCTTCATGGGCAGGAAGCAGCCAAAGCCTGTTTGAAAGCCACTGAAGGCTTTCTTTTGTACATGCACACGCCGGTACACCAGCATCCACAGCTCCAGGGTCCTCCTGTGCTCCAGTCTCTCATATGAGCCCCAGGACACGATGCTATCAGCAGAATGGCCATGCTGATGAGGCACCTCTGTCCCTACCACCTCCCATTCCTCCTCTCTCCTCCCCATGTTGCTTTTAGAAATCAAAGCTTGGCAGTGACCTGAATTTCTTGACCATTGTCTTTATTGCTGTTTGGGTCTGTGTCCTGTTTAACACACCCTCAGATCCCATCCGGAGAACTTGAGAATACTCTAGAATCATAGAATCATTGAATCATTGAATCACAGAATGGTTTGGGTTGGAAAGGACCTTCAGATCATCCAGTTCCACCCCCCTGCCATGGGCAGGGACACCTCGCACTAAACCATCTCACCCAAGGCTCTGTCCAACCTGGCCTTGAACACTGCCAGGGATGGAGCATTCACACCCTCCCTGGGCAACCCATTCCAGTGCCTCACCACTCTAACAGTAAAGAACTTCTTCCTTATATCCAATCTAAAAATCTATCTCTGATAGATTCTTCCCGAGAACAGGAATAACTTCATCAAGAATAAATACGTTCCAGGATTGTCTTAAACCTGCTCAATGTTTTAACGTTGCGGATAGCGAAAGAGGGAAATGAATCCATTCAAAAGCTAGGAAAAACATACCAAATTGTTTCTCAGATCCTACCCCAGCTGCACACTTCAAAGTGGCTTCTTAATTAATTTTCCACTATTTTGCCATTCATTTACTAGCCTTAATTCCTCATCTATTTAAGTGAATCCTGGGTTTGGAGCCTCACCACACCACCCGACACCCGTATCTCCTGCGGGCATAGGATGAGCTGACTATGGGGGACAGCTCGCATCTCCAGTGGTTAGTGCCAAGGGGATTTGGGGTCTGTGCTTTGCGGTGAGAGCAGGATGTGAACAGGAGCTGCTGCTCTTCCCTCACATGCCTGCGAGGCGAACACCCTGTGCTGCTTTTACTTAGAGGCCGTCTACACGTTAAAAGCCTCTTGACTCATGCGAGGATGCTGCTTCTGCTGAAGTCAGTGGTGCAATTCCTTCGGGATACTGAGAGATGGGAGAGGAATTTCTGAACGTGCACTGTTGGGTTTTCACCTGATGACTCATAATTCTTCTTCTCTTACCAGGGTGACATGGGCTCTGTTGGACCAATAGGCTATGCAGGACCAAAAGGCGTAAAGGTGAGACAATAACTGAGCTGTGTGAGCTCTTGTCCCTCCGCAGCAGGGCTGAAGATTATCCTGCTCCTCCCTTGGGTAATGGTGACTGACCAGCCCATGAAAGGCTCTTAAAGGATGTGTGATGGAGCACCTCTGGGACCAGTCCGGCACTTGGATTTAGGGTTGTGCCAGGCCAATGCTGTGTCTAAGCCACCAGCCCCATCAGGGACATCGGTGTCATAGACCTGGGCAAGTCTTCACAGTGGCTCAGTCTCACTTTGAACTCTCTTTTGTTTCAGGGGCTGATGGGAAACCCTGGAGAACATGGACTGAAAGGTGATAAGGTGATCTGAATACTCCCTTATTGCACTGTGTTTTAATTTTGCATGTGAAACCCCCTTTCTAGCTTCTCTTTCTTATCCAACACCATGGCACTGGTTCCATTCTGGCTGTCTCTTTGCTCCCATCTTCCCACCTTCCCTTCTTTCTTGACACTCCAGTTTTGATGTATCTCCCCCATCCCCTTTTCCATGGAGTTCTTGTGTCGATCAGATCCTCATTGGAGCTTCTATCTCCCACTGATGACAGTAACTGTAAGATTATCTGGTGTTTCACTGGGCTTTTATGGGTTTATATGGGTTGCATGATGGCATAGGGAAGGAGAGCGACGACCTAGGAGCACTGACAATGGATTTGCATTAATGCATGTGATGTGTCAAAGCAATGCAGCTCACTGGATCAAGCGACCCAGCTGGATCCCCAGGAGCACTGCTCTGTGTTAGGTACCTCTGCTCCCATTCAGAGGCTCACCTCAGCTCAGCCTCCTGTCGAGAGGAAATTGCCTTATGCCAAACGGACATAAATCACTTTAAAAGAATGAGAAGGGAGAAGGGGCCTCCATTGCAGTGATTTATTGCTGCTGGCACAGAAATGTGCAGCTTGAGCTAAACCAGCATGAAGCTGTGTGTGGAAATGTCTCACTGTCACGAGAACCATCCTCCTACAGGTATTCGACTGGAGGATTTATTTAGTCTGAAGGAGTGGGAAGTGCAATCATTTATTGTTGGTCCTGATTACTCAGGAGGGCAATGGAAAATGGCCATTAAGTGTATTCTCCTCTTCCTGTCTGATGTTTTATTCTCTTGTTCGATGTTTGCTTTTAGAGGATGATTTAGCAGCCCAGAACTGCACAAGGGGGAAGTAGTGTCAAGCCAGTTGATTCCATTCTGCTCCTATTATAGAAGCTCTTTCCATGGCTCCTGTGTCTGCAGTTTCCATTTCTCCCTTGCACCGCCTTTTCACTTGTGTAGAGAGGAAGAACAGGGCAAAAGAAGGACTTTTTGCTTGAGAAGAAGCTTAAGACATTATAGCTTCCTGAGTATTGGTCTCCATCACTTGTCGCAGGTTACTCTGTTTATCCCCAGTATTTATCCAGCCACTGCTATCACAGTAACCAAACAGTTTGCAGCTCTCCCAGAGTTATCCCTAGAAAATACTCCCATGTGCAGAATTATCCATCCTCCCCAAGTAAGCCCTTGCTCAGTCTTGCAGCCTCTCTCCTGAGGTGCAGGAAAACCTCTTGTTTCCCTCCTTGCTACCTCTCCCACTACATTTTCCTTGGGCAGCCTTCCTAGGTTTCATTACAGCTTTTTCCCAATCCAAGACTGACAGTCCATCCCTTCTACTCCAGCCTCCTCTGTCCCTAATGAGTTGACTTTAGTTTGAATATCCTGGGTGCTGTCAAACACTCGGATTGAACCAGCAGAGATTCCAGAGCCAGAGAGAGCTTCCAAACACCTTGTGCATACCCTTTCCAGCGGCCAAACAGCCAAAGGGTGGGAAATACAAGGTAAAGGAAAATCAGGCCCACTGAGGCATCGATGACCACGAGTCTCGTATGCTCAGGTGAAGGCACAAGCTCTGGCATTGCCATTTTTAGCTGAAGCATCAGAGTTTGCTGCACTTGTTTGCATGGGGATAGACAAAGCTCATCAGCTCTCCTTACATTTAAGGGAGAATTTGGCCTGAAACAGCTTTGTGGCTTATTCAGTTATTTGGTTTTCTGATTTGTTGGCCTTGCTGTTCAGCTGGTTGGCCCAGCTCATAATACAGCCCTTCTCCAGCTGATCAAAAGGCTTTTGCATTCATTTACTCATTCCCACATTCCCTTAGCGAATGGCACCTTTAAGTCTTTTTATTTTCTCTCACTCTGATTGGGGCATCTGGAGTAAAACCACTCATCCCTTTTACAGCTTGCTTACATTTGTGTTTTAATTGTTTATGTTCTGGTACCACTAAGGAATTTATATATGTGTGTATATATAATGTATATTATATATATAATGTATATTATATATATTATGTATATAATATATAATGTATCTTTTATATATAATATATATAATATATATCTGGTCTTCTTAATTGGAGCTGGTCTTAGAACTATCTGACTCAAGGAAATGCCACATGTAGGAAAACAGAGGCAGGATCTCTGTTTTCACTTAGTGCCTGATTGGGCTTGGGTCACAGAAAGGACCCTGCCCAGCACAGAGGGATTGACTTCTGCTGGAGCTTCCTTCTGTGTTCTCTCACCAGTCATACCACTGTTTGTTTCTGCTGTTATTGGTATTTTTAGGCTGAGACTTCTTATTTAAAGGCTTTCTCTGGTCGCCTACTATTCTTTCTGTGTCCATTAGCTTTTGACTTCAGTATAACCCTTCATCATCTACTTCAGACAGATCTGTCTTACTGCTATGACCAGAAGCATAAGCAGCCTCCCTGAATCTTGTATTTATTCTCTATGTCTATGGGTCTGAAAGTTTGCCTCTTGCCATTCTTGAAACGTTTCCAGACCACAGTTGTATGCAGCCTGCTCTGCAGAGAGCCTTATTCATAGCTTGGTCACCTCCCAAGTAAGAGAGTTCTCTCTGCTTGATGTTGAAGATGCAATTCCAGGAGTGAACTTAGCTAGCTAGTTGGGGATGATGGTCCAGTCACCATGTAGCAACCTTTTCACTGCACATCGGTGTGGCTCAAGCATACCCATCCCACTGTATGAATATATGAGCCTATGAGGTCCCTGATTCCCTTTATTTCAGCCTTGCAAGCTGTTTTCCCACAGTGCATTCACCAGGAATGCTGCAGAAGGAAGGGCTGGCAGAGCTGATGTACAGCCCATAGAGCAGAAAGCTGTGTTGGAGCCCAGGAGTCCTGTTTACACCCCAGCTTGTGAACAGGGTTCAGAAATCAGTTGAAGACACATGGTTTCCCATAGGGGTTGAGCTGCCATCTGCCAACTGTCCAAGCATCTTCCCTTGAGACATCTCTGAAAGTCATACACGAAGTGTGTTGTGCATGCAAGATAAATGAATCCAGGTACTAGTGAATCAAAATTCCAGCAGCAAATCAACACCTTACACCAGTGTTTTTCACTGATTTTTGGACTTTGTTGTCCTTTGTTGCTTGTTCAGTATTCCACAAGGTGCAGCTCAGTTAATCCCAGGCATCACATAGTGGAGGCTAGGCATGAACCAGACCAAGGGGCAACATCCCACTCCTCCTGCATAAATCACATCTAGCAGCTAGGGAGACAAGTACAGAGCACACCAGTGCTAGCCAGCCCCTTCTGGATCCCCCATACAAGCTCTTGGTACCACAGTATTTAATGATGCTTTTTACAGCTTCAGTTTTCCCACAGAATGGGTCCTTCTATTCTCTTTGGAGCAGGGAGGGTTGCATCTCCTCCTATAAGGAGGAGTGGAATTACTGTATAACCCTGAAATAAAGAGTGGTCTTGAGAAGACCAAGCAACAACACAAAGGAAAGGCAGAGGAAGTGGAGGAAATCCAAGCTGCTTGTTCACATGAAGGAGTTCTGTGAATCATGACACCTGTAACTTGTGAAGGACACGGCTCGGTGAAATACCTCTGGTAGTTCTGCAGTGTTTGCTCCTCCGAGCAGGAAGTCTTGGGGAAAGACATACCCAAAGTGAGGGGGTTTTGCTCATTGCCCTCCTCTGCGTCTTGCACACAGCATACCCCCCTTGCACTTGCAAATCTATCACTTCCCTTGCAGCCCCCTTCTGTGTTATGTGGCGTGAAGAAGGGCCACGGGGTCTCTGAAGCTGCATTTCTTTTTATAGGTGAAACATGAAACGGGCACCATCCCATAGGCAGAGCCTGTTTGTAATTTCAGATCATACATTCCTCTTCCTCCTCCCCACGAGCAAAGTCCTCACAGCCCCTTTTCAGCCTTTTTTAACAATAAACATGCCTGACCTCTTCCCTCCTTGTCTTGCCCCTCACATTAAGGGCACAGACACCAAATCACAGTTCCAGATTTATTGTGCTCAAGGCAGGTGAGAGGGGATGCCTTAGTCCTTTGCTTTAAGATGTTACTAACCATCACAGATGGATTGTTCGTGTGCTATGATTGCTCTGCTGTGCTATTGCAATAGCACAGATAAGAGATGTGTTTTGTCTTCCCCGCTTCCTTCTCACCTTCTCTAATGCCTATTTCTTAGAGCTGTTTGAAAACTCTTTGTCACATAGTCACCATCCCACTCTACTTAAAGGTCAGTGATAAAGGTTTGTTCCTGCCTTTTGCTATGCTCAGGAAACTCTTTCCCTATAGTAGTCATTTCTCAATGTCCAGGTATCTATTCCAATGGCCATTTCTATTGCTGGGGAGAACACTGCTTAATGAAAGATAAATCCTTTTTTGACCCTTCGTATAGGGGATAAAACCAAGGAGTTTTCAGAGCAAGCAAAACTATTTTCCTGCTGTTCTTCTGGCAGGAGCCAGCGTAAAAGTAGATTTCAGTGGTTTAAACCCTGGACCAGATAAAAGAGAAGATGAGAGAAACCTTGCAATGGTTGGAAATGAGCTGGGTCATCCAGTAGGTTTCTTGCCATCTCTATTGTATCCAGTACTTGGGGTTCATCCGAACTGAAGCTGTGTAAATAGCTGATTGTTTCCATTTGCTTGCATTGCCAAAAAGGAGAAAAAAAAAGAGAGATGGAAAATAGTTTAAATGAAGCAAAAAGTTGGTTGTTTGACTCAAATTAAAATATTTTAGGTAACCAACCAAATGGGTAAAATTAATTTAACTTTTTTTTTTGTTTAAGAGCAACATTTTTGCTATATAAAAGGTTTGTTTTGAAGCTGCTTTAGTGAAATGTTCTGGGAACATTTACCAAAGCACTTAGGCAAATTTAGCATGAATCCATGAAATGTTTCCATCACTCAATCTGCATCGTTCCCAATTAGTTTTCTCCTGCACAAGCTGTCTCCAAATAGTCTTTCCCAACTCAAGCCTTGACCCTCCACAATTTCATTATCCCCTGCATGTTTCTGAGGTTGTGACAATTATTTCAGCTCTCTGATAACAAACGAGTGGGTTTTGCTTGAGTAGAAGGAGACTTCCTCTGCCGTCTCCTTGTAGACTTTGGCTCTGTTGCAGGAGCCCATATGTTGGCCATGTGGGCTATGGTTGAACATACAACTCTCTGCATTCATATTGCTTCTTCCCTTCCTGGGAAACCAAGTTTAGAGGTATGTGCTGTGCATGGGACAGAGTTCCTCCGAGTTATTTCTGTTGGGTCTCATTGTACCAAGTCTTTAGAGTTATTCCTCCTTCGACTTCCCAAGAAGAATTTTCCTTTCTTTGCCCCATCATTGACCCATCCTTTAAGTAAATCACTAAGTAAACGATGTTGGTCAGGAGGTCATCTGCTCCAACAGCCTGCTCACAGCAGGGCTAAGAGGTGATGCAAGAAGAAAACCTTCAGGGGTACTTATATTCTCTCCGGGGAGTCAGGATCTGTTACAGTGGTCCAAAGAGGGGAAAGAAAGATAGCTTGATTAGGAAATACTGCCAGTGATGCTGTGCCTAAAGATGGGGTTTCCCCCCCACACACACACACAATGAACACCAGCCTCCTGGGGTATCTCAGCCTAGATATTGGCAGTGAGATGGAATTCAAGCATTACTAGAAGTTACTCATGTATTCTTTCAGAATAGGATTGATTTTTGATGCCAGCACGAGGATACGCTCACAGGAACCCTGAGTATTGTTTTCTTTTCTATAGAGCCCTGTGAGAGAAAAGGCCCATTCATTGAAATCTAAGCTAGCTCCTCTGTTCAGCTGAATCTGAACACTTCACCACCTTCACTGTTGTTGTTAGCCAGAGGAATTCAGCCTCTTCTTGCAGCTTCTATACACAATGCTTGGGAATTTGTATTCTCTCTCCTGCAGTTTCATTTCTCACTTTAGAATCAGTGTTGGGAAATACATAGTTTGTTCAGGATTGTTGTTAGAGTTAACATGATCTGCAGTCTGCCAGCAGTTCAGTTTTGCCTGGAGCTGGCAATGAGATTTGTTGCTGTACAGTGCACTCTCTAGCACCTACCTGGGCACTTTGGCCATTGCTGTTGCCTGTTTTAACCCTCTGGTGATGTGTATCCAGGGTGATCAGGGAGGAGCGGGTGTCCCAGGAGATATCGGCTTCCAAGGAGACAAGGTAATTGATTTTCTTTTCTCCATCGTTTTCTTTCTTTCCTACATAATAGAATGTGTGGCCACCGGCTTTCTCGGCTCACCATAAGCCATGAGGAGCTGGAACTAACTGCATCCTGCTGTCAGGTCTCCCTGCCTGGATAGTTCTCATTAGGGGTACATTGTGCCTTGCTAAAATTCATGTCAATATATGGATTTTGTTGTTATTCATAATAAAAGTAGTTCTATAGGGGCTTTCTATAAAAGGGGGCCATATCCCCTGATAGAAATGGATGTGATGGGGTGGAATTGATGAGGGTGGGTGTGAATGTGTGTGGTCCAATGACTTCTCCCCTGTGACTACAGCACGATACTGAGTTCAGCTGGCTGATGCTGTACTGAGCGATGCACTGGAGCCTACATGGCTCTGAGCCACATCCAACTGCAACAGCTCATGTGTTCTTTGGGGCTAAATTCAGCCCCAGCTTTAGCAGAAACATGTCACTGTCCCAGTAACTGTCCCAGCCCCTTGCAGGGCTGAGTTTAGCCCTTAGAAAGTGCTTCTCTCTCCATGCAGAGGAGATGGAGAATATGTATTTTTGTGATGCTTCACTGTGTTCTGAAAACCTGTGTCTCTCTCAGGGCAGCCAGGGTTTGCCTGGGGTCCCTGGGGCACGAGGGAAAGCAGGCCCCTTGGTAAGTAACCGAGCATCCTCTGCTTCCTCCTCTCCCTGTCTAAAGGCTCTGCGTCCGGCTGGGAAGGGGTGTGCTGCTCTCAGCAGGGAAGCCACGAAACAGCTCACTTTTCTCCATGTTTTCCTGATTTCTGCAGGGAAAAGTCGGTGACAAAGGTCCAGTCGGGTTTCCAGGACCGCCTGGCCCTGAGGTATGTCCCGCCTCCTCTTCTAGCATCCTTTTCCTAGGTAACTTCTGCAGCATCCTTTCTCCAGCACTCCCCCATGATAACGCCTCTCTCTTACCTTTGCTTTGCCTCTGCAGCAGTAAACGTCTGCAGCTCCCCACGGAGAATCGGCTCTCTGATAAACACCCATATGGCAACTGATGGCTGTTGAGATGCCAATCTCCTGTCCACACAGGAGGTGTTCAGCTCTCAAGCTGTGTACAGACAGGCCCACAGAGGGTTTTGATTAGGAGGAATATGCATGGAGCTGTTGCTAATTCAAACGGAAAGCGAGAGCCAGACGCTGCCTCCCACATGGGCACCCAGCCCGATGGAGAAGGGACGGCTGCTGCTGCTCACCACACCTGAGCTCTGACATATTTACCAGCCCCAGACTGGTGTGTCCATGGCCCTGCTTTCTGGCCCTTTTTGTTCTCCATCTCCTTTTGCCGGGCAGAACAATCATTTATTGGATCTTGCATCTCACTTTCCACCCATCCTCCTCTTTTCAGCCTAGGGCTTCACTTCTTTTCTAGGGTATGATGGTACATGAGTGGGGATGAGGTAGAGGGGATCCAGATGGGTTCAAGACCCATCCTACATCTCGTGTTTTCCTGTTTTTTTCCTTCCACTTTTTTTCATTGATATTATGGAGGGATTTTTAAGTTTTCCCCCACAAAATACCAATTCCAGTAGAAAAAGGCTCTTCCTGCCCTTACAGGAAACGTATCGTAGTGATACCTTAAATGCAGGATCAGCTTCCCCCAGCTTCATAAGCAACCAGGCAACATCTTTGCAATGCTCAAGAGCCCTTTCCAGCACAACCAATGCTGTTTTCCCATCATCAGTGCTCTGGTATGTTGCTGGGTCTGGAAGGGCTCTCGGCTGAGTGCTGCCACTTAAGCAATCGTTCCTCTCTGTTGCTATTGGAAATAACCACAGATTCCTTTGTTTGGTTGGTGGGTGGGTGGGAAGGAGCCGCTGCCCGGCTGAAGGCAGCAGCTAATGAGCATGTCAGCACCTTTCCTAATCCCTCGCCTGCTTCCCTTTGTCGCCGAGGCGTGCAGTTGGGCTCCTCGAAGCACTGAGGTTATGCGCTGACTCGTAAAGATTAATTAAACCCCAAACTGCCAGTTCGAGCTGCGTGATGACAGCAAGGCCCTCGCAGCCATAAACCTGCCAAGAAGATGGACCTAAAGGGAGCTGCTGGGAAAAGGCTGCTCTTGAATCAAGCCGATAGCGCTGCTCCCATCACCTTGTTCCATTCCCTTTGGAAGCGGTGCCGTGGCCCGCACGTGGGCACTGCATGTAATGAATGTCTCAGCCCTTAGCCTTGGGTTAAAACTCTCGCTGAAGCTGGCTGCAAAAGTCCATCCGTGCACCCTGATCACATCTCCTTCTCCTCAGGGCTTCCCAGGTGACATTGGCCCACCAGGAGAAAACGGTCCTGAAGGCCTGAAGGTGAGCGGAGCAGAGATTGGAGCAATGTGTGGGGTGGGAAGCAGCCAGGGAAAGCAAAGTAGTGGGAAAGGGGGGGAGAGAGAAAGCCCTGGAGGTTCCTAAAGATTGTCCCAGCCAGCGTTTCAGCTTGGTCTGTTTGGCTTGAGGCCCCTCCAAGTGCAGGGTTTTCTTTTTCTGTAACAGAATTGACATTGGATGATGTCCCGTGGCTGTGAAAGAGACTTTCTCATTTTAATTGCCCTTCTGAGCTTGTGTTTCTGTCTTCTGAGTATCTTTTCCTTCGGCTTTTTCTCAGGGAAAGCCAGGAGCACGAGGTTTACCTGGGCAGAGAGGACTGCCTGGACAAGAGGTGAGTGTCCTCGGACCAAAAAAGCAGCTTGGATTTAAGGAATAATGTTGAATTTTGAAGATTAATGAGCGCTGAAATGGTGCCTTCAACTTGAAATCCTTCAGTGCCTCTGAATCTGGACGCAGATGCTTGTATTCAGCAATCAGAGACTTGTGGAAGAAGAGTGTCCCTTAAGCTGTGAGCTTTGTTTCCAGTCGCCTGCATCTGCTGACCCTAAACTCTACATTGGCTTTTTAATGTCTATTTCCTCCAGACCCACACAGAATGGGTGTTAAGGCCCTTTTCCCTGCCCATCCCCTTGTGCAGCCATGCCCTGACCTGGCTTTTGCTTTTGGCTCCTTTTAAGTGTGTTTTATTCCAACTGAGACCTGCAGACTCCATGCAATATCCTTTCGTAAAGGGAGTGCATAGATTAGAATCGCTCTTCTGCAAAGGTTCATGTGCCCCAGCATCTCAGAGCTTGCTGCTTTCTCTTATCACTTCATATGAAAACTTGAAGCTTCATTCCTGTTGTGGTCACTAAGGAGCAAATGTCATTGATTTAATGGAGCTGCAAATGCTTTATATATACTGTAAGGCCTGAGTCCTTTCTATTTGTCCTGTTGTAACCCCAGTGACTTCAATGTAGTTTCTTCTCCTTCAGGCCAGTGTAAGCTGTTTGTCCAGTCATGAGAGATTGTGCAAATAACACTGAGTGCACACATGGGCAGGAGCTCATTTTAACAGCACTAATAACTCCTAACTTTTTCTGGGAACTCTTTTGCTTGGTCCCTAAATGGGATTAATGCAAATTAGCTCATTTATTTGCACTGAAATAAGGGGAAAAAAAATATTCCAGGCAATTTACAAAGGCAATCAAAGCCCTGCATTCCAGGTTCACCCAGGCATGACCAAGCTGCCTTCAATTTACCCTAGTTAGTGAGTGTAAAAGTAAAACTGAAGACATGGGCATGGAGTTTGCATGCCTGTGCCTTTACCACTGTGGTTACCCAAGGTCAAGGTTGTGTGTTACAACGCCTTTAGAAATGGGGTGCGTTGTGGGTGGCTCGTCTGAGCCCATTGAGCTTGGAGCCTGGTTTCCAGTCCTATCTTCATCCTGCCAGCTCGTGCCACCAGGGCTGACCACCTAAATGAGAGCAGCCAGAGCTGCCAAGGGCGCTCCTCTCTTGGCAGTTGGTTTTAGACACTTGAGATGACTTTTGTGAAGCTTAATTGAAGGTCTCTTAGAAACTGCAAATCTGATCCAGTCACATTAGAAACTGGTGCAGAGCCAAGGGAAAGGACTGGGTCCAATTGCTGCGTGAGATCTTGAGATAGCTCCATCCTGCGGCATGTGTAGTCCCGTTTGGAAGCAAAAGGGAAAGCTTCCCATGGCTGCCAAACAGTTCTGTGGGAAGTTTTGTAACACCCTTTTTGTGGGGGGGGAAAGAAAAGGGAAGAGAGAAAAGTAGACAGCTCTACAGCATTCGTATCCCTGCCAAATCAAAGGAAACAGAGTGATGCGAGCATGTCCAGGGTACCACATGGGCCATAGCCAGCCCTTGATAGACCAGATCAGCTGGTATTGATGTCGGTCAAATTTTGGATGGCTTTTGCTGGCAAAACTTGACTTTTATTATTATAAAATAATATTAAGTAATATGACATATTATTGTTTTCCATGAGATGGGGAAGGGTGCTGAGCTGCCTGCTCTGAGATACAGAAGGACTCGGCTGTTAAAGGTGGCAGCTGAGCACACAGCCTGTGTTTAACTGCTGCTCGTGCTGCAGACCTTTCGTTCTTGCTGCATGGTAAATACAGATTTTGTCACTGCTTTGCCTTTGATTTCCATCTCTTGTCACCTCAGGGAGATGAAGGACCCTTAGGACCACCGGGAGTCCCTGGTCCAGAGGTAGGTTTCAGTGGTTTATTCAGTTACTATCAACTAACTAATGCAATTGTAGTTAAATTAACATAGAGCTTCAAATCGCTTGGTTTGGGGAGTGATTTGCCCTTAAGAAATATTGTCTTGTCCAGAGCTTAGTTTGACTGCTTGATGCAGGATCGTTCAAGTCAAGGAAGTGCCTTGCACACAGGGTGTTGAATGGGACTCTATAACTTTCTTGAAGTCTCAGATTGTGAAAATTCCTCTAATATTTAAAGAGCTCATCCTCAAAATCAAGCACATTGACTGGAAACCATCTCTGTAAGCAGCCCTGATGTTCCTTCCTTGACTCACAGTGCTTTTCAACAAGTGGAGGGAAAGCAACTAAAAAGACCAGTGAGAGAATGTGCTTTCCTCCTGTGTTGCCTTGGGCTGCTGCATCTCCAGCACCTTGGATTCACAGGGTGCTTTGTGAGCATACACAGGCACACTGCTGCGACCCAGGGCAGCTGCAAGCCTTTGATATTCATTGTTTTTCCATGTATTTCAGGGTCGATCAGGCCGGAAGGGATTCCCAGGGAGACCTGGTCCTGATGGTCCAAAGGTGAGGAAAGAGTTTGTTTGTGACTGGGGAAGCAGCAGGTGGAAGGGAGGAAAGGAAAAGGGAAATGCCTTTTCTCACCTTTGCCATGCTCCAAGCTTAGGATTTTCATTCCAGGAAGGACAAGAGGAACTGAGGATTTCCCTCAGATTTTGGGGTCTCGGTTTCTGCTTGGTTTCTTCAGCAAAAGGAACGATGGTGCATTTTAAGCCATGTGCTTTATTATAAACAAGTGTGTTCCTCCTTTGATATTAACCAACTCCACCATCCCATCTTATTTTCCATTGCTGCTCCATGTTTTTGTTCTCAGTACACACCATTCCTATCGTTGCTGCCTGGAGCCATCTCAGGGCAGTCACTCCACAACCCCACACTCGAAAGGAAAGAGAAAACCCAACAAAAACAACCTCAGCAAACACTCAATAGCACAGATGTGGTCTGGCAGCACATCTGGAGTACCTGCCTACTGAGAAAATACAGCTGCCATCACCCAGAGACAACACTGCTCAGTGCTGAGCCTGGCCTCTGGGTGGCCTGTCCAGGGCCACTCCAATGGTCTTCAAGTGCCCTTATCCCTGGTGGGTTTGGAATTCTTCTCCCTCTTCCTGGTTTTCTCTTCACCCTCATTTTTCCCATTCCCTGAATTTCTCCCATCCTGCACTGTGATTTATCTCGTGTAGGTTCTTCCTGTGGTTTTCATGTGAATGCTCCATGTAATGTGCCTATGGTTGAGATTTATCAAGAGCAGGATTGCTTGGGAATACTTGGGAATACTTTGGATAAAGCCACCAGGCTGTGCCACAGGGAAGGAGACACCTTATGCCTTAATGTCTGAGCTTATGTTTTGAGTGAAGGCTGCTGTGCCACAGCAGGACCTGCTGCTTTTAGGGTATTTCACTCCAGAGCAGTAAATGCTTCTTGCTCTGGGTTATCCTTAGATCACAGCTGGATTTGTAAGGTGTTGTTTCCTGCAGGTGTCCCACGATTCACACACAGCAGCAAAACTAAAGGTGTACCAGGAACCACGTTGTGCTGCTGAGGGTCTGCACCAAGTAACCTGTGTGCCTTGTCTCTTCTTGTCCTGCAGGGTGAGCCAGGAAACCGTGGCCGACCAGGGAAGGTTGGTGAGCAGGTAAACTCCTTGTGTTCCTTGTCTGTTTGCCAATCTCCCATGTAGTGTCTCCCACATGACCAGAGGGGACAGTAGACAGGGGTTTCTTGTTACCTCAAACCTGTCTATGGTCCTGGTGCTCCAGTGGAGTGTTCTTAGTCTGTGTGAAGCTCTTGGTGAACAGCATTGACAGTAACCATCGTGTCTGCTTTAAACTGGAGGGTTTCCCATAAGCAGGGTGATAAAGCCACAGCTCAGGTGGATGTGCTGTCAGTACTGGCAGCAGTACAGCCCATATAAGCAGTTGCGCTTCTCCAGGAGGCAAAGAAATGGTCATGAAAGAGATTGTGGATTTCTGTGTATTCCTCCTATGCCTAAAATGGCAATTTCCAGGCTTTGCCTATGTAGGTTTTAAAGATGGGATCCTCTGCTTTGAGTGCTCCAGTGCTTTGACATTGCTTCTCAGAGCAAAAGAGATCGCAGCTGCAGAAACCAGACCCTGAGGAAGAGAGGCACTGAGCAGCATTTCATTGTGTGGAAGAGAGAGCATCCTGCTGGGGTAGCAGGGGACATGCATCATCCCTGTAGGCTTCGGATGAACCACAGGCATCAAGGAAACAGCAGCCACAGAGCCTCCAACATGTTCTCTGTGTTCCTACATGGCCATACTAAACTGGCTGGAGCGGACAAAGAGGGTTTTGCTTCCCAGCACAGCTGTGCTCCCAACGCTTTCTCTGCGGATGGTCAACAGGTTTGGGTTGGGTTGGATTGGTTTAGCTTGCCCCAGTCTTTCTGGCTCTTCTTTTCCCTCTATGCAACAGCTGGGGGTTGCTTCACCCATGGGTTTCTGAGCAAGCAAGCCCAAAACCCGAAGTGGATCCTTTTCAAACACCATCAATCTGATGCATTGCAGTCTATGTCAAAGATAGTTATTTCTATCTGAAAATTAGAGCTGTTCCTATATGACAGTTAATAATTTACTCCATGAACAACTGAAGAAGCAAAGCTGTTCCACACATCTATCAGATTTATCAGTTCAGCTTTATCTGCAGCTCTGTCAGAGTCTGTACAACCTCAGGCAACACCTACCAGTGCTCTGTGCCTCAGTTTCCCCATCTGCGGAAGGCATGATACAGCTCTGAGCAGTGCTTTGCACAGCACCTCCTGTTTTCAGGTGGATGCTGCTGTGTTACAGTGCAAAGCAAACACTTAGAAGTGTTTGGAGAGCCTGAATAAGAGGTTGTGCTCCAAGGACAAAGCATCATTAGCAGCATTAGTCTTTAACGTCCCGCAGGACTGACCTTGGATGAAAACTGTAGGCACTGCTCACCCAAAGGAAAACACAGCTGGCCTTCGCCAGCACTGAGACCAGCACAGGGGTATGAAAGCTGCCTGTATTATTCTTACTCAATTAGTCTCTGTCTCGAAATATCACACAGAAAGAGTTTCCATTTCCGCACCAGTCAAGTCATTAGAACAGAAATGTCACACCACATTAGTGAGAAATAACCTCCTTCCCCATCACACCTTCGCTGAACAGGGCTGGAGTGTTGGGGTTTCAGTCCTCCCTCCACCCTAAGCTTCAGTGTTTGCTGTTGGGGCTGGGTTGGTTTTCTGCAGGGCTCTGAGAGGTGGGGCTACCCAGGTCACTTGGCACTAA
This sequence comes from Pezoporus wallicus, assembly GCF_028554395.1. Lineage (NCBI taxonomy): Eukaryota > Metazoa > Chordata > Aves > Psittaciformes > Psittacidae > Pezoporus > Pezoporus wallicus. Next base: position 2,589,971 of record NW_026637499.1, read on the forward strand.
AAGGCACTTTCACCTCATCCCTGTTTTCCCTTGTGGAGGTCTTGGTGTTCCCTATTCCATGGGCACAATAAAAGTGGTCAAGCTCCAGATGTGCTGCCCTTCGTATGGGTTCCATCTGACCGGAAACCTTCAGCATTAACAACACGATAAACCATCAGCATCCATCTCGTTGGAGCTCTCTTCCCTTTCTTAGGGACATCTATTTAGGCAAACATGAGAGTTTCTGAAAGGTTTCCAGTGACACTTGAGCTCTCATTGGAAAAATGGGGGTTTAAGCCACATTAAGGCAGTCCCTGATGTGTTTCTTTTCCATTGCAAGGACACTGACTCAGGAAGTTCATTCATAAGATGCTTCTTGTCTCCATATGCTGGAAGCACTCCAGCTGCTGGGCTCCCCTGTACCCTGGAAAAGCGTGATTTAACCCTTCCTTGCCAGTAGATGGAGGCAGAAGAATATGAAGAATACAGAGCATCTGGTCCAGGCCACCAACCTCCCTGGTCCAGAGCTGGGAATGCAGGAGGATGGCACCAGGATGTCCGTGCTGATGGTCAGAGAGCCCTGTGGGAGAAGCAGCACCCTACAGCAGGCAGGACAGCAAAGTGGGAAGGGGGCCCATGGACCCCCCTGCGCTGCACTAGAGATGAAAACACCAATGAAGAGCTGTGACTGAGGCTACAGTTGACCTACGTCCTTAATGGGAAAGGGAATATGTACCCATATATATCCATATCCATATATATATATAAATAATATATACGTGGAATACCAGGAACAGCTTTTTCAATCCCTCCTCCTATACAAGAAGTGTCAGTCCTGCATGGCAATGTTAGGGTCAGCCATGCACCCATCACACCGTGCTGGGAAAGGCACTCACTGCATGGGTGTCTCTTCCTTTGAAGGGGAGGCATGTTGTCCCAATATCAAATATAGTCTAAAACAATATGTTAAAGGAAACCAGCACCATCGTTTACCTCCTTAATGTGTTTTCCTTGCACTGCTCTTACAAAGGAGGCATGTACTGCAATGTCAGCTTTACAACTGGGCTCTGACATGTGGAGACGCAGATTGACTTGACCAAGTTCAAATGGATCACCAAGAACCAAACAAGGAATTGCACCAATGTTTCCCAATTAGAGCAGCACCTATCCCAGTGCATTTACCTTCTCCTCCAGAGCATCTTCCTGACGCCAGCCTCTCATTCAGTGATTTATGGGCACCGTAGTGAATGCAGCCTCTTTGCTGTGGCGAGGTGTTTTGTCAGCATGTCTCACTCCAAGATGGCCCCACATCAGTTCTGAGCCTGGCACAGAGTGGGTTAAACCCCTTGGGTTTCTTTGCGGGTCAGAGCATCCTCCCTTAAACTGTGATATTTACTGTTTTACTTTCCCTTTCTTTCATCTGAATGGGAGGATTGTACATTTACTCCCTCCCGGCCTTTGTCCCTGGTTTGTTTTGTTTTGAGTTCTAGCGAACCAGTAACACAGAAAGGGCCATGATCACTTCCTGCTGGGAGCGACTGGCGGTCCCGTCCCTGGGAGACCCTGCTCACGCTGGGCTCGCCTTTCGGTTGCTGCTCTCAAATGGGCTATGATTTATGCAAGGCTTCATTGCTGACTTGCTCTCTGTTGATGCAGCCAAGACGGGGGGGGGGGGGGGGGGGGGGCTTAATTATGACAGGGCTGGATAATAAATGGGGAAAGCCAGACAGGAGTTCGGAATTACAACCCACCAGTCCCCCCCTTTTCCTTCCCTCCAAGCCCCCAGCAGCTATTTAACAATCTCCATCCCTTTTCCACCATGCCCTTGGCTGGGGAATAGAGCAGACTGAATCACGAGCGACATGCTGAACTCCTTGTCTAATATAAATGTTTTACATTCTTTCCTGTACACTGTGGGCCTTCAGCAGGGCAGCCACCGCTGCTGGGACTTCACGTGCATCATTACACACACTGCCTGGAGTCGTGTTCGATGCAGGGCTTCTTTTCTACCCTGGGAACCTGGGACAAGTATGTTATGCTGCAGCCATTTTAGTCTAATGGCCACAATTCATGCCTGTTTCCGTGTAATATTTGCCACCAGTGGCTTTTCTGGTTCTTAAAACCTAAATCTTTTGCTGCTTGTATTCCCTTTAGTGGCTATCCCATTTTGGCCAGTGAAGAATACCATTACCCAATCTCCTCCAGTTGTTTCATATACTCCAAGTAATTTACTGAGATTTATTTTGCCTGGACGTATCTATCTCAATTTGTGTCTGCTTGCAGACACAGCAATGTTAGTTCATTTAGCCCAGGGCAGACAGTATTGGCTGCAGACACTACAGAGCTACCGTGCTGAATGCCTGGCCACGTCACAGGGTCCCAGCTCTGCTGTATCACTTTGGTCCCTACTCTGTTATGGAAGTTCCTCTTGCTGGGTACATCAATGACACCTTCCCTTGAGCAGAAACATGATGTACCAGTGCAGACAGCATTTTCCCTCGTTTTGGAGTGAAAACCAAGCCAGGAATGCAGCTGTGCTCCCCTTCCATCCTGACGCTTATCCGTGTCTCAGGTGCATGTTTGCCTCTACCCAGCTTGTGCTGGCACTGATGGGTTTCTGCACAAGCTGTGATTGCAAATGGCACTTGTGTGACAGCGAGAGGGGTCTCAGGAGGGTGTTGGGTTTGTAGGCTGCTTGTCCTGCTGCAACCAGTGCTCTGCAAACCATCTGCAGACCTCACTGAGTTGTCTGCGAAGCACAACCAGGACGTCTTAGATTCCTTAGGGATGTTTTAGGGTTGGAGCTGATGCTGCTGTGAACAGATTACTTGTCAAGCCTGAGTCTGGATATGCAATGTGTGCTTGAAACGGCCTTGTTCCGAATGGTGACATTTGCTGCAAGAGCATGGATCTGCCTTCTTCTCCAGGGACTGAACCAAGTAACCCAGAAATATCTTAGAAAGCATCTTCCCAAGGAGAGAGTTGTGCAGGTTTTCTGATAAGCTGGAAATGAAGGAACAGATTTATTCTTTAATATCTTATTTTTACCTAGCAATGTGTTTCCTTGTTTCACCTCATTGCTTTGCCACTCTCTCCTCTGCCTTAACATTTGCCTTCTTTGTGGAAAACATCAATAACTGGATAGTTACGTATCTTATGTCTAATTGAAAGGATAATTGATGCAGCAGCCTTCAGCAATGCCACCCAGTGGCAACCTTGCATATGCAGATACTGTGAATTTGCCAGTTCTCCCTTTGGTTCCTGCATTGGGCAACCTGCTTCTGAGCCCAGGCCACCGTGCTCCCACAGGCATCTTGTCCGTGCAGTCTGGCTGCAATGGCACACTGTGCACTGGGACTGCTTCAGCTTCACACACAGTAGAAACCATTCCAGTGCTGATGTCAGAAGGGTTGGTGACATCAAGCCCTGATGGGATAGCAGAGATTTCCTGGTGGTAGCTGTCTTCCCGTGTTAATCGTTTCCATCACGGCACAGTGACACGCTGGTTTCTTAGGGCATCATCTCTGGATGAATTTCTAACTCAAGCAGCTAACTCCAGGCTCTGACGTTCCTGCTGAGCTCTCTGCCTTCTCTCATGAGCTTTTCCAAGCGATTTCCATCTGGATGTTGCTCCCATACAGAGTGTGACAAGGGCTGTGCTGAGCTCAGAGTGTGGCTGCTCCTACAAGCGGCGAAGCCCGCTGAGCATCCGAGTGAGAGATGCTTTTGTTGAGCCCATCAGCACGCCTCACTGAGGAGCTCCTGTGTCCAGTGACGTTCAAAAGCTGATGTTTAATTGCACCATGTGAAGAATGTTCATGCATGAAGTCTCTCAGTGTCTGGAGTCACCATCAGAAGCCATTCCCTCTAAAAGTCATTGGAGAGTGACCTGCGTCGTGCTATATGTCTCTGAACGGGTCCGATGAGCTTCACACGTACAGGAGCATTGCAACGAGGCTGGTTATTTTGTGCTGCAGCTTTATCTTGTGAGTGTAACTTCATGGACAGAGAGAGCTTTTGGTGGCAGGAGGAGTTGCACAGCCTGTGAGTAGGCTGCTCTCTTGGTGCCAGATCCTCCTCTGTAGCTGGACGGTATCACTTCACCCTGTCAACGCACAGATGGCAACACAACCACAGCAATGCATAGGCTGCAGAGAGCTCCTGTGAGCTTCACGCACATCAGCCCAGCTGGGAATGGATAAGAAATGAACCAGGAGTACAGACAGGAAACGTTTTGCTCCTTTTCTTGCTGTTACCCAAGAAAGGAGACATCAGGGTGAAAAGCACTCCCTTTTCTGACCCCAGAGGTTGCCTTGCTCATGTAGCTTATTCCCCAGTTGTGCTGGTTCATGGTGAATGCTGTCTTGAGTGTGTCACTTGAAAACCTCCCTGATGCTGAAATGAAAAGCTGAGATGCGGTTGCATAGGGGAACTTGTCAATTTATTATGAAGATTTCAAGTTATTCTAAAAGGGAGGAAGGGTAGGACAATACCACTGGAGAATCCATCTCCTGCCTCTCACTTGCTCAGCAGCCACCTCCCAGTACCAGCCATGTTGTTGGCTGAAATCAAACAAGCTGGGTGATGGTCTTATTTGATACCACCTGTGCCAAAAATGGGCAGGTTATGCAGTGTTTCAGTAGGAGATGAATCCTGTTAGTTAGAAGCTCATAGGAGGAACTAAATATCTATCTCCCAATGACCCTTGCTAGGACTAGGGATGAGACCATGAGAGTCATGCAAAGAAAACATATACCGTGGCAGAGAGGTGGTCTCTTACATCTCTAGAGCCAGAAACCTGCTGAAGCCAATGGAAGCTGCTGCGTTTTAATTCTCAGGAACCATAGCTTGAGATTGTGTCTGTTTCCATCTTCCTAATTAAAAGCAGTTGTGTTTGTTTCTTCTTTATCCCAAACACTGTTAAACCCTGACAAATCCTGAGCTTAGACTGGTGCGTTCTTTTCCCAAGGTAGTTTGAGCAGCATGTTAGATCTGCTGCTCTGCTGGTGTCCTCACACCTTTATTCCCTACTGATATCCCAACAGCACGACACTACCCAGGGCAAAACCAGTCTGAACAAGGGCTTGAGGCAGCTCAGATTAACCCGGAGGAAGTCTTTCCCAGTACAGTTGAAAGGACAGCAGCTCTCAGACTGTGCAACCCAGGAGCTCCCGCTATGGATGCTCTTGGAGAAGTCGCACTGACGTTTTGGGGGATGCTTGGAAAACAAAGCCACACGATGGAGTCGGCCTTTCTATGGAACGTGCTCAACTCATCCCCTGTGCTGTGTGTTGTGGTTCCTGCAGATCCGAGTGCTGCCGTTCCAGCTGGCGCCTAAAGCAGAACCAGCTGTGGACTTAGACATTCCCATGGCCGGGAGCAACTCTGTCCGCTCTGGTAGCCAGTAGGAATTACTGAGCATTATATGAGGGATGCTGTGCTATTTCAACCAGTAAAGGTGGAACCAAAGGAACTGTTTACTTTCTCAGCACATAAAACTGAAAGTTTAATTGTGCTTTTCTCTTTCCTCAGGGTCTAATGGGGTTCATTGGTCCCGTAGGGGAGCCTGGAATAGTGGGAGAAAAGGTAAGGCTGTTTGCAATGAATTGGTGGTTGTAGCTTTTGATGGAGACTGGGGTGGGAAGAATATTGTGGGGATGTAAGTGTCAATGCAACACCCAGCTGGGAGTGCAGCACATGCAGGGTGGTTGAGGTAGTCTTGGGCCAGGCAAAAAGCATCCGCTTTGCATCTTCTCCAAGGAGGTGCTGTCAGATGTTCTCTGAAAAGCTAAGTTTTATTGATTCATAACCTGCCACAAAGCTTGTGTTTGACAGTTCTGGCTTTGCTGGGAATAAGGGACTCACCAGCCCTGCGTTCCTGGTCAAGGGAGGAATCCAAGGAGGTTATGTTATGCTGTTTGTGCTCACAAGCCCATGCTGAGTTGCCAAAGGGGTCACACAGGACCAGGGCCGAGCCTGCATTGAGGTCTCAGCAATTCCTCAGGTACCAGAGTGCAGCTGCCCATTTGAGCAAAGGCCGGTCCAAATCCTTCCCTTTATCTTTGATGAGAACCATCCTGTCTGGCTGCCCCTTGTATTGGGCACGGTCCTAAGGGCTGGTGCCCTCTTGTGTGCAGCACAGATGCATGCTGCTTTCAGGAAGAAAAACGCCTTTACTTCCCATAAAAATGTAACTGGGGCATTAATTTGTTTTCTACTAGTGTGTAAAATCCTGTTCAGGGGTAGCTTCCAAAGACAACTCATCTTTGTCATTCCTTGTATCTCAGTTGCCGACTGCTGGGTTTCATCGGTGGTTTAATTATTCACAGTCCAGCCGTAAAGATAGTGAAGAACATAAAATGATGCATCCCACACATCCATTCCCTCTCTCTCACTTCTATTACTTCAAGCCCTGTCCTCTGGGTAATGATGTAAAGGCTCTGTGACAGTTGTGCTGCGTTTTATGGCCTGTCTGCAGCAGGCTTTGGAAAGCCCGTTACACGAGATGCTCTCTGGTGGGGCAGAGAAGCAGGCTCAGTCCAAGGCACACAAGAACTAAAAGGAATGGCATGGTGTGAGCTGCGTTTTACTGAAGGGAAAAAGAAGAATAAGGAGGCTGTGATGTGTCCAAGGTGGTTCCACATTAAATCAGAGCCTGAGTGAGCTGTCTCAGTGACAACTGTAGCCCTGAATTGAATGAGGAATAAGGGATTTACAATGCAGGAGACATGGGAAGACGTTTTTCCCCACTCCAGTAAATTAACAACTGGCCCTATGACTTCTATGCCAATGCCTTGACCACATGAGCAATCCTCATCTTGCAGATTGATGACATGGTGATGTTACATTAGCGTCAAGGCAAACCCGGGCTGTCCTTTTGGAATCTGCCCTAGGAAATCCTCAGCATGGCTGTGATTTCAGTCAGACTTCTCTACCAGGACAAGCTTAAAGATGACAGAAATAACTATCACCAAAACCTCAACCAGGCCTCCAGTTGGCATAGCATCCTACAGCTTACTATGCTGTTGTGAGCTAAATGAAGTGGGAAATATGCTTTCATTAGACATAGCTGAGTCAGCAATCTCTGTCCCGAGAGCTGCAAAACTTCAGCCTGAAGCCAGTAGAATCCAAAGATTATCAAAGAGAACAATACAGTTAATACTTACTTAATAAAATCCATGCATTCAGGGGGAGGAAATCCTTATATTGGTTTACAAGGGCCAACTGGTGACAACACCAACTCTGGGGTTTGTTTTTAATAAGCTGCTTAGAGGCCAGGAAATATTCCCCCTTACCCTTTAGCTGTTGGAAGGTAGGTCAGACTCTGGGCGTAAACTACTTGGCAGCATTTGCTAACCTCTCCTTCCTCATCCCCCCAAGCACACAAACATAATACACCTAATTCCCAGCGCATTACTGGGGCTGAGAGGCATAGCAGAGGCAGTCGTGGTGGTTAATTGCCACTGTCTCCAGAAAGGAGTAGTTGATGTCCCATCACCAAACCCTTCAACTTGCCCTTGTGTCAGTGGGGCACAGAGGTGCTCATTGAGGTTTACACCCCTTGGCTGAGCTGTAGGACCAGGGGTGTACTCATGGGAAGTGAGATGTGGGGATAAAGAAGGCTTTTGGAATGATGTTAAGTTCTTTAATGGCAAACAGTGGTTTGTTTTAAAAGGGGTTGTGTTGTCAGGGTGGGCTGTGAAGCTCTGAACATAAATGAAGGTCTCCAGATTGTTGCTGTTTGCACTGTGGCCCCAGGATGAGCCACAGGATAGGGAGTCCCCCCAGAACGCCTACAGTCTCCTCCTGGAAGCACCAGCCCTGTGTTCCAGGCAGCATCTCTAGTGTTTCCCAACTTGATTCCCTGCTCTCAGCAGGGCTTCATAACCACAGCTTTCAAATCCATGCCTCTAAACACACCAGGATATGTAAGGGTTATGATACTGCAGAACAGAGAGGGATGTCGTGCCTTAGGTGGGAAGAGATGGAGATCTCCTGGGATCCAGTCCTAGCACTACCCTGAGTAGAAGGTGGTCTTGTGTGTATTTCTTGTTTCTTGTCCCTCAATGGTTTGATGGCAATAACAAAGTCCCCTCTTATGGGACATGGAGGATTAACTAATTCTTGCTGAAATCCTTCAACTCCTCAATGAGATGGATGCATGAAAACGGGTGATGATTATTCTGCACTGGAAGCCTTTCTGGTAGAAATCTGATGGCAATTTGTGGGTGTTTCAGTTGTTTCATTGCTCCAAATCCCTGTTGCTGCCAGCTCAGCGTGCTTGTCAGCAAAAGCCCTCACTCTTCCCCATGTACCTGTGTCTCCCCAGGGTGACCGTGGCTCAGTGGGACCCCCAGGCCCTCCAGGAATCAAGGGGTCGATGGTAAGGAGTAAGTCTGCATTCTCTCGCTCCTGCTGCTGCCTCTTTCTCTCTGTCCTAGCGAAGGATGCAGCTTCTCCTGGTCTCCTACTTCCATGACAACAAACTCTTCCTGTCTCTGGGGATGGGAATGTCCATTGGCCTGGGTGTTGAGCAGCTGTGTTCAGCAGTCTCCCCTTCAGAGAAACACTGGGTTTTGACATGCTCTGCAGCTCCATCAGCTGGAGACCTGTTGTGCCAAGTAGAGATAACCAGGAACTGCAAGCTACAGCACCTGAAGGATTGTTTGTCTTCAAGCATCCTGGCTACTGAACAGACAGGGAGCAGGGATCTGTTGTTCACATCCCACACTGTTGCCAGGGGCAGCTAGAGATGCAGGATTGCTTATGCACAGTGCTATATGAAGTTCTATTTAGAGAGTTTAACAGAGGGGACCTCAGCAAGACCTTGTCTTGCTCTGATACCTCCCATCTACCCTAGTGCAAGGCCCAAAGACAGAATGTCATATTAATTCAGCCCATTCTCTTCTGGGCTGTTCAGATAATCTATCTGCTTATGTGGCTAGCAAAGTCGGAGATGGGCTTTTGACAGTCTGGCCTGCTTCATCTACCCCTGAGCAATATTACCTTGAGAAATAACAGACCTGCCTGCCCTTGCAAGCAACCAACAATGCCTTTTTTCCTGCCTTCCCACTTGGAGGAAGAAGGGCTGAGCATTCACAGCAGGCATGCTCTTCTTCTTCCTTCCCTTCTAGGGGCACCCTGGAACACCAGGAGGAGTGGGGTTTCCCGGGATCCCTGGACCAACAGTAAGTAAAGGTTATCACACCTTGTAATGCTACACAGCATCCCTTATCCTGGGCATTCACAGTGTGGGTCAAGCAATTATGTACCAGTTGGTTTGACACAAGAGAGATGCTGAAATGGATGGGGCATGTGTGGGAGCAACATGGGAAGAGATGCTAAGAAGAAAAGAGGGGTTTAATTAGAACTTTTGTAGCCCATTTCTCTAATGGGACATCCAAAACTCACAATGCAGCCTCAGGACAGGAGCTCACTAGCTCAAGGTATTATCACAAGGCTGGGAATCGTTGGCAGGATGGTGACCATATCTTGTGATACAGCAGCTGTATCCCGCTGAGGATGCACTGTGCATCCTCAGAGACCCTCACTGGAGTGAGAGGAGCAGCTGCCCCCGGATGCACCCTCCATCTGGACGGACTCATCTGGTCCATGTGCTGTGGCTGGAGCGTGCAATTGGTGTGGAGGTCGATGTTAGCATGGCTCCAGTTTCCCACAGCCGTTGCTCAGATGGAGCTCCAGCTCTCCCAGCAGCACAGATGGAACTGGAACCAGCAGTTCTGGTTGGGCACAGGGAATGGATTTTGCTCACTGTGTGAATTCCCACAGTGTTGTTAGCTGGGATGAAGATCAAGTCATGAAATGCCCAGGCAGTGCCAAAGGTTTGGCCTCCGGATCAGCAGCTCTGCCTGATACGGGGATGCTCTGGGATGCTCTGGGACCACCAGCTGCAGCCAGTTGCTGCCTGGGGTGAGATTTCACACTTGCAAGTCAATGGAGGTGAAGGAAACAAAAGGTCTGAGGTCAAGCAATACCTCGGGGTGACCCATCCCTAGCTGCAGAGCAGCAATGTGGCGTGACGTTGCCTGCAGCCCCCAGCGATGAGCTGCTCCATAGCACCTCATGGCAGCAGTTGCTGCTGACAGAAGTCTGGGAGGCAGATGGATATCTCCAGATGTCACTTTTGTAGCAGCTTTCCCAGCATGTTAGCTGCTTGCTCCATGCCTGTTATCATGGGGGAGGACAGGAGTGCACCCTTGCCGAGGTGGGCTCTGTACTGGCTCTGTGGCAGAGAGCTCCTCTCCTGAAGCACTGCCTAATGCACTGCTAGTACCTTTAGCTGACAGTGAGTTTTGTCTGTCTTACTGGGGGACGATGACAGCAGAGTTGAGGCATCAGCTCTGACTGGAGATGCTGAAACCTCTCTGCAGAGCTTTGGATGCCGAGGCTGTCCCCAGGTTCTTCCATTTCCTTCAGTTCCCTGTTCTCCTGCAGGCAAATAACAAGTTCATCCAAGCAAAATGTTTCCTCCAAGGCTGTATTTTCAAAAGCCATAATTCACTTGAGTCCAACTTCCCCACAAAGCCAGTAAATCAAATAATCCCCTAATATCACATCCCCTCTCATTAATTCCAGCTGTTTCCGCCTGTTTCTCCACCATTCGTTGCTTGTTTTTCAAGGTAGACCTGAGCTACGCTGTTGTTGTTTGTCCTAAACTGTTAAAATCTTTGAGATTAAGCCTTAGAAGCTTTGATGGCTGATTCATTCAGTAGAGGTTGATTGGGAATGGGAAGCAAAGGTATAGTCAATGATAGGAAACTCCTTGATTACAGCTCACTGAGCCTTGTGGATTCTTTTTCCCTCTTCTGGCTCACCATCATGGTGTATCTTTTGTGTTAATACACAGTTTTAATACATAGGCACTCATCTTCTCCTAAGCAGTTCCTTGCCGTTCTCAGCATGCTGTCTAGTCTTTCCCTCCCCACTTTGCCTTCACAATGAATGTGTCTGTGCTTGTATTTTCATAAGCTCTTCTGGATAGGCTGACGCTTCCAGGAGGATATTCCAGACACCAACTGAAATATCATTTCAGTATGTTTTATCACAAAAAAATCTCTATTTAAAGCAGGCATCTGACACATCTACTGCTTGTCTGTGCCAGTCACTACTGACCTCATGAGCAAAACCGGGATTTACTGTGATTACAAATGGAGTTACAGTCAACTAGCTTGAGAGAGAACAGCTAAGCATCTGTATTCTGCCTTTCCATGCCATGCAGCAAGATACCTCCACCCCAAAAGCAAAACCTTTACTAGTGGCAGTGGTACAAGCAGTAGGAAGACCACAGTCTGGTTTTGTTCTGATCCTTGGTGGAGTTTGCAGTGTTGGCATTTGGTTAAAGCTATTCATGTATAAATAGCAAAACTTGATGTGGAACATTTGAGAGAGTAAGAATGGAATGTGTCATTTTGAGGTTTTCTGACAGCAGAAAGGCACTAATTTTAAATACAGGGGGGTTAAGTTATAATGCAGAAATAAGTCCTGTTAATTGTTCATATCCCTTAATTTTTGAAACTGGTAAGTATTCTAACAGAGAAAAAAAAGCTGTTCCATTTTCTTCTGTTTTCTGTATGCACTTTAATGAATGAAATGTGCATAAATCCATGTTACAAGAGAACCTGAAGCTTTTCTGTAAGTGTAAGAACAACAGGATCATCCGCAACACCAACAGTCCAAATCTATCTGGCAGCATGAATATTTATACAGCACTAAGAGGGCAACAGTTGCTTGAGGATAAAATCGGTATTTGGCTGAAAAGGTCAAGCTTGGATACATAAGATGAGGTGTCTGATTCTGTATTTGGATAAGTGAGAAACAGATCCTGGTTGTTATTATTTCTGTACAGATACTGAGCAACAGCTGCTTTTAATAGCTTCAGAGGGTATTCTAAATGTTCGACTTCAAATCACTTCAAATCGCTCACCATTTAAACAGATAATGGGCTGCAGATACTTAAGTATACAAACACCAGCCAGGATCCTGGGCCTAAATGTTCTTGATCCAAAGACAATCAGTGAGTTAAAAAAGAACCACTAATAGGAAAGCAAATACGGGAATGTCTTTGGTGAGGGTTTCGTGAGCCAACCTGCTGGTCAAGGGTCTGCATCTCAGGCTCCTGCAGATCACATCAGGATGCGGGGCTTTACCAAGATACTGCCTTCCTCCTCCTTCATCTTCATTTTGTTTCCCTTCTCCCCTTCCCAGGGTCCAGCAGGAGTCCGAGGTGCACCAGGGATGAGAGGGATGAAAGGCCGCAGGGTAAGCACTTTCCACAAGCTCTTCTCCCTCTCCTCTTTTAGCCATTGGAGAACCAGTTCTGGTGGATGAGTTTGGGGGTGTGAGGATGAGCAGCAGTTGGGGCTGAACCATCACAGCCACGTTTCTGCTGTGTGTAAAGACTGAGGTCGTTGAAGCAAGTCTTATCAGGGATGTGAATGCAAGTGATGTGTACGGGCAGAGGGGTGTCTCAGTGTAGAGTTTATTGTGGAAGCCATCCAGCTTGCCTTTTCCAACCACCTGCAATGTCAAAGAAGGGTTTATGGACTCTTTTGGTGAGGATGGTGAAGGTTTAGTCATCTGAGGATGTATCTAGGCTGGGGGAAAAGGCCAGCAAAGGTGCCTTTGCTGACATGAGAGAGAGAGCAGCTGAGATGTGGAGTGTTGTGATTTAACCAGAGGCAGGTAAAGGAGGAAATGTTATCCATGGCATAGAACAAAGAGACAAGGCAGGTAGAAATGGAGCTGACAAGGAGCCAAACAGGCTGCTCTTCCCATATCTCCCCTTTCAGTCTCACAGGATTAACATCTTCTGGCAGCGTTCCACAGGGTTATGAGAAAGGTGTGTTCTGCATTGTCAGTGCATCAAATTATAAGCACATCCTGTGTGTTTCTCTGGGTTTTTCCAGCCTGTAACACAAGGCTCTGATTTTGTCTGTGCATATGTAAGCAGCACCAAGCTGTGACCATGTGTGAATCCTTGCTCTGCCTGGAAAGAGCAGACCCCCAGCCTCGCACTGGGAAGCAGTAGTAAACAGCATCCCTGACAGTGCTGCAAGTATGTGTTACGCTGGATCAGTATTCTACAAGCGCTCTGTGTCAGTTCATGTGTGGTTCTTCCTGCCCTGTTTGGGTGACAGCTGACAGCAGAATGACCTCTAGAACCTGCCAAAGCTGCTTGTTTTCCTGCCTGTGACATCCAGCCCATGTCCCACTGAGCTCTTCAATCTTTCTTCTTCTTCAACAGGACATTTATTGCAGGAGCATCCCTGCTCTGGGTCGTTTTTCCTTGTCCGATTGCTTTACAAAGTATTAATAGCAGCACACATGGGTTCTGCTGAAGGCCCCAACAACAACATATTTTGCATTTCTTCCTCCAAAGATCTTATGGTATCTGTTTCCATGTTTCATTTTCAAAGGCATAGGCTGGAGTAAACTATATGTTTTACCCGCCCCCAGTCTCTGCTTCTACTGCAATTCCTGCTTGGGGAATTGAGAACAGCCAAGGACTGCATGTGTTTCCCTACACGAGACTTAATACTCTCCTCGAATAGCTGGGACCAGCCAAAGGAAATGGAATAACCAACTAGAAATCTTTATAACCACAGAGTTATGTACCCTGGAACTGCTTTAAGCTTTAGAAGCATAGCTAGAAGGACACCACTAACATCAAGCCCTGCAGATGCATATCAGGGTTCAGCTTTTAACTTGTGGCTGGGAAAAACAGGTTCCTTGACTCTATTCTCCTTGATGGGAAGGCCCATGGATCTCATTCCATAGCTGTGCTATTGAAGGGTCCCCAGGGAGCAAGGTTTCTCTGTGCTACGCAGCAGTGATTAACAGAGCTGTCCAGGGCATCCGTGATCATGATGGATGGGAAACCAGAGGCGTTCTTTCATGGGAGGCTTGAAATGGATGGCAGAAAGTATCTCAAGGTAAAGCTGTGGTGCAGAGCTGAATGGGAAACACCTTCTGAATGAATCCAGGCTGCTGTTAAATCTGGCAGATGAGGGATTTATACCAGTGCTTTTCACATACGCGGTGGCAGAGTCGTCCCAAGTGTGTGGTGTTTGGCTCTTAGATTGTGAAGGATTCACTTGCATAAACCTTCTTTGGCTTCTTACCTCTGTGCTGGCCTGAAGTCCTCAACCCACAAGGAAAGTACAGCTGACCAGGCTGTTTTCAACACCACTTGTACTGTTAGGAATAGGAAAGGGGATATTTATCATCACACAAGGTAAAGCCAAGAGCAAATCTGGATTCAGCTCCTAAGTAAGGAGGTTGGCAGGGACCTGCCTCCAGGTGTAGCTAGATCCTGATAGAGGGTACCAAACCCTCGGGACACCAACTGCCACCAGCACTGTCCATCCTCAATATGACGTACCACAAGGTAGAGATGCTCATCTCCATGGCCTTGGGTTGCATTTCCTGTCCAGATGTGGAGTCTGGCAGACCCTGTGCCAATGGCTTCTCCTGGACATTCCTCCACTGAGGAAGCCCAGACTTCAAAGTGCATCCCAGCCCTGGAAATGCAGCAGTGGCTCTACCCTGGCTGGCAAAAAGGCCACCCCAGGAAGTGCAGAGCATCAAGGTAGAACAGGGGATGGTGCCTGGGGAAGAGGGTGCATTGTGGTCTTTATCCTGCCCTAAGGACACAGGTGTCATAGAGGGATAACCCACACAGGGACTGAGCATCTGAATCTGCTGCTGGTGCCCTGCGCTGCTCCTGCCCTCAACGTGCGCTGTTGGACTGTGGCATGGCAGAGATCTGGTGCATTTGAGCACTGCAGTGATATAATCCATACGGAATTTCCCAGACAAACACATCCTTTCTAAGATCCTCAGCAGAGAGGAGGAACTTGGGTTTTGCTCTGAAATCCTACAGATTCCAGTGAGTACGATGTGGGCAAGTTGGTATTGTAAGGACCAGCAGACCTCCTGCCCGGAGGGTTTCTGGTCTGTGTGCCTCTCACGTTTTCCTTCTCTTCATACTCTTAGATGGTATTCCAGGCACTCAGTAGATATTCCAGGCACATAGTATCCTTTGTCTGCTCAGTTTGTCCTGCTATTCCAGCTCTCGCTTTACTCAGAATAGGGAAATGATCCCCCGATTGTAACTTCAGCCATTACCCTCTGTCTACCCTAGCTTACAAAAGGGATGTGATTCAATTCAGAGTGGAAACATGAATGCTGCCCCTGCCAGATGTTTGTGGATTCCATGAGCTGTGTTTGTGGATACTTCATTAAAGTCATTTTGCTTTTGAAGGAGACGTAAAGAGCAAATATGGTTTCGATTGTAGGGAACAATGGAGACTTTTGGGGGCCTGTATTTATGTTGTGATAGCTTTAGTACTGTCGAGATATAAGTAGAAAATTCCTTAACCTTCTTTTTAGTCATTACAGGGCTATTATTCCTTCCCAAGCCTTTGCTTAGCCCATCAAACTGATACTGAACAATCTTCCACTAATGTGGTTTCCCCTCTCCTCTTCCCTAAGGACAAGAAACTTGGACATGTGAGCGCAGGCTTTTTTCCCTTCAACTGCACCCAGTGTAGCACTTAGACATGTGCTTAACATTCAGCTAGTGACAGCTCTGCACATGTTTAAACCTAATTATTTAACCAAATCAATGTCTACATTTGGAGGCAGCTGATTCAGCACATCCATCACCCCATCTCATGTAAATGCAAAAGCACATTTCTGTTAATCTGTGGTCTTCAGCATCTCTGTTGAGGACAGAGATGGCAAAAAGCCCAGGTATTGACTGGGAATCTCTGCTAAAGGTTAAATATCAACTGGCTCAGTGACTTTGCAGCTCAGATCCTAAAGCTGCACCTGAAATCCTGCTGGAAAGTGGCTCATCTTGCCCTGTTCCACTTAAAGTGTGCCAATACCTCTGGTATTTCACCCTCTCCCTGGGCACTGGCTCGGGCGACTCAAAGGAGCTTTTCAAGTCCCAAAGCACATTTCTCTCTTCCAGCATTCATTCATCAAGCTCCTGCATTAACCGTGGCCCAGGTGAAGCCTGCAAAGAGGAGATAAGGTGCTGCTTTGTGTCTCTGCCACATGGGTACGACGCTTCACAGCATCACTGACTGCAGGAATCCATCAATGCTAGGGATCCATAGAGCGGTGTCATCTGAGCAAACCTGAAAGTAGTTGCTTTTTCCAGGCCCAGCTGAAAAGTTGTTCATGGGGGGAAAAGCAGAGGTTTTGCTCCCAGGGATCTTTCTAATTGGCTGGAAAAGCAGGAAAAGTGAAAAGCTGGCTGCAGATCTGTGGCCAGTGGTGTCTCCTTTCAGCTCCAGTCAGGGCATCTGTTTGCTTTTTGTTTGGCCAGACTGTGAAATATCAGTGTTTGGATTGATATTTGTATAGGGGTAAGGAAGAAGCTTTAGGTTTCTGGAAAGGAGCTGCTGACTGCTTCTTCATGCTGCTGCTTCTGCTGTTCAGAGGCTGGTTACTTTCCATCTTTGAGCTCTGAGTATCTGTTTAAATAGGGGGGGGAATGTGGTGCTGCTTTGTGGAAACACCCTATTGAGTATTTAGGTCTGCTCTGCAGGAATGTTGTCTGCTCCAGCAGCAGGGTCTATCTCTTGCCTCAATAAACATGAGTTGCAAAGCCTGGAGCTTGAATTCATGTGTTAGGTAGCAATGAGAGATGACGCTTAGTCTTGTGCTGCAGTGCGACTGCCTGGGCACATTATCTGTGCTGTGGCTCCCTGTGTGAGCTGCTTCGAGATGGGCATGGCAATGCCTTTGAGTTGCATATCCATGTCCAGGTAGCTTTGGTGAGCAGGTTCTCAGAGGCTCCATCAGCCACGGACCTGTATCTCTCTGTGCCTTGGCTGCCCATGTGCGGCAGAGCAGACAGATCTCTATCTAACCATTCTTTTTTTCCTGTTTACATTATAAAGCCACTTGGAGCTTGCACTGTTTGTACAGCCCTGGCCCAGCAAAACCTCTCCTGAGCAATGTACTGCCATATAAATACTAACACAGACTAAAGAAGTGCTTCCTTCTCTGTTTCATGGGCTTCCAGCTACGCTGACACCAGTGATAAACCCATGCCTTTCACTGCACCCTCCTTACCCCATCCTTAGGACTGGTCCATGCTGCCTATGCCCCTCGGACGATGCCTATGCCCTTTGGTCCCTCTGCCTGCTCAGGGTAGGCATGCCTTGCTGTGCAGTTAATTCTGAAGCACTGAGGGTCCAAGGGGAGCTTTGCTTAGCCCTGCCTGCAATGCCAAGCTGCAAGGAGTGCAGGGGGAAAGCATCATCCTGTGTCCTGCGGCGTTGGGCATGGGATGCTCCCTAGGGAGCTGCCAGGACCTCACTCACTCATCTCTAACCAGCGTTGTCAGTAAAAGAGAGATTTAAAGATTTAACTAATTGACTAAATGTAGCCTTTCCTGTCAGGGTGAATTAGGGGAAGCCTTTATCCTGGGTTCCAGCCCAGGAGGCTGGAGAAGATGAAGCTTGCCACATGCGTTTGCGAATACAGGGTCACTTTCTCCTTCTTTAGGTCAGATGCCGATGAGACGTGCTGTGATGGGATTAGGCAGGGGACTGCTGTGAAGAGAGATTGCTCTGGCAGATCCTGCCATGCTGCTGAGAGAGCTCTGCTGGAAGAAATGAGGATACTGCAAACACTTACCCAGCCCTGCTGGGCCGGAGCACTGAGAACCATGGCCCTCGCTGCAGAGCTGAGTGAGGGCTGAGGGCACCCAACAGCCTGAGCCAGACCAGAGCTGGCAAAGGGGCTGGACAGGGCCAGGTGCATCCCACTTCCCTTCCCCAGCAGCATCTGTCCTGGAATGAAAACCTCTAAGCTGTGTCGTTTCCATGTCCTGTTTGCCTCTGATCTCTGCTCCCTCCTTCTGTAATACCAGTGCTGAGCTATTGAATCCCTCCCTGCTGCACATCCTTCCCCTTCTTCACAATCAGGTCACCCCATCATCTTGGATAGTAAAGGTGTAATTGCACAAAGTACTTCAGTGGCTTTCAAAGAGGAAGGGAACAGGGAGGATGACAGATTGGGTAGCAGGGGGCTTTCCTAGGGTGCCAGTGCCATACACGTGCTGATACCTCCCTTCAGTTTGGGCAGCCCGGAGCGGGTCTGTGTATTTTGCTGGGTGTCCCCATCATAGAATCACAGAATGGTTTGGGTTGGAAAGGACTTTAAGACCATCCAGTCCCAACCCCCTGTCATCCCAAGCATCATCCCAGGTGCCTTCAAGCCCTCCTCTCCCAATTTACAGTGCTGACTTGGGCTGTCAGTCCTACTGCTTTCCAATGACCTTCTGCTTCATGTCATTGTGCATGGACAAGGATTAATGAGCCTTTTGATCTTTGCTGCTCTCTGATGCAGTGGCCAGCACGAGCTGGGGCACTTGGGCTGGTGTGAGCTACCATTGCACTAACACAGCAAAGCCCTGACCTGTGAAACACCCCGTTTGGTTGCGGTGTTCCCATCTGGTGAACGGTCCTCCTCTGTCCGTCTGCCCTGGAGACCAGGCTGAGCATTCTTTAGGGCTGTGCCTTCCTGGCACGCAATAGAGCCTCTTGGTCATTGACTCTCTGGTACTCTCAGCGGCACAGGGTTTTGCCAAGCCCAGTAGAAGTTTTTGCATTATTTTACATTGACAGTGTTTGTCTGCTGTAATAATTTGGCCGGTTTCCTATTCCTCTTCTGCTCTTACACTGCCTTTCTTTGTGAGCCTCCCTCTCTCTCTTTGCCTGTCATCCTGGAGTTGCTTTTCTAACGCATTGGCTCCCCAGCCCTGTTATTACTTTTGGCACTCGCTTTGCATCCCGATTAAGCACATTGGCTCCTGTTTTCACTATTTCCACACTGGCTTGCTCTCAGGATTCCTCTTACGGCTCCATTCTAGCACCGCTCTGTGTTTGTGTTTGTATTTATATTGCGGTAGCGCCTCAGAGTCCCAACTGAGCTCATGGCCTGATTATGAGCATGACGTGCCTTAACAAAGTCTTTTGATATGCCCTATTTTCTTTCACTGTTCTATTTTCCCCTCACTCTGGCTCTGTTTATTCTCCGTCAGTGGGACACGCTGCTTCCTGGGGTTCAAGTGGCGCAGAGGGATGTGCGTTCTCTTCCAGAATTAGCTTGAAAGCTAAATCATGGCTATCCCCTCTCCTCGCTTGGAACCCTCTGGAAAAACAAGGACACCCATTCCTCAAGATGCCCATCTGTACCATGAACTGTTCCATTGTACCTAATCCCATCAGGATTGCTCACTGTGTGCACTCCTGTATTTGCCATATGTGTGCATGTCCCATGCACCTCCTGAGGTCCTCATTCCTACTGCATGCATCCCGGAGCTGATGCTGGGCATGGGATCAGACATGCCAAAGCAGGCACGGCATGCTCCTAGCATGCATATGCATGAGCACCTGCCTGATCCTTAATAGCAGCCAGTTCTTTAAACTATAGCTGAAACCTTGAGTTCTGCTGCCAGCAAACATACCCTGATCTCTGAGAGCAGTTTGGGGCCCAAGACAACTATGTATGGTCAGGCTTGTGTGCCTCTATACCTTGTACTTCTGTTGCCCTGATTGTGATCATGAGACAGTGTGGAATGTCAAGAGTTAAGGTCCGGATGCGATGGAGAAGTGTAGTTTCTAAGAAGGAAGAGGATTGCTCTCAATAAGGATAGTTTGTGCATCATGAAACTGTTGTCATGTAACTGCTGTCTCAAAATAAGGCTGTTCCTGGCCTCTTTCCTCCCCTGGCTTTGGTCTGCAGTTGGTAGTTGGTTTAACAGGAACAGAAAGTATTTTGGTGCTGTAATGGTGAGAAATGAAGCAACAAAACACAGAATGGATCTTTTGAGTCCTGGGCTCTGAACTGCTGTGCTCAACCCAACCAGGTATAGGCTGGTTTAGGCCAAGACTGACCTCATGGACCTTCCTGGTGCCCAAAGCTAGGGCAACGCTGTATTTTCCAGTGAGACACATTCTTTGTGTTCTTATTTTTGCCTCTGTTTTGCCTTTTCCCAGGGTGACAGAGGGCCTGATGGACCAGTCGGTGAGCCGGGGTCGCGAGGTGTCAAGGTGAGCATCGATGGGTGGCCAAGGCTGCTCTTAGCTGTGTTGTGGCATGCTCTGGGCAGGATCAGGGTCATGTCCTCCTCCAGGAACAGGGGATGCTCAATTGCTCTGTAAGGATCGACCTGCAGGGATGAGCCTTTCATGCAACCAAAGGCAAATGTGTTCAATGTGGGGTCTGAGACCACTGAATACAGAGGTAGTCCTCAAACATAGAAGGGCCATTGCTGAAATAATAGTATCCCCCACAGGAGTGGGAATGGCTTTAACTGGCAGTGAGTGTGCTTGACGGTTACATCTGAACATAGTGCCAAAATCAGAGCAATTTAACACAACTGGTAAAGCATGACCTAAGGGAATATGTACCTGTTCTAATGTGCTCCATGTCACTTAGATAAGGACAGGGAAAAATGCAGGGCAAGAGATGCCTGGTGCAAAGCCTGGCAGATATCCTGCCCAAGCAGATCTTCATCCAGGGTGAGCTGCTCCACAATAGGCTCTGAGGTGGGTGCATGGGATTGTTTCTCCCTTTGGCAGCAGCCGGATCTAAGAGTAGCTTGGCAGAGCTGGACCCTGGTCCTACCATTGAGCATCACAAACTCCATCTCCTGCATTGTGCACACATGGTCCTGTGAATACAATATGGATGGGGAATCTCCTTTATTCCTCAGTCAGGGCTGTGCTGAGTCTCCTGAGAGTCCCAGCTTCCTGCAAAGCAGTGTTTGCTCAGTAAACCTTGGGTCCTGCAGCCCATTGCCCACATTCTGTGCTGTTTGAGGTGCTGTTTAAGGCAGGATGCTAGCATTTGGCCTCTCAAAAGCTGCAGGGAACTGGAGGGGGATATTTGATGCACTGATGTGCAAGCACAGGTGGGCTGGGGCAGAAGAACATCACTAGTGTTTTGAGTCTTTGCCTTTTTGCATTCCAGGGCCGATCAGGGGAGCCAGGCAAGCAGGGGCCAGATGGGCTGCAGGTATGTCCTCTGTGAGAGCCAGTGCCTGGCACGGTGTCAGTCCCCCGTGGGGATACCCACATGCACACATTGCCCAGGGAACTGCAGCTTCTGCTGGACAAATCACTGCAGGTATCTCAGCACATCCCCAGCTGATAATCACTGTAACTGTGTGTTCATAGGGGAAGATGGGTGAGACCGGAGAGACAGGAGCACGTGGCTTCCCAGTAAGTATCCATCCCTTGTGCTTCCTTTCATAACCTTAATCTCACTTAAATCCCTAAGTGCTGAGTCCTGGTCCAGGAAGAAGCATTTGGACAGTGTCTGGCTACCTCTCCACTCCTTTTACTGGAGCATTTATGAGATGCATGTTACTGCACGAAGGATTTCTATGAGGTTGGAGCTGGCTTTGATGTGTTTGACTTTTCTAGGGTATCCAAGGACCTTCTGGACCTCCAGGAGCAAAAGGGGCTCCAGGTGACCCAGTAAGTGTCTTATTACTTCCTCTTCGTCTGTCTTTCCTTGCACATACGCAGCCACTTCATTTCTTCCTCTGTCTGCCTCTTCCACACCACTTATTCCCATTCCCAGCTTCTCTGTCCTTGCCAGCTCCAGCTTGGTCAGGGATGTGAAAGACTTGGCTGGAGTCCTAGGAGGCATGGGGAAGGACAAGGTCAAGCCCCTGGAAATCAGAAGGGGGCTGTGGATCAGCCAGGGAGAGTATAGGATGCAGCCTGGGCTGGATTCCGGAAGGGAAGGGAGGAGAGAAGGGCAAGGCTGGGACTGGGACAGTGTCAGAACTGAGCCCATGGCTTTGGGAGGTGACTGGTGAAGACACAGCCCAAAGGGAGGGCCAAGAGGACACTGAAGCAGGAAGAGGAATCACCTCTGCTCTCTGTGTCTGTTGGGACTGACCTGGACAGTGAAGGGAGAAGGTAAACCAGGCATTTTCACATTGCCAACTGCAGTTGTTTGAGGTGAGAACCAGAAAGATGAAGGGTGTCCTGCGCTGTTTGCCTGTTAAGGTGCCTCAGCAGACCCATCTCATTGGCCATCTCTTGCACTCGGTGGCATGGGAGGGAGCTGGTTTTTTATCTTACAGACATGGATAGCCCTTCAGAAATGAAGACTCGTATGAAAAGAGTCTTGTGTCTCTTTTCCAGGGGCCACAGGGACCACAGGGGCCGCCCGGGCCTTTGGGAGACATTGGGCATAAGGTAGGTCTGATCTTTGCTCCTGTTTGTTTTCCCCCTGCACCAGCAGTGGTAGGTGTGAGGGAGGAGTAAATGTGCAGAGGTGCTTCCTTCCACACCTGGGGACACGAGCAGGAAGGATTTCCTTTGAGTCCAAATGTGAACTTCCAAAGCCAGTGGTGAAAATCAGAAACTCAAGCATCATTTTCATCACAGGCCATAGACCCACAGCTGGCAGAGGTGCGGACCCACAACAAGAGAAACATCTTAAAGCTGACCCCACTGACAAGCATGTCCCAAGCCTGGCTTTACAACCACACCAGGGAGCATCTTTCTGCACCAGGGCAGTGCAAATACAATAACAAATCAAACTGAAAACTGGCTTTTCCCACTCACTGGTGCCATTGCTGACAAGACAGCCCATAAGGATTGCTATGGCAGTTCCAACACAAGCCTCTGAGGAAGCTCAGAGGAACGCCTTTGCTGTCGACAGTGCTTTGGGGTTGCCGTTGCCATGAAGCAGTGGCACAAACACACCATAACCAAAGCAGCAGCAGCCAAACAGTGCCCTAATGGAGTGCAGGAGATGCCTCCATGGTTCCTCCCTAAATCGTCTGCAGCCCTGGCTTGATTTTATTGTGCTTGAAGTATTACAGTCTTAGCTGTTTATTCCAGATGTGCCAGTTCCCTTTGGGTAGCTCCTGTCCATAGGTCCCGAGCTGTAATACAGATGTGATGTTTCACTCTGTTGTCCAAACAGCAGCGAAGGTGGCTTTTAATGCATTCTACTGCAAAGTGTGAGTCATGCAAGTTTCCATTCTCATGGCTGCTAGACTGGATGGAGCAAGCTCTCAGCGTGGTAAACCACACTGGGAAGCTGGAAAGCTGCTCCCGAGCCCCTCTGCATGCTGCCAACCAGGAAAGTACAAAGCTTGATTCAAGTCTGACTCTTGCAGGAGCCTCTTTCTGCACTGGCACCTCTGGAGAAACCAGAGCAGGGTTCCTGCTTTCATTTGGAGCCTCGGTTTTCTCATTGTGTGACTTGACTGTTCACAAACCCAACACACGCCCTTGCTCCCTCCTCTCCTTGAATCCAGTTCAGCAAGCCTGGAACTGGCTTTATTCCCTGGGCAGCAGAGTTGCTCCCTTGACTCCGGGCTCTTCATTCCCATCTGCAAAGAGAAGGGAGAGTGTTGTCCGGAAAGCAAATATCATAAGTAAATAAACCACTCAAATCCTTTAAAGACGTTCTTTGCTGTCCCATCTCTGGGCTTCTTTGACTGATTCTCATTCCCCGTGCTTCCCAGAGGTAGCAGAAAATGTACAAAGACTAAAGCTCCCAGTTGATCTTGGTACTAAAGATAGCTGATGGACATGACCCCGCTATTGTAAAGCTGGACTCTGAGTGAGAACAGTTTCTCTCTGATTTCCCATAGTTTCCCAGGTCAGGCCCTCTGAGGGATGCCAAGCCTCTCTATCAGTGTCTATGCTCACACAGGGGTCAGCCACTTTCTTTCAGCTAGTACAGCCTAGAGACAACCCTGGATCATGGATCTCTGGTCTGAGCCCAGTTTTTGGCATTAGGATGTTTGCTGGCCCATTACACCTGGAGAAAATGAATAGAGTAAATGACTGAAGCCATGTCATCTCAATGTGCTGCAGCCCCCGAGGATGTGTTAAGGTTTTACCCTAACCAGAACCAGGCTGGTGGCCTGGAGAGTGTCCTCACACCCATAGTGATGGAGAAGTGGGGATGCAGGGAGCTGGATGTATCAGCCATCCTGCTGGACCCTTGCAAAAGGGCTTTTAAGTCTAAATCTGGACCTTTTCCCTTCTTTCCCTTCTAATCCCAGTGCTGCTCCCTGGCGTGGTTACTACCCTTAGAAAGCAGAGGGTTGGAATGAGTTGGAAGCGCTTGGCAGAGGTGTCTGGGGACAGGGGAGGTGTGAGGGATGAGCAGAGCCTTCCCAGGAACGAGGCAAGGGAGGGACTGAGCCTCTTTGATGCTGTGTACCCTGATCCAGCTCCAGGGAGGTAATTACATTGCAGCCAGGGCTCTGCTGGCCCAAGAGGGCTCTGTTAAAGGAATTATGTCTTTGATCTTGCTTTCTGCTTGGTTACAATGGGTTTTTTCATTATCTTGGGGTGTTTTGTTTCCCAGGGACCGCCTGGCTCAATAGGACAACCTGGCCCTGCAGGTGAACCTGGCATGAAGGTAAGAAAACCCCCTTAGTGCAAATGCTGTGTCAGACCAAGGAGATAATAATAGCAACCTCTGTTCCTGCAGGATGGGGTAACATTGGGGTTCACCCTCCAGCAGCCGAAGCAGTTGTATATTCCACAAACTATCATAGAATCATGGAATGGTTCGGGTTGGAAAGAACCTTGAGATCATCCAGTTTCAGCCCCCTGCCGTGGGCAGGGACATCTCGCACTCGACCCTGTCAACCAAGGCTCTGTCCAACCTGGCTGGGGCCAGGGATGCAGCATTTACCACTTCTCTGGGCAGTCCATTCCAGCTCTTCACCACCCTCACAGTGGAGCTTCTTCCTTATATCTAACCTAAATCTCCCCTGTTTCAGTTTAAACCCATTCCCCTTGTCCTAAAGTTTAAGAGAGAAAACCAGGTTAATTTTAAGCCCTTAGTTACAAAGCGCTGAGCTCCATCCCATGGTGATGGGGAGAAGCTCCATCCCGGGGGCCTTGACCCTCCAGAGCTATGAAGACCTTGGAAATGAAGCTCATTTCTCCCTCAGTCTGAGTGGAGCGGGGAGTCCTCAAGACCCAGAGATCCAGCAGCCTCTAATTTGGAACAAGAAGAGTCTTAGGCAGGTCCCAGGTTCAAAAACCCTCCCAAACAAGATCCTGCTGCAGTTTCCAAGCCTCAGCTCCATAGGGACCGAACTCCTGTAAAGGTTATGGGGGAAGGGTGCCCTGCTCCAGAGCCATGAATGCACCTTCTTGTCCACACGGAAAAGCCTCTAAAAAGCATCTCTTTGTTTGAATGAGATCCCTGTGCCGAGCAGCTCAGGGGGGTTTTTATTTGATCCTAACCCCCTTTCCGCTCGGTTTGAAGGTTCGCTCCTGTGTGCAAAGCTTTTGAACGGGCTCTATGTGGGGATTAAATGCAATTTCCTCTGTGCTGCTCTTCACCCCCCGCCCCCAGCCCCATCCTTTGCCATGTTTTCCTTGGCAAACCTTCTGACGCTCCACTGGAGCTGCCATGTCTTTGGCGTCCTGATGCTGCACGGGTGTTATAGCTCCCGTGCTCCCAGCCCTGCTCCGTGGGAACGGGGCATGATGTTTGCACAAACACCCCTTTACCTCCTGTAACACATCCTTGCTGGGAGCTGGGGAGCACCAATCCCGTGCTGCTCCTTATCCTAAACTGGGAGGTGCTGGGATAGACTGAGATTGCTTTGCACAGTCATCACTTGCAGACTGGTTTGATGCAGGTTAAGATGTATGGATAGATCCAAGCTTTTTCCCCTTGTACCTCAGTGTTTCCTGAGCTCTCTTCCTTGCAAGGCTTATCTTGGATGGGCACACATGGGATGTAGCTGCCTTATGGCTGTTGTGCTGAATCACAACCTCACAGCCTGTCCCCAAGATCCATTTGTTTGCTACCTTCAATCCATTCATTTTAGTGCCATCAAAGACTCAGGTTCTTCTTCACCCTCCTCAGTGATGCTGGGGCTCAGAGAGCTGCTTGCTTTCTTCTCCTCCCTGGTCGTGTCTGCTGCAGCGCTGCATGCACCCAGCATTGCTGCTTTGCTGCCAAAGGACCATGCCAAGGGGATATCTTCTTGGCACAACCACTGATCCCTGTCTTGTTGAGCATCACTGCAACAGAGCTGGTGTGAGCTGGCCCTGTGCAAGCTGGTGATGCCAACCTGTCCTTTGGACCCCTTCACAAACTGAAGATGTTTGTGTAGAATGAAAGAAAGGTCAAAATGAGGGGTGCAATGGGGAGTGCTTCAAGCTCACTCACCATCAGTAAACCGCTTGTCTCCATGTGTATGCTTCCTTCTTTATAGGGTGATCCTGGCCAGTTGGGAACCCCTGGAGAGCAAGGCCTCATTGGTCAAAGGGTGAGTACAGCACCTTCTGGATGAGCTGCTTTGCCTTAGTAGTTCCCCGGAGGCTCTATTCCCTGTTCACTGTAAGCCTGGGCAGACAGACCCTGCTCTGAGCATGCCATAACCCTTATGGCCTTTGTTTCTCCTGCGGGTGATGGCAACACCCTCCTCACAGAGCCTCTCAGCTCCAGCTCAGCATCCTACGTGAGCATCCCCAATGGTACAGTGCTGCTTTGCTGTGACCCCCTCACGTATGAAAGGGGCAGTGTGGAAACAGACCTGTCCTGTTCACCAGGAGGATGCAGGGAATGCTGGAGCAGAAGGCAAGCATTAAGCAGGGAAACACTGGCTACACTATACACAGGTGGGACGGAGCCAGAGGTGGGATGAATGTGTGGATTGAATCCAGCAGCACCTCTTGTCCCTTCTCAGGACTAAGGTCAGTTGTTGGAGCAGGATGGGGAAGCCCCAGGTTAAATGAATGCAGACTGAGCCCCCTTTTCAGCACAGGGAAAAGGTCTTCCCATAGGGTCCATGGAGGAGAAACTGTGTCTCAGAATAAAACAAGAGGCTGAATTCCTGCTCTTGCTCCAGAAGAGCTTGTTTGGCATCAGGATGTGAGATGGGACATGTCAAAGGGCTGGGATCCTGTCACTCGCTGCCATGAATCATCTACAGAAAGCTTAGGGAAAAGCCTGTTTATGTACATCCTTATGGTGCTTGCCTCTGTCTTACAGGGGGAACCAGGGCTGGAAGGGGACAACGGGGCACCCGGCCCGGACGGTGTCAAGGTAAACCTCACTCTCATGGCACGTTTCAGCTCTCACATCCCCATGCACTCAAGGTCCCGTGATTCCCAGGGCCAGGTTGAAGCTAAAGGGGTCATTGGGCCCTCTGGGCAATAAACCTCTGCCCTGCTCCCTCTAAGGACTCTTATCCTGCAAGCACATGTAATGGACTCCTCCTGTTTCACTCCTCTGCCTGCGGTTTTGGCACCTGATCAGATCTCCAAAAAGGTCAAGTTCTCCAAACTGTGGTTTCCAACAATTTGTCTGGGTTATTTGAGTCTTTGCAGATTCAATTTCCAACTAATCAGGAATTCCAGGGCCTGGCAGGGGAAACCAAATCACTGCCCTGCATCACTGGTCAGAGCATTGCTAGAAAGTAAAGAAACCAGATGCCCTTCCTCTTGGCAAAGCTCGCTCAGGGCTTGTGCTGTGCTCTGTATCTCACTGCTGTGGGCTTGCTACCTGGCCTTTGGAACAGGCCTGATTCCTGTCCCTGCCCAGCTGGTCTATCCAAACAGGCCAACAGCTTTGTCCCATGGAAAGAAACAGCAGCCAGTCCCACAGCAACGCAATTTATTGCTTTGTACTGGTTAAGCTGTTTGCCATGTGTCTCCGTTCCGCTTATCTCTGAACGCTGGACCAAGAATAAGACTCTTCCTTAAAGACAGTCAAGACTTCTGTATTCTCTTGCCACCACTATCCCTAAGAGCTCCTCAAACCAAATCTATTCAGCCTGAATGTGTCTCTGGACAGAAGAGCGTGTGTTTAATCAGAAGGGGTGTTGCTGTGCTCTCACAATCATAGGTGCAAGTAGGAAATGACTGTTAAAGCCAATCTGGTTGCACAAGTGTTAGGTGCTGCTCTCAGTACAGAATTGGCCTTTTTGGTTGTCTCCATAAAATTCAGTGCTATCAATTGCAGGAGCAGTGATTCGATGTGATACCTGCTGCTCAGGCCACAAATCCTTCACCAGGGCGAGATGACTCTGTTGTGCAGAGGGTTTATTTGAGCCCTGGGCTGATTCCCATTTGGCAGCAGGAGCCAAAAGGCTGCTCCAGACAAACCTGTCCTATTATGAACCTTGCAGCATCCCAAGCTTAGGCAAGAGAGACTTGCAGCTCTTGTCTGCTTGTCTCATTCATGTGGGAGGTTCAGCTCTTATTGAAGGGGAAGCAAAGGGGTTCACATTACCCTGTGTAATGGGGGAGTTCCTTCCCCTCCAGCCAAGACATTCAACAAAACACAAGAAACCTGGTTTTGCTCATGTTTTAAATGTCAAGTGTATTATGACTCATCCTCATTCATCCTTTCCCTCGCAGGCTTCTTCCTCTCAGACTCCTGAAATATTAATTATGTGGTGGGTTTTTTGCCTTGTCCAGTGACCCATGCGCTGTGTGGGTATGAAAAGTTCCCACCCTCCTCTCTTCCACAGGGAGACAAAGGAGACCAAGGCCTGGAAGGAGAGAAAGGAGAAAAAGGCAACGAAGGACTGAAGGGAAAGGAAGGGCCTCCTGGATATCCCGGCATCACAGGTGTCCGAGTGAGTCTGGAAACCAGCCTGGACCCCATGGGGTCCCTGAATCAATCACTGCTCTCCCCTCTGAGCTGCATAGGCGGGTATCGAGTCACCAGGGTACAGCATTGTGCTCTCCATAGGGCCACTGCACCCTGGTTTCCAGATCGGAGTGACATCTTGCCCTAGAAAGATCAGCTCTTGTCTAAATCCCTGTGTCTAAGATGACTTTAACGTTCCCAATGGCTGCGGTTTGAGCCCAGGGGTGCAGCACATGCTCCCCAGCTCAGGCTTCAGGCACACACCGAGCTTTGGGCTGCAGAGGGCAAACCAGCTCATCTAAGAGACAAAATCCTTTTGCACTAAAAGGAAGCTTTCAGTCCTCTGAGAGACTTGATTGCACTTAAACCCTAGTAAGAAATAAATAGGCTTTTTCTTTCTTTTTTTTTCCCCTTCTTCTTTTGTTTCAAATAAGGGCAGTGATTACTGTAGGCATTAATACGACCCTAACAAAGCATGCCATATTCCAGCAAAACTCCTAGGGGCAGCCTGAGAGGGAGATGCAGGCAGTAAACCAGGACTTAAAGCAGTCCCATTTGAGATGTCACTCATTGCAAATGGTGCCATAAAGTGTGTTATTTTTGCAAAGACCTCCATCCAGGAGATGGTTTGGTCTTTCCATCAGGATACACACTTAAGGTGTGGATCACTTCCCTGCTCTGCCATAGGGTTTGGGACACGGTGCCTCTGCTGCACCTGTGAAATGGACCACCTCGCAGGGTATAGAGAGGGATGTGCAAAGGACTGCGAGGAACTGATTTTCCCCTGGCTGGCACTCCAGCCTTGGCCTGGAGTTTGGAAATGGCCAGCTTTTGCTTTCTCTCACTTCTCTTTGATGATTACTTGCTTAGTTCTAGGTTTCTCCCTTAAATATAGAAAACAAATAGAACAAATTAGCAGGAAATGATCCCTGGATCCTCAATGAATATCCTCGACATGTCTGGTTCACTTGGAGGTCTGATTCTGGTGTGCACAGAAAGTGTGATTTTGGCTCTGGGATAAGTCTGCACGGTCTGGCCTGGGGCTCATTCAGTGTTGCCAGATGAAGGATAGCTCTGCCCAGTGCCCCAGCGGGCTGCTCTGCAAGCCAAGTCAGGTCCTTCTGCTTGAAATGCAGACGATGTCATCTTGACATCATGATTTATTCATTGTAATTATTGCTGTGGATCAAAGCTCTCCGACGTGCAAGACTTGTGAGGTTCTTGCTGTGCAGCCATTGCCTGGCTGGGTTGGATGCAGCCAGCCTGAGCGGAGCGGCCGTGCTCGCCTATAGCACAAGCCCTGTTCCTGATGCAGCCAGGGAACACGCTGGCTCCCACCCCACACGTCTCTGGATGTGTCAGAAGGAGCCCAGGTCTGACCAGGTTTATGGCAGCTCTGAATTCCCTGCCCAGGATGGGTGGGAAGTGATAGGGCAGGCAGGTACCTCTGAGAGCTGGGAGGATGCTCTGTGTTGGAACAGATTGTTTTCCCTTTGGTGACATGGTGGCTGGCTAAAAGAAGGACAAGGAGAAGGGTGCGAGGGGATGGAGGCAAAGGGGCTGGTTTCATGTTGGTTTTGGGCTGAGGTTGCGGTGTGAGCACTGACTCGCCTTGAAAGTGGAAACGTTGGCTCAGTACTGCCATGCAGCACCATAAATGTCCAGAATAAGGCTGTTGTCCTGCCCTAAATAAGGCCATCCTTGGCCCCAGCCCCCTGTATCCGCAGGGAGCTCTTTGCAGGATTGGGACCATACCAAGGGGTGGTATGGCATGGGGTGGTTCCCAACATCCCGGCTCCCTCCCAGCTCCATGGACAGCCACCCTCAGCACCCGGCCCTCCACGTGCTGTGCTTCTGGCTGGTTCACGTGTTTATACAGTGCATGTTTTAAGAACCCAATAAAAATACTAAACTCATGCAAAAGCCATATTAAGTTATAGAGTATGAAATATAGATTCTCTCAGACTCCATCCCCGCTGTTTGCCAGCATGTCCCTGGGAACATGATGCCATAAAGAGTCAACAGAGCCAAGATTCCTGCTCATAATCACTCCCTTTTGTGTGTGTTTGTTTTACTGCAGACTGCTATATTTCCATCTACTATTTTAATGTGCTGCTTTGTATATCCCTATGTCTTAACTCAGGGCAGACTGTCAGAGACCACATAGGCTCCAGATAGCATTGGCTCCCCTGCCAAACGCCTGGCCATTACCTCATATATAGGCTGGTGTTCCTGTCTTGCTGAGGTAATTTGAAGATGGAAGTCCTCTGATAGAAGAACAAATAATTTTTCCTTTCCCATTTTTGAGACTTTTATCCCACCTTACCATGGGGAAAAGGTACAAATATCCATGGGATCCTCCTTAGGTTTCTGCCAAGTTGACAGCTCAGAGATGCTAAAGATAACGGCAACCACCTCCCATTCAGTTGAGTATTGGAAGCTGGAATATCACATCAACCCATCCTCTGCAAGGCAGTGCCACAGAAGCCACCACAGGCACAGTGACAAACCCATCCATTGGTAGGGAAATTGCCGTAGGAAGGTACAGAGCCACTTATAGTGTAGGGAGGAGGCACGTTGGGCTTGGGTGTGCTGCAGTTATTGTGTGCTTGCACATCACGCATGTTACATATGGTTTTAATACATCTGACAGTGTTAACACTGTCCAATACTCAGTTTTACAGAGAACTGCAGCTATTACATCTTCATTTGGTCTCTCCTGGCATGACACCCAGAGCCCTTACCTCTGTGCTTCATTGCATTCCTGCCTGGATCTGCTGACGTTTCCCTGGACTAGAGATGTTTCCTTCTCCTCCAGTGGTGTGCTGCTCAACTACAGAGAGATGTTGATGTTTCTGTGCTGTTACTGCAAGAGACACACAAGGATCTGTCTGGTTACCTGTGCCAACAAACTAACCTCCATTTAGGAGTGCGTACCCCACCTTCAACATCTGGAGGAGATTCACATTAGCTTAAGGAAGCTGATGCCCATCTGCAGTCATGGACATAGAGAGAAGCTTTTCCTGCGCCTTGTATTGGCTTTGTGTTGCCCTCTGCCTTGGTACTAGAGGGGTCCCACAGAGATGTGCCCCCCCTGAGCAGCAACAGCCTCTGGAAAAACCCTTTCCATCACATGTTCCCACAGCTACAACCCTTCTTGAAGGATTTTCCTTAACACCAAGGACATGTTTAGTCTTAGTCTTGATTTTGCTTATGTCCAGAGGAATGCGACACTTCACTACTGAGTGTCCGCCTGACCAATGTGGGAAATGAGGCATCTGGTTGCTCTGAAATGCTTTATTGCTGGTACGTATTCAAGCCCATTTTGCACATATTGGTATGGGGCAAAGGCCTGGTGCTGGCAGCACCCTGTTGTAGCTGGGGGAGCTTGGCAGGGCATGTACGCCATATGGAGATTGCCTAGTGCAAGGGATAGAAGGAGGCTAAGCAGTTCTTTGGTCTGCACAGTCATAGAGGAACGTGGGAGACGGCGGATGAAGAAGGGATGTGCTAAAGCACCTTCAGTGGTAAAGCTGGAGGAAGCATAAAAGGTCTGTGCTGCTCTTCTGGGTCATGGATTCCACTTGAAGCTGAGGAACTTGGCTGAAAGGAAGGTCTTGGTGACACTTTCCATCCTTGGTAGGACTTCCCCACCTGACTTTGCATTCAGCCAGCCAGAAAAGAGACGTTCACCCAGCGACTGATCCCTACAGCAGGGACACAGCTGGCTTTACCGAGCAAGGCTTCATTTTCCAGAAAGCCATCCTGATGCTTGGAATCTATCATAGATACCAAGACCACGACCAAGATTCCCTGGCACCCAAGAAGCATTGTTGAAGACTCTAAGCTCTAACTTGGCTCAGCCGTTCCCAGTGTTAACATATCTGAAAGCTGGTTTTAAATCCCAAACCAAAGCAGCAGGGAGGCCCCAGCCATGTCCCTGGGGACAGCCTGTGCGTGGTTCAAAGCCAGTGGATTTCAGCAAGCTGAAGCTGGTCCATGAGTCTCCCAGCTGTGGCTGGCAGGTCTCAAGGCAGCTGGAGCTAAGTGAGTATCTATCTTCTGATCTCTTTGTCCAAGTTCACACTTGGTGACAAAGCTCAACAAAGGGATGGGCCAATTGTCCCCTGGTCAAAAGGGAGAAATCAGGGCATCAGCACACAGCTGAGTGCAAGATCAGATTTGTGCACCTTTCCTGAGCTGCTGTCTCAAGTATTATCTCCTTCCAGTGCTTTCAGTCTTCTAATACAAGCTTGTTGCCTTCATTATCTTTGATTCTCTTCTGAACTTGGCCGTTTGACCTCTAATTGGTTCATTTGAGCCACAAGGAGCTGCAAATCTCTTCCCCTTGCAGAGCATCAGAGGTTGCCTGGGCATCTTCATTCGGAGAGAATGGCTGGAGGAGCAAATCCTGGGATCAACAGAGTAGGGAGTCCACTGAGGATCCAGACTTTCTGTATGGGCAAGGACGTGTCTCTGCAGTCTGTGGAGAGACTGAAAGGTACAACAGGCTGTGAACCCTGCGAGGCATCCATCAGCAGTGCAAGTGCCATGGTGTAGTTTGCCAGAATAAGAAGATAATTTACCTGCCAATCTGTAAGTGTCCAAGTGCCACAGAGCCTGAAACACCCTGAGAGCACTGTTGGAGGGTAAAGGAGCTGGCTCCCAGTCCATCCTGCTCTTTGCAACAGAGGATGACAAGAGGTTGAAGTCAATCATATGCAAGCATCAACCTGGACACAGGTCCCTGTGAGCATCTCCCCCACCAAGTGCTTCTCCCCACTGCTTCTCCTCTCTACCTACAGCGAATACAGCACTTCATCCCTTCCCTCGGAGGACAACTGATCCACCAGTGGTTGTGCAAACAGCCCAAGCCAGCTGGCAGGAGGGAGGTGGTGGGTTTCCAGCTGCGCTCCGTAGCTCTGCACTGTGGTTTTGGTAATGCACTGGTTGTCATACAAGGCAGACATCTGATAGCGAGGGGTTTACAGTTCCAGGAAAGCAATTGGAGAGCCCTGTAAGCACTGAAATACAACATGCTCTGAAACAAGAAAATCCCTCATTGTTCAGCAGATCTGGGAGCCGAGTTCTTCTCTTTTTCCACTTCCTTTTTAACCTGAAACCCTATCTGCGGTGGCATTCAAGCCATCTCAGGACTCGCAAAGCTTTGAGCCAGACCCTCCAATGATATCAATCACCATAAACAGTTACATCAGAGATCTGGCTGCATGTGCTGGCCCTGCTGCGTGGCACAGACATGCACCAAAAGGGCTTTAAGGGCTGATGCAACAAGGTCCAAAGTCCTTTCCTTTGCTCTCCAAGAGGGTGAAGTGATGGAGCTGGGCTGGGGTAGAGGAACTCGCAGTGCTTTGCACAGGACCCAGCCCAGCACAGAGCAGTGGTGAACTTGTGGTTCTTGGCTCCAGCACTGTGGTCTCAGCCACATCACACCCGGCAGCAGCTCCACACGCAGCACTGGCTGATGTCCTGAGTTCAGCATCCTTCCCATTGTGCTCTCATTTCTCCGTCATCTGCAGGCTGCAATCCTGAAGAGGAAGAGGAGGACTTGCTGGGCAGGATAGATCTTCTGCTCTGACCTAGCAGAGCTGCTCCAGACACTGTGGTCACAACTGAGATGGGGCTGGTTTCTGGTCTCTGTAACACCAGAGGCCCATTCCCATCTATTCTCTCTCTCACAATGTTGTCCAAACATCACTCACAGCAGAGTTTGTCCCAGGGTGGGGATTTTTTGCTCTTTGTTCTTTTCTGTTTCCTGCCACTGAAAAACACAATTCCAAGATTTTCTGTCGCTGGATCCAGCCATTCACTCCCAACACTTGAGCTCAGGGACAGCTGGCAGCACCACATCACTTCCATGGCATCCAGCTCCCTGGAAACACTGGGGCTGCCGAAGGACAATCCTGGAGTTACTTCTGGTTTTAATATCTGCTCTCCATGCAGGAATCTCTGGGCTTTTTATAATGTGCTGAGCTGCTGTTTCCTGGGAAAGCTGTTTCTCATGGAGCTGTCTGTGGAGCTCTCACTTGAAAGAGGTTTCTTAAACTCCCATAACTTCAGGGTGTGGGGTTACCCCCAACTGAGCAATGGAAGGGATGGAGGATACTGGGCTTGGTGTGCAGGAGAAGGCTATGAGAGCCCTGGCAGTGTGTCAGGAGGAACAGCAAGCTCCTCACACCCTTAATATAGGAAATGAGTACTATTATTCCCAATCTTTCACTTGAGTAATGCATTAGCAGTAGATAGACAACATAAAGTGACTTGCCCAGGGTCATGCAGGTCGGTCAGTGGCAGAGAGGGACCAGGAGCTCCTCAGCCCTGCTCCTGTACCCTGTGCTGTGGCTCAGTATGGGCTGTACTGTCCCATGGGCATTAAGATAGATGTTTCCTGAGCCAGCTCTGCTTGTCAAAGGTCTTTTTGCTGCAGAGCTGAGTGTCTCCTGGGACTGTGCATGGCCCCCATCCCAAGCCACAGCTTACCGGACTCCAGTTTCGATAGCTTGAAGGTGCTTGCACTTGGCCGTGGTGCATCGTTGTGTAACAGCCTCATGCAGCCCAATATCTAACAAAGCCATAAGCAGGTATTTGCCTTGCCTCAAAAATCAAAGGCGAATGGAGTTGCTCAGGAATGCAGTCAAACGTGCTTGAACTCTGCTTTGAATAGGGTGAGAGCAAGGGTCAGGGTGAGCGCCTCTCTGCATAAACTGCAATCCTCAGGTCTTATTCCTCCCTTGCAGTGTTGTCCTCCCTGGGCCACATAGCTGTAGTCAGCTTCTTCTCCTTTCACTTTAATCAGTGCTGATGGCCTCTGGTTCAGCCTGTTGTGTGGAAATCTCAGCATCCCATTTTATGGAGAGGTACACAATGGATTTTGTTGGTTGGGAGACTTTATTCTTGTCTACTATTCCGGTCTCTGTGACTCAGCCCCCCCAAAGCCATCGGTTTGGAGTGGTCCAGGGGTACCTGTGAGTCCAGGGAACCACAGAGCGGTCCCTGCGGAATCACTGCCTGCAGTGACCAAGGTTGCTCTCCTATAGCCAAGGGGCTGCTGTCCCTGCAGTGCTGGCCAGCCCTGCCGGGTCCCTGTGCCGCTCGGGCAGGCAGGCTGAGCCCAGCTGGTCTTCGTTTGGAGTTAATAGCAGTTAGAATGAGCCAGAATGTGAAATGAATCCCGTTGTCTTGGCACGGGTTCTTTCCTGACTCAGGCAAAGGAGACGCGCTCTTTGGGCAGTTACTTGAAGATTCCCCTCCTTTATTGCAAGAGAGGATTTTGTTCCCCTCCTCTTCCACAACCCCAGGGCATCTGTGTCCTTCAAAAGGAAGACGTTAACCCTTAGTGGGTTTTGGGAGCACAAGTAGTGCTCATTAGTGTAAGTCGGGGTTATAGTGCTCAAGTGCTGTGGCTATTCCTTTATTCCCAGTCATCAGATTCCTTGGAGTGTTTGGGTGTCATCATGTATGAAAGCTTTACAGCTCAGTGGGGATGAGGGCTTGCACTTTTCCTGCACTTTGTACCCACCCATCAAGCCTTTTGGTGGCACTTTTGTCTGTTCTGCTTCCTTAGAGATGAGGAAATAGAAGGAAGGAGGGGGGGAAAAGGGATTTTCCCAGCAATAACAGATTAGTGGCAGTTCAGGGCTATCAGACCAAACCAGAGCAGCTCAGAGCACACAGCACAGCTCTGTACATGATTCTCCTTGCTGCCTTACGCAGTGACTGCTTTGAGAACACAAGTTAAATAGATCTCATCCGCAAAACCTGTAAGAGGCATATTTCAGAGAAACATCTGCATGCAGATAAGAATTTGTATTAAAAGAGAAGGTTTGGGTATGACATTTTGGGTTGGATTCCACATTTTAAGCTGAAGAAGTCGGCTGAAAGGAAAGTCACACTGATGCTCGATGTAGTCTTTCCATCCGAGATCTCTATATAGGGTTTCCCCACCTCGCTTTGCATTCAGCTCTACCTGCACTCACCACTCAGCTTCCACAAGCAGGCCAAGAGCCCATTACTTCCCAGTGATCCCAGTGAAGCCCTCTGAACCTTGCAGTACAATCAGGTCTTTCTTCTCAGGAACAGTTGAGTCTTTCTTCTCTCCCCATACTCATTCAGGAGCTGCTGCCCTGTCTCCTCCCCTTCCAAACTACTGCGAGGCAAAGTGACTGTGAAATGTGTTTCTTATAAATCTGAAACATTTATGTCTTCAAATGCCCGGCCCCAATAATCCCACTAATTTCCTGAGCGCTTGTGAACTGTCTTCCATAGAGGGAGACTTCTCCCGATCAAAGTTTATGAAGTAGAGGTTCTCATATGGAGACGTTGCTGAGCGGTAGGAAATTATATGGGGCTTTTTCATTTCCCTTTAAATGAGCTTGCTGGCCAGGCCCTGAACAATGTGGGCATGGTCATCCTATGTTTCCTCATCCTGTCTTTGGTGGTGCTTTAGCTTTTCTGCCCTTTCTATGGCCACTGCCTCAAATCATCACCATTGGGTTTTTTCCTCATCACCATCGGTGCTTTCTTTTCTTTATTCAGTAGCTACATTCTGCTTTTAGTATTTTTTCCTGCCTCATTGTTGGCAGGGAGGAGTAACCTCACACCTTCACTCAATGACCATGGACACGGGCTCCTGTTCCACAACAGTCCTGGGTAATCCTGAATCTGCCTGAGATAGAATCATAGAATAGTCAGGGTTGGAAAGGACCTTAAGTTCACCCAGTTCCAACCCCCTGCCATGGGCAGGGACACCTCACACTAAACCATGGCACCCAAGGCTCTGTCCAACCTGGCCTTGAACGCTGCCAGGAATGGAGCATTCACAACTTCCCTGGGCAACCCATTCCAGTGCCTCAGCACCCTAACAGGGAAGAATTTCCTCCTCATATCCAATCTAAACTTCCCCTGTTTAAGTTTGAACCCGTTACCCCTTGTCCTGTCACTACAGTC
This sequence comes from Pezoporus wallicus, assembly GCF_028554395.1. NCBI lineage: Eukaryota > Metazoa > Chordata > Aves > Psittaciformes > Psittacidae > Pezoporus > Pezoporus wallicus. The sequence goes on from NW_026637499.1 coordinate 2,627,570, forward strand.
TCTAATGAAGAGTCCCTCCCCAGCATCCCTATAGGCCCCCTTCAGATACTGGAAGGCTGCTATGAGGTCTCCACGCTTCCCAAAGATAGGCTTTGGGAAGTGAACTTGTCAGGTCTGTGCCCTCACGGAGCTTCCCTCCTTCTGCAAGCAAAGCAGGAGCATATCTGTCCTCTGAAGTGCCAAGAGGCAGAGTCCCCTTGAGTCAAACCAGGACGGTGAGTCACGTCTCAGTAACTGCTTCCCCAGACCTAGAGCATCACTGTGGGGGGAGTTTGGGTCTGGATTTTAACGCTGTTTGGCTCCATCTGGGGCATATCTCCCTGCAGTTCATTCAACTTCCTTGCTTTGTTTTTTCTGCTTGTTGTTGTTGTAACATAGACTTCAACTGTTGATGTTTTGAGAGTTTAAAGCTGGGCTGCTCATCTATTTGCTCCCAGTAAACATCGCTGTGCCGTGCAAGAGACTTGACTTTGCTGCCAAGGCCAAGAGCAGCTGAAAGCCTCTTTGTCCTTAAATATTAATCAATTTGCATTAGAAAACAAATCGTTTAGCTTTTCCTTTAGCGAATATCTATGGTCTTCCTGAAAAAAACTTATAAAACTTGGTCCTTGGAGAAGCTGGCAATGGAATTTCAAACATGCTAGACCTAAGACGAGAATTCTTTTGCTTTTCTTGGCTATTTTGGCATACCTGAAGCCACTTAACTGTAAAACCACTGCTTTCCACTGTCCCTAGTCACAGATACCATCATCTTCTGGAGGTACTGATATGCTCCTCTAGCGAAGAATGCAGCACATAAAGAGAAATCGCCACTTAAAAATAACCCTGCTCATGGAAGAAGCTTGGAAAGAAGATTTGTTTTCTCAGCAAACCAGTAACCCAAAGCATACAACAAAATGTGTACAAACCCCAAGAATAAAAGCATCGAGTGTTTAGTGCCTTGGCAAGCGAACCCAACTGATTTGAATCCAGCAAAAAGAACTTGGAATTCATTACTCTTATGTATAGGCTTTTGTACGGTTTCTGCCCCTCGTTGCTGTCTCTGCTAAAGAGAGTAGGAACACTAGGAACCCTAGATGCTGGATTCCTGATGTACTATGGAGACCCTGGATGAAGCTACAATCTCACATGGCTATCCCATTCTTTTCCTTCCTTGTTCTGAGCCTTTTTCCATCCCTGGACAGATGAGTCAGAAGAACAGAAAGAAAAAGGATGTGACCTTTTTGAAGGCTATCACCGTTGTTGCTGGGCTTCCTGTTGCCTGTGTAACATGTGGCATGTGACAGTGCAGTGATTTCTGGGAACTTGTGCATACCGCTGCCTATGCGCCCTGTCAACGTCTGGGATTGCAACAGGCATCACATCTGGAACATCACAAGCGGAGATATCACATATCTGGGAACCCCAGACAAGTGCTGAGCTGCCTCTAAATTCATCTGGGCAAAATTCCTGCGTGGTTGGAAAAAGCACATCCAGGAAAATCAGGCATATGGTAGGCTTCCCACTCACTAGCAGAGCTCTGCTGGCCAAAGTCCTAGAAAGCATGCTGGTAGAGCACAGCAACATCCTTTGCTGATAGCGCTTACTCCACTCGAGGAGGTGACTCAGGCTCCAAGATGCAAGCCACGTCTCTGCTGATGATGTCGCCAGCACAGTTTGACCCATTTATTTTTGCCAGTAAAGCTTTTAACTGGCAGGCAAGAGCTAGGAGCAGCGAGAGGAGCTCAGAGGAAGATCTCTGTGGCTCACTGTGAGGACAGCTGGTCTCGCTATCACTGTCAAGAGATGGAGATGCTGCCAATTCTGCTTTCTCCAGAAATGAAGAAGGAGCCGCACCCCAGCTGGAGGACCCAGGGAGCCTTCTGGAGCAGATGAACATCCCTGCTCAACAACGCCAATGCGTCCTAAGGGGAAAAGCCGGTACAGGGAGTTTATTGGAGCCCAAATTCGTGTTCAGACCTCACCAACAGAGAAAGACAAGCTGAAGGAATCCAGAGGAAGTTGAAGACTCTGATTGAACATGGCACAGATTGCGTTTATTGCTGTGAGCAGGGCCTGGACTGTCGAAGTTGGGGTTGTATTTTGGTTTTTTCCCTCTCCCAGATGACTCTAACCCTGTATCTCTATTTCATCATTGTGGGTTCAAGGATGAACTTGAACACTGGCAGATTTTAGGAGCATTTTGTTTCTCAGATGAGGAGATTTAAGGCCTGAACCTGCCTCCTCAAAATAGCAAAGACATTTCCCATTGTGGATAGAAGCAAGTTGCTTCATTGCTTCCATGGGAGATGTATCCAGGTGGATACTGTGCTTCAAACTCTTCTGAGGTAACTGTGAGATCCTCATGTAAACACAGTGCCTCCACCCTGTGCAGTGATAAAAGCACATCTCATCCATGCACTAGTGTCTGCATTTTCTACAGACAACGAGCACGTCCTCATCCTGGGGATGGAGTCATAATGTGGAAGTATTTGGTTTGTATTTGTGTTACAGCACAGCAATTCAGGAGCACATCTGAGCATACAAAATTACTCTGCTGGAGAAGATCAAGGGCTTGGCCATCACCGGATCAGAACAGATTTAGATTAAAATGGGCTTTCTCCCATTTGTAAGATGTATCTATTGCCTGTGCTTCCAAAGGATCTTAATGCACAGATTGATGGAAAAGCACTATGCAACTGATTAGAAATCCCAGTTGTGTCTTTATTTGTTCACGTCTTGTTTTGACAGTAAACTTGTGTGAATGACTCCACTACTCACTCTCCAGATTTTCAAGCTACTGAACATCACAGTATTGCTGCAGAACAGGGTCTGTGAGCACTATATGCTACACTATATATGTTACATCCAATCTGTGGGGAAGTTGAGGGACATGGTACCAGGTCCAGTGATGAGCTAGCTGAAGAGATGGATGGGGATGGCTATTTCTCAGGCTGATGCTTTCATTGGTGGAGGCTTCTCTGTACTGCCAAACCACATGGGTGACGTGGAGGCTTGGCACCCATCATGTATTGGGGTTGCTCGGCATCTGTGGGAAAAGAATTCCAAAGGTGATCTCTTGGAAAGTGGCGGAAATAGCAAACAAAACCCCAAGTATGATGGTAGGGACAACAGAACAGGACTTGTGTATTCCTTGGCAGGGATCTGTCCCTTGTAAAGCTCTAATAGCGTTGGCAAGTGGGCTCTTGAAATGCTTGACTAAGGTAAAACGGAGCTGTTCCCTTTGGGAAGTGAAGAACTGGCACAATTCTTTAGGGCTGTAATAAGTCTGAATTGCTCCTTTGTGCAAAGAGCAGGCACTTCTGAGGCTCATGTATCAGATCAGAGTGAAACCCCTTTGATATGACTACTTTATAAGTTGCTTTTGTTCAGCTGAGATTGCAGCATCAACGGTGGCGAACATTATACCTCAAGTGGGAGGCAGGAGAGCAGAGCACGGGATGCTGCGCTGGTGTGGGGATGCTGTTGAAAAGGCTGTTGCAGTTGCCAAAAAGCATGAGTTATTTTCTTCAGTGATGCTTCTGCTTCTCTCTGTCAAAACTAAAGTATGCAGGCAGCCTTGCAGCCAATGGGGCCAAACGATCTCCCCGGGCTCCCTAAGGAGAGTGTGCTGTGCTCGGTTACACAGCTGATTGCTGCTGTGTGCGTTGCAAGGAGGGCTGGCAGGTTCTGCACCCACACTGGGTGCACAAAGCAGCCCAGGGTTTGTTTCTGGTTGCTGTGGTTCCCACCTGGAGTTTGGCATCCTGCTGTGTTTCTAGCTGCCTGATCGGTGCGTTGTGATTTCTGTGTGCTGTGTGTTGCAGTAGTTATAGGACAAATAGAGGGAAGATCATTGCACTGTGAGTAGAAAGCTGGGCATGGCAGGGAGATAGAAAATTAAACCTGCTTTTGTTACAAGGCAGTGTGATATTATTTATTATTCTTATTATTATTACCACCAATTATTGCAAGGTAAAAATAAGGAGAATTCCTGTTCTACTGCCAGTATCCCAAAACCATGTAAAAATATTGATATCCCATTCAGTGCCATAGTTGGTGGTGAAAGACACAGCTCTTAAAGCAGTGGCGCACAGATGGCAGCTCTGCAGACCAGAGGGAACGTTTTGTGGGGGCAGGATAAATGTGCTTTCCCCAGTTCAGCCCTTTCTGTAGCAGCAGTGGGGTCGGCACCATATTTCAGCTCAGTGGATGATGTCTTCAAGGAGCACTGCTGAGACCCCTCTTTGGTATCCTCGAGGATGCTTGGACACATCAGATGGTTTTTCCATCACCCGCCTGTCTTTGACTGATCTGGAGATGACAAATGTCCCCTTTCAGCCAGGCTGTCCTGTAGTCGCTTGTCACGGAGACCTTTCCACCTTTGAGCAATGTGGTTTCCTTCTCCTCCATGTGTTGGAGCAGCTCAAGAACAAACTCAGCTATACTCCAGTAGTACCTGTGAATTGTGGCCTTACCTGAATGACTTCCTTGTTGGTTCCCATGGGAATAGGATAGGATGGGTGAGGATACTATGAAGGTTGAATGTGCCAGGGAAGTGGCCTGGTTGGAATGGGTCTTCTTTGCTTTCCCATTCCAACAGCTTCTTTTTCAATCCTAGGGACCAGAAGGGAAACCAGGAAAACAGGGGGAAAAGGGCAAGCCTGGCCAGAAGGTAAGAACATCTCCCATTGATAACGTCTCCTCCTCTGGATCTCCCATTCTTTGCTCGTCTTTGCTATTGATCCATAGAAGCAGCTTTGTCCTACAGTAACATCAGTGCTTCCATTCTGCAGGGCAGCAAGGGCTACCAGGGGCAGCTCGGCGAGACAGGAGCTCCAGGGAAGGAGGGGCCGAAGGGGAACCAAGGCCCTAAAGGATCCCGAGGTACCCTGGGACCGATGGTGAGAATGCTTGATGCAGATGGTTGAACACAACACACAGAACCATGACTAGCAGTGGTGGGCACAGGCCTGAAGGAAGCAGAGAGCCCAACAGAGGCTTCAGGGCAATGTGTTAGATAGGTTTCACTGACCAAAACAGCTCAACGTGTGCCCTCAGCAGCACAGGAGAGACCTCATAGAGGCGGTTGTGCTGGTGTCATAGAATCACAGAACGTTTTGGGTTGGAAAGGACCTTAACATCTTCCAGTCCCAATGCCCTGCCATGGGCAGGGACACCTCACACTAACCCATGTCACCCAAGGCTCTGTCCAACCTGGCCTTGAACACTGCCAAGGATGGAGCATTCACAACTTTCCTGGGCAACTGTTCCACCACCCTCACAGTAAAGAACTTCTTCCTTCTATCTAACCTGAACTTCCCATTTCAGTTTGAGCCCATCACCCCTTGTGCTACCACTACAGCCCCTGTGAATCCATGCCCTGTGAGCCCAGCTCACGTTGCATCGTGGAGATTCTTCACAACTCCCCAGATGGGCTGAAATAGTGGGGATTTTTCTGGAGAAGGGAATAAACTGATAAGCTGTTATTTTGCTATGATCATCCCCTTCGAGACCGCACGCTCATGGCAAGAGCTGCTTCCAAGTCAAACTGTGTTGTTACAAGGAACTCTGCCTTGGACTTCTGCCCTGTTTCTACACCCACTCTTGAACTACTTATCTAAAACACTTGCAGCAAGAAGAATTACAGCATGGGAAAGAGTCTGAGTTGGGGACTGAAGGTGAGGCTTTCAGAGGGAATAGTGTGATGGACAGGGAAGAAAAAGTTCATCTGCTTTAGGTACATGAGACAAATGCATTGGGACAGCAGCAGTAAGTAGTAAGTACAGGCTGGTAAGGAAGCTTCTTGCACTAAATTTGGTAGAACTTAGTGGAGAAGCAGTTGTTTATGAACTCAGGATCACGGTGATGTTTCAGAACAGTAGCAAATGAGTGATGGAGCAATGGTTCTGCTCATAGTGTTTTCCTGCACTAAAAGTTACGGCCTCCCATATATCCTCCCGTCGTATTCTTTGCCAAAGCCTCCATGGATTATTTCACAAGGAAACAAAGCAATGGCTGAGCAGCCATCCATTGGACTGAACATGTCTCTGTCTTGTGGAAAGGGCTTTTCCACGCTAAATGGGATGATATGGAATGGTTGCAGTTCACTTTAATCTGATGATCTGATTTAAAGCCCTTTGTTCAGACTGCTTAAGATGCAGCAAACAGCACTTGCAGCGCTCTCATCACAGCCCAGAAAACTCCTTTCTTGGCCTCAGAACCACACCAAAAGGTTTCCTCCCAACAGTTTAGGCCATGCTGAGTGGTTTCACTGGTGGACTTACTTCCTAGCATGAGGCTGATTTGGGTATAAAGACATGTAGAAGGGCAGATGAAGAGCATACATCGTGCAGCCTTTTCTGGTAGCAAATTAGAATGAGGTGGGGAATATAAATGCTGGTAAAGACATCGAATGATGGACTCCTAACATCAGTCTCCATGTGTAAGAGAGAAAAAGCCAAGCAAAAGCACTTCAGGTGGCCTCAGTTGGATGTGGTGCTGAGCTTTGCTCTGCAGAGCCCAGTGCATCCTCCTCTTGTGAGGTGATATCCATATGGGCTACTCTCATGGTGCTTTCTGTGCTTGTCTCTCCAGGGTGCTCCAGGAAGGATGGGTACTCAAGGGGAACCTGGCTTAAAGGGTTACCAGGTAAGGATTTTATTGTAGCTTCTGTCTGTTCTCAAATGCAAAACTGCCATTCCAGGATGTAAAATCATTCTTACGCTAGGATTTATTTCTGATCTTGAGTTCAGTTTAGTTCTTTCTCAAGTCTCGCTTTGTACCATCAAGACTTCTCCAAATCATTCGGTTCATCTCTGCCATGAGTCATGGGTCCCTCCAAAGCTGGGATACACAACAGAGGGCTTGAGGGAGACTCTTCAGTCAAACACCTCCTTCCTGTCTCATATGTTGTCTGCTCTCCACAGGGACATGCAGGACCACCAGGGCCAATTGGACCACCAGGGCCGAAGGGGGAAAAGGTAAGACTCCGTATGCGCTTGTGATGGTGGCTGATGCCTTCTGGGGACATGTTTTTCCTGCATCCATAGAAATTCTGCTCAATCTCCAAATCAAAGGAAATCAAAAGGTAGCTTCCTGTGATCAAGTCAGAATAGCACCCTGCACAAACTAACCAGTCCTCAGCAAACTGGGCTTAAATCAGCTGATAGCCTGTTGTAAGTGGGGCAGGACTGGTCTCTCCTCCTTAATGCTCTTGCTCTGCTCTCGCCAACCCAGTTGCCAGAGCTGGCCTGAGTCAGAGCCCTTTCCCCTTGTGCTTTCCCCCTTTTGCTGAGTCAGCACGGCCGTAACCAGCTCAGGCTGGAGCAGTGACTCACATGTTAATGGTTTCCTGTCGGTGGTGTTGGCTGTACTCACAGAGCCCCGCACGTGCCTCCGGCAGCCGCAGCGATGCTCCGGCCCCAGCGTGGGAAGGGAAGGGATGGTCATTGGCAATGGTCAGTCGTGGGGTCCCCATGAAGAGGGGAAATGCATTGAGCTCTTTTCACTCCTTTTCCACTCCCCGTCATGGAGAGCTTCACTTTCACAGCCAAAGTGTGATTGCAGCTGGATGTGTGCAAGGAGCATCATTGCTTGTAAAAAGAGGCTGTGGGATGGAGATCCCAAGGGCTCGTCTTTGCATTCACATGCATCCATTCAGCTCAGGCTCCTGCGTGTCAGGACACCCTGTTCGTGATGCTCTCTGTGCTCTGCCTGGACACTCCTTGTGCTGCAGTGAGTCCCCGTGCTGGTGGCTGAGAGTCAGTGGGGCAGGGTGAGCTGCTTGTATGGCTGTGGGGATGAACGGTGGTCATGCTGCTTTTCCAGTCATTTCCTGCTGCTGAAATGCATCCACGGAGGATGGATTTCATCACCATCAATGCTGTTGATGTTCCTGCTGCTCTGCATCTCCATCAGTGCCTTGTTGGATTTCCTCTCCACCCCCAATGCTGCCCCATCCGCTTCCCAAGCTGCACCTCTTGCTCTTCCAGACTTCAGCAGCATTCCTCCTCTGCTATATTCTGCTGAGTGGCCATGTGGGAGCTGGCAAGCGTTAACCAAGCACAACCAGCCCAGGATAGCGATGTGAGAGCTTATGACCAAGCACAATGTCAGTTGAGAGCCTGGCCAGAGGTTTCTCACAGTCCCACTGGTGAAACTTGAGCATCCTGGCAGAGAACTTTGTAGTTGTAGCTACCAGAAGCAAGATGAGTCATTGACCTTACAGCAGAAGGAGTAAGCAATGTGCAGATACATATCCCTGCTGTTTAAATTGCCTGCTGTTTTATCTTAAACCATTGAAAGTTGCCATCTTCTTGAAAGCTCCCATCTCTTCAGTAGTAAATGGTCCCCAAATTATTGACCTGAAGTTCTCAGTGAAGCACTCTCCTCTTCACCAACATGATATTGGACAACTGGAAGACAAATGGACACTGGAAGAACATCCCTCAGAGATAACATGGATCTTGTGTCATCAGAGCACAGCAACGCTGATGATGGAATGAATTCCACGTGCAAGTATCCAAGCTGAAGCCTCACAAAGACACCAAAGCGTCTAATGGATCCTGCTGAGAACAGTCAGGTCTCTAATGAGCTTTGACAGCCAGATCTCACTCATGTCGGCCTGGAAGGTGAACAGGTCTCAAATACCTTGGTACCTTGCTGAAGAACAGAGCAAGGAGAGCACAGCATCCCATGCTGAGCCTCCACCATCCTTCCCTTCAGCATCCAGGATCTTGCATCTAAGTTTTCTTATCCATCTTTCCTTCTTATCCCCTAAGAGTCGCCTGGAACCCAGCCTAAGGACAGACTCCTTCCCTCTGGACATCTGTAACCTCATACATGCGTGCAAACATGAATATGGAAGCCTGAATCTGAGAAAATGAAGAGGGAAAGAAAACGGGTCCATGGCTGCTCTATGAGCTTTAAACAATGCAGTAAACTGAGCAGTGCTGAAGAAGGAGGATGAACAATAACGGGGAAGGTCTTCCCTCTTCCAGAGAAGCAAGCAGCTTGGTGAGAGGCATTCCTATGGAATCCAGCTCCCTTGTGCCATAGCAGGCAGCTACTCCAGTGCCTTTAATACATTTACAGCTCCTCAAAGAGGCCTTGCTCGGAGCAGACGCCTGCACTTGGCAGCTGCTTAAAGCAGTCCAGATGGGATCCTTTTAGAAATTACAAACTGGTGTATCTCACTTTGGGACAGGAGCCAAGAACAACAAGCCTTCCCTTCTTCCCCATGCGTTTTCCATTTGTATCCCAACATGTTTACTTTGCTGCCCTTTACTCTAACTTCTTTGCACTGCAACTTTCCAAAGGATTAGCACAAACCTTTCATGTCCCCCTTGAGCAGCAAAGGAAGTCCTGGAGGAGCTCGGTCCATTGCTGACCAGGCTGCAGGGTTTTCGCAGTTAGAAGACAAAGGGAAAGTTGGGAATTAAACTCAAAGGGACACAAAGCTACAATTCAGCTCTGGGGAGAAAGTGTGTGAGTCTTGATGCTCTTCAAGGGTCTCCAGAATTGAGCTTTCCTTGAGTTCATCACATCTCAGCTCCCAAAAGGCAAGGTGTTCACATCCTGCTTGGAAAGAAGAAATCAACGCCAAGACTTCAGCACAGTAACACGTATAATGGGACCCATTGGTTTTTTTTTACGTGAGACTTAAGGAACAGTGACTTTGATTCCCTTCTAACCTAATGCCTTTGATAGTGGCTAGAAAGCAAACCAAGTGCCAGGTTCTGCTACTGACTACCAGCAAGTTCAGTAGCGCTGGAGACTGGTGGCAGAGCCTATTAGGCATTACTTCCCTTTCTCTTTATTTCACCACCCAAATGTCTCCATCCGTTCCCTCAGTACTGTATTCTGGAGCCATCCTGGCACAGTTTCTCCCTATGTATTTCTCCAACCATGATACCTCCCCAGAACACCAGGCAAATATGCTGGAGTTCCCCACCCAGCACATGGTCTCTTAAGGACAGTAAGTATACCTGTGAGTATATACAAAATCCTGGCAACATCCATCCAACACGTTGCAGTACAGAGAAAGAGAATGCTGCCGTCAGCAAGCATGTGGTGGAGAGAGATGCACTGAGCTCTTTGCTACCTGTTAACTGCAGTAGATTTTGCCAGATCTTGAGCCTCATTCTACTGAGCAAATCACCCCAAATGTCTTCTTCCAGAGGCAGAATCACTAAGAAATCACCCAAGCACCCTTACTGCAGCAGCTACAGCTCAAACAGAAGATAGGAGTAGCCCAGAGAGAAAGTTCAGCAGTCATAAATACCCCAGAAAGGCCTGGTGCAACCAGTGAGAATTACACAAGTCTGTGGGAAACCTGGCTCTGCGTGGCTGTGGATGGTTGGGTTTCAAGGCTCTAGGATCACCCCAAGCACCCCAGACACAGCAGCCCCAGGCCCCCCCCAGACCTCCTCTCTCCATTAGCTGCAATGTAAGAGGCACTCTGAGACACATTCATCCCAGGGAGCCAGAGTGCCAGAGACTGAGCGATATGAAGTAGCCAAAAAGTGGAGGAGCTGGAACGTGGCTGTCTTCTACAGGGAGCAATGAAACAACTGTCTCTGAGCCAGGCTCCAGAGCAAATAGGGCACCATGACCCTGAGTGACTTACACAACAGCATTAAGAAAAGGCAGTGTCTGCGTTCAGTCTCGAGGGATCTCTGTGGATGTTTTAGAGAGATCTCGGCTATAAATAAGCCAGGTGATGTTATCTACCAACCAAACCACGTGTGGAGCATCCCATCAGCAACTGGAGCTGCCTGACCCTCCCACCTGACCAGTTGTAATGCAAACCCACAGTGGTGGCACACAACCAGGGAGCCCATCCAGACCACCCTTGTGCCCATGACAGCTCAGCCCTCAGTGAGGGTGGGGAAAGGCTTCATTAAGGAGCTTGGTTTGACTGTCGGCAATAGAAGCCAGAGGCAGACTGCTTCCCATATTGTTGTAATTATAAGCTCTATAACCCTTTGCACCTGGTTCTTTAGGGAGGACAGTTTAGACCAGACAGAAACAACCAGCAGAGAGGCCAGGAAAGCAATGTGAAGAGTCAGTGTGCTCCAGGTTGTGAAGCAAACAACAGAAACAATACAACAGAGCCTTTGACTTAGGAGCCTGTGGTATGGGAGGACTGAATTGGGTCTTAGGGAAGCATCTGCCACATAATCTGCTGTCTATATTAACACTTGCATTCTTATTCACAGGGAGAACAAGGAGATGATGGGAAGGTAGAAGGCCCACAGGGACCACCCGGAGACAGCGTAAGATGTTAAATCCCTTCTCTGATCAACCCTGGCCTGATTTTGACAGAGTTGGTTCCTTGTAGACCATGTACAACCCATTGAGGTATTGCGGATGACAGATTGTTTATGGCCACCTTGTTTTATTGTTGTAGGGCTCTGTTGGTGACAGAGGTGATCGGGGGGAGCCTGGAGACCCTGGTTATCCTGTGAGTCTTATTCCTAATGCATCATTCAGAAATGGTTGTCTCGGGGAAGGGCTTCCAGTCTGCATCAATCAGCCCACAGAAGGTCAACCCTTTGCCCAGTAGTCATGATTCATGTCTATGGTCCCTTGTCAACCACTGCACATGGTGGTTTCAAACAAGGAGTAACTCAGATATCTATACCTCAGGTGTTTCTGAAAGCAAATGTGGGTGCTACAGGTCAGCATCTCACAATGCCATGCACTTACCCGAGCACACTACACTGGCAGAATGAGCAGGACCATCTCACCAGAGGTATTTGTGATTACCAAGGAAATACCCTGGGGAAGGTGTGTACCAGTTTGGTCGTGCCAGTGCTGGTGAATTCAAGACTGATGTGCCCACGGTTGTATTGTCTTTCATGGGGAGATCTCTGTTCACTACTGGTATTTCTGTCAAAAGCAAGAGCAGGGTTATGAATTATTCCCTGTGCTCCTGATGCTCTCTTTGCGGGACATCTTCTCTGATTGACCTGCAAAGTCTTACTGAGTCTTTCCCCCATCCAAAAACAGCAGGTCAGAGTGACCCACCGTAGTAATCTACATAAGAGTTTCAATTCACCAGGGTAACAGTGCTGCTGCCTTACTTTATAGGACAGCAGTCTCCAACTGGTCACTTACATTAGTGCTGTGTGTAACTAGGAATGCATTAGAAAGCCTTCTTTACTGCTTAGATGGTGATTAGAGCTCCCCTTAGCTATTCCTTTCCAATGCACATCCATGGGAGCACATACACTACCTGCAAGCTTCAGCATTTCTGTATCAGCAGAACACAGATATGCAGGTCTTCTCCAATAGAGCACGTTACATCCCTTCTTGTTTCCCATTGCCACAACAGTACCCATGAATAAACATTTTTCCCCTCTCTGTTTTTCATTTAAGGGTCAAGAAGGACTCGATGGAGAAAGAGGAAAACCCGGCCAGCAAGGCTTACCTGTAAGAGATGCTGCTCTATTGTAAGCTACCCAATGTCCCTTGCATGTGAAAAGCAGATGCAGAAAGGAAGGAAGGTGGGAAGGGCTGCAGTAAGGAGTGCGCTGAGCTGTGAAATGCAATGTGTGCATTTCCATGAGCCAGGCCTAGACAATGGGCATTTGGGTCCATGTCGAGACTCAAGTGGGTGATGAAACAGGGATCATTCCCAGAAGCCTGTGTCCAAAACTGTCCTTTCTGAGTGATCCAAGAGGGACTAAAAAGCTTGGAGATGGGTGATGGGGGATGACAGTGACAGTGGAGGGGTCTGCTTGGGAGTGACACATCTGGCGTGCTGCTGGTGAGAGATGGGCCAGTGTGAGGTGAGAGCGTGTTATTCTGCTGGCATTGATGAAAGACAAAATTAAATCCAAACTTAATGGAAGGACTTTTTATTCCCTTGTATATGTGACTACTGCAACTGTGAGTGCAGCACACTGAATGTATTTTGTATTGGGAAATAACGTGGAATCAATTCCCATTCTTTGTAGGGCTGTTGGGAAGAGCAACAGGTTCTGGTCTGGGACAAAATCTTAGTGCTCTATCAAATGGCCTTGAAGTGGGTAGAGCTGCTGCATTCCTAATGGATGTAGTTTATTCTGAGGGGTGGTAGCACCTTGGATGTCAGTGGTTTAGATGGAGCAGAAGCTTTTTAAGTAAAGACCCATTAGAAACACGTGGCTCATTGGTGTTGGCCAAGCAATTGCCCCCGACACAAATACACACATCTGGATGGCCAGAAGAAAAGGTGCAGATGTGTGTGATGGGGAAGAGAGCTGTGAAATATCCTCTCTGCTTCATTCCTCCATAGCAGATCTCTAATATCTGACATCCAGGCAAAACCAAGGAGAGGGCTGCAGCATGCAGAAGGGAGTCACCACCAACACTAAGGATGCAGTCACTGTGTAGTCACTGCCGTACCTTTCCCACAGCAGGCTCCTTCCTGTCCACTTCCAGCACAGTTTTCCAGGCACCATTGGGAATTTAGGGAATATTTTCCATGAGTGCAAGCACCACCCAAGGGAGGGGGTAGCACTGATCCAACTGACACCCTGTTAAATGCTCTCTGGAGACAGTTCCTTCCCTCTTTCACCCACGAGGGCCGTCTGAGCACAGGCTCTTCCCCAGTACAGTCGGTGTTAGGGCTGTTCTTTGCTGTGCACTTGGTGCAAGGTGACAGCCAGAAGAGAATTTCAAGCAGCTTTTTCTTGCTTGTGTTTTGCAGGGGGATCCGGGACCACCAGGCCAGCCAGGAGCAAAGGGATCCAAAGGTGATGTGGTAGGTTTCAGCAGGGTGGATTTATAGTGTCCCAGGTTTAAAGAACCGGCTTGGTTAAGCGTTATTCCCAGGATGTGTGATTCTCCCTCTGGTCTGCGCCTTGAAGGACCTGCTGGGAGGGCTGTAAAGGTGCATTTGAGTGTCCAAGCCCAATAGCTTGGTGGCTTGGTGGAGCTAAAGAAGATGAAGAGAGTTTCAGTTTGAGCAGGTCTTCAGTCACTGCCACGGGGCTGTGTCTCCTTCCCATAGCCCTGTTCGTGGTGCCTCCAGCTGGCTCCTCTGTCCCTAAGGAGGTCTGAGCCAGGCAAGCGTCTCTCATTTGAACCATGAATGTTTCTGGCTTGAAACCTTCACGGATTTGGAGTCCATTTATCCATGCAATTATGTTTCTTGGAAGAGTCCCTCTATTGCCCTCATTGAGCAAGGAAACACAGCACACATGGGTCCTTCAGGGTTCATCGCGGTACCTCATACCTATTCCTTCCTCCACATCTGGCTGTACTGACAGCTGGCTAATTACTCTCACAGATCAGGGGCTTTATTTGCTAAAATATAAGAATGTGACCTCAGTGCTCAGCAAATCCCTGCTCCCTTTGGGCAGATGTCAGGATTTTAAATCTGAGCCTGCTGGGGTGATGCCAGGAGGTAGTGTAACCTCCTGTAGGTGTTATTGGTACATATAGTGGTATACATTGGTATATATATAGTGGACTAGTGATAAGGGGAATAAACTCTACCCATGGAAGGACAATCTGGAGCTGCCTTTGGGAGTAATGAATAGCAGAGAAAGCACCCCCAGGAGTGTTTCTTTCATGGAGCTGGTCCTGTGCAGATGGAGAAACAATGCACAGAAAAGGCTGTGCTTCTGTTTAGGAGTGCTTTAGTACATGACCTCACTGAGAGAGCCCTGGTGAAGGTGATGAGGCTGAGTTTTCCATTCATTCTGCACGAATTAATCCCTTTCACAGCTAACAAACCCCAGGAGGATTTTCTTTTCATGTCTCTATTCACATTGCACACTTCGGGCACAGGATACCCTTTTCATCCCCATCAACTTCCCAAAACAGGAGCCACCTCCCAGAGGAAAGCTCATCCTGAAAGCCATGCAGAAGACTCCACTGGGTCCTTGCTTTGGCACTGAGCTGCCCATGAACTGAGAGAGGACGCAGGTTTTAAGCATCTTGTTCTAATGTTTGCCAGTGCACCGAGTCCTCCCTCGAGTTCATCCTGCTTTCTTTGTCCTCATCTGCTCTGTATTAGGAAAAATGTAGGTCCTTGCCTTCTAGCTATTCATTCCTGCCCTAGAACTCTCAAGACGTACGAAGAATCGCTTGTAATAAAACCAAATAGCAGCTCATTGCCCAGTGTTGGAGCAACTGACTTTATAAATCTCCTTTCTCCACAAAACTCTTTCCAACCATTATCCGAACGCACACCCTCGGTCAGGCTCCCAAGTGGAGCTGGGTTAGAACTGCTGCAACTCTAGATGTCTGTCTGGCTTTACTTGCAGGGTCAAAAAGGAAAGCAAGGAGCACGGGGCAATGCAGGGAGCAGAGGCTCACCGGTAGGTAAAAACTCCATGTTCTGCTCCAGGAGATGCTGCCCAGGAGCTCCATCACTGACTCCTTTGTGATTTTAGGGCATCCTTGGCCTACCAGGTCCTCGAGGAGTGGTGGGAAGGCAGGGCCAAGAGGGTGCCCCTGGAGTGGATGGAGTGCCTGGGAAGGATGGCGTGCCTGGGATGCTGGTGAGTTTGCAAGTGTAATACAGCATCAATAGCAAAGGCAGCTTAGGAGCTGGAAAACCAAGAGGTAGCATAGGAGAAACGGAGGTTGTCCAGCTATAGATGGTCCAGTTTACATGTACCCACAGTAATTATAGGTCCCCCTGCACATCTCACATGCTGCCTGTGCATTGCCAAGTCTATAAATAAACCAGTGTTTCTTGCATGCACAGACTTCTGGATGCACCTCTGCCCATGGTGCTTGCTGAGGCAGGACCTCATCTCTGTGCAGAGGTGGGAAGAGCATCTTGCTCCATAACCTTTTCTGGGTTTCTTTCCTAGGGAGAGCAGGGCGATGATGGGGAGCAAGGCGTGACAGGGATGTCGGGCAAAAGAGGCAACCCTGGCATACCAGGACTCCCCGGGGCACAGGGACCACCAGGATTCAAGGTGAGTTTCTGACTCCCTAAGTTACTGCTATGAGCAACCCTGTCTGTGAGCCTGTTGTCTTGAAAGCTTGGATTCTCCAAGGTCTAATAAAGCTTCTTCTCCTGCTGCTTTTCACTTAGCTAGAGGCTGCGTAGATCCCTTTCCTCCTTCACCCCTCCATTCTCATGATGTTCACAGCAGCTGAATGTCCCAAAGACCCTTTCTCCTCTGTTCACTGAGCTCACATACAGCGTATACCCTCACTACGAACACTTTAGCCTTCTTTCATTAGAAACAGGGTTAAGAACCAGGGCCCTGGAGAAGTGGCAAAGGAACTGCTGCAGCCTGCCTGTAGGATGCCCAAAGCTGATGACTCCTTGGGAGATTTGGGTGTCCTCTGGCTGCTGCTTTGCTAGGCCTGAACTGCCAAAGGGAAATCTGTGCTGCTTGGGGTTTAGCATGGATTTATTGCATTGGAATGGCTGGAGCCAGGATGGGCTTGGACCTCACTCTGGGTGGAAGCAGGGCCAAGCTGCTTTAGTGACCTGGGGGGTTATTCCTGGTCATTACCCTAGTCCAGGCCACAGGATCTAAACGGGACCAGAAGCAATTCAGCCTTCTGTAGCCAGACTCAATGAATAGGAAGTCTCCAGCTGGGTGTGAGAGGCTCTCAGGTCTGGGTTAAATCGCTGCCTCCCTTAACACATCCCTCTTGGACTGTCACTTGCTGCCCTCCAGCTGCCTTGGGTAGAATAACAGGATGCTGCCATAAGCGACTGCAAGACCGTGGGGTGTTGTGGCAGATCCACACCCTGCTCCAGGGAAATCTACTGCCCCTTTTCCATCTGCTCAACCATCCTTGGCTCTTGCTGCCTTTGCTCCTCTCTCCCAAGCGGAGTCACTGGGGCTTGTGCAGCTCCTGATGCATGGCAGAGGGAATTGATGGGGAGCAACATGTGGTGCTGGGTCTCAGAAACCCCTCTCTGCAGTCGCTGGTGCTGGGGAGCACGTTGGCTTCGCAGGCTCTGGATTGCAGTTCTCCAGCTGGAGTCTTGGAGCATCCTCAACATTTTAGATGGATTAATCATCACTTGTGGGGGGCATGAGATTACGGGAAGCTCCAGGGCAGGACAGGCAACACATGGAAGTGCAAACAGAAGAGGTTTCACCCCTTTGCTGCCCTTAGCCCTGATGCAATACAGCTCTGCTGAAGCTCATGCTCTGTGTGAAGCTCAGGAGGGGACCAAGCCATGCCCATCACTGGTGCATCCTGCGGCAATCCGCCGTAGCATCTCCT
The DNA here is from genome assembly GCF_028554395.1 of Pezoporus wallicus. Taxonomy (NCBI): domain Eukaryota; kingdom Metazoa; phylum Chordata; class Aves; order Psittaciformes; family Psittacidae; genus Pezoporus; species Pezoporus wallicus. The sequence goes on from NW_026637499.1 coordinate 2,644,751, forward strand.
GCTGAAACCACATTCCTTGTCCCGATGAGCCACTCTTCCCCAGCTTTCCATCTATGGCTATTTTGGCTGAGCGTTGTTATATTTAGCTCCTGTCCTTCAGAATTACTTGAATCCTGTTATTTTTAGGGTGAAAGAGGATTGCCTGGACAGAGCGGCCAAACAGGGAAGCGAGGATCATCGGGAGGAACGGGCCTTCCAGGGAGCCCTGGCGATCCAGGACCCAAAGGACAACCGGTTAGTGATGAATGGAGCTGATCAGCCCTCAATCCATGGTGTCTCCTGCAGGAAAGGGTGCAGGCTGGGACAGCAGGGTGAACCCTGGGAGGGCCTTTATGGATGAACCCATAACCAGGGTGTGCATGAGTGCTGGAGCATCACCACAGCTCCCTCCATCATGCGCGTTTCCCTGCTCACTTGTGCACAGGGATGTGTAACCCATGCCTGTGCTCCCCAAGACAACATGAGTGTCCACATCATCCTCATGCCTGTGGTTCCAGGCCATGGTGTGTGCTGGCAGCCAGGCTGCAGAACCATCTCAAGCACCCTCAGCACTGTCTTTATCAGAGCTGTTATAAGCACAGTGGGAGCCCATGGGAGGTATTGAGTGAAGGAGGTGAACCAGGCACCCTGAGCCACCCAAAGAGTGGGAAGGAGGGTCTATAGCTCCTCTGGGATGTGCAGGAGGTGCAGGAGTGAGTGTCATTGTGCAGTTTTTAGCCTCAGTCAAAGCAGAAGCTGAATTCCCACTCCTGTCTCCGAGGCTTGCTCCAAACCCTTCCTGCTTTTCCTTATTGCGCTGGTGGGATTGTCCTGTTCAGCACAGAAGTGCACACTTTATCATCCTGAGGTTATATTGACAACACACAAGCCATTTAGATGGGGAAGATCATCAGAGGGTCTAGTTAGGCCATAGGTGCAAAACTAACACAAGAGAGATTGGGGCTAACACAAAACGAGGAACAAGATGAACCCCGAACAACCTCGATTACAATAGCCTTGTTTGGATATTTCATAGAAAACCCTGTGATGGCAGCGTTGAAGCCAGCAACAGAACAGCAATATCATTTTGCCTCGTGTCCACAAGTGGTAGGCTCATTTGCCCAGTATTGCCTATGCCTACCTTGCTGCATAGTGATGGGGTCTCCTTAGCTGAGATGACTCCATGGCATTGAAACCATTCTGACTCCCCACTTTTGCCTGGAACTCCTCTATATAAAGAGGGCTTGCTTGGTTCTGCTATTGCAGGGAAGACCTTAGTCCTTTGTTAGTAGCAGTTTTCCTTTCCAGGATCCATAAAATGGCAGTTAAATCAATTTGCATCCCTGGAAAGTTCTTTATGCTCCATCGAGTCCAACCAAGCCCTTCCTTGCCAAGCACTTTCTCACTGCTGTGGCAGGAAAAATCCTCCTAACACTGAGTTCTCTTGACTGCCTCTGGAATAGCCTTGTAATAGAGGTGGTGGAAACCCCATCGCTTGAGTCATTTACAACTGGGCTGAACAAGACACTGTAAAACACCCCATAAAGCACAATTCAGCGTGGGTCACTCAGTCCTGCCGCGAGGCCAAACAAGCCTTTTCCATCCCTGATGTTCCTACGACTGTACATGAATCATGTGGTGCATGTTTCTGACCCTTTTTCCTTAGCACTGAATCATTTCACATTCTGACATCTGAGAAGCCGGGAATATCAAAGCTCACGCATCTCAAACGTGGTGAGATGAGGGTGTTTATGCAAGCACATGCTACCCACTGTGGGGTTTTCGTTCTCAGGGTGCATGCGATGTGCTCATCCGAGCTTGTTGGCATTCCAAATATTGTATTATTATTATTACTGCAAAATAGAGCAAAAACCCCTGCAGGGTTGGCTAGGAAAAGGGTAAGGGGATATGCACAAAGGGTAAGGGGACGTGCACAAAGGGTAAGGGGACGTGCACAAAGGGTAAGGGGACGTGCACAAAGGGTAAGGGGATGTGCACAAAGGGTAAGGGGATGTGCACAAAGGGTAAGGGGATGTGCACAAAGGGTAAGGGGATGTGCACAAAGGGTAAGGGGACATGCACGGTTGTCCTGGGTTTGAGTGCAAGGTTATGTTGTAGGAACATGCACTTTTTTTGACAGCTTGAATGAGTTTGAAACTATCTTTTAACAGGTCAGCCCAGCTGGTATTAGAAATACAAAGAGTTTGTTTTAAAGGGCTTTGGGGATGGTTTATTTTCAGCATGAACTTTCAAGATCTATGTCAGAATAGATGCTCCGTCCTGCTTCTGCTGATGGTGGTCCAAGCTAGACAAGCATCGGCTAGAAATAGTGCAGGCATGGCCCCCATTTGGGAGCAAACAGGCTAAGTCTGGGATCTAAGTAATCCACAAATCTATGAGAGCTTCTGGAGTTGTTTTCAGCCTGATGTTTGTGTAATTCCCCCTTCATGCTTCTTTCTTGTCGGTCCTGCTTAGCCTGAAGAATACCAGTGGGTTTCTTTCTCTGAAGATGCCTTCAGGTGCGCTGCAGTTCAGTGTGAGCTTACTGTTGTTCTTTGTCCTTGTGTTTGTCTTGGCTGTGATTTGCAGGGGGACTTTGGCGAGGCAGGATTTCCAGGGATTGCAGGCATGTTTGGGCCAAAGGTAAGAGGCCGTCTTGTGACCCGTTGGCTTTCTAGTCCCTCTTTACTGGGGACAGACAATGCAATAGTTGTTGCAAAGGCTTTGTGAGCAGCTCTGCAGAAACTATGGAAATTGAATTGTGACTCCAACTTCCTTAGTTAATACATCTTCATTTATTGACTGTGGGCTTGCATATGCTTTGTTGGTGCTTGTTCCTGTTAAAATGAGTAGACGATAGAGGCGAAAGGGCTGTTCAATGGACTTTGGAGCTGTTTTCCCCACCTGAACATCTTTCAGATGCTTGCGTTTCCAGCATCACAGAATCACAGAGTGGTTTGTGTTGGAAGGGACCTTAAAGCTCATCCAGTTCCAGCCCCCTGCTGTAGGAAGGGACACCTTCCACTAGAGCAGCTTGCTCCAAGCTCCTGTTGGAAAACAGGAGTGGGAAAAGAGCTGTTAAGAAACTGGACTTTCCTATTCCCCTAGGCAAGAGGCAGCAGCTCTGTGCAGCAAGGACATAAACGTATGGGCTATGTTTATTAATGGGACCTGACTTCTCCTCTTTGCTCGCAGGGCCCCCCAGGAGACCTCGGTTTCAAAGGCATTCAGGGACCCCGTGGGCCTCCTGGTCTCATGGTGAGTGGGTTTTAGTTTGTTTGCTTTGGGTGGATTTTCTCCCCTCTGTTTCTATGTGGCTCCAGGGTGCTATAAGGAGCACAGTGCCCTCTTCACTGCAGGGGTATCTTCTGCCTTGGAGACAGTCTCACTGCTATACCCACGGCGCAGACAGCTCCAGCTACACTGAGATCCTTCTATTCCTGGGCTTTCTGAGGTTTTCCATGGGTTGTGACACCAAACTGTGAGGGTTTGTGTCTATGGAGCTGCGTTTGAAACAGCTTATTTCAGCTGCAGCAAATACCATGGTCGTGCTGCTGAGAAGCAGCAAAGAGCTTCAGCATCTTTACTGAGTCTGACGTGGTAAAAGCAAACCACCGGTTCCCATGTGATGGTTCACACCTATCGTTTCTTTCCTAGGGAAAGGAAGGCATTATTGGTCCTCTTGGCATTCAGGGTCCCAAGGGAAGCCCAGTAAGTATCTGCACTTTTTCTAGCTGTGTTTTAGAGCAGTGTTTGAGATGCATGAGTAAATCCCTCTGTAAAGAGTGAAATGAAATGGTCTTTAAGATGAGCAGCTTGAAAGGCAGGTTTAGTCTCTGGCTGTGTATATAGTTGCATGAGGAGCAGCTCTACCCTAAGTGTGCCAGTTTGGTACAGAGGCTGCTACTGGCAGAGGTGAAACCCAGCAAGATGAGCACAGGCAATGCCAAAACATCCAGTAATGGGCAATTTTATCGCCTTGGGATGAGCGGGGCAATACAGGAACCTGAGCTGATGTGTTTAGGGATGCACCTGGCTCCTTGCAAGGAGCTTCTGGGTGGCAATACATCCTGGCAATGCAGGTCAATAACAGTCACTGACAGCCACCTCTGTGCTTCAACAGGGGCCCAAGGGAGACAAAGGCAGCCGTGGAGACATGGTAAGTACTGATCTGCGCCCTGTGTCCCTCTCCTTGAGCAGCCAAGAGTCACACCAGGCTCCACTGCACCCACATGGGCTCTGGCTCAGTGTGGTGGCATCAGTCTCACGTGAGGGCAACACACAACACACACACCCTCCATACAAGTGTGCACACACATGTGTGCATGCACATCCACATGTGCACCTATCCACCCGCTCTGCTGTTTAGATTCCCATTTCAGAACCCAATTCCACAGCAAAATCTAACACTTCATCATGTTAGCTATGACCAGGAACAAATCACAGTGAATGGCAGCTCAAAAAACCACAGGCTGCCCAGGCCAGGGGCATGGGACATGCTTAAGTAACATCACTGCCTGGGCGCAGTCCCCATTGTATGAGGGAGCAGTGCCAGCGCATGTTCTTGCCTTCTGCTCTTCCTCTGGTCCTCTTCTTGTGGTGGTTGTGATGGACTTCTTTACCTTCTCACAGCATCTTGGTGCTCCCACCATACAGGAGGTGTGTGGGGATGCTGGATACATGCTATACATCCTCCTTGTTACCCATAACACGAACGGTTAGCTCTCCAGGTTGTTTCTTACAGCAACCAGTGGCTGTTCCTGCACGCAGGGGCTTGTTCCAGGCATCCCAGCACACACAGTGTGTGGTTGGTTCAGAAGGCTGGTTTGTGCCTTCTTCAAACAAGACCTCTTATAAGCAAATACCCCACATACCCAAATCCCAGTGCACGTTTCTAACCAGCCAGGGTGCTGCCTCTCTCCTTGCTCACCATTTTCCACCTCCATGGACACAGCAGAGCATCGGCTGATGTTGAGGCCATCAGCATCCTGTTGTAACCTCTCTGCTGTAGACGGTTTGGACCCTGCTTCCACTGTCCTTCAGTGCAGAACCCAGCCCTCGCACAGGCACCTCAGGAACAGCACACAGTGAGATGTATATAGATATACAGAGATAGATGGAGATTTTGGTTCATTAATGAGCATCTTCTGACAGCTGTTGCCTTTTCTTTCCTTCTTTTTCTTCTGCAGGGTCTGCAAGGTCCAAGGGTAAGTGTTTGAAATCACTTTTTCTGACTAATATCTCGTGTTTAAATAAAGCAGTTGCTTTTAGCAAATGGAAAGCTGCAGGGTGGGTAGCTGTGGATGCAGGGAACGTGATGAGTACCTGGGGATGTGGCATTAATGATAGTTAAAGAGCTAAAGGCTGGGAACAAGGGATGCACTAGGAATGGACCAGGTGAAGACAGATGCGCTCGGAGTTGGGAGGTGGATGCAATGAAACCACCTCCTGTCTCCTGAAGGGGTTGAGGGAGAAGATGCTGTAAGAGGTTGGAAACCTGGAGGATTCCAGCAGGGAAATAGAGCTGTACACTGCAGGTATTGCACTAACTGATGCCGCTCTGTCTTTAGGGTCCTCCAGGCCCACGAGGACACCCTGGCCCTCCGGTACGTATGTGTGGAAAGGGTTCAAAGGCATGATTGAAGCAAGGTTAAATTTACTGCTGTGTCTCCAGAGGTTCTGTTCACTCATTGGAAATTATAGCTTAGCCCCATTCCTCGTTTGCAAAACCATGTGTGTGAATGGAGCAGTGTTTCTTGTGCTTCAGCCCAAACCATCTCCAAGTATCTTATATAGAGACAGCATTGTTGCCTCCCTCACTCATCTGCATTGGGGGACTCCAAGGGGAAGAGGATGAACATGAGTGAATACCTTTGCAGCAGTGCTTGCCCATCCTTCTGGCTGATGCCCCTTTTCTGCTTTGCTTTCCAGGGACCGCCAGGAATTCCGGCCTCGTTTGTAAGTTGCTGTTTTCTCTCTGTTTGTTAACGCTGATAATAAGTGATGCAGCGCCAAGGTGCTGATGGGACATCCAGAAAGAGCTGCTGGGAGCCTGAAGACACACGCTCGGGTCCAGCAAGAGCTGCAGAGCAATGCTTGAATCACAGCCCTAGACTGAGAAGCATTTGCTTGCATGAGGGCAGCTTCTAACAATCTCAGTTACCATCTCTTTCACCCCACCCTAGCAACAAGACAGCTTTGGGGCAGCTTTCCAGACACTGATCGACTCGAACACCGCACTCAAGACAGAGGTAGGAGAGTCCTTTTGAACTCACCAGCCTTTGACGGGAACAATCAGGGTTTTGTTTGCTCTTTGTGTGTGCTTAACGTTTATACACACAAAGCTGCTGGTTGAGGCCGTTCTTACGGAACATCTGGGGTTTATGCATGCAAAGATCCCTTTAAAGGATGTGGTTGTGTTGCGTTTGTGACGATTGAGACCTCATCCCTTTAGAGATGTCCCATTCAGGAGAGTGCATGGGATGAAGTTCACTGGGTCCCAGACACAGCCCGTCTTTGCCCCACTGCTTTTGCCCCATATAAAGCAGAAACCCTTATGGTTACAGCGTCTTGTGCCCCCCCCCCAAGACACACCTGACTTTGCATCCTTCTCTCTCCAGGGTTACCAACATCCAGACTTCCTCATGCTGGACCACGGAGGGGAGATCTTTAAGACACTACACTACCTCAGCAACCTCATTCAGAGCATCAAGAGACCCCTGGGAACCAAGGAAAACCCCGCACGCATCTGTCGAGACCTCATGAACTGTGAACAGAAGATGAACGATGGTAGGAAGCCCTGAGCCCGTGATGGCTGCGTCCTCCATAGGGCAAATTCACATGACCCAAACTGGTCTCCTCCCATGGGAGCAGTAATGCAGCTATTAGAACTCACCTTTTCTCATCACGTCAAAGATAAAGTGCTCTTTTTAACCCCCAAAACTTCTGTTTCTTCAGGTACCTACTGGATAGACCCAAACCTTGGCTGTTCCTCAGACACCATTCAGGTCACCTGTAACTTCACCAGTGGTGGGCAGACGTGTCTCAGCCCCATCACCGTCTCCAAGGTACACACAGCTCAACCCCAGCATGGCATTTCCCATACACTGTTATGAAATATTTACCCAGGAGTGTGTCATCCCGGAGCACCACCACTGCCTGCTATGACAGAGCCCATTGGCTTCGCCTCGAGGCAGAATTGGTGTAGCTGTGACATTCAGGATTGCTCTCACACAGCTTAAAACCATACCCAAGAGCGCTCTTGACTCTTGAAGACAAAACAGGGCTTTTCCAGCAGTGTTTGGTTAACCCATAACCCAAACAGAGGGCAGGAATTCTGCAAACACACTGCTCCCAAATGCTTTGTTGGATTATTTAATGTCCTGGTCACGAAGCGAGGTCAAGCTCCAACATCCAGCTTTCTAACTCCAGGGCTTTTATTGAGGAAGCTTCTGTAATAACAATAGCAGTATCAATACCGGTGTTCATCTGCAGATGAACTGAACCTGCCGCCTCGCTTCATTGCAGGAGTGTGTCTGGAACTCCAAGTTTACATTATTATCCCTTACGGACCTGACTGCTCTCAATAAAGGAGCTGCTGTGTCCATAGGGAAACCGTCCACGTTGACTTGGCATCTGGCCTTAATGCCCATTGACCCGATCCGTCCCTGCACATCCAGAGCACAGGGACCACCTCTACTGTTACACCATGCACTGACGCCCCAGCCCCGCTCCAGGGGTACCCCTAACACCTCTGTCCCGTTCACAGCTGGATTTCGACGTCGGCAGGGTGCAGATGAACTTCCTGCGGCTCCTGAGCTCGGAGGCGGTGCAGCACATCACCATCCACTGCCTCAACGCCTCCGTCTGGCGCGACGGCTCCTCCTCGGAGCCTACGGATAGCGCCGTGCGCTTCCGGGCCTGGAATGGGCAGGTGTTTGAGGCACGGGGGCAGCTCAGGCCAGAGGTGGCAGCGGATGACTGCAGGGTGAGTTGCTGCAAGAGAGGGGAGAGATGGAGATGTCGCGTTGAACCCATTCTGCACACAGCAAGGTTCAAGTTGTACCTGTGCTGCTTATTCCATCAAGAAGAAGGGGGACGGGTCTAGTTTACCTGTTCACTGCTTTGTTTTTTCAGCCCAGGGTGCTAGAGCAGCTCCTGTTAAGTAGATAAGCCTTCAAATAGAAAGAGAAGTGTTCAGTTCCAGAGTTAAGTGGCATGTGTGTCAGCAGTTAGATGGTAGAAGGGGGAATTGCCCCTTGGATCTTGCCCGGAGTCAGTAGCTGTGTGTCTGTATTTGGGTTCACTTCATTAGGGGTTGTGTTTGGGGGGTACCATTTCAAGCTCAGTTTGACCTGCAAAAAGGATCCCCAAAATACTCTCTAATTCTCAACCCAAACGTCAGTCCCTTATCACCTGCAGGGCTTTTCTACCTTATACCTCAGAAACGCATCCCTTTCCAGCAGTGGGGTTGGAACTGGATGATCTTAAGGTCCTTTCCAACCCAAACCATTCTGTGATTCGTACCCCAATTAAACAGCTCTTTCTCCGTCCCTCCGCCCTGCACAGATCAAGGATGGACGCTGGCATCGGACTCTCTTTTCCTTTCGGACACAGGACCCTCAGCAGCTGCCTATTGTCAACATCTACAACCTCCCTCCATCCGAGCCAGGAAAGCACTATCACCTCGAGGTCGGCCCCGTGTGCTTCCTTTGAACAAAGCCACAGAAACCTGGATCCAAGGCTTTGACCCCACGTTTGGCCTATGCGTTTACACAGGCTCTCCCACCTCTCTGCAGCAAGGACAGCGGGGCTGTGTCTTTCGGGTCAACTCTTGCTCTTAGCCTTTGGCTCAAGGTCTCAAAGAACCCGTGATCTACTGAACTCAGCAGGTTGTTGGAAGGAGGAGTAACAAGGGCGAAGGGGAAGCGGGTATCAGTCGGGATGCGAAGACGAAAAGGGATCCAGATGTTGCCAGCGGTTCCACACACAAAGCTTTTTCCATGACCAAAGAAAACAGAGAGAAACCTCAAGCAGCTCGCAGTGTGGGTTGTTTTGGGGGTTCCCCCCACCCTAAACCCCATTTGTTTTCCCTGGTTCCCGAGTTACCAAATGTTCTTGCCATTGAAAAGTGATTAAAAGGATAGAGCTTCCCTCTCAGAGCTTGTCGCCTTCTGGATGGCCACGTGCTGCATCAGGTCTCCCAGGCGGAGCTGCGAGTTGAATCTGGCTGCTCTGTGTACCGGAAGCATTTTGATGTGCAATATTAGAAAGAAACAAAATATATATATTATATTATTTAAAGCAAAAAAAAAAAAAAAAGAAGAAAAAGAAAAGAGAAAAAAATATATAATAAACTAGGTTCCTCCTTTCCACGTTTAACAGCATCCCTCCTCGTGCGCGGCACTGGGATAAGGGAGAGTCCCGAAGCCGAGTAGGGGGGAATGGAAGGAGGAGAGGGGAAGAGATTGGTGCTAAAACAAGAGAGAGAGGATGGGCTCGTCTGCTGTGTTTCTACCTCTCACTGTGAAATCTCTGGTGCTCTTAACAAAGTGTCTTGTTTTATATGTATGACTTTATTTAAAGTTGTGAAGGTGCTACAGTGTCTTGCCACAGACCCCCAGTAGAGAACCCCATGGGACCACCTCTCTACGAAGAGGGGATGAGGTGATGCTCCACAGCTAAATCAGGAAACAGCCACCTCTAAAGGGATCCTTTAGTCCCCATGGATGCCAAAAATCACTTGTTCAAAGGGTGTTTTCAAAGCAAATTCGATGATTTAACTTCTGGTTCAACAGCACTTCACTGCTTTGGGAGGGGAGTGAGGGCTGCAAGCCCTGAGCCTCAGAGAGAGCTGTATTTGAGTCCGGTTGTCATGCAACTCCCTCTGGTCTAAGCTCGTGTTCCCTGGTCTAAGGTCGTATTTAACCCTTCAGTCTGGCCCCTCTGTCAAGACTGCCGCGACGGTTCCTTGCTCCAGAACCCAGCCGGGCTTGGAGGGGTTTGGTTTTGTTAAGTTTTGTAGAAAATTTTAGTCTTTATATGTAAATTTGGAGGATTTTTTTTTGGTTGGTTTTTAAAGAGGTTAATTATGGTAATCTTTAATTCTATATAAGGAATAATATTGATGTAATCGGAGCCGTACTGTATCAGAAACGCTTCAGTGCCTGGATGGAGTTTTCGTGTCTCTTACGGACTATGGATTTTATTTTTCTGAGGAAAAAAAAAGAAGTTATTTGTGAGTCTCTTTGTGTATTCATTCCCCTTCTCTAACTACTGCCTGGTGGTGGCTTCCCAACAGCCATCAGAGAAGGCTAAACCAGATCTGCCCCATATACCTCACCCTCCTCGCAGCCCTGCCTTGGCTCAGGAATACCTCACCCTCGGGGCCGGCTCGCCCCGGTACCCCCAGGCTGAAATCACAGTCACTCACTGCCCGCTTGCTGCCTTCCCCTGCACACACACACAGAACCCCCCGGGGTTGTTCCTCTGTTGCCATCAGCTCCTGTTTGTTCTCATTAAAGTTTTTTTTTTTCTATTTTTTCCCTTTTTCCTTTTTTTTTTTTTTTTTTTGGACTTTTAATAAATATTTAAAACTGAGGCAATGAAACGGGGCTGCTGTGGGTTTATTTGCTTCTTCGTGGGAAGATGAATGGGCAACGAGTGCAGAAAAACTCCACTCTTGAGCATGTTAACCTTGACAGCCCTGGGGAGCCCACAGCCCTCAGCAGGATGCTAAATGCAAGTGCACAAGGTCGGGATGCTGATGGCTCCCCACTGCTGTGCGTCACCGCACCACCCATAAAGAGCAGCTCTGCTCTGGAGCCAGGCTGGGAGAGCTGGGCTGGGTCAGCCTGGAGAAGGATCCTGAAGGGGAGACCTGAGAGCAGCTCCAGTGCCTGAAGGGGCTGCAGGAAAGCTGGAGAGGGGCTTGGGACAAGGGATGCAGGGACAGGCCAAGGGGAATGGCTTTAACCTGCCAGAGGGGAGACTGAGATGAGCTCTGAGGCAGAAGCTCTTCCCTGTGAGGGTGCTGAGGCGCTGGCACAGGGTGCCCAGAGAAGCTGTGGCTGCCCCATCCCTGGCAGTGTTCAAGGCCAGGTTGGACACAGGGGTCTGGAGCACCCTGCTCTAGTGGAAGCTTTAAGGTCCCTTCTAACCCCAGCCAGTTGGGATTCCACGAGCTCAGTATCTAACAGCTGAAGCCTCATGGAATCTGTTTCCCTCTTCTGCAAAATTACTCAGATAACCATAAACCTCAAATTATATCCTGACAGCAGCAGGGAGCAAGAGGAGAAAGGAGAAAGAAAGAGAAAGCCGAGCTGATGCTTTTCACATGAAGCCCAAATCACATCTCATTGCTCCAAGCTGATTTGAAACCCATCTTCTCCTTGCTCCAGAGCCCCAGCCTCAGACTAAAGCCTTATCCCTGCCACCACAAGCACCACACACATTGGGGACAGCAGCAAAGCCCCTATGGGCTCAAGCTGGGGTAGGGGGACGTTGGGTGACCCCTCACACCCCATCACACCGCACACTATGGGACCTGGCCCTGGGTTGCATCAGGGACAGCGGGAAGCGGCCGTGCTCTGTTTGCTCATCCCACACTGCTCCCCTTCCCGGCAGTGCTCCTGCAGCTGGGAGGGGGGGGCTGAGGGACACCCCCGGGCACTGTAGGGTGCTGGGTGCTGGGGCCAGGTCAGCATTGGCCTGACCCGTGTGAGCCGGTCACACACAGCTCCTGCGGGCAGGGACACAGCAAACACGGCCCGTGCATAAATCACTGCGCTCCATTGTGAGCGGGGTTGGAGCAAACACAAACCCCTTGAAGGGAGATCCTGCCTTTAAAGGTGGTGTAATGTCTTCATGCTGCTAAAAGCCCAAATCCACAGCGTGGGTTGTTCCCTGCCTTGTGCCCCATCCCCAGACAGGGTTTGCTCAACAAGACCCTGTTGCTACCAGTTATTTTAGCTTGCTTGAATTACTTACAATAATTAATTACTCTAAGGTAAGTAATTTATCAGCTGTGTATGTTAACAGCATCCGCAGCCCAAAAGCCACTTTATCATTGCAGCACTAGGATGAGACAAGCAACAAGCACCACAAGGCTACCAGCACACAACAGGGAGCTCAGCTCCCAATTTTCACAGCTTAAGGGGTGCCATGAACGTGCTGGTGGGCTGGCATTGGCAGCACAGGACACTGGCACTGCTGGGAAGAGGAAGGAGATGGGGCAGAGGGTGTTTTGATTTTAAACAGTGCAGCTTAGCATCAGAAAACAGAGACTGGTTTGGGTTGGAAGGGACCTTAAAGCTCCTCCAGCTCCAACCCCTGCCACAGGCAGGGACACCTTCCACTAGAGCAGCTTGCTCCAAGCCCCTGTGTCCAACCTGGCCTTGAACACTGCCAGGGATGGGGCAGCCACAGCTTCTCTGGGCACCCTGTGCCAGCGCCTCAGCACCCTCACAGGGAAGAGCTTCTGCCTCAGAGCTCATCTCAGTCTCCCCTCGGGCAGGTTAAAGCCATTCCCCTTGGCCTGTCCCTGCATCCCTTGTCCCAAGCCCCTCTCCAGCTTTCCTGCAGCCCCTTTAGGCACTGGAGCTGCTCTCAGGTCTCCCCTTCAGGAGCCTTCTCTTCTCCAGGCTGACCCAGCCCAGCTCTCCCAGGCTGGCTCCAGAGCAGAGCTGCTCCAGCCCTCATCATCTTTGGGACCTCTGTGCTCATCCCAGCACCTCCAGGTCCTTCCCGTGCCAAGGACTCACCCCATCCCCAGCAGCACCCACATGGATGCAGACCCAAACCCCTGACATCCCCATGGGAGAGCAGCCGCCTCCAGCCCCACCATGGGTGTTTATGTGCCCCGTGGGGGAAAACCACATCCAGGGGCCGTTTGGACAAAGAGGCACCCACAAAACTGCAGTTTCCATGCCCCAAAGCCTGCACTGGTGCAAGCAGGGGTTGGGTTTTCCCCTCTTTTGCAGGTTCGGTTTCCTCCACGTGCTATTGCCTCATAGCTGAGCAAACAGCCCCGCAGCTGAACAAGCACATCAGGGCTGGCGATGGCCCCGTTTGCAGGTGCTGTATATAAGGGACAGAGCCAGGCAGCAGCGGCTCAGTGCAGGAGCCTCCTCTCATCCAGCCCAGCGATGCTGCCCGGCCTCATCTTCCTCCTGGGGCTGCCGCTCACCCTCGCAGCCCCAACTTGTGCCCCACTCATCCCGGTCACCTTCGACAATGCCACCATCCCTCGGGTAAGCACTGGTCCTTTCCTGTCAGCATCACTGGGTGCAGGGGGAGGTTACGGACCCAATTGACAGCTCAATGCTGATTTCCCTAACAAGAAGTCAAGCTCCTGCTGCCCGGGAGCACGGGAAGAGGTGAAGCCTTGCAGCTCTGCTCCCATAACCCCATGAGCAGGGCACCTGTGGGTGGCTCCTGCTTCCATGTCCCCACTCAAATCAGGCGGGCAGCACCATCCCTCGTGTGCTGCCATTCTATTGTGAGCCCTTCGAGTGTCAGAGAGTCTCCATCCACAAAACCCTTCACTGCATGAACAGGATTTAGTCCCTTGGGGATGTTTAATGGGAGGAAAGCAACGAGCACCAGGCACAGAGCAGAGGGGACAGCACTGCAGACACACGCTGGCCACCCAGAGAGCTGGAGCATCACTTGAGCAAGGAGGGCACAAACCCAAGGGCCCCTTACCCAGGCTGGATCCTACCTGGGGCAGTCACACACTGGGGCACAGCAGGGCGCAATGGATGCTTTTACTCCCACGGTGCTCAAGGATGAGCCCAGCAAGGACCCCCCACCACCCCAAACCAGCCCCATTCTGCTCCTCTCGGCAGCTCCTGGGACACTGGATCTACATCGCCGGTGCCTCCAGGTACCCGCCTCACCTGGAGGAGCTGAGAGCCCTGAAGCACGCAGCTTTCTCCTTCTCGCCCAGCAGCCACGAGGACGAGCTCGACGTCACTGAAATCATGCGGCTGTGAGGATGGGATTCACCCCTCAGCAGCATCCCCCATCCCCAAGGGTGGCTGGGGCCATCCCTCCCTCACAGACACGGGGCTGCGGAGCAGCCGTGCCCAAGTGTTTGGGTTCTGAACCCCTTGGGGAGGGCAGTTTGGGGGGAAGAATTTGTCCCATCTGAGCCCTCTGCCCTGCAGGAATGAGACGTGCCTGGAGAGGAACAGCAGCAAGGTCCTGGTCTTTCGGTACAACTCCACCTTGGCGCATGGTAAAGCCCCGGCTGCGATGGATGGGATGGGACATGGGGACCGTGACACAGCCACACCTTGCCCCCTGCCGCTTCTGCCCCACAGCGTTTGGCATCAGGCCCCTTTCCACCTAAAACCATGTCTGGAGGGGGTGGGAGGTTTCTTCCACCCCATGCAATGGGTACAGCAGTGCTTGGGGACCAGACTGGTCCCCATTGGGATGAGGATAAGGGGGGTGAGCAGCCCCAGCACGGGGTGATGCTCACCAGTGGGTGACCCCGCTCTCTCTGTGCCTTCCAGTCGATGGCCAAGTGTTTGCCACGGCCAAACTGATCCAAAGCGACAAGGACCTGCTGATCCTCAACCATCTCAATGATGACTTCCCAAGTCTGAGCCTCTCAGGTGAGCGGATGCTGCCCGGGGATCCCTGGGGCACGTCCCTGGCCAGGGTCACATCAATGGGGATAGGCATCCCCAACCCTCACAAAGGGGTTCATTGATGGATGTGGGTATTCCCAGCCCTTGCAAGCAGAGCAAAAAGCCCCTTCTCCTCTGATATGTAGAGGGGTGGGCATGCAGAGAGCTCCCCATCTGCACTACAGGTACCACCAAGGAGCAAAGCACCCCCAAACCTCCCCTACTTCTCCCCCTTCCCCTTTTTGCCCCCCATTTCTCCACAGCACGGACGCCCAACGTGAGCAAGGAGCAGTTGGAGGAGTTCAGATCCCACCTGCACTGCCTGGGCTTCACGGAGGAGGACATCTTCATCACCTCCGAGAAGGTACAAACCCATCCCCGGGGTGGGTGAGCACCAGCCCTGGACCAGCCCCTGCCATCGGATGGGATGGGGATACAGGGCGGGATGTGTGAGCAGTTCCCCACCACGGCACTAACTCCCTTCTCCTCCCCGAGCATCCACCTTGGTCATTCCTGATTCTCTGGGGCAAGGATGGATGCTCTCTCCTATCCCACAGGATGCCTGTCCCCTGCCCTGGGAGAAGAAGGGTGAAGGAGATGCAGAGCCACAGCTGAAATAACCCCCATGGGCCACTCCATCCTCATCCTCCTGCGGTCCCTCCATGGGGACACCCCAGCTCAGCTCAGCCTCAGGACTTTCTGTTGAGGCTTTGGTTTTCCTCCTGGACGAAGCACCCGGTTCCCTGCTCTCTCCTGGACCCGCAATAAACCCGTGTTACAACAGCCTGCTGCATCCTCACTGGGACCATGGGACCCCTCCTGCCTGCCCTGCCCAGGATGCTGCACCTCCAACCCTACTGAGAGGGGTGACAAGACCCATACAAAACCCAGATCACGGCAGTGGGCACAGAGGTGCTCATCCCTTCACCAGCCCCATGGCAGCACAGGATCCCCTTGGCCACCCCATCCGCTGGTTCCCCTCTACTATGGGGCACCAGGACGTGAGCACCCACCATCCAAACCCCTTGGGTCTCCTCCACGAGGACTCAATCAAGGTGCTTTTAGCACCTCAACATCCTGCCCTGAATTCTCAAGCTAAACCCTATGGGGCTCTGCCTGCACCAGGGGCTTGCACAGGGGTTGGGGTGACGTGGGGTGACATTGTGCTGTCCCTGGGTGTCTCTGAGCAGAAACAGGGGGAGAGATTGGGGGAAAACATCACCAAGGGCCAGAGTGAGGGTCCTGGGGAGGCTCCACATCGGAAGGGGAGAGGCAAATAGAAACCAAGGCGGGAGAGCAAGTCCTGCCCTGCATGGGGGCAGCAGTGGGATAGGGACAGGGACCCCTTCCACTAGAGCAGCTTGCTCCAAGCCCCTGTGTCCAACCTGGCCTTGAACACTGCCAGGGATGGGGCAGCCACAGCTTCTCTGGGCACCCTGTGCCAGCGCCTCAGCACCCTCACAGGGAAGAGCTTCTGCCTAAGAGCTCATCTCAGTCTCCCCTCTGCCAGGTTAAAGCAAAGTCCCCGTTAGGTGCCCATTGCATCACCAGCGCAGAGCTGAGCCCTCCCGTCCCGTCCCACCCCACAAGCAGACAAGCGAACCCGTCCGTGTGTCCTGGGCTCCTCGCTCTCAGGCAGCCACAGCCATGGCTCCCATCCTCATCCTCATCCTCACCTCGCTGCTGCCTGCAGCCGCCGTCCCCTGCGGAGCCCTGCGCCCCGACAACAGCACCGCAGCCAAGGTAGGAGGGAGCCGATCCCGGGGGATGCAGTGTGCTCCGCACAGCCTCCCTGCGCCGTGGGGAAGGGGAAACCTCCCTTTCCCCCCCTCTCACCTGGAGGGGAGCCTCAGCAGCACATCTGCAGCAACGGGAAGCGTTTGCTCCCCAAACACCTTGAGTCACGCAGTGCTCCCGCAGCAAATCCCAGCGGGGACCTCAAAGCAAGGAAAGCTGGGGGGGGTTTGGTTTTGGTGCGAGTCCCCTATGGCAGCACAGGGCACTGGGACGCCCGCATCCAGCACCATTCCCGATCCAATCCAGCCGTTCTCCCCCCATTTCCATTTGTTTGCGCAGGTTTCGCTTTGCTGCCAATGCAGGGCGAGAAGGGCAACGACCAGAGGTCGCAAACAGCAATGTACCACGGGAGGGTGCAAACCTCCCCCCTGCACGCCCAAAGCCCTCACTGCGCTGCCCCTGTGTCCCTGCAGCTCCTGGGGACCTGGCTGTACGTGGCCGGGGCTGCCCAGTTCCCCCGGCACCTCCTGGAGATGCTGCTCATCGATCACGGATACCTCCACGTGGAGCCTGGTGCCGGCGAGCAGGAGCTGCCCATCACCCAGAGCGTGGCCGTGTAAGAGGCAGCCCCCGGTCCCTGCCCATCTCCTCTTATGCGCTGCAGTGATTTCAGCACGGGATAGGAGCACGGCTCCATGGCTGCTCCTCCATCCCCATTCCTCCTCACCCTCTTTATTTAGATATAAGGAAGGGGTCTCTGCTCCCCGTTCCTGCATCACCCTCCTCCTGTTTCTCTCCCCAGGGGGGACCAATGTCTCACCAACAACTCCACCTACATGGAAATCACTGCCGGTAACACCACGCTGGTGAAGGAGGGTGAGCAGCACCGGTGGGGTTATCACCCAGCCTGGGGCTTGGATGGGATGAGACACCCAAACCATGGGATCATGATGGGATGAGACACCCATGACCATGTTTTACATCATCCAACTCATTGCGTTCCTGGGTTGATTTGTCTGTTTGAATCCTCAGTGGATTCCAAATGTACCCCCCCCCCCCAGGCCAGGGACACCCTGCCATCAAGCCACACTAAACCCTAGGAAGCAATGCCATGCCAGAACCCCTTAGGAGAAGAATGCCTCATTTATAAAGTTACCCCACAATCCCTCAGGGAAAGGGGGGAACATTTAAGGCAGGTTTAGTGAATCAATGTAGCCTCACGTTCTGAACTGTTCCCTCCTCACCGGGGACATGGGGTGAGCCATTTGGGGTGGGAATTGCAAGACCCCTGAGATACAGCTTGCACCAACCCTACCACCACATACCCCGAGCACCAATGGGCGATGCCATCAGCACATTGCAATGATGGGACAGGAGCTGGTGACTTCGGCTCCTACACGTCCCAGACCCACATTGAAGAAGCACAATTCAAACCAAGAACAACTCGCCCTATACAGGACATTTGTCCTCACCCATTGCTAAGGGCTGGGTCTTGGCATTGCCCACCCTTGGGCTGGGTTGTATCGCTGCTCCAGCACTGAGCACCTGGATGCTGTGGCTGTTCCCAACCTGATGCTGCTCTCTCCAAGCCAAGACCCAGCAGACTGTGGGGACACTGATGAACCTCAGCTCTGAAGATGTTTTACTCATCCAGTACCAACTGCAGAGGGAAAGGACGTACTCGGGGCTGTATCTCTATGGTACGCAAACTCCATCCTAACTTAGGGCTACTGTGGGACACCAAAACACACACATAGGATTATGAGCCAAAACCACGCAGCAGCTTGGCTTTGCCAACAGTGATTTCCCTGAGGCCGCCACTCCAGGGGTCACAGGAACATTGACAAACCCCTTTAAACCCCAAATCTCTTGGCAGAGCAAAAAGAGCAAGTTAAAGACAAAACCCACTGGCACCTTGAACATCCCAAGGCCAGGAAGCAAACACAATTCAGCATCGATATCGTTGTCAAATCTCAGTGTTTTCAAGCCAACCTTGCTTTTCCAGTACTTGCCTCCCAGGGCAGAGCACGTGGCTTTGCAGGGCAGGCAAAGCTGATCTGATCACAACCCCATAAAGCAGCATTGCAGGGCTTGATAAGGGTTCCCCTTGTCCTTCCAAGCTGCAAAGCTGTTGCTCAGGAGCCTGAAGGCACGTATAGAGAGCTGCCTCCATACTCAGTCCTTCCCAGTGGGAGCATCAGACTACTCTGCAACCCCTTTAAGCAGGCAGGACCAGAGCTGACTGGGGAGAGGGTCAAAAAGTGATGCCCCAATTGGTTTTGTTCCAGTATATTCACCTTGAGAGACCCCAATAGGGACCATAGGCACAGCAAGCAGCAGTGGGAGCATGGGGCAGGGATGCGGTGCAGAGGGACACACCGAGGCCTCTGGTCCATGTTTAATGCCTGGTAAATGCTTCTCCTTTTCCAGCCAGAAACCTGAGCATGAGCAGAGCACAACGGGAAGAGTTCGAGACCCAGGCCAAGTGCCTGGGGCTGAGTGAAGAGGGGATCGTGTATGCGCCATGGAGAAGGGTATGTGGCTGCTCATGGATGGGCAGAGCCAAGATCCCCAGTTATAGCTCCAGCCACCAAACCAGGCTCTTGGAGAGAGGTTTTTAAGGTGGTGGAAACGATTTAGGGGGCTAAATACACACAGTGCTGCTTCAGCAGTCATGGTGGGTTAAAATACACACACATGCAGCAATACGTGAATCCCCAAAGCAAATCCCAGCACTTGAGCATCTCCAGTGGGAAACCTGCCCCTGCAACAGGAAAAATAGCTAAAGGATGAGATTTGGGCCCTGAAATTCCTGATTTTGCCCCCCACAGCAAAGCCCCCCCCCCAGAGGCTGCAACCATGGGGCAGGAGGGGCTGGTGCCCTGCGTGGTCCCACTTCAGACAAAGGCACCATCACCCAAACCTCAGGCTGTTTCCAGGTTGGGGTTTGCTTTTCCTGCACCCCAGGGTGTGATGAGCAGGTTCCCAGCCTGGCTGGATGCTAATGGGGTTCAGGAAGACTGCACAAGCCAGTTCTCCTCCCACCCCAGCACAGAGGCTCCTTTTGGGCTTGGGGTCCAGCCCTGAGCTTCCAACCGCATGACAGCAGAGGCAACACCACCCAATCCCATAAAAACAGACCTTTTCCTTCATTTTTTCCATCAGAACATGAACTGCTTAACATTAATAGACTTTAACGGACATTAGTTAACATTAGACATAAACATTTAACATTAACTGGACCTTTGCAGCCTGATTTAGGGCATTTTATCCTACAAATGACCAGTCCCTGAGCAAGCTCCCTCTCACAAAGTGAAGGTGAAAAACATCCTACCTTTTCCTGTTCTCCATCTCCTCATCTCCATCAAGAGACTCTAAGCTTCCAGAGGTGCCCAAACCCCACTTGAAGCAGCCAGGCTGGACCCAACAAACCCCCCATACCCCCAACCTCAAGAACCTGCTTTTAGCACTGTCCCTACGGGTCGAGGGGCAGAGGCAGAGATGAGATGCTCACAGTAGGGCAGGTCTCTCCATTATAGGCAATGGGCAGCACCTGGGAGCAGGACCCAGCTCCCTCAGGTTAACAGGAGGCAGCTGCTGAGCAGGAGGTTGCAGAAGCTTCTGGATCACATTTAAATCTGGACAAGTGAATGAAGCTGAGGGAAAGGGGGAATAAGCTCAAAGTGTTTGTCCTTAAAGCTCTGGTGCAATTGGAGTCAGCAGAGAAGGGGTTTGTGCCTGGCCAAAAGGCATCTGAGGAGTGAAATAAAACCAGTTAAATACAGAGATTTGGGGACCTTTATCGTCAGGGTGAAGGAGATGGATGCGAACAGAGCATCAGAGCTAACATACCGCTGCATTGGTCTGAGGCATCAGGAGAACTTCAACCACACTAATCCCAAGTGCTGGGGGAGCATGAGCTTTATATTGACTTCCTAAGAGGTCTGAACCCCAATTTCCTTCAGAGCACACTGAGCTCCCCCATAGCACAGCTTTGCCCCAGAATGGCACCATCAGCAGCCAGGCAAGTGTGTGCATGACTGGGGCAGCCCATGGCTTCTCTGGGTCCTCTTAGATGCATAATCAGATGAAAAGGAAATGCTTCTTTCTTCACTAAATTCCCTCCTGCTGGTGCACTGCCCATCACTTATCCTGTTATTGCTGTTCTGGAAGGAGCTGTGTCAAATGGAGGAGGTTGAGAAAGGAAACAACCCCTGGATGGAGCCCACATCTGCAGCCACTGCATCACCTCCTCCTGGTACCCGAGTGCTGCTGGGCACAGGGAACCGATCCCACATTGGGCAATAAATGTTTTCTTCAAACTCAATGCGCTTTGTGGCTGGATTCTGGATCGGAATCAGGGCTTGCAGGAGGAAATCAAACACCCACCTCACCTCCTGTGTCACTGGGCAAAGTCAGCCTTGAGCAACGGGGGACGGGACACGTGGAAGTGTTTTCTGCACTCAGTCCCTCCGCTTCGTACTAAGCTCTCTGGAAAAGCAGCAGTGCAGTGAAGCAGCGATGGAGGCGAACCAGAAGAGGGCAATCATTAACTGCTTTAAATGAGCCAAGCAATCGGTAGCTGGAATATAACTGGAATGTATGGAAGGCTCCAAACTTCAACTGTAGGCTGAGGGGAAGAGGAATTCTCTCAACAGCGGTTTGGCTGCCAGAAGGAGCCCAGCAGGGACAGAGATAATAGAATCCTAGAATGATTATTCCTGAATAATGATTATCCATATAACAAATAATATAATGAATATTCCTGCCCGAAGCCTTTGGATCAGGGAATTGCTCCCCAGTAATGTTTATCCATGGCAAGGTCTGTGATACAGCATGACAACACTGCCAAATGAGGGAGGGAGGGGGTGATAACCCAATGGAGGCAGGATTTTCATTTCCCAGAGGAAAAGGTCCCGTTTCCCCATTTCCCAGTAATCTCAGCAGCCTAGAGGTGAGAGGGTTCAAGTGCCAACACCCACACTGCTCTCTGTGCCCCCAATATACCCCACACTCATTGGGCACCTCACTCATCCCCTGTCACAGCCCCACAGGGACATAAGCACCGTCACTGTGCTTGTGAAGGGGGTTGATAAAGAGGCTGCTGTTGTGCATGTGGAGAGCAATTCAGTGTCGGCTCTAACCTCGTAATTAAGCACTGGAAATATCCCTTTTCCTTAAAAAGGAAGGAAAGGAGAAAAGCTGGAGGGGGTATGGTGAAGAGCCCTGCTCCTCCCTGTGCAGCAGCAGGGTGCCTGGCCCTGCGCAGTGCTCCAGCAATGAGGCTTTGGCTTGATGCCTGTGGCACAAATGAGTTTTACAATGTCAAATACAGCCAATTCCCTCAGTCTCAGGGCACAGGTACCCGGCCAGCCCTTGCTTCAGACACAGCTTTATCAGTCTGGGACATGAAACACAACTCCCCACCTCAAGGGATGAGGCACTAGAAGGGTAGGAGAGGGGATGCTGCCAGACGTGAGGGCTGCCGAGTGCTCGATAAGCATATGAGCTGACACGGATGGAAAGCAGAGGCTCGTATTACCAAGCCTCAGACTTTAGGAGTAGATTTACAGCTGAATAAAAGCCTTGAATTACAGGAACCAAACTAAGCCAGCCTGGCCCCTGCAGCAGGTTTTGTTAACCTGATCAGAGGCCACTTGTGCTACCAGCTCTGGGTCCTGACTGAGCTGCAAGGATAGCTCCTGGTTGGGGTTTGATTTAAGGAGTAACTGCACAAAGCCTTTCCTTCAAAAGCCCTATGAGCCAGGTTCCTTCCAGGGCTTTTCTGGGTCTTCTCTGAACAGTTATGGCTACTGAACAGATGAGCAAAGTCCAGCAACACTCAGAGACGGGTTAACAGCATCTGCACATCCCCAACACATCACTGCCTTGAGCTCAGGTTTGCTGGTTTTGCCTTTAAGAAGAATTCTGTTCTCCCAGGTCCCCATAGGGAGAATCCTTCCCAGGGGCAGCATCCTTGGTGGGAACCATCCCAGGAAGAGTCTGGCCACAAACAGCACCAACAAACCACGTTAATGAAGAGACGCAGACACGTGGTATCTCTTTGACAGACCTTTATTAGCAGACTGTTCCCTACATGAAGAATCCAAGTTAGATCTGTATTATAACAATTTGTGGTTACAGCTACAAAGATGGTTGTCATTTTGCATTGATTTTTGCATTCTGATATTCATATTCCCATTAGGCCACACTGGTAGGAAGGAGCCACTGCAGAATTTATGACAGGTCTCAAGAAGAGGGGGGGGGTGGAAAAAAATCACATCACTAATCCAGACTGATTTAGATTTCCATGTGCCTAACTGCTGCCAGCACTGGATAGCCATGGCTGAGCCTTACCTGGGAGACTCTCCATGAACCACCAAAGCTGTCAGCATAAAAGCAGCTGCTAAGTGCCAGTGCATCCTTGTCTGGTTTCCACAGTGCCCACTTGCCTAGGAAGAGCACTGCCCCAGCAGCAGGCTCTGCTGATCCAGCCTCAAAGCAGCTCGTGCCCAAGCGCAAGTTTCCTGCCATCTCTCTGGAAACTTGTGGGTTTAGTCCCTGAGATTTCTTCCCTCCCCCTTTCCCCTAAGATTTCCCCAGGATTGCTCTCAATTATCCGTTGTGACATCTAACATACACAGACCTTCTACTTCCCAACTTCAGCCATCCACCCACCAGCCTCTCAGCCATGCACGGAGGCAATTCCAACGTAAGGCAAGCCTCACAGTGCACCCTTCTCCCTCCTCCCAAGGTTCTGCTTCCCAATTACTCCCTTCTCTCCTATGGCTTCTTGCTACAGAATTTCTCTGGGCTGAGGTCCTCCAGCAACAACCCCAGACGTGGGAAAGGCAGCTCAAGCCCCAAGAGGAAGGTGCTTTAGCATCCATGTCCACGACTCAGCTGTGTGATGTGAGAGAACAAAGAGACCTTCCTAAACCAGACCTACGAGCACAGTAACAATATTTAAACAAGTCTATAAAAATAGTCTGACATAACTCTGTTCAAATAAATACAAAATAAATATGCTTTAAGCAGTAAAACAGTGGAATGCAACGCTGGTCCTTTCTTTTTTGCCCAAAGTGAAAAGTTGGATGAGGATCCCCCAGGCCTCAGCAGCCGGATCCTATCGATTAAAGTAGCCCATAATGCAGTCAGAGAAATTTTAAAGCCATGTCTTTCCCTTAGCCTTATGAAAAGCACCCTTTGAAAGCAAAGCAAGCATGTCTTCAGGACTGAAAGCCCACCTCTCCCAGTGACAACCAGCCCCTCTTCCCTAACACCCCTTCCCAACAGCACACACACTCCTGGCTTGGGGACTCCATCCTGCTAACACAAACCTGAACATCAATCTACAAAGAGGTCTAAAGAGATAGATAGCAGCATAGGCACGGGGGTTGGAAAAGGTTCCACCAGTTACCCTTGGCACCAGGCAGAATGGAATTCAAAGGCCCATGCAACGCTGCGCAGAAGCTCTCACGTTGTGCTGGGAGCAGGACTGCGCAGGAGCTGTGATATAGTGGGTTTTGTTCACTAAAGCCATGCATCAAGGTGCCAGTCCACCCAGGGCTCTCCTGCCTCCTCTTTTCCAAGCCCCTGCTGAGTATAAGACAAGCCAATCCCGGCATGCAAAGGATACAGGCATGCAGGCTCTAGTCTGCTGCTTCTGTTAGTAAGTGCATCTTGTTAGTGGATTTATGAGACACACTTAAACCTATCAAAAATAAATAACTTTAATTCTTCATCAGGCTGGTCTAAACAGCCTTCAGCCTGATCAGATAAACCACTGCCCACCAGCCCTCAAAACCAGTACAGTTCAAAGTTCCATTTCATGTCAAGTCTTGGAAGCAGAACATGAATGTCTCCTACCCAAAGGAATATATGTAAACATAACAACAAGCCTGGTGTGGCAGCAGCTCCTACACGAGGTTTGTACAAATTTGAACACGGGTAGGAAGTTGAACAATTGAATGGGACAAGAAAAAGAAGCTCTCTGAATGGAAAAAGAAGCTCTTTCAGCAAGTCAGAAGGTGCTCATCTGCAGGCAAACAGCTCTGCACACGCTATACACTGAAAGCAGACCCTTTACCCAAACCTTTGCTACTCTGCCATGCTGCTGGGAACTGACCTCAGCAACTCGTGCCTTAAGATTCAACCAGAAGTTAAGCCCCTGGTCTCCCAAAAGGCCCAACACAAAGGACCACTTGATGTAGAACAGAGTAGCAAGATGGCAAAGGCCACCAGATCCTCCCCCTGCCCTTACTGACTTACAAACTATCTGAGATTTCACAGCTTTGCTTAAGTCAGCTTAGTGTCAACACATTCACAGAATGAGAGGTGGCTATACGTCTTGAGGTTGCACCCCAAGACTTCAGAGTTCAAAGTCCTCAGCATCTCCTGGTCACCGTGACTGCACGCCCAGAGACATCTTCAAGTTCTCATAAACCACGTAGCTGATGCTTACAGCTGGGATCACCTTCATAAAGTTCGGTGCCAGACCCCGGTAAAGACCAAAGGCTCCCTCTGTCTTCAGAATGTGTCTGAAGAGTCCCCTCATTGTCACTTCAGGAGCACCCTCCACCGAAGCTGTAATAGAGAAAGGCACAGATCAATAATGCAGCCCAGGTGTTTTGATTTAAGTGTTTCCTGTGGATGTTCACAGAGCAAAAGCGCTTCATGGGGAACAGCACCTAACTTCTCCATGAGCCACTGCCACGCTGCGCATCACAGGCATCCTCTCAAGCTGATCTGCAGACGCCCTTAACCCCAAACTGCTCATCAAAACAAGAGCTCTGCCCTGCAGGTGCTCGGCCCCCGCCACTAAGGGCGGCACAAAGTCCACTGTCCCCATGCAGCATGGCAAACAGCCTTCTGCTCAGCTGCACAGGCCAGGGAAGGCTGTGGTTGCAACGTTTACACTGAAGGACCTTTACCCAGCTCAGAGACCGTGGCACGAGCTCCCCCAGTTCCCAGAAGCCCTCACCTTGGGCCTGCATGCGTGTCCTCACGAGAGCCAGGGGGTAACTCGCGAGCTGCCCGCAGGTACTGGAGATGGTGCCACAGGCCAGCAGAACAAAGACTCCAGGGTCGGCGCTGTTGACAGCATAGCGTTGTAACCAGGCATTTTTCAGTGTCTGGAAGGAACAAGTTGCATGTTAGCAGTGAAGGGGCAATCAAAAAGCACATCATACTGTGTGAAAGATGTAGTGTAAAGGCCCAGAAACCCAGTGCAAATTCAGCCAGGAGCATGAGGCTTCTCAAAGCTTTTTAAGCTACTGCTACTTGGGAAAATCCTTTCTCATAAAGAAAGCAAACAAGGGACCATGCATAATGTTGACTAGGGAAGCAGAACTGTTGTACTGGATTATCTTTTAGGCCATTTTGGGCAAAAATAAATCCAATTGTGCCCTACAAAGCTGATCAGGAAAGCTCTGATAAACTCCTGTAGTAACTGTCAGGTCTGACAATGATACAGCTACACAAGCAGCACAGCCCTACAAGTTAAAGGGTTTATACCTCATAGACTGCCAGGTCAATGCCAGCATACGGAATGATTCCTAGCATGTTGGGGATGTAGCCTTTGTAGAAGGCAGCCATTCCTTCCTTTTGAAGGATGGTTTTGGCACAATCCAACACGCCTGAATATTGTCCTGTCTTCCTTAGAGCCATCCTTGTTTTCAGAACCTAGAAGGCAAAAATAAACACCATGAAGGCCTACGGGAGAATCAACAGGAGAATAAAAACACACCATGTCATACTTAAGAGCATGACTTGGCTACAGCAAGTATCATGCAAGCACTACTGCCTGACACAACCTCCAAGAATTAAGCTATCACAGTGCTGCTGTTCTACCCACATTCTCCCATCTCAGCACCTTGCCATGATCCCCCAAGGGCTGGACTGTGAGCCCCGGGCCTCACCTCCATGGGGTAGATGCTGCTCTGTGCAATGGCCCCAGCCAGAGAACCAGCTAACAGCCGCTCATGGATCCTCAGCATTTCTTGGTCAGTGCCGATGAACCTCTTAATCTGTAAAAGCCAAAACAGACACTGAGCCTCGCTGACTTACCTCAGCCAGCTTTTCTTTCAGCTTGTCCTTCTGCAAAGCCTTCTGTCTGTGCCCTTTTACTCACCTGCTCATAGGCCATGAATTTAATGGCAGATTCGGGTGCAATCTTCAACACATTGATGCCATTCCCTCGCCACAGTGACCTTGGTCCACCCTCTCGGATCATTTGAGTAAAGCCGCCAATGATGCACATGTTGTTACTGCGGGAGGCATGGACCTGGGAGAGAGCAGGCAAGCTTGGATTAGCTCCAGCCCCGATTACGACAATGCCACATTTTTCTGTAATCCAGGGACAAAAGGGCACTTTTTTCATTTACCAGAGATTTGCCAAGGCTTTAATCCCTCCCAGATAACTCCTACAATAGGAAAGCAAGCTTCTTTCCTTTCCTGCAAAGTCTACTGTTAACTAATGGACCTAATCAGTATCTCTCTCTAGAACGGGAGGAAAGGTTAAATAAACAACTCCCATACCTACTGCAGGATCAGTTACCCCAGGTAAACTTCTCAGCTGGCACAAGAGCAAGTACAGTGGCAAAGCAGGTGAAAAATCAAGGTTTACTAACTCCTTTCTAATGCTGATAATACTTACAGTAAGTTCAAGTGCTGCCCCCTGACCACAACAACCACTTCAACTCTTGTAGCCTCATGAAAACACAAGGCTTAAACCTGTTTCACCAACACCCAAGGTTTCCAGTGCCCTAAAGCACAAAGCTCCCCAACCATTGAGAGCTCTCATATGTCACATCCCAGAACAGTTTCTGTATTTTTTCCCCTAACCAACAAAGACAACTTTAACATGACTTGGATCATTCAAATAATCCAAAAAGCAATACACGAGCAATGATACTAACTCTGGTCAGAGTGCTGTAATGTGTTGATGGGTATTATTACTATTATTACGTTATATGAATGCTCCATCCCTGGCAGTGTTCAAGGCCAGGTTGGACGAGGCCTTGGGTGGCATGGTTTAGTGTGAGGTGTCCCTGCCCACGGCAGGGGGGTTGGAACTGGATGATCTTAAGGTCCTTTCCAACCCTAACTATTCTGTGATTCTATGATTATTCCCTCCTAGGCACCCAAGAATATTAAAGGAATCTGCCTGAGTATCCAAACAAACTGAAGCTGCTCCATCATACCTGCATGAGCACTTTCAAGCGGTCCAAGGGAGCTGTACAAGTCCTGGACACGGCACCTGCACCTCCACCTGCAACCAGGTGTCTCCACCACATCCCTGTCTGCCTCTCTTCCACCGTGAACTCGTCAGGAACAGTCAAGTTCTCTCCCACATCAAAGATCTGCAGAAGTAGAAGGTGTTGAGAAACGTTTCATTAGCCAGTGACTATGTCCAAGTCTTACTGCTCTTAATCAGTGCGAAGTGTTGAAGGACTGGATATGCTTAGCCCAGCTCAGCAGCTTATCTATAGCCCTGAACTGCTGTGCCTGGCCTTAGGAACCACCACTGTTTATAAGCATGGCACAGGTGGAACCTTCACATCCAGAGATTTCTGCTCATGAATCTGGCAACTGCTCAACATTTGTCTGCATTAAAATGCTGTGGATCATTGTAAGAAACAAAATGACCAACTGCAGGCAGCTGCCTGGCAAAAAGGCTGGACCTGTCTGGAACCTTCCACGCTTGCAGCCAGTTTAATCTCATTACATGCTCTTTACACACACTGAAATATCTCCAGGAAGGACGGGTGCTTGTCAAATCCATTTCCAGTTTTAACAGGTCCTGAACCAGCAGGGACTGGCCATGGGTATGAGCTCTGAGAGGCACAAGTCAAGTGAACACCCTCATCTTTGTGCAGTTATCACCTGTGCCAAAGGCTTCAGAAGCTGTGCCAGTGATGGGTGGCAAGATAACAGGACAGGAAGCAATTGGGCTCCTAGGGCTACAAGGCAGCTATTGAACCATAGAGAGAAAGATAGGACTGCTGATAGCAGCTCCTGGGGGTCAGGACTCTGGCTGAGAAGCTGGGCAAAGAGCAAGACCTGTTGCAGAGGAGCCACTTCTTACCGTGGAGTGCTTCCAGTAGAGGATGATTTCAGGAATGTTCTCCACTGGGTGCAGCAGGTGATAGTCTCGCCACTCATTCCAATCAATTGTCATTGTCCCATTTTTATCCATGCTAAAAAGATGCAGCATTAAGTGAGTACAGACTCCCACTGGATGACAAATTCCTCCTCCCCTTCCCTTTGATTATTCAGGCCTACACCAAACGAAGTTTTGCAAAGCAGCTACTAAAAGACTTCTAAAGAGACACAAGACAAAGCTAAAACCTATTCAAACACAGCACAGGTAGAAGTGGGCTCCTTTGTTCCTCCCCTGTCTCTCCCCTTTAACTGACCCACAGGAGTAGTTGCACCCCCTCCTACCAAGATCAGGGACACAACTGACACTGAAGGCAAAATAATACTTACTAGGTGACAGGACCCCAGAAGTGTCCCGTCCTTATTCTGACACACAGGCAAACAGACAGAGGGAAGGTAGCAGAGGAAAGAAAGAGGAAAAAACAGCACAAATAAGTGGTTGTTACCATGTTAGTGCCACATGCACAAAGCACTCAGCATTTCCAAAGAGCAACTGCACAGTCCTCCAAAGCAGCAAGCTCGGGGCAGCAGGACAATGAGACAGGGATGCAAGTACCCACAACAGGTCAGGAAATAAAGAGATTGACAGTGACTTTCCATAGTGCATTATGACTTTGTAAGCGTCAAACCATGGAGAGGGTTAAAAAACAGATCAAAATGAAGAACAACAGGCAAAAAGGGAGGAGCTGAGGTCTCTGGAAAGAGCGTACAGGGTAGAAAGAAGAGATGGGTTCCTTGTCTCTCTGTTTCTTTCTAACCCCCTCAGCAGTAAAGCAGAAGGAGCAGTGGAATCCTCACCTCTTCAGGATTTTCTCAGCCTGCTGTTCAGAGATCTTGACTCCCAGGTCCCGAAGGGACTGTACAATCTCCTGGGCATCAATACGGCCTGCAAAGATAAGCCAGTGAGCTCAGGTATACAGATTACGAGCTCACTCATGGAGCAGGCCTATTCATGAGCACGAGAAAGGTGCTTACCATCATTCTTCTTATCCAAGCTCTTGAAGACCAGCCTCAGTTTCTTCTCATGATCTTGGAGATAGTGAACAAATTCCTCAAAATCCAGTTGTCCATCCAGGTCCTTGTCTCCAGCCTTCACAATTTTCTGTTCAGGAACATCAGAAGCTGTCAGTTCCTTTGTTCAGACAGCTCTGCCCCTCATTCTATCCAATATAAAGATCATTTCCTACCCAACTTTGACTTTGCCTCCAGAAGACAGCTGACAATCACAATCCCTCAAAGAAATGTGAGCAAAGAAGTAATGTAAAAAGTCACCCGATTCCAGGCAACTGCCTCTCCTAAAGTTAGTTACACAGATAAAACGCCTCATGCCTTGACAGGGATATTGTGCCACTATCATGTGTCTAATCTTAGTGCTGTATCACGATTTAACACCTTATAAAGCCCCTGTGGAGGTTCTTGAACTAAGTATGAACAGATTTGCATACAAAGTGAATCACAAAACTTCAGGTAATAAAAACACCTGAATAGGAGAAGGAATTTCGTGCCTACTACGATCCTTAGAGGAGTTAGGTGCCTCTGGCAATAACTAACTCCAACCAGAAAAAGCCTGCCCAGCTCTAATGGACACAGCCAAAGATAAAAACCCCTATGAACTGGTTTAGGCACCCTGAAGCTATGTGCTCTAATTATACAAGTTTCCATGAGATGCATATAGAACAAGAAAAGGCTCTTAATAGGACAAAGCTAAAATCAAGATCAGACTCTGTGCCAGACATCCAGGACAAGGTAAATGACTCATTAACCCACTCCAGCACAGGGCAATAGCACATGGACTGTCCTGTCTAAGGGCACACTTGTTGACAGGAGAGGTGATCTCCAGGCTGCAGGAATGTGGCTCAGGGAGTTCCTATTTCTCTTCTTGTTCAGTCACTTGCTCTTTGACAGCTTTCAAGTCTTTTCCAACATGAATCAATGGGCAACAGTAAATGAGGGGTGATTCAGTCTACTGCATCACCTACAGTTTTTGTTTAATGCCTGTAACATGTATGTGAACAGTAGGTGGGAGAAGGAAGCTCTGAGCTGAAATCCAACATTAGGCTAACCCTCTGCCCACCAGTATCTTGTTTGAGCTTCAAAAGTAATAAGCTTATTGTGATATTTCCTCACCTATGAGCACCAGTCCCCTTCATAAGCCTGTGTTTCCATGCCATTTTAAATGACTTAAACACTAAATACTTCACTATTAAAACCCACTCTCAGCCCTGTCACTTCAGCTCGAATGCTATGAGGATTATTCCTAATCATTTTAGGAGCCTTAAATAAGAAAGCACTGTCCCAGCTGCCCTGACCTTTGAGGTACACCCGGTATTCTTCACTTGCAATTCATCATATGACTGTTGTAAAGTTCAGCTATGACCTTACATTCAACTTGCAGGCTAAAGATAGAGCAACACCCCTCACATGTCAGCAGGCTGGCCTCGAACAGCTGAATCAGGGCTTCCCTCCGGCTGGCCACAGGCAGTTGGCAGGCACTGATGACTGAGAGCACTGCATCAGGGATGTGACTGTGCAAGTGCTCCTGTGCTCCCAGCCACAGAGATGTGCGAGCAATGGTCAGAGACCGCAGGTAATGAAAGCTGCTCTGCTGCCCAGCACTAACCCACAGCACACATGGGAAGGGTGAGAAAGCCAACAGCATCTTCTCCAGAGCTACGAACAAGTGCCTGCCTGCAGCTCTTTAATAGCAAATACAAACTCTCCGTAGACAGAACTGGTCACCGACAGCTACGTGGCTGCTGTTGCTTGTATGGTCACCTGCACCACACACAGACCCCGCAGCACACTGTGGGACCCCACATGTCTTAAAGCCTGCTACCATTATGCTTTGTGTCTGTACAGAGATATAAAAAGCCCACCCAGCTTTGCTGTTCAATCATCAGCTGTCTGTGCTCTTCAAGCCTGGTGATAAGAGCCACAGCAGCAGGGCAAGCTGAGAGCAAGGGCTGTGATACGGTCAGACAGAGCACTCCATGGATTTAGTGCCTCTTCATTCCACAGTGAAGGGGAACGCTCTATAACCTCCCCCAGCTCAGCCCACTCACCACTGCTGAGCCACGAGCACGAAGCTGCTCTTCTGCTTATAGCACAAACCCGCTCACCCTCACTGGGGGCTGACACCAGATGACACACCTCCTGCCAGAGGGAGGCAGGATGCAAGAAGGAAAAGGAAGAGGATGTGAAACACTATTGGAGCAGATCAGTTAGAGAAGAACAGTTGGGAAAAACCCTTTTTCTATTTACTGTGCATCAAATCATGGTTTAAACATAGAGGCACTGAGCTCTCTTACGATCCAACCCAAAAGAACCTCCACGCTGTTTCAGCAACCCCAACCAAGGGATCCATGCTACACCCTGCTATGATGACAGAGCCATCATGAGCTTCTTCCCCACAACCCTGCCACTGAGGGTATTAGAGACCACCATCACTCACCCCCATTCCTCCCTCAGAGCCATACCTGTTTCCACTGGCGATAGGTGGAGAATTCCTGGGATGGAATGAAAAGGCTGAGTCTGAAGATAGATTTGAGTCCAGCCGGCAGCCCCTTCGACTCAAAGTACTCAAACTCAGCCTGGGACTTCCCGAACACCGGCACATACAGGCAGAGGCAGAGCATCTTCTCAAGCCAGAGCCTCAGCTGCCCTGCTTGGACCCACTGGGAAGGGAAGTAAAACCAAGTGATTCCCAGGAGCTGCTTTCAGTGTGTGGTGGAAAGGAAATGCCAGCAAGACTCATGACACATGCCTATGAGCAAAGCTGGCACGGGTGGGATTGGCTGCACAAGCCCTGCCCTTCTACTTAAAAGGAAAGCTGTGGCTGTAGAGTCCCACCCAGCAGGCCTCCCATTGCTCAACACCAGGCTCCCATGGAGCACAGAGACCTTACATCAGCTCACCACAAGTTAACTCTTAACCAGGCTTCCCTCTCTCAACCCAAGAGGCTTTGGCTGACATCCAGGTAGGATGTTGCTCGCTGCTCCTTACATCCGGTCTGTCCTTTCTGGTCCTGTTTTCACATCTCCAAGAATCTACATACGCAGCACAATAGGGACCAGGCTTGAGCATGATCTCTCCCACCCATACGACACAAGAGGACTCTGTCCTCCTCGTCCCAAGAAATCTGCCTCCAGAACACAGAGCAGGATGCCACTCACCTACTGCTTTCATACATGCTTGGGATATCCAGTTAAGCAAAAGTTCCACTTTTATAAGGCTATGAGTTGATTTGCTTTTATTGCAAGCTCTCCCAAAAGCACCCAATGCCAGCCAGAAGCAGAGATACCTGCATACCAGCATCTCTCTCCTCTGCAGCACTCCAGTCACTAACACCAGTAAAGCCTGTGGAGGTTTGCCATTGTGCTTAACATCCAGAGAACCACTAAATCAAGGGCAGGCTTCAGAACAGCCCCATCTGCTCCAAAGGCCCTTAGCTAAGCATCCACACAGCAGTTACACCAGCTGAAGAGGTTTTCCTCCTCTTCCAGCCACCATTAAACATTGCAGTCAGATGTGTGCTATAAAGTGGCCCAGGTAGAACAACACTTTCCAGCTCCTACCATTTAACCACTTTGTCAGGGACTTCCTGGGCTTTCATCAGGAGCAAGCCAGGGAGTGTGGCACACACATCATTTAATGTGGACCTAATTACAGGCTTTTAAGCATTTAGTGGAGTTTGATGCAGGGATAACACCTAGCTCTGCAGTGAGAGTACCAAAGCAGTGCAGCAGGTTACAAGGCTACTCAAGCCACAATAAATAACTCGCTGCTAACATGAGTTTGCCAATAAAGTTATGGTCTTGATGTTCACCAAAGATAAGATGCTACACAAGGAAGACGCAAAAAGCCATAGCCCATAACCAGAACACCATGGCCCTGCCTGCACTTGAAGTAGCACAGCATGTTTGCTTAGCTGGTTTAAGCCAGCCCAGCAACAGCTTTCCCCACCACTGCAGACACAGCAACATTTCCTTGTGTTTGCTCTGTCTGTACAGCCTGCCTGGCCAGTGCAAAGTCCAATAAGCACTCCCTTCCTCCCATCCTAATGCACAAGGGGCCTTTACGTCTTTACCGTGGCATTTTGTTCTGTAAGGAGAAGCCAAGGTCTGCAGTGAGCTGTTTGTGGAGCTACGTGTCAATCACATGGATTGGGAATATTTAATCTGGGGCTTTATTTCAAGGATATTTTAATGGAGTTTTTTTAAGCTTAATAAATCCTGACTCACAGCAATTGGGTACCCTTGAGAATCGTGACCCAAACAGTTCCTACGTCCTCCCCCAGCACCTCATCTACCCCAGCTCTATGCCATGTTACCTAACCAGGCTTAACCTCCTCTCTGCTGACGTTCCTCTGCATGGAAACAGGATGTGTTCAGGGACTCCAGATCCTCTTAAAGATCAGCTGCAGCAGCTCACTCCCTGCACACCGACAGCACCCTAATGCTGCACACCAACAGCATCAAGGCCAGGCTGAACGGGGCTTGGAGCAAGCTGCTCTAGTGGAAGGTGTCCCTGCCCATGGCAGGGGGTTGGAACTGGATGAGCTTTAAGGTCCCTTCCAACCCAAACCATTCCATGATGGAGGAGCCTGACCAAGGCGAGCAGCCCACCCCCAGCTCCAGGTAGTATGTGCACAAATATAACTCGGATTTGCTCCACCAAGTCTTAAGATCCTCCGTAGTCCTTCCCACGAGTTGCCAAGTATCAGTGGTAGAGCTGCTTGGTTGCCATGCCAACATGATGCAGATTCCCCCAATAAACTCTGTCTGGAGTTGGCAGCCAGGGATAAAAGGCAAAATCTGCTCATTTTAGGGAAGAAAAGCCCCATTACTGACGTCAGGGGAAAGAAGGAAGGTAATATAGTGGAGAAAGCTGATTTTAAGCAGGGTATTAATTACAGGGCAGCGAGCTAAGAAGGAGAGACGGATTAAGGATGAAGTTTATACCAGCAATTCTGGCTATAGTGGCAAAAGGAACTTTTCCAGATTTCACCTAAGAAACCCTGGGTAAATCTGGAAGTACTCAAAAGGCAAAGCTGCAGGGTCAGTGCTGCTGGAACACAGCACCCCAAGCCTTGGTCCTGCTCCCCCAGCCCCTGCCAGCACATACACAGCCAGGGCTTCAATACAGGAGTTGTATGGGTTGTACATCCCTTGGTAGCTGTGTCTAATCCTGGTCAAGCCCAGGACAGGGCACAGAGCTCCAAAGGAAGTCAGGCCTTTCAAGTCTGACACTTCTTACAATGAAGCTGGACCTACATGTTTCTGGTCAATGTGAAGGCAGCCTAGCTGATACCCTCCTCTGCTAAAGGGAGCATGAGATGGGTCCATCTTCCTCCTCAGTTTCATTGCCATCAAAGAAGCTGCAAACCCATTTTCACTTTATTTATAGGATTTGTTTCTTATTTGAGCGCTGTCACAAGTTACTCAGCACCCTGCAATCCCAACACTTCACCTTTCCAAGTCATTTCTACTCTTATAGGCATCTACTTCATCACTGGTTTACTACATCAGCTGCAGAAGGTACCTCCCGAAGGATGGGAGGATGCAGCCATACAAGGAGCAGGAAAGCATGCTGTTTAATTTTGAATTTACTTTGCTATAAAAAAGGTCTCTATAAATATCAAGTGCCAGCGAGCATCACAGCACGTAACCAACATCCTCCTCCACAGGCAAAGCAGCTCGCTGGGCAAGTACACCATGGGGCAGAGGGAGAACCGCTATTGCTGGAAGCTTTCCCTAGGTTCTGCTGACTTGTTAAGTGTTTAGATTCTGGAAAGTAGCTTATAATTAATTGTACAGTACAGAAAGTGCTCCCAAAGCACAAACAAAGAGAGTACGGTGTCTGAAGGAGGGGAGTTAATCATTTAAGAGACCCCCCAGCAGAGGGAAGAGCTGCAGCCAGCCAAGGCTGTGCAAGGGGAAGGATAGGGACCGGGGAGGGAAAACAACACCGGGACACGGTATCTGACATCAAGGTGACCTGTTCCACTGACAACACACAGATCCAAAGTTACAAGTCCAGATGGTGACATCAGGGGCAGATGATGCCTCTCTCCTGTGTACACACACTCAGAGGCCAACGCATCACATTTGC
Source organism: Pezoporus wallicus (assembly GCF_028554395.1). Taxonomy (NCBI): domain Eukaryota; kingdom Metazoa; phylum Chordata; class Aves; order Psittaciformes; family Psittacidae; genus Pezoporus; species Pezoporus wallicus. Next base: position 2,680,375 of record NW_026637499.1, read on the forward strand.
AATCAATATTTTCTCCCACACCTGCAGAAACAGCCTCCTGGTGAAATCATTTCCTTCGAGCAAGGATCTGAGCAGAAACACCCCGAGGACAGCAAAGACTGAAGAGCCAGGGCTAGGAAGCATCTCTGGTCAAGCTTATTGATAGATGTCAATTCCTTACAGTACCAGACATGGTATTTCATGGGGGTTTAGCACACAGTTACAGGTGGGTTTACAAACCCAATGCCACACCAGTCAAGAGACTTCTCCCAAGGTCACAGCCAGCCAGTGGCAGAGAACAAAAGCTCTGTGTGTATGTGTGTGTCCCATTTTCTTTAACACCAACACACACTGTTTGCTCACGGCGGTTTAGAATCCATCCCTGAGGCTGCAAGAGACTTTCAGATGGGTCATTAGAACACAGGTATCTGATCAAGCACAAACAAGTCATTGCAGCTTAGCAAGTTACTGTCCGTCAGCTGAGCCACAGCGACGGCTGGATGCGGTATTAGCCGGCCTGAACTGCAAGGTAAAACCTATCTGCATAATCCCCGACACAAGAGCTTTAGCCTGTGTTTTACTTTACAATCAGGGCAGGCTAAAATTACACAGTCACAACCTCCCAGCAGATGGGCACTTACTTCTTAAGCTGCAATAACTCCATTTTGCCACATCCTTATCCTCTAGGTATTCTCTGTTAGCCAGTTTTAAGATTTCTATGCAGCAGAACTTGCCAGGGTCATGCAGGAAAGAGGAGATTGGGATCAGCTTTCAGAGAAAGCTTCATTTGCAGGTGAGAACAGATGGACTTTCCATGACTGAGGGACCACTGTTCCCTGCGAGACACCACGGATTCCCAGCCCTGTGCTTTCAGGGTTTTCATCACAGCCTCCTGCAGTTCCCAGTCTCTGCCCTCCTTCAACCCCTGAGCACAAAAGCCCTCCTCCAAATGCACACACTCCTCTTTCTGACGAGGATGCACAGTGCTAACGGCAATAGGGATGAAGGCAAAAGTCCCTGGAGGTTTTCCAGCCTGACTCAAGCAGGGAGTGGCTTCTGCTTCCCAGCATGTAAAAAGCCACGCTGCCTCTTCCCACTCAAACCAGGTTATAAACCCCCTCAATAACTTCAACCTGTTTGTCCCCATTTTACAGAGAAAGCTTACAGCAACAACCATGCCCTGTCAAATACTGCATCCTGCAAGTCATGCACTCCTATATCCCTGCTGCAGCCCTTCCCTGTTATCCCAAGCTCCCACCACTTGCAGGGGTTATGCCTGCCTCCTTCTCAAGTCACACCCTTGGTTTTAAACCACACACAGGCAGAGCTGACTGAACCATCTCCAGGAGATACGGACAGCATTCCCTTCCCATCAAAACTAAGGCAGACCTGCATTGTGCTAGGAGCCCAGCACTAAACTGAGCAGCTTTTGTTTGCCTCCCCCCAGACAAAGCCTCACCGTTGCTTCTCCACCAATTGGGTGCACCCACCACCTCCCTGCTCTCACACCCCCGGGGGAAGTTCCCTTCCTAACCCAGATTCCAGTGTCTCCCTGATGCTCCCCGCTCCCCAGGGACAGGCTTTACTCTCCTCTGGGCTGTGCCATTCAGATAATACAGCCAGTTACTCATCTGCTCGGAACACGCTGGCTTTTCCCCAGGCTTGCCAAATGACCAGACTTTGGAATATTTTGGGATCTAGCTGCTCCTTTGCTGGTCTCCAGTGCAGGGGTGGGACTCGCCACTAACCTGCATCATCATTCCCTGCCGTCTCAGTCTTGTTCCTTACAAGTTGTCCAGGAACCTTCGAGACTCCCGTATTCCCCTTTGCCCCTAAACAGCATTCCCACCCCCCACACACACACCTTTGAACATCAGGTCTGAAAGGTTAAATCCCCCCCATTTCCTCCCTAGCAAGCACACGCGTGGTGCCCTGCTCCCTTTTCCCCTCCCCAAATACATACACACCCCTCCAGGTACTCACACACTCCACCTTGCAGCACCCCTACTCCCCGCAGACCACACACTCCTCTATCATGTGCACCAGCCCCTGCGTATCCCATTACCTTTGGAAAATGCTCTGCGGGTCCAACCACCAGTAGGATAGTTGGTCTCTTTTCAGTGGGATCAGTCCCTCTGTCCTGTGGCTTCCCCAACATCTTTGGCCCTTTCTCCCCGGGGCCTGGAAGTGGGGTGGTGTTTCTGGCCTCATCCTCTTTTTCATCTGCAGGACCTTGGCATACGGCCCTGGGAAAGAAGCTAGACAGAAAACGCCACAGGGTCTGCCGCATTGCTGCTCCAAAGAGCATCTTGGGCAGGGAAGCCCTGCGCTCTCAGGAGCTGCCCGCTGCCAAGGATGATGTGACTGCACTACCAAGCACCCCCGAGACGGGAATGAGCCCAGCAGCCAGCGGGAGCTTCAACCCAGCGACTCCACGGGCTCGGATTCTTTACAGCCCGCTCCTGCGGACGCTTCCTGCCTTTAGAAATCGCTGCTACTGCGGTCGTGCCTGGCCTGACAAGCAGCTCATTGTACCAGAGCCTCTCGGACCTGATGGCAACAGACAAAGCACAAGACCCCTGGCACGGAGCAGCTTTGGCCGAGATGCTTAAAGAGCGGAAAGCTCGAGATGAAGCTCTCGGAGGGAAGCTGCTCAGCGCTGCCAATTCACCCGCACGTCCCGGCTCATCCCAACGGCATCGGGCGAGCAGCGAGGCTGAACAACCCCAGGCTGCATCCCCACTGCAGCAGTGCCCAGCCAATCCCGGCTCCCAACGCTGCGGTGCTCCGGAGCAGCGCGCGCAGCCGGGCGGGAGGAGCCCGCCGAGGAGCGCGCCCCGGCTGCAGGTACGGGAGGCAGGGCGGGCAGCGGGACAGCATCCAGAGCGCGGGGTTGCCTGGGTTACGGTACCTGATTCCAGAGCTCGGGATCTCCTTTGTTAGGGCATAGATGGCTCTGCGGGGAGAAGGGCGGCTTTCCCCAGCCCTGGCTGAATTCGCCTCTCGCTGCTGCCCTCTCTCCCTGGTCTATTATAGTCCCCATCCATCGTTACAACAGCTCTTTGGTGCTGCATTGTGTTGCTGTTCTTGGGCTCGCAGTGAGACGCGGGGACACGCTTCCACGGCGTGCATGGTTGTTCGTTAATACATGTGTTAAAGCTAGCGCTGACGAGTCAAACAGGCCGAGTTCTGCTGAAGGAGCCTTTATGCACGCAAGGGTAGGGTTAACCAGAGCAGGACTACACGTATGTGTCAATATATAAGCACAGAACACACGATATTCCCCGAATTTCTACAGGAAATGCCATGATTCCCTCTGCTGCCACAGCAGCAATCACTGGGCTCATTTCCCATTTTAAAGTACTAACAGTTTACTCCCTGGTCCCAGATTCATGCCTGCCTTTGGCATCTGCAGACAGAGGGCACTGCACGCCTCACTTCCCAAAGTATTACTCTTCCATAAGAGAATAGTCTGGTTTTTAACAGGGTAAATGAGTACAGGCCACAGCTTCCACCTCCTGAGGCTCCCAACCCACCATAGCACAGCAAGGTCCATGGCAAGCAGAAAACCTCTTGCTTTCAGCCTTTAACTTTTGAGAGGGACACACTGTAGGGAATTTTTGGTTTACAGATATGAGATAGGGAAAATCCAACCCAAAACCTGGAAGTGCTGCAAGCTGAAGCAGCTAATTTGCAAATAAATCTGGGAGGAAGAACACACTGAACATCACACGTGGGAGCTTGGGGATGCTGAATTCCTTTAACCAACCTTAATGGAAAAAGAGACAAGTCCATAGATGACAGCACCTTATAAAAGAATTCTTCTGCAAACACGCATCAGAATTCCTTAAGAAAAGGAAAACATTCTTTAATCACAAGGTCTCCACACAGAACACACAGTTCTTTACCTTAAAACTGGACACATACTAAAACAGAACAGATAAAAATGCAGAGAATTCCAACGTGGGGTGTGGGACAGCCCTGTCCCTCTCTGAGGAATGGCACCATGCAGATCCAATGGGGATGCAGTCAGAAGCTCAGGCAGAAGAGAGTGAGGAATTCTTGTCATGCCTCCAATACCCTGAGCTGCTGCCAGTCATCACAACTGCAACGCAGGAATGAAGCTGCTTTCTAAAACCCGGAGAATCAGATCCTTTAGGATGACATTTGGAAGTTTCTAACCAACTTCTATCGGCCTGAGGCTGTCGTTTCACAGGAAGCAGTGCACTGATCTCAAGTTTACACTGCTAAAAGAGGTCCTCTCACCCCCCCACATCAGCTCTGCACTTACCCTGCTCTCATGCTCCTCCAAAGCCTCATGAACCCAGCCAAAAACTACAGAGCTCTCTGCTGGGGTAACCATGTGAGGCTACTCATGGATGGGGTCCAGAGCAATGTGACCACATGTGGAAAGGGCTGGCCCCACCACTCAGAGCTATAAGCCACCATATAGAAGGCAAAGCACCCAAAGTGGGACTTAAATGTGTCCTTAGTGGTTTGGGTTGCCCCTCAAAGACTGATGTGACCTGAAACTTGCAGTTCTTCTGCATCGCATTAGCTTTAGAGGTACACCCATGGCAGGGATTGCTTCTTTCTTTGTTCGTGCAGAGATTCCACAGTAAAACAATAATTTGTGCAAGAAATTACATGCCTGGGGTGCAATTAAAGCTGAAACTCAGCAATGCTTCTTTGGCCTTTGTCCTCACTAAAGGGAGCCTCAGAGGAATCCTGCCACCACACTCATCCACAGAGCTCCTGCAGAACAGGCTTTTCTAATCATATTTAGGAAGAAAAAAAAAGGCATTACTTTTATCAAGTGGGGAATTTTATTAGGTCAGAATAATAAACCTGGTAACAGCAAGATGATTATAGCTGGAGGCAAGACAGCTGCTCTCCTACAGGGATTTTATAGGCAAGAATTACCCTACACCACCACCACGAAGAATTACCCTACACCACCAATCATTCACACATAAGAAAAGATGCAGTAACTACTGAGAGTGCTCTGCCTGAATGGTGACAGGAACAGAATTCATGAACACCTAGGCCCCAGTGAAACAGCTTTCCCAGCCTAGCCTTCCTTAGGAGACAAACAGCCCTACAATTCCATGAACAGAGCAGTTTCCATGAACAGAGCCCAGGATTTAAGGCAGAAAAGCCTCAGGACTGAGCTAAAAGCTGCCTCTCTGCCAGCACGCCAGTCACTGGGGACAAAAGGCAACTGGTCTCAGAGTCCTACACCACCAAACTGGGTAGTGATTACACAGCCAGAGGAGAAGCCAACAATAAAGTCATGGAATGCATCCAAAAGGAGACAAAATCTATTATATGATTCTATGAAAAGAGAAAGCAAAGAGCAAGAGAGTGATGTGTTTTGCTTCATTAAAACAAGTCTTTTCCTCAGTGCAATCTGTCAGAGGAAGGCTCTGATTTAAGCTGCGTCTTGTATCCTCCGCATCATACAGGCCACATCTTAGTGCTTGCTAAGCCTAAAACTCCAGCCTTCAGGCAGACGCTTGCCTTTTCCAGCCTGGTAGCACCAGGCGCAAGTTCAGATTGAGACCGTTTGCTCCTAGAAGACTTGTGAGTAAAAGCACAGCGTTTTCCAGCAGGAATGTGAGGCTCCCAGCAGAGGACTAGCCAACATGTAAAAAATTCAAGAGGGAGGGAGGAAAGAAGGGGGGGAGAGGGAAGGGAGCTGTGCTCAGAGCAACGCAATGACCCTTCTCCTTCAGCACAGGAAAAGCTGCCTCCAGTTCCAACTCCTCCGGTGACCCCAGAGGAATCAACAGTGACTCATCTTCCTTTGGGACGATGGCCTAGAAGCACCCTGAGGAGGAGGAGTGCTCCTTACACATGTGCCAGCCAGAGAGAGCACCCAGCCCGCCAGGGCTCTTCCAGGTACCTCTTATCTTTCCAAATGTAATTTCTAGAAGACTGAAGCATTAAGTGCTTCCCACTCTTTACAAAGCTGAAGTTAACCCTGAAGTATTTCCTGCACCACACCATTAAGTCTAAACAACCTGGCCATTGCTGCTTAAATAATTAAGCCGTGCAGTGACATCCAACTCCGTTAATGTGTTAAGGTGACGGAGCACGGTTCAGTGAACACTGCACAGAAACCCAGGTCACCTCCTCACAGGAACCCTGGCACAAGGGATGAGCTGATCTAGTTGATGTATTAAGGCAAGCAGGGGCCAGTGCCAAATACAGATACAGAGAGAGCTGGCCAGGGAGGGGGAAACACAGCCATTGCCCAGAGCAGGGTTCCACTGGGGTCATACTGCATCACATGGAGAACCAGGGACTGACCAAGAGAAAGGCCATCCTTAGAACTCACAAACTACAGAACAGCTCCTCGGTGCACTAGAAAGTTAATCAAGAAAATAGTGAGTAAGAAAATAGGCAGCCGGGGCTTGGTCTCACACAGCCCCTGTCCCCTTAGGCTGAAGGATGTAGGTTCACATTCCAAACAGCTTTGCCTTTCCAAGCAACTCATGATGTAAAAATGTCAGCAATTTCTCTTACAGAAGAATTCAGTGTAAGCCACTGAGAGCCAGGAGCTCCCCCACAGCTCACCACATGGGACTTGGAACAGCTCTAACATCTCCACGTTGACACCAGTTATCACTGCTATGCTCCTCTACCAGAGGCAAAGGCTGGGGAATCATTAAAGCATACTCATGTCCCACACTGAGAGGGGCAAGTACAGGGACAGGACATGAGCAAGAACAAAGATTCATTTACCATTTGATGCTATAAGTAGGTCTGTCTCCCCCCTCTCTTCCCAACACCATATCATGTTAGACTATAAGCAAGAGAGCACAGAACTGCAGCACCACTGTTTTGTAGGGCTCTCCAACAGGAGACCAAGTCCTTATTATGGATTTGATGTCATTTTAGTAACACTCACCAGCTATTTAAGGGTTCTGCTTTCTATTCAGGCAGATTCATGTTAAAATATGAAAGGAAGCAGTAATTATACTGAAGTCCTGTTTTTTTTTACCTGCCTTTATCTCAGTAATCATCCAATGTAGATGAGAAGAATGAGACATTTTCCTCTGCACACCAAGGTATCTACTGTTCCTGGTCACTAAATAATGCCCCACAGAACAAAGAATCATAGGATGGTTTGGTTGGAAGGACCTTAAGATCATCCAGTTCCAGCACTCTGCCATGGGCAGGGACACCTCACACTAGACCGTGTCACCCAAGGCCCTGTCCAAACATGTGTTGAAAGATCAAACCCTGCTGCATATTCCACACAGGCACAATCAGTTGCTTTGGGTCAGTTGTATCATTTCTTTTCACTCAGGCTCCAGGGATTCTACAGGCATTCACTTCACTGGAGAGCTGGGAATTCACACCATCCTGCAGGAAACATTACACTGGAAGGCCAGTGCCATACAGGATTCCACCCTGCACGAGAGGCTCTCGCACCACGCAACATTTAAAATTGCTATGTCAAGCCAAAGCTGTCTTTGACATCTCACAAAGGCCAGCCAACGTCCTCCATTCATTATCACTCTGCAAATAGGACAAAGGTCTCTGCTAAATCAACCTGAGAACCACCAGGCTCCTCCAGCTTGCTCCCAAGGGAGGACAAAAACCATCCTGAATGGATGTCCAAGATTGCATCTCTCAGGAGTTGCATACCTGGTCCTGTATGTACATGAACATAAAGCATCACTTGCCTAACATACTGTTGTTTGTTTATATGCAAGGTAAGCTTATGCAAGAGCGAGCTCCTCTTGTATGTGTTTGCATCTAAAAACTTGATTCCAATCTTTGAAGACCGAGTGGACATGCACCACTTTAACTGCCAGTTTAACACATTAATCACACCAAGGCAGGCCTGATGATCAGAGACCAAGATTGAGCGAAGGCTTTCACCATTACGGCGTGAGATCCCCTGGTCTCCAGCATCCCTCTCCTCCTGCCTCCCTGTAAGGGCTCTGGGTGCTGGCAAAGCCACAATAGCAGGCAGAGGGTGCCAGCCAGGCTGCCCTGACTTGCATTGTCCCAGGGCACTAGCCAGCACAGCCAGGCTCTCACTTCAGGAGGCTGCTGGCCAAGTCTATTAATAACCAACTCCACGTCGAGAAGTTTCCCTGTGCCAAAGCCAGTCTCAGCTTTGCAGTGCCTGTCAAGAACTCGTCCAATTGATTATAAAGAGTTCATGTGAGTCTTCAGCACGCCTAAAGCAGAGAAAAGTATGAGAACCCAGAGCTCACACCAACTCAGGCACTTACCACAGATTGAAAGGTTTTACCCACAACTAAATCACTGACCTACAGTTCTGCTCTTGCACCAGATTGCCCAAGTGCATGGGAACAGGGCCCTCCTCAAACCACACATTTCATCATAGAATCCCAGACTGGTTTGGGTTGAAGGGACCTTAGAGCTCATCCAGCTCCAACCCCTGCCTCAGGCAGGGACCCCTTCCACTAGAGCAGCTTGCTCCAAGCCCCTGTGTCCAACCTGGCCTTGAACACTGCCAGGGATGGGGCAGCCACAGCTTCTCTGGGCACCCTGTGCCAGCACCTCAGCACCCTCACAGGGAAGAATCCTTTACAAAGAGCAAGAAGAAGCCTCCACTCACTACAGAGCCAGCAAATATGAGCCTTTCTGCTTGCTCTTTTAATAAGCATTATACATAAATGCATGGAGTTATTTAACAGGTTGCTGAAAGCAGTTTCACCTTGTGTTAAACTGGCTCAGGGAGCCCCACATTTGTCCTTTAGGATTAGTCATGAAATGGGTGGTTGAGGAGTTGATGATAAATACCTGGCAGCAGAAAGAAGGGAATCAACTGGAATTTCAAACTCTTAACACTGCTTCATTTGTTTGCTACAACCTTGTGTTGCTCAACCCTTTGTGATGAATTACAAAGGCCTGGTTAAAACCTTCACAACTGCCCCAGCACGATTAAGGACACGGAAACCATGAAGATGTCTCTAGATGGGTATAGGTTTGCAGGGATATTCCAGTCTGGATTACAGAACAGTATTGGAATTTTGCTCTTTTTACCATAAACAGGCTTCTGCAACACAGCGAAACCTCAGGCCCTCCTTTTCCAGGAAAATGTGAATGAAAACCAGGCGAGCGCATCACACAGAAAAGGTTCTCTCCTTCCTCTGCCCCTTATAATTGCTGATAATTTCAGTACATTGTGCCCAATAGAGTATACAGAAAGTCTTGGAGAGTAAACCAGTTACACAAATAAAGAGTTTGAAAGGAAGGGTTAAATGACAACAGGAGATAAAGTACTGATCACAGGTAAGATTAAATATGATTGCAACTGCTATAATAGTTCCATCCATGGAGTCACATGAGAAAGAGACTGCTCAGATAACTGACCAGCTGCCCCAGAACAGCACAGATACAACATTCCTGACAGCTGGAATCATCCAGAGATGTACTTCAAAAGCAAAGATGCTCAGAGGAGAGGCCTGAGCACCCAGAACACAGCAGAGCCCAGCTGCAGCAGCACAGTTGTGCTTCTTCAGTACCCTGAGAAGTGAACAACAGACCTTGTATGGGAGTTTGGATAGCCAGAACTTGGAGATCAAAGAGGAGACCCCAGGCTAAGACAGAAGTCATGAAAGCAGATGGGAACATGTCAGCAGAATGGGAGCTGATGGCAGTTTCACACAGAGAAGCTGATACCAAGGGAGCAATATGAACCTGGGAAAAGAAAGTATCACAAGGCCAAGGAGGACATTGTGGTCACAGCACTTGTAACTGAAAAGAGACAAGGGTTATGTTTGCTCTGCTCTTAAAGCTGAGTGTTAGTCCAGCAGAAGATGCTCAGCACTGCCACAGAGGAGGAAACTGAAGACAAAGTTCAGTCTGTGTCTAGCTGGGATTAATCCCACCAGCTCAAACTGTCTGGAACTTCAGCAGCAGAGATGAGGTTTTCCAATACCACTCCAGCCCTGTAGTTAAACAGGAACAGCAGGAAAAAAGTTGTATTAGCAAGTACACAACTACTGCCATTGCCCATCCTTTCAACAACACATCATCTCCAGACACAAAGTAGGGAACCTAGTTCCTGTTCAACCACTAGTACTTCCATTAAGTGTTTATTTCCACTTCCCTAAGTCTATATAAATACTGTCATGAGGGAGGTCATAAGGTAGCAGTAACAGGAGATGGACTATTGCAGAGGTAGGTGTAATTTAGCAGTAAAGGACTATCCCTTTACACAGGGGAACAAGAAAGCCTTTGAAAGGATTCTTCACATAGTTCTCACTTTACTGCCCAAGCAGACTGAAGTATGTCGACTGCTTCACACCACCCCTGCAAACAAACACTGCTTGAGCAGGCTCACGCTTTGGCACTCGATTTGTCAAATGGTTTAAAGATAACAGCCTGGGTTTACATAAGCAGATTCCACCTCAAAGGCCATCCAAGTCCCCCCTTCTCTCCCCCACCACACAAGGCCACAGCTAAAACAGAAAAGCATCAATTTTCCAAGGCAAAACAAAGGGGTTTATCTCAATAACAACTCTCGAGCATTGAAGGAGCCAAAACGTTGCTCATTCTCTTTCCAAGTCGGAGCCCAACACTATTATTGTTACCACAAGGCCTTTTAGGCCAGTGACGCAGAGAGATCAGCAGCCTGCAGCTCAGATCAGCGATAACCTCCCGTTTCCAGCCTAATATTTTCTCCATCTGTCTCCAAAACATCAGAAGGCAACTCCCAGCTCCAACATGCTGCTGCATGGAAGGGAAAATTAAACGCACCACAGGCACCAAGTAATTTCCTAATCGCAAGCAATCTGTGTGATTTATGCCTGAATTGGTCTCCAAACACCATGTCCCAATTTATGCCTGAATTGGTCTCCAAACACCGTGTCCCATACATCAAAGAAAGTTCTAATCTTGATGCTTAAGCACCTCGCTCAAGTGTGACTTGACACGAGTTACCCCATGCTTCAAGGGGCCATTTTTAGCTAGGGATGGGGCAGAAAAAACAGCCAGTTTATTAATAGAACTGCCTGGGAAGCAGGAAGTTTGTTTGATTTGCCTAAAAACCACACAATGCGGCTGTTTTCTGTGCAGCAACACAAGCACTGCTCCCACACGTTGAACTGCAAACTGAAGAGTCTTGAACTCTGCATCCTCCTCCTTAACACACACGTTTTACACTGCTGAAGGGGTTCTGTGCCACATTAACAATGCTTTGCAAACCCTATTCATCCAACCAGCCACTTCCTGCATGGCGGAAGGGCCCAGGCAGAGGAAGCAAGAGGAACAATACTGACAGAGAAGGGCTTCAACTGAAAGACGGGGCTGTTAAGCAGCATCCAGACAGCTCCAGTCCCTGGAGAACGGCTCCTCTCTGCTGGTCCCACAGCGTGGCAATGACAGAAGCTATGTGCTGGGAAGTAAAAACGTGGTTTGGTTTATGGTGCATCCTCCTGGAGCATGGGAGGTTGGATTGAATAACGTGCTGGGGGAGAAAAGGGATGTCAACCAACACAGGCATTCAGGCAGAACATACTGGTGAGAGGCTTTGCCAGGGGTAAAGGATCTGGCACCCATGGGTGGAAGCAGGTCAGTGGTGCCCAGGGCATGCACGATGCGCAGGTGATTTATATGGTATAATCAGGTTCACGGCAGAAAATCACCATGGCACTGAGGTTATGTTTAGAAGCAGCAGCACAATTAAACCACTGTCAAGATGCTCACACTGCCAAAGTCCCATACTCTACAGCAGCAAGGAAGCTGCCAAACAAAAAGAAGCGTTCGAAGTGATGTTGCAGAGTAGGAGCCAGAAAGGAACCAGCACCTCTGGGAAGCATGGATACATGCAATTAAAGCAGTCATATAAATTGGGACACCACTCCCAGAACAGGGAGAGAATAAGGACTGTTGCTCGAGAATGAGGTGGGTTTTCAGTGACTCAGAAGTTATCCTTTAACTCTTCTTCCCTCCTGTAGGATTGAGAGATGGCACATCCCTGACTGCACCCCTGTGTGCAGCCACTATCACAGACTGTAGAGTGAGTTGGGAGGGACCTTAGAGCTCATCCGGCTCCAACCCCTGCCACAGGAAGGGACACCTTCCACTAGAGCAGCTTGCTCCAAGCCCCTGTGTCCAACCTGGCCTTGAACACTGCCAGGGATGGGGCAGCCACAGCTTCTCTGGGCACCCTGTGCCAGCGCCTCAGCACCCTCACAGGGAAGAGCTTCTGCCTAAGAGCTCATCTCAGTCTCCCCTCTGGCAGGTTAAAGCCATTCCCCTTGGCCTGTCCCTACATCCCTTGTCCCAAGCCCCTCTCCAGCCTTCCTGCAGCCCCTTTAGGCACTGGAGCTGCTCTAAGGTCTCCCCTTCAGGAGCCTTCTCTTCTCCAGGCTGACCCAGCCCAGCTCTCTCAGCCTGGCTCCACAGCTCCTCTCAATCCATTCTCTCCCCAGCCTGTATTAGTGCTTTACCCTCCCAAGACACTCAGCCTTTTTATGGTCCTGCATACAACCACCATGCTCACACAGACGTAAACTGCACCAGTTACAGTTAAACCGAGCAGCATCACGTTGAACCTTGAAGCCTAGAGCAGCATCACACACAGAGCTGTGTGACTAAAGGGCACAGAGGTAGGAAGTCAGCACACGGCATGTTTTATATACCCCATGTGCAAAGGGGCCAAATTCCACACTTCGGACATTTTAAGGCGTTTCAAACCCCTTTAAACAGTCGATTTGGGCTCGTATAACCCACCTTGGGCAAGAAACTGGAGCAGCAACATGGTGCCAAACAGCCTAACGTGAGGAAACGCAGTGACGCAACGAAATCTGCACCACAACCTCTCCCTTCCAAAACCCCCCTGCAAACACAAGTAACCATACAGCTCCCTCACCCCCGGACCCAGAGGAAGACGGGGTTCCTTCTGCTTCACCCTGCCCGAGCAGGAAGCTCCCGATCAAACGCCTGCATTACCACGGGTAGGGAGCAAGCCGAGCCCTCTGGGTTCAGTGCTCGCAGCAGCAGCGCTGCTTTCACGCAAGCACCGACCAATGCTTTAACGCTCTATGCGGGGCAGAGCAGCGCCGGCTCCACCGCAACCCCTTCGACAGCACGGAGGGAGCTTGAGGCGCCCGCTCCCCGCCGGCGCCCACCGTAAGCGCCTCCGTCCGGCCTCCCTCCCTCCCGGACCGGCGCTCACCAGCAGGTCCAGCTCGGTGCGGTGCAGCCCGAGGCGGCCCAGCCCCACGGCCAGGTCGTGGATGCAGAGCGCGCCGGCACCTCCTCATCAACCACTTCAACGCCGGCGTGCCCTTGGCCACCAAGGCCGCGGCCTGGCACGACATCCTGCGCCGCGTCAACGCCGTCGCCACGTGCCACCGCGAGCTGCCCGAGGTCAAGAAGAAGTGGTCGGACCTCAAGACCGAGGTGCGGCGGAAAGTGGCCCAGGTGCGGGCTGCCATGGAAGGGGGAAGCGACGGCCACAACGGCGGCGGCGGCAACGGGACGGAGAGCGAGGACCCGACGGGCGCCGCGGCCGCCCCTGTTATCCTGACCCCCATGCAGCAGCGCATCTGTAACCTGCTGGGAGAAGCCACCATCATCAGTTTGCCGAGTGGGGACTGCAGCGCGGGTGACGGGAGCGAGATACCCATCACCGCGGCAGCCACCACGGTCACCCTGACCCAGAGTGAGTGCTGCGCCTGCTGGAGAGGCGCTGGTCTCAGTAATAGGGGACCTTGGTACCTGCCTGAGCGCTGTATGGGGAAAGCCCCAGCAAAAAGAACCCTCCCGTGTCTGTGTTTGGAAAATGGCATTCCCAGTATGTCCTTGTGCTGTAGGGAATGGCTGCAGGGTACACATGTAGTGGCTGAGCTCAGCCTTAAGGATAAGGGAAGCAAATAGAGCAGCCTTCCAGTATGTGAAGGGGGCTACAAGGATGCTGGAGGGACTCTTCATCAGGGACTGTAGCGATAGGACGTGGGGTGATGGGTTTAAACTGAAACAGGGAAGTTCAGGTTAGATATAAGGAAGAAGTTCTTTACTGTAAGGGTGGTGAGGCACTGGAATGGGTTGCCCAAGGAAGCTGTGAATGCTCCATCCCTGGCAGTGTTCAAGGCCAGCTTGGACAGAGCCTTGGGTGACATGGTCTAGTGTGAGGTGTCCCTGCCCATGGCGGGGGGTTGGAACTGGATGATCTTAACCATTCATGGTCATTCAAACCATTCTATGACTAAATATCCTTTGCGCCTCGGAGATGTTCGGTCCCCCTTTCCGGGGACAGAAACAGGAGGAAAAGCATCTCCAGGGCTGGTTTCCCACTCTGCCCCATGCTCACAAGTGCCACTCAGGGTCTTGTCTTTGCCCTGACGTCATTGGTTAATGCTGCTGGGAAAGACTGTTTGAACTGGAAGCCGAGAAATGGTTTTGTCTGGACAGATAAGGCATGGCCTGTTCCTTCGGACTGTACAGTCTAGGAGGAAGGGTGCATGAGGGTGGAGTAGACTTCAATCTTCAATAGGTCATTTTGTGCATTGGTCGTTGTATGTTATCTCAGGGAGCAGGCCCTATTCCTGTGATAGCCATTGAATAGTCCCATAGATAAAAGTCGCAGCTCTGTCTCACCCCCTTTGTGTCCTTTGTTCTCAGTTCCTGCAGAGACAACCTACCACAGCCTGGAGGACGGGGTCGTGGAGTACTGCACAACAGAAGCCCCCGCCACAGTCACCGCAGAGGCACCTCTGGAGATGATGGCGCATCAGCACGAAGTGGCTGCGAAACCCCAGGAGCTGAAGAGCCGAATCGCTCTGAACTCGGCCAAGCTCTTGCAGGAGCAGCGCGTGACCAACTTGCACGTGAAGGAGATTGCCCAGCACTTGGAGCAGCAGAATGACTTGCTTCAGATGATCCGGCGCTCTCAGGAGGTGCAGGCGTGCGCCCAGGAGCGGCAGGCACAAGCCATGGAAGGAACGCAGGCAGCGCTGAGTGCCCTCATCCAGGTCCTCCGCCCCATGATTAAGGACTTCCGTCGGTTTCTGCAGAGCAATACACCCAGCCCGTCGGTCACCACTGACCCCAGCCAGACGGGGCAGCAGGATGGCATGATCCAGTGAAGGAAACAGGGATGGGAGGGGAGGTTTAGATGGGCTACTGGGGAGAAAAATCTCTTCATGGAAAGGCTTGTCCTGCACTGGAAGAGGCCGCCCAGGGAAGCGGTGGAGACACCAAGACGTGTTCATGTGGTGCTTAGGGATGTGGTTTCGTGGTGGACTTGGCAGCACTGGACTCAATGATTGTAACGGGGCTTTCCCAACCTGAACTATTCTATGGGACATCTGTCTAGGGGAAAAAACCTGCTGGTGCTGCTGGAGGACCCAGGGGGTGTCAGTGTGACATGGCTTGCCTTGGAGTCTGAGCCTAAACAGCTTTCTTTCTCTGCTAATCTTATGCTAATCTGCCTTTTCAGACTCCTCAGAGAGCCATAGCAGGATGTGTAATAAACCAGGAACTTACCAGTGGTTGCTTTAGTTCCTCAAACAATGGAGTTATTAGTTAAAAAAGCAGTTATTTTTTAAATTTCTGTTTGAAAATCCCTCTCCTCAGTGTGGCACCTCTGTCCTTCCCTCTCACTCAAGATCTACTGCCTTTAACTGACTTCTAACATGGAGAACCTTATGGTATCAAGGCGCTGCAGCTACCAGGGTACAGTTATCACCAGCAGTGCATGGTAGTGAATGAGTTTCTGTCTCTTGCTGAAAGCACGCACTGGAAACGTGGTACCAGATGTGGTTCAGCCTTCTCTCTGCACTGTGAGTTATGGATACTGCTCTTGCAGTGTGACATCCAGCCCGTGCAGACCAGTGCCAAGCTGACATACGGTTTAAATCCCACCTTCATCCCCTAAGGATACAAATGGGATTCAAATAGCGCATTCACCTCATGTTCTGTCTGCGTGTGGTCATGGAATTTCACTACTAACTTGGCAGGTGAGATGAAAGTGTCTCGGTTACCACATGCTGCCCTGGGATATGTGTTGGAGCAATGTCTTACCTGTCTCAGCTTAATGCACAAGAGCCTGGATGAGTTTCTCTCAGGTGGGTGTAACAGGTAAAGCTCCATCTCTTGTCACTCCATAATGCCTTGATCCATCAAAGTGGACCTGGGCCACAGAGCCTCAGCCTGGCAGGAATTCCCAGCCTTTAGGAGTTTGTCAGGCACTGACTGAACTGGGTGAATTTTGGAGTGTGACTTGGTTCTGCTGTGGGTGGTGGTGAAGGTGGTTCTGTACCTGTGGGGAGCTGGAAGCCAGTACAGCTCTTTGTTAGTTGCTTCAGTGGCATGGAGCTCGCCTCACGATTTCCTTACTGTGATACAGGGTAAAATGTCCTAGCAGCCACTTTGAGAGGTCCTCAATGAGAAAGCTTCGTTTCATAGGACGGTCAATGTGATTCTCACAAACTTGCAGCAACTTCATAAACTTCTAAGATGAAAAGCTCCATTTGTACATGCATGGAAGCAAATGTCAAAGGAAAAGAGAAAGAAAGAAGCAAAACTCCTTCTCCCTTGCAAAGTGTGTCACATTTAATGAGCTTGTTCCTTGCCAGATATTAACTTTGAAACAGAGCTTCTTCAGAGCTGTTATTTGCTTGCTGTTAAGTCTCCTTTAGGGCTGGGAGATGAGCAAAGACCAAGGAGGGAGTGAATTTGCACAATCAAATGAAACCTTTACACAGCCTTTTCTGAGGGGATGCTGATGGGAACCCCTGGTTAGAGCCACTGCCTGTCCCCAGCCTTTCCTCATTGCCTCTCCTCTGCAATCTGGTGGGGCAGGACAGGACAGTGCAGTGAGAAGAGTTTAGGCCCTGAAGACTCCCGACCCTTTGGCACTGACATCTCACTGAGTCAGCCCCACGAGTAACACTCACCAGAGGCTTCCTCTCAGACTTTGTGGAATCAAATCAATTGCTCAATTGAACTTTATTTTTTGAGTGAAACCTCCTGTTCCCCATGTTGATTTACCTCATTTGTGTCATTTCTCCTTTCCAGATATGAATTTTAATTAAAAGAAATACATTTTTGGTAAACAGGCTGCTTCAGTTCATTGGCAAAAAGGAGTTTGTGAGATTTGCAACACAGAGAAAAGGCCAAAGCTGTGAACAGCCACAGGTCAGGGTAGTTTTTTTCTCTCCTCTGTGAACTTTATGGCCTTGTATTTAGCTAATTATGGTCTTTACAAACAGCATCTTGGAGCACTGGTTATTCTCTTGTGTAGCACAGCTTACTGAACCAACTGCTCAGAAGGTGCCACAACAGCCTAAAATGATGCATGAAGCAGCAGCCTTTGGCTTTCAATTGCAGAGTGCATTTTTTCAGTGACTAAGCACTTAAGCTGTGTTTCATGGGACTAAAACGTGTTGCTCTTGGAACCACCCATTTTCCTTGTCTTTTCAGGTTAAAAATAGAGCTTACTCAAGGCAGCAACATTCAGCCCAAGTTCCCCATACACGTTTTTGTGTCATTAAAAGAGATGTAGCAATGTTTTAAATACAGGGTGAGCACTATGATGAGGGGCTTGGTTGTTGCTCATGACCAGATCATCAAATCTGGGGAGGGAGAAAAGTGTCCCTTAAAGTTACAACCAGGAGGAACAGGTACAGGGTGAACGTATACACAGTGTGTACAACTGGAAACTGGTGCCTAAGCTGAACAAAAGCTAAGGAGTAATATCTAAAGATGTTCATTTGTGCTCTCTTACTGTTCTTCTTGTGCCGAGGATTGTGTTTGGCATCCAAAGCAGGGATGCTCTGTCACAGGTACCCCGGAGGTGAGAGCAAGCAGCCAGGCAATGAACAGCTTCCTTTGTACCTGCTGGAGGAAGAGAGGTTCGGTGAGGAAGAGACTCTCGGTGGGTCGGAGATAACCCCTGTGGCAGAGGCAGCACCTCTAGCTGTCAGCACCACTTGCTGCTTCAGCATCAGATCTGTGTGCAGCTCAGGCACGGCTCTCCAGGAGATGGCACTGTGCAACGGGGCAAGGGGGCCTCAGGGGATCCTGAGCCGCAGCAAAGCCCTGCAGGGCCCTGGCAGGGTGAAATGATCCTGGTCCTCCAGACCTGTTGTGATCCTGCTTCTGCCTCTCACTGATGAATCTCTTCAGGACTGAGAGCATGGAGAGGGAGAAGTTCAACAGGCAGAGCCCAGTGATGGGGAACATGGGTACCCATAGAAACCTGCTCTAGTCGAAGGTGCCCCTACCGTGGCAAGGGGTTGGAACTGGATGAGCTTTAAACCCCCTTCCAGCCCAAACCAGTCTGTGGTTCTATGCCCAGGAACACAAACTGGGTCCCTCTGCTTCTGAAAACACAGGCAGAGGACACTGAGATGTGGGGATCTCATGTATCTCTTTGGGATGAGTTCATTACAGAAGTGTATGGGCAGGCACAGGAAAAAAAAAAACCAAACAATTTTAATTAAATTTAAATTAAAAAACTTCAATTATAAGCAAAGGGACAGTTTTAACTTTATTTCTTAAGAAAACCACACATAAACAGCTGAGCATCCCACAAATGCAGCATGCTGCCATAGCTACATCACAGTCCTGGAGCAGATCCCTGCCGAGGGACAGGATGAAATCACCTAATGCTCACCCAAATTACCTCCACCTCCTCCAGTGTGTCTTTAAAGTTTGTCAAGCCTGTTTTGGCAAAGCATTCTTCTGGGGTTTTTCTTTTTCCTGTTGCCATCTAAGAGGTTATTGCCAGCAGGTACTGTCAGCACATGCGGTCTGTTAAATATGAAAACTGAAGGCTTTAATATTAGAGTCATCAAGTGGTTTGTGTTGGAAGGGACCTTAAAGCTTCTCCAGCTCCAACCCCTGCCACAGGCAGAGACACCTTCCACTAGAGCAGCTTGCTCCAAGCCCCTGTGTCCAACCTGGCCTTGAACACTGGCAGGGATGGGGCAGCCACAGCTTCTCTGGGCACCCTGTGCCAGCGCCTCAGCACCCTCACAGGGAAGAGCTTCTGCCTAAGAGCTCATCTCAGTCTCCCCTCTTTTGAGTTTTCACGAGCCCTTGGGTCCCGGCCCTCCGAGGTGATTAACCCACGGCAGAGGCCCAGCCCCAGCAGGGACAGTTTCTGTTATTCTATTGCTGGGATCCCAAATTAGAGGTTGCCTTGTCAAGTGGAACCACAACTAACAGTTGTTTCTGCTGTGTTTGGGGTAACAGCGGCACTTGTGGGGCACAGCCAGAAGCACAGAACCAGTGTGAGAGCCCATGGCCAGCAGAGCACTAAAGGCAATACCCTGGATACAGACACAGGATGATGTTTAATAAACACAAGAAGCCTTGAGGCAGGTTTTGGAAGGGGCAAACCAGCTCCAGTTCCACCCACAGGCTTCCCAGGAAGAAGCGGAGAGTCCTGCCGCACATTCCCAGAACATACTGGAGCAGACATGGAAACCAGTAAACAAAAAAAGCCAGGCAGCTGGATTTACAGGTCTGGCCACATGTTTGGGGAAAGGAATCCACCAGCTCCAGATTCCTGTGCTCCCTTTGTCCCGGTCGATAACAGGATCCCCCATCCCAGCAGAAACCCACCGTGCAGGTGTGTCCTTTGCCAGTCCAACAGGAAGCCCAGCCTGGCACTGAAAGTGAAACAGTTCCAGTTTATGATGATGAGTCCAGTTAAATATGGTACTAGTGAAAAACAGGAGCACATCAAAGTAGAGCTCACAGCCTGTTATTAAGTTAAGCTGGGAAGACACATGGTTGGAGTAACTCCACACCGTAGGATAATCCTGTGTAATGGGGACAGGTACCTGTTCCCCTCACAGGGTGTCCAGCAGCCTATGGGGCTCACACCACTGCCATGTCCTGCCCCGTTTTGGGAGCCCCCCAGCTTTGGGATAGGCACCCACCAACCACGGGCACCCCATGCAGTGGGTGACTGCAGGTACTCAGCCACCAGCAGCACAAAGGACACTTTATAATATAAAGCAACATGTGATAATCTTTCTTTTTGGCTGACGAGGCTGAAAGCTCATTAAAGCCATTATAACCAGGTTACAAGTGTAATGGAGGAGAGCCATTATTGCGTTTATGCTGTTGCAGCAAACGTGTGTCATTTGGTTTTCAAACCTCAATCATCTGGCTGCCAGGACAAATGGATTAACATGATGATGTTTTCCAGAGGAAGATGCTGATGATGTAGTTTGCAGGGCTTGATGATTTGTTCGGGGATCTGGGATTCCCCTGGGATACGAGAGAGGATTTGATGGCTCACCAAGTGCATTACAGAATCCATCTCGCTTCACCTCACTGTGTTTTGTCCCTTCGAATTCATCTTATTTCTACCCCTGCTGCTTTATCTCAGTCCTCAAAGACAGGAGGCAAGGAAAACCATCTCTGGTCCTGCACACTCACAGCCCCAAGGTGAGCAGGGCAGAGATCCCAGTGTGACACACTTCTCCAATGACAGCAGAGGTGAGGCTCAGGCTGAACTGCAGAGCCCAGACTGATAAAACTATCCCAGCCTGATAAAACAATGCCCTGAGCCAGCAAAAACTGAGGAAGTGGTGGCAGCAACTGGAGAGCAGCATCAGGAAAGGCTTAGGTCAGGGAGAGCATGGAGCTAAGGTTCATGGAGCAGAGGTGAGGTGGGTACGGTGGGGCTGAGGCAGAGGAGAAATCAACAGCATTTGAGCCTGGGGTAAGGAGAATCAGTATGTCAGTGCCCTGTTCACATCCACACACAGCTCCTTAGTGGATAGATTGGAAAGTAATATAAAGCCAGTGGGATGGTGGATAGATGGGGATGCCCTGTGCTGTGGGGCTCAGAGTAACTCACCCGTTCTGGGAGCGGAAGGAGCACTGTCCCTTTAAACCAATGTGGATTTTCCCAGAAACAATCCTGCAGCATAAACAGAGAAAAAAAAATCATCAGGGTGAATTTCAGACTCATAAAGATTTAATCGCTAAGTCATGAGACTGCGTTTGTTAGGAAAATATCCATACCCCTGAGACTCCGGCTCTGGTTGCTATATTACACACTGCTCACTGGGCACCTCTCCAAACGCCTTTATTTTTACCATTAGTCAATTAATCATAAAAACACTGAGGTTTGCTTGAGATAATTCTGATAAAACTGCTGGGTAAATATGCATGAGAAGAGCACGCATGAAAATCGCTGTCATCTTCAGCATTTGGGGCTGTTGCTATAAACAAGAGCAGGCCTCCGAGGAGGTTATTTATCAGGGTGAATCATCCCAGATAACACACAGCCTCCTCCCACAGCACAAACACAGGGCTCGTTTGTCCTTTTGCTAGTGATGGAAGGGAAAGACGGACATGTGTGTCAGAGTGTGCTCAGGGAATGGGATGCGTGAGGGACCAGGCTGGATTCTTCAGCTGCTTCCAGCATTCAGCATCCCAGCTTGGCAGATAGTAAATATCTAGCAGGCTGGGCTCTATCCCAATAAAGTGAGAAACAGAAAGCAGTAAAAACCCAGCTCATCTCTAACTATGTCTCCAGATATCAATGGATTTACTGATTCAGGTCCTACCTTTATAAGCAGCCTCCACAAACCCTGTTGTATGGGAGGGCTGTGATGCCTTACCCAGTATGAAATGTGCTCCCAGCCCAAAGCCTGTGTATCTCCTGAACCCGCCCTCATAACAAATACAAATCATTACAAAGCAATTGGCTTCATGCAGTTGTTGACTTTCAGACAAGTGATGTAGCCCTGTACTTTTCCCAGCAGTCTCATGGCTCACATTGCGGTAGAATTGATAGCTCTGATATTGTCTGCAAAGATGCCAAAGATTAAAGGCAAAGAGCCCAAGCATCAAAGCCTGGCAAAGAAAAGGAGGATTCCCAGGCTTCCATCCAAGCTTTGCCAGACACCAGCAAACCATCCCTGGGAAAAGCCCCTCCCATACGAGCCTCAACTTCTCTGCCACAGAGACTCTCAGGCACATCCCTAACTTAAAACCCAGGCAAATCACCTTGATGATTGCGAACTCCTCCAGGATGAGGAGAGACATTTTGTTCCGATGGCCCTTAAACGCTGGAATCCTGCCTGACCAGGGATCTCAGCAGCAGCACCTAATAACAGGGAGCCATGGTGATGAGGAGATGCGTTTGGCTGCCACATCTCAGGGTGATACCCTGCCCCGTGCTGCCTGTGCGGTGCCAAGGCCTCCCTCCTGCTCAGCCTAACCCATCACCCGCTCCGTGGTACCCGAGGGCGCTGAGGGAAGACGGGGACGAGGTGGCGGACACAGACCACGTCTATCAGAGCCGCCTCTCCCATCACCTCAGCGCAGCGGCCGAAGCCTGCCCTCCCCTCAGCCAGCCCCGCACACTGCAGTGCCAGCTGGGGCTTTGGGGCACCCTGGGGCGGTGGGAAGTCGAAGGACCCGCAGCCCCAACAACAACCCCACAACAGCCATGACACCACCGGCCCACTGAGGCGACACCGCGGCCTCCCCATTACCCCCCGCTTCCCGCCCACCGCCTCAGCTAGGAGGCGGGGCTTACCCCAACCGACAGCCTCCGCCTCCAATCGCCACGCTCTATTCCCCGCCCCGTGCCGGAGAAGCGAATCAAAGCCTTGTTCCTCTCGTCCCACCTCCTTGCCGCTGGTCCAATCAGGCGGCGCCGCTCTCGTGGTCCTCGTCTCCCTCCCAGGGGATGGAGGGAGGGGTTACGTAGTGTCGGAGTGGTATTCTCGAAGCGTCCTGGTGGCGTTGTGTTGCTTTGGGCTGCCTGCGGCGTTGGCGTAGCGGGCGCAGTTGGCGTAGCTCTACCAGAGGCGGCTGTGGCGGGGAGCAGCGGCGGCGGCCGTGAGGAGAGGGCAGAAGCGGGGTCGGGCAGGCACCGGGCCGGAACCGGACCGCAGGTCGGTGGAAGGGGCCGGGAAGTGGGCTAAGAGCTCCTATAGGGCAGCTTGTGATTGAGGACCGGGAGAGGAACTGAGACCTGACTGCAGCTCGGTGTATGGGTTGGGAGCAGGGCTGAGACCTGGCAGCAGCTCGGTGCATGGGTTGGGAGCAGGGCTGAGACCTGGCTGCAGCTCAGCGCATGGGTTGGGAGCAGGGCTGAGACCTGGCTGCAGCTCAGTGCATGGGCTGGGAATGGGGCTGAGACCTGGCTGCAGCTCAGTGCATGGGTTGGGAGCAGGGCTGAGACCTGGCTGCAGCTCAGTGCATGGGCTGGGAATGGGGCTGAGACCTGGCTGCAGATCAGTGCATGGGCTGGGAGCAGGGCTGAGACCTGGCTGCAGCTCAGCGCATGGGTTGGGAGCAGGGCTGAGACCTGGCTGCAGATCAGTGCATGGGCTGGGAATGGGGCTGAGACCTGGCTGCAGATCAGTGCATGGGCTGGGAATGGGGCTGAGACCTGGCTGCAGATCAGTGTACAGGATGGGAATGGGGCTGAGACCTGGCAGCAGCTCGGTGCATGGCTCATAGCTAGGCTGAGGGCTGGCCATGGCTCAGTGCATGGCCCCTGGGGCTGGGATAGAGGCTGAGACCTGGCTGCAGCCTGGTGTGTGGTCCACGGAGCCCAGAGGCAGGCTGAGAGCTGGCCACCGTTCACTGCATGGCTTAGAAAGCAAGCTGAGACCTGACCACATCTCAGCACATGGCCCAGGGGTGCCAGGGCTCGGGCTGCGACGTCTCTGCAGCCCAGTGTATGATCCACGGAGCCCAGAGGTGGGCTGAGACCTGTCCCCAGCTCCATGTGCAGTCCAGGCGGCTGGAGGGCAGGCTGAGACCCAGCAGCAGCTCAGTGCAGCGGCAGAGGGGGCAGGTATAGCTCATGGTGGTGCAGAGCAGTCACCAGTCTGCCCGAGCAGGAGGGGGGCTTTAACCACACACCCCTACAGGCTATAAGGAGCTTTGCCTGCCTTGGTTTGCAGTCATTAATTCTTCATATTGGCACGGATTGTTTACTGCCTGGTGTTCATAACCTCATCCCTTTGGATGCTATTCAGGTCTTGCCTCCCTGGCTTAGGTTTTGTGCAAATGTGTGATGAAATGACCATCTCCAGCCCCAAAAGTGCCCTTTGAGGGCATGGCTTGGTGTGGACCTGGTGCTGGGGAAGGCAGCAGACTCGGTGGGCCTGTCTATTGGACAGCCAGATGACCTGATTCGGTTGTTATGCTGTGTAATCTGGAGCAGACTGCTGCTTTCTCTCCCTTCTCTGCTGCTTTCTCTCCCTTCTCTGCTGCTTTCTCTCCCTTCTCTGCTGCTTTCTCTCCCTTCTCTGCTGCTTTCTCTCCCTTCTCTGCTGCTTTCTCTCCCTTCTCTGCTGCTTTCTCTCCCTTCTCTGCTGCTTTCTCTCCCTTCTCTGCTGCTTTCTCTCCCTTCTCTGCTGCTTTCTCTCCCTTCTCTGCTGCTTTCTCTCCCTTCTCTGCTGCTTTCTCTCCCTTCTCTGCTGCTTTCTCTCCCTTCTCTGCTGCTTTCTCTCCCTTCTCTGCTGCTTTCTCTCCCTTCTCTGCTGCTTTCTCTCCCTTCTCTGCTGCTTTCTCTCCCTTCTCTGCTGCTTTCTCTCCCCTCTCTGCTGCTTTCTCCAGTTATAAGATTCTGGTCTGACACTCGGGGCTGGTTGGAAATACAGAAAAGAAACAGATTTTTGTGTTTCTTGAGATGGCTTTTGCTTAATCTTGTTAGACTGACCTTGCTCTGTCAACTGCTTCTAAAGGTGGCTGAAAATAAAGCAGATTTTTATTAGCTGCTTTGCAAAACAGAAATTACAGGGGGATGACAACAGTGAAGCTTGCTCTAGGCAAAAAGGGGGAAGAGGATGTTGGGGCCAGGCTAATTGGGGCCATACCTCTTAAGAATGGTATGAGTCTGGAGTGAATATTACCCATCCAAACAGGTTTTAGAGGAGGAGGAGGAGCCCAAGACTCGCTGGGACTAATTTACTCATTTCCCTCCCAAAGGCTGACCCGAAGACCTGTACCAAGGAGTTGCACAAGAGGAGGAGATAGAAACTGGAAGCTCTCTGAATGTGCTGCCCACAGACTTAACGCTTCTTTGGAAACTCAAGGTGATTTCTGAGAAGAGATGCTTTCTGGAGGGGTTGTGCTGAAGGCAGAGCGCTGCAGCCTCTAACTGGGACAGCTCCTGCTGGTCTGGAGCTGAGACTGACTTCTCTCCCTCCCTTTTCCCTTGGAGATGTTGCAGAGATTTAATCTGACCTCCTCCTCCTCACCTGAAGCCTGCCGTGGCGATGATCCCACAGCCAGATCCGACCACCAAAGAGAAGAGGATTGTGTGTTTGAAGCTGGGCCGTCGTTGTAACTGAACTGGAATTTAATCCCTGCTTGCGTTCCCGGAACGAGTGCTCTTTCTCTGCTTGTCTGTGTGTGTTTTGAGCCGCTCCTCCCTCATCTTGTTTGGGATTCCTGGGCTTGCCACGCTGAATTTGCCCATGGCTTTCCTGATGAAAAAGAAGAAATTCAAGTTTCAGACAAGCTTTACTCTAGAAGAGCTGACTGCCGTCCCCTTCGTCAATGGGGTTCTGTTCTGCAAAATCAGGCTGCTAGATGGAGGAGACTTTGCTAGCTTATCCACCAGGTAAGAAGCTGCTTGCACACTTGCTTCCTGGCTGTCCTCCTTCTCCTGGTTATTCTTCACTTGAATGCTTTAGCATATGGCTACCACTTGCCTACCCCTTGATGGGATTTTAATAGATGTGTTGTAGGGCCCCATATGCCACATCATTCTCACAGTACATAGCTGGAGAGCTCTGAACCTGGGTGGTGTTGGCTGATCAGAGCTGGACTGCATTTTTCAGAGACATGGAGAGGGAGCAGGAGTTGCTCCCCTGAAAGGGACTGGGGTTTATTTTGGAGGAAATCCTATCTTTCCCCCCTTGTCCTTGCCCAAGTTCTCACACTTTTGTTTCAGACCCTATGCTTTATTGCTCTCATGCCCGACTTGAAACTCAACTCTGTAGAAAACTGTATCTAAGCAAATCAACCCATCCCAACTTTGCTTTCCTCCTTTGATTCTGAATTTCTCTTCTTGGTAAGAGCAGAAGTAGCTTGCTTTGCATTGCAAATTGCTGTGCAAGGGAAAACTGCTGCCTGGAGTCAAAGTTGTCAGTGTTAAAGACACAGTTTATCTGCTTGAAGTGATGCCATTGCATCTCCCAAGTCTAGAGATGCGCTGTTTTCCCCTATATGCGATCTGTCACATTGGGTTCCTTCTGCTGCACGTTGTACAGTGTTGTTCTTCCATCAGGTATTGGCATTCCTCTGCCTGCTTCAGGCAGGTCTGTCCCCCCTCCTGCTACTAATTGCTAATAAAACCTTGTTTTGTTTCCAGCTATGCACATAGATTATCACCAGCAGTATGCAAACACAAATTCCAGAACAGCCCAGACTTGCTTGCTTTCTGCCTCAAGATGTGAAGGAAGCCTTCAGTGGCTTTCAAAACTTGTTTTTTTGCTTTTCTGAGTGACTGCTCAGTTTTAAAGGGACAGGAGTAGTTTGTGCTAGCTGTTAACTGCTTTATCCCAGAGTTAAAGCCTCCTTTGGTCTGGTTTTCCTCTTTGTGGTGCTGCAAACAGAGCTTTCTCGTTTCAGGAGAGATTTTTATTGTGCAAGCCTAAAACATTTGTGTCTTGCACATGGAAGTGGTGGGGCTTTGCTCAAAGCTTAGTTTTTCTTCCAGAGGCACAGTGCAACCCCATCTGAAGCTGTGGGCATGGAACAACCTCCAAAAATGGACTTTGAATTAATTTCTCTTTTGAAGAAAATCTATCAAAAGAGCTTTTCCTTACAGTGTTCTCCCCTGAGGCTAGATCCTTTGGTGGAAGCAGCTTATCTAAGGAATTCAAACAGTATGTGAACTTGGAATGAAATTAACCCCTCTGATTCCTGGAGCCATAATAAACTGAGTTGAACTGGAGGGTGTCTCGGGAAGAGGCTGTGCTGAGAAATATCCATCTCCTTCTCCTTGTTGTCCCTAAAAGCAGCTTCTAGGAGCCATCAGTGGGGTTTGCTGCTGCTGCCAATGTTGAGTTGTGAGCTGGCTGGGGTTCAGCAGTTCACTCAGCACGGTGCGTTGCAGATGTGTTCCAGCAGTGAAACTGTCTGTAATTCAAACCAAACACATACGTTGCTCTCAACTGCCTTGACTGCTTATAAACGAGCGAAGGGGAAGTAGGCTGTTGGGTTTGCTGCCTTTCCCCTAACCTGTCTGTACTCTAACTGAAAGCACATGGGAACCTGGTCCTGCCTGAAAAGTTACAGATCTCAATGGTATTGAGTTGTTTGACCTCTTCCAAATATTTTCCCCTGTTGCAGTTAGAGAAACTTCAGGAGGCATGAATTTCCAGGAATGCTGAGGAGATGAGTTACTGTGTGGAGAGGCTCCCAGATGATGTTTTGGCTCTGCTCTGTGCTCCTCTGGTCAGTTCCATGACCTTTCTGATACTCTTTGGATCTGGGAAAGGATTAAAGAGGAGATGCTTTGTCCGTGGTGTGTTAGAAGTCTGTACATTATTTAGGATCTGTGATTGTTTCTCTGAAATCAATCACTTCCAGAACTGATTGGGTTTGAGGTTGTGCAGTGTCTTTCAGGTCATCTTATGTGAGCTGCTTACATAAAAAAAAAGAGTCTGGTGTTTGCTCTGCCGTCGGTTTTGGGCTTCTTCTGCAGTTTGTGGCAACAGGAGGTGTGCAGCTGTGGTCAAGGAGACCAGTACCTGTATCTGCCCATGAGTTTGCAGAGAATTGATCTCACAAGGTGTCCCATGGCATTTGGAGTGTTTAAATGGAGAGGGCAGAGATAGGTGTAGGAGCTCTTTGTAGGACACACTATACCAGTTTTCTGTGGATTGTGACCTATGTTGTGGAAAGAAGAGTCTGATAAAATAAGGATCTCCAGAGACAGATTTTTCAGATTATTTACAATTACTTAGCAGCTTGTGCATGTCTGTGGTGAGAGGTGGGGATCTGATCTATTCAGTGTGTTGCTGGGTGGCACCAGATTGATTGGACCTGTGAAGTGGGAGGCTGTACTGCCAGCTCCCATCAGCCCATCCCAGTCCCAAGTCCACTGCAGCCTAGGTTGCACCTCCTCTGCCCAGGCTGGGACAAAGCAGCCTGGCTACAGGGAAACCTGCCTGAAATGCATTAAGACTTAACTCTCTTAGGAATTTGAGGCACTCTGGAAAAGATCCAGGTCCTGTCAGCACATTCAGCTTTGGGGTTTCCTTGTTTGGTTTCTTTTTGTCTTGCAGGCTGGGGACCCTTTTCCCCCTCACTTGCTGTGCTCAGGCCTTGCATTAAACCATGGGTAGATTTGTGACTGAAGTTGCTTTTGCAATATCCTTCTGCTTGTCCTTTTCGCTCCCTTTGTAAAGTCTCCTTATGCTCCAGTGGGGCTTCTGGGGACAAGATGCAATTCAGTTTACAGTGCTCTGTGTGAAAAGCGGCTATTGTCTGTGGATTTATCATCCTGCTGTTGGATTGCAGAGCTTGGTCTCCTGAAAATGTATCTGAGGCAGGTATAGGCCAGGCAGGTGCTGTATTTCCCCAATATGTTCCTTGAATAGCATTAATCTAGATACTGAAATAGCACAACCGCCAGTGAATTCAGCTGCCTCCCAAGTAGCTTTAAAAATAGCAGGCACGGAGCAGCAGGGATGTATTCATGGCAACCGTTTTGGGGAAGCAGATGGGCTGCTTCGTGTTGGACCAGTTTGAAGGTTTTTTTTTTTTGGGGGGGGTAGGTATATCTTTTGTTCCTAGAGAGATGATATGAGAAGCTCACCGGGAGGCTTTGGATCCTTGGCTCATCGCAGGCGGGAGCCTGGATGTCCAAATGGGAGCCTAAAGCTACAAGCTGACGTAGTACACACATGTACGTCTTTGGGTATAACAGAAGAGGAAGACTTGATTAAATTCCCTCCTCTTCTGCCCACGGTGTCAGATAATGCTGAGTGACAGCCAGATGCTCTTTACCTCAGCACTGATTGATTTCTGGCTGCGTGCTGGCAGCAAGCGCTGCCGGTGTGTGATGTGAAGGCAGTGGAAAGCCAGGTGTTGTCCACAGACTCCTGACATTTCATCCTACATTGTTCTGCTATTGTGCCAACACTCTGGTATTCCTGGACTTGAAGGAAGGGATTATACTCTGAAAGCCCCTGGCTGACTGTAGAGGAAAGACTGTTTTGCATGAGTTGAGTGACTTTAAGGGCATTTCCCACCTTCCTCATTCTTCTAAAGGCATCTCAGACTGTATTTCCTTTGGGATCATGCTTTTCCCAGTGCATGTGGCATTTCATCTTGCTTTTCTGATCCTGGCACTTCTGTACCAGTTTGAAACAAAGAATTAGCTTATCTCCTGCATCCCAGCAGCTGTGTGCATGCAGGCTCCAGCTGGGAGGCGCTGATCCTCTTAGGGTGGTCTAATCTTGAAGTATTTGGGTGCTGGAGCCTGAACTGAGAATATTCTTAAACTTCAAATGTTTAATTGAGTAAGTGTGAAAGGCCACTTCCTGCACTGCCTGTTTCCTTTTTATTGGTGTAAAGCTGCATCCAGAGAGCGAAAGGAAATGCTGATATTTGGGGAGGCACCTCACACTGATAACTCCTTGTGGACTGAGGTCAGCTTTTGCGTAAGTGTGGCTTTGTCATCCTCATGTAGGTACAGACCTAAAGATACTTGCTTTCCTCTGCTGACAGGATGCAAAGCATCATTGTTGGTACACATCTCTTTCATTTCTGTAGGACATAAAGGGGAGAAGCGTTGTCCTACTAACACACAGCTGGTGATTCAGAAACCTTTGTGGAGGGAGGTGCAACTTGTACCACCTCCAAACTGTGGCTCTCAATGGTGAGAGTTAGAAATCAACTAATTCACTGTCTTTACGTAAATAGTCACTGTGTCAGGTGTTACAGGATCCTTCTGGTTCACCACAGTTGTCTCTTTCAGACTGGAAAACCATTAATCGGAGACTAAAGGATTGATTCAGCCCAGCTGAGATCTAAATCTTCACCACTGTCTACCATAAAACAAAGGTTAGGTAACTAGATAGTTTCTTCTGGAGTCAGCATCCCCAAGAGGAAAGAAAACTAGCTGTAGTGAAAAGAGAAGATCACTGGCTGAGTTCTGCATCTTGATTTGAGTGGGGTTGCAGGAGGAAGAAATGGTTGTGGCTCTAACCATCCTCCCAGTTCCATATCTTAGGACAGCATGTGCTTGTCTTTAGTGCTTTAGCTCAACATCTGCTGAGCACTTGATGTGATAACATATTTGCAACAAAAGCAATTTTAAAATATGTCTGAAAACATAGACTTTCCCTATGTGTACATCTATTCTTAATGTACAGGTCAAGAGTGAGTTTTAATGCTCTGGAGCAGCTTCATGTGCCAACATCCTTCTTTCCTGGCTGCAGCCACAGGAGTGTCCTGGGGGTGTTTAATGGAGAAGGTGTTTGAATGCAGCCTCTAGAAACAATGTGCAATAAAACATAACCTGTTTCCAGATAATGTAAAGGTATAGTACCTGCACTGCCTGCATTCAGAGCCAAACACAGAGAAACTAAACAGCAAAAATGAGAAAAGGGGAAGCTAAATGTAGGTAAAAGTAATGAGAGCAGAAGCAGTGGGTGAGGTTTAATCTCTGCAAGGTGAGGGTATTGGAAGAAGGTGCAGAAGTGATACTGCACTGCAGGATCCTCAGCACAAACACTCTTAAGCTGCAGTTTGAGTTTGCAGAGCATTTCTATTGCTTTTTCTGGGCTGCTTCACCTGCAGGGTCTTGACCGCAGCAGCTTTGGGGTGGGTTGATTTGCTTCGTGCCAGACTTGCCTCTTCCTGTCCCTGGTCACCGTGTCGGAGCCTGTCACAAGACAGAATTACATTAAAACTTTCCTGCCATGGGAGCTGTATCCTGTTGAGTAAAACACAGTCTCTGTTCATGCTCTGATTGCTGTTCTGCCTGCTGCTGCTCAGGCAGGGGCTGCTTTGTTGACCAGCAGCTGCAATGTAAAGCCCTGTAACCGATAGGCTGTGTGTACAGCATCAGTAAATATGTTTGGATACAGCCAGCTTTACAAACTTCCCCTCTCATCCCTGATTCTGAAGGGCTAATTCTTAGCAACAGCCTTATCTGTGTGACTTAACCAGGTCTTGGATCAAAAAATGACTTGTTGGAAATTAATGTTCTACATTGAGACTGGGGCCATGTGGTCCATTTGGTTTGCAGGGTGGCAATACCATCAGCTCTAGCTGAGGATAAAGGTAGGTAGAAGAGGGTGCCCTCCCTCCCTTTTAGATGTGTTTATTTCTGAAGTACAGGAGGAAACCTAAATGACTTCCAGTCTGTTTATTCTTTGTGCTCTTGCACTGCCATCAGTGTTGATTCTAGCTTTGTAGCTGTATTTCTGAGGAATTCATGCGTGCCTCTGGGAGCCTGTGGTCTCGCTGCACAGTGGTTGGTATTTTAATAGGCCATAAGTTGCCAGTGGCAAGTTGTTCTGGTACCAGTTTCTGGATAAATGAGGTAGGTACAGATTTATTTCCCATTTTATTGCAGGAAGCTACATCTGGTAGCATGGAAAGAGCCCTCGGATCAGGAACCTCCCTCACATCAGGGCAAGGCTCACAGAGTGGGATGGTGAGCTCTTGCAGCATTCACCTGCTCTTGGCTCTGTAGGGTTTCATCTGTGCAAGGACAGACAGATATGGCTCTGTATGAGACCTCCCTTTTTCAAACAGGATATGTTCTGCATCCTCTGTGGGCTGCCAGCCCTGCTCTGAAATGGCTCAGGAATTATTTTATAGCTGTGACTTGTGTAATAAGATAGAAGCCTTTAGGAGTTTCTTGGACCAACTCTTGGATCTGCCTTTTTCTTCTCTATCAGTAATCCATGATATACAGATGATTCTTTGAGGTGTCATTTCACGTGGCTGATGTGTTACCCTACCCCAGAACCAGCTGCTGACCCTGCAGGATGAGAGGCTTTGTCTTTTCTTGCAGTTTATTCATGTTATGCCAAGTGCACTTGCTGGGAGATGAGCTATACGTTGCTACTGCGACTGTGGACTTGGCATCAAGATCTCTCTGGTACCATACAGTGGGACTCAGCCTGGATTTGAAAGGCACTTCCCACTGGGCAAACAGTTGTGCCTGTGTTCACTGCATGAACAGCCTTCTTGTTTGGGGTATTTTTAATCTGGTGAGCAAGAAAGGGAATTATTCTTCATGATTCAGAATTGCTGATCTTCATGGATGTCATTTTCACGTGCTTCTCCCATGTAGCTCAGTCGGTAAGGTTGAGATGAAGAAAGGAGTCAGGAAATGGGATGAGGTTATGGGGATGAAGAAGAACACGAAGAGGAAGCACATGAAGAATAGAGGATTTGGAGGAGGCAAGTGTGGAAGAGACAGGATGTTCTAGATAAGCAATAGCATATACAGGCTGTCTAACGGATGCTTTCCCTGCGGATAGAAATTAGCTGAGCTGGCAAGAGAGCAGGATTATGCCTTTCCTTTGGCTGAATTTATCACAGTTCATTGGTGAGAGGAGGCCTTGAAGGAGGTCCCGTGTTGTTGTAGGAGATGGGACTGAAGCTAAAAATACTTTTACAGCCATGTGCTATATTCTGAATAAGAAATGAGCTCTGTCTGTTCAGCCTGAGAGCACTGAGCGTGCTTACATGGGAGGAAGGAAGAGTGTATATGGATTTACTGTCCTGGAAGGGCTAGAATGCTGCAGCACTGATAAAGTGTAGCTTTAGAGACCTACAGAAACCATCACCCTGCATGTGGTTGGTAATTTCAGAGCCTGAAATGTGCTCTTTGAAATGAAAAGAGCATTCTACCATTAGTTGTTTGGGGATTGCCACTTTCTAGAGCTGAGTGTTTGCCTCAATGAGGCTGTTCAGTGTACCCAATGTAGAAAATGAAATTAAAGGTCTTGTTTAGTGCCTTTGAGGAATTACCAAGCTGCAGTCTGGCTTTGCAATGGAAAAGCACACAGGAACCCAATAGGATGTGGCCTCAGGGTTTCAATTCAGTGTAGTCTTGTACCTCCATTTTGCTTCAGAATAAACCTTTGTATGAAGTGACTGCAGCATATTGGGTTAATGATGGACAGAGTCTTCCTCAGCCAGCTGCACATGAAGGACTGCTCAGCACATGCCTACCTGCGCTCCTGCCTGCTGCTGGAGTCTCCATTCCTCCTGAAATGAGTGTTGTGAGTGTGAGGATATGAAAAATGGATGCCAGAGTGAACCCTGCTGAAGGTTTCCATTTGCTGCCTTCTCTGTCCAGCTACTTCAGTTTCCAGTCTTTAAGGGATAATATTGCTCATCAAAATAAAGCTGCAAATGGCCCAGAGTGGGAGAAGGAAAAGCTTGACTGGAAAAACTCAGAGAGTAGTTTTTTCCTTGGCCTTATATCAGGCTCTTTCAGGCTTTATCCATGCTTGAAACAGCAAAGGTGAGGTTGGGTCTCAGTGGGGTTTTGCTCACTGTAGGCTGGGAGGAGGGTTGCCAGCTTGGTCGTGTTTCCATCATGCTTTTTCTGTTTCTGTTGCTAGTTCCTGCTCTTCCCATCATCGCCCAGGCTCTGCCTGCGTGTCACAGAGTGAGGGAGGAATGATGGATATTTGTAATTCAGCAGTCTTTCCATATCTCTTGATGCTCCATTGCCCTGGAATGGAGCGGTAGCAGTCACTCTGACGCAGACTTGCTGCACCAGGTCAGCTCCAGCTAGTGCCATGTCCTGTTTCCAGGTTAAGCAGTAAGGGCTGTTCAGAGGCAGTCTGCTTGCCTCTGTTACACATTAATTATGCAGTAACCCCTCTGTAGGAAAGCTCTTTTCCTGGCTTCTGCCAGAGGCCTGTTATGGTTTCTCTCATACTGCGGGAACACCAGGCAATTGCATCTGCATAAATGTTGAATTCCTTTCAAGAGCACTGCTGCACATCTTATACCTTCAATAGCCTGCAGTGCTCCTTGCCACAGGGGAGGCTGTATTGTGAAGGAATGTGTTTCCTATAAATGTTTTTCACATTTGCTGCCTTTCTGCTTTGTTGAAAACCCCTTTTCTGCTGTACAGGGGCTGGCTGATGGTACTCTGTTTGGCCACGGTTCTCTTTAAAGTCCATTTCTGTTGGAGGTTCACAGCAATGGCTTTCCCTGCTTTCCACTGAAATTTGTCTGCTATTTCAAAACAAATCTGCACGTTGTCTTCCTTGCAGAAGTGCTGCTTACACTCTTCCAACATCAGTTGTTTGCAGTAGGGACAACAGAAGGGAATGTGTCTGAATACAGCTCATAGTGACAGCCACAGAGGAGGTAAAAACTCTGCTCCTCACAAACCCACTCCTGGCACCAGAGCAGCGGGAGCCTGTGCTGACATCTTGCAGGGGCTTAACCAGCACTGACTGCTGCTACAGAATGTGGAGCTCTGGCCTGTTGTGCTTTTAACCAAGATGGAATTTATCCAAGTACCTTTCTCTGGTTAGGAAAGGTTGTATCACAAGATGCTGGGAGAACTGCATTTGTCTGAGGAGCAAAAGCAACTCTTAACTGCTCTTTCTCAGACCCTTTTCTCTTCCCTTCCGCTGGCTCCAGCGTAACACCGGCTCTGACACACCAGCATCGGGACAGAAGGGGAGGGAGTGTGAGACAGGCAGGGTTTAGAAACCCCAGCCCGTCACCACTGGCATGGTGATGACTCAGGAGGGGCAGCAGCTTTACTCAGCAGCCTCTTCTAATTTGCAGACCTCTTCTGCTGAGTGGTCTTTTTGCTGGTACAACCCAAGAGCGAGAGATATCGATAGAGGGGATGGAGCTTCGGGGAGAATGTGTGTTCCTTGTCCTTAAAACCAGTGACCTGATTTGCACTGCTCAACAGTGCCTTTATAAAGGAACCATCATAAAGCACCTGTGTTCATTATGAAATGAAAAAGCTGTTGTTAACATATGTAGGGCTTTCTCCTGGACTATTAGATCGGTTTTGCCTCAATGTATACTGTATAGAAGTGACTCATAGCTGAACACGTCTGAGCACGGCAGGGTGTTACCTCTTGGGTAACTAAACCTACTTTTAGCACCAGGGTTGACTTCAGGCAGCTTATTTACTGAAGGGCTCTTCAGCATACTCGAGCCAAATTGCAGTGATGTTACATCACACAGTACTAATGAAATTATCCCAGAAATGAACTTGGCCTTGTGTGCAGGTTAATTTGCACTGTAAAGACTTCTCTGGTACAGCTCTGTTGGCAGACTCTTCCCATTGAAAGAGGATTTATATTGGCAAAAAATGTCATTTAACTACCTTGGCATCAATATGTCTTCTTGTGTCATAAATCTGCCTTAGAGGCAAAAAGATCTGTCTCTGTGTACATCACTTGTGCTAGGGATGCTGTTCGTAGTCTTGTGTTGATTCCCCTCAGGCTTCTCATTTTCCAGATATACCATCCCAGGTATGGAGTTGGCCGTGTCTTGATTCTTCTCATCCTGTGTGGATTTTCTTGTTTTGAAAGGTAGGGTTTTATAAGAGCATCTTGTTTACAAATACAGCTTTCCTGCATCATGGGGTTGTAGCCATGCCTTGCACCCTGTGTGGTAGGGGTATTATCAGATTTCTCCTTGGTGGAGTTGAGATTGCTGTCTTTTCTTTACTAAGGGTTTAAATTTAGGCAGCAAAAGGCAAATCTGGAGTCTCTCAGATGCCAGCTAACATTTAGGGGATGAAGGAAGTTTATAAATACATCAGCAACATATAATCACTGAATCTTTATTTCACATCTACAGTCTGCTAGAAGTGCAGAGGCTTTCTCAGTGTGATAGACATACGTATTCACTCTGAAACAGGGTGGGTTAATCTACTTTAATCTTGAAACATCTGCATGGAACATACCTTAGAGGTTTTCTGAAGTGTTTGGGGCCTTCTGAAGCTTTAGTTCCTCTGTTAGAACCACAGGGGAAGTTTGAACAGTGATTTGTCCAATGGGTGATCAGGCCCTGGCAGTCAGGGGTTTTTTTTCCCTCTTAGCTTCTGTGGTTCTTACTGTGCTGTTGACTTGTTAATGGGCCTGAACATCCCCTCTCTCTGTGCCCTCCATCCCTCAGTAATGTGGATTTCTCTCAGCTTGGTGTTGCTCATCCACTCAAACTCCAGCTGGATGCCATAGGTAAGAGCTCTTCTTAGTAAGTTGCCACCATGCCTGTTTTATGAATAGAGCACGTTTGATTGTTCAGTGGTCATAGTTGTGGAAAATCAGATCCGAAAGGTATTTATATCCAGAGTTAGACAGGTTCTTCACTGTGGTAAGTGCTCCATCCCTGGCAGATGAACACATCCCAGTGTTCAAGGCCAGGTTGGACAGAGCCTCAGGTGACATGGTCTAGAGTAAGGCATCCTTGCCCATGGCAGGGGGGTGGAACTGGATGATCTTAAGGTCCTTTCCAACCCAAACCATTCTGTGATTCCATGAACTGCAAGGTAACCCAGTCTTCTGCAGCACAGAGCAAGCACAGGAGCAAGAGGAACAACACATCTGCAACCATGGGAAGAAAAGGAATAGCATCTGAGACAGGCTGGAGTGCGCAGCACCAACATGCAGCAACCTGAATGCGGGAGCTGGTGGCTGACCTGGGCAGCCTCAGGTGAAATCTGCAGTGCAGAACTGTGCTTGTGTGTTCTGTAACTGAAATCCTTGTGAATTGCCTTATAAGAGGAAGGCCCGGGTGGTGGGCTTGGCAGCCTGGCACTTAAGTTTGCTCTTGGCTAATCCAGCTCCAGCGTAGTCTATGGGAACAATAGAGGTAGGAGTTGGTGTGGTGACTCAGTGCATGATCAGAGTTCAAAAAAAGCAAATACGTCTTTCAGTGTTCAATATGCACGTTATTACAGACTTGTATTGCAGCAACTGAGTCATCTCCCCAGTTATTCCTTTCTTTACACTTAAGGAGTTTGGTAGTTCTTTGCTTGTGATGTTTTTGCTCCTGGCACATGGCCCTGGCCTCTGACCAAAAAGAGCTTGTGCTCTGTAGATGTGGCAAGAAGTCCTTGGATATGTGCTGCTTCGGGTTGGTCTGCCTTCAGCACAGTGTGTAACAGTAGATGGATTGAACAGCGTTCACTGTTACAGTCCCTTCTTGTCCTTGTTTTCCTCATGTCCAGCTTTTCTTCTCTGCTTGGAGATGACAGAATGTGAATTGGAAATCCCTCAAAGCAGCCTGGCTCTGCTGGGCCTGTCCTGTCCATGAGGTGCCGTGTACACATCCCTTGCTGCTCCACAGCTGAGCCTCTTAGAATTATTTCCCCTTGCCTTCTCCCTGCTCCACCCTTCCCAAACTCATCTGACTTGTTCTATAGCTTAAGTTTGAAAGGGTCACTTTTCTGGGACTTTCTTTCTCCATTTGGCACAGTTTGTATTTCATTTTGCAATTTCTGCTGCAGCACTCGATCACCAGCTGCATGCTGGTGTTTAATCACTCCATTGGTTCTTACAGTATTTTTAACATAGTTCATGTTAGGAAGAGCTGTGACAGGCTTTAAGATTTAGATGCAAGGAATGGTTAGAAATATCTATATAAAATATCTATGTAAAACTAACCCAGTGTTAAGTTTTAGAAGCACTGGATGGACTGGAGAGCGTGGCTATGCTAGAGTACAGGGGATGGACTACACTGGAAAGCTCTTTGCTATGGGACATTGTGCATGAGGTGCAGGATCTCATGTCTGTCACCTATAAAAGACACATGTCTGGATGCATGTGACTGGAGTCCAGGCATAACTGCATTACTGCCTTTCAGAGAAGCTGTTAATACACAACTAGGAATGCTGATGCTGGAGGCTTTTCTCCTGCTGATTGACTGACTGCCATCCCCATTCTCCAGTAAGTATTATTGCTCCCTGGCTTGTACTGGTGGACCTTGATCAAGACTGATCACTGCCTTGGAGGGAACTGTAACTCGCAGTTCAAAAGCTGTGCTTCTATAGAAACAGGCTTCTGGAAATAAGGTTAAAGCCATCAAAAGTCAATTGCTTGCCTGCTAGATACCAGCTTATTCCTAAGGAGGATTTCTAAATCACTCTGTGTATCCTGTTTTTGTTTCACGCTCGCCTGGTTGGTTTTGCTCCAGTTCTTTTGCCTTTCACATACTTGGTGCTGTGTCATTGCCCCTTGTCCCCCAGTGAAGCAGTCTTCTCTGCTCCTTACCTTGATTTCTCAGCTGTGCCTGAAGTTTCTTCCATGAGCTTTTCTTTTCTGGGCAGTTGCTCTTAATTCTTTTTCCTGTATTTGTCTCTTCTCCAGTGAAACAGGGATTGTGCAGGCTGCTGCGAACTGCGTAAGTGGAATCTAGTTTCCTGAGCTGACTTTTCCTTACTCTTCCTTCCACGTTCACTCTTCCCTCACCTCCTCAACTGCCAGCAAACAGCAGGAGTGGATGCATGTCCACCGCCTGGTGTGAGACAGAACTGAACAAGCATGCTGAAGCCCTCCAGAAGTGTTGGAGCTTGCGCTTCTCTCCCAGAAACATGCCTGGGGTATGCGAATACTTCACTCTAAAAACAGTGGTGTTCAAATGTGGCATTTAGGGAGCCCAAATGTATCTCCCCATTAGTGTAAATGAAGAGCTAAAGTAATAGGTGTACACCATTGCCAATACGGAGGTGTGGATAAGTGTCTTTCTTCACCATGGGCCATTGGAATGGGTTTGCTGGGAATTTAGAAGTTAAACTGAGAGTAGGTGGTAGATGTGATGACCTTACTGCTGAACCCTTGTTTAAAACACTTGCAGTGAAACATCCCCATGAGACTTGTTTCAGATGACAAAGGCTCGCTTAGTTCGCTTACTAACACAGTCTGCATCATCTCTCTCTGAGCCATTTTTCCATCATAACTGCTAATGTCTACTTCCCAACAACCACCACTTGTCAGCTGCAGAATACAGGGTTGTTTGCAGTGGGGGAGACGTCCAGCTCTTCGGGTTGGCACTTGTTCTGGTCAGTGATGTCAGCCCAGTCAAAACATAGTGACTTTATTGTTGGGAGCTACTTGCAGCTCTTTCTGTTCTGCTCAGGGAAGGCAAAACCCCTTCGTGTAAAGCTTGATGTAAAGCATTTTACACCTCCAGGTTAAACTGGCTTGGCTTTATGTATCTAGATGGGGTTTTACAATCCTGTATGGTGTTCCCCAAGGAATCATAGAATCCCAGACTGGTTTGGGTTGGAAGGGACCTTAAAGCTCATCCAGTTCCAACCCCTGCCACGGTCAGGGACACCTTCCACTATAGCAGGTTGCTCTAAGCCCCCTCCAACCTGGTCTTGAACACTGCCAAGGATGGGGCATAAGGAATGTGGAGTGTTGCCTCTCATTCTAGGGATACATTTCCACTGAGCTTCCCAGCTCTCAGTGTCTATTGCTCATCATGTTTTGCTTCTTTCTACCTGTGTTCGGCCTGCATGGGCTTGATGACAAGATAAAATAGATGGCAGCCCTAAGCTTTTATTAACATGGTGTGTTCCCAGGCTGCTGCCTGGTTTGCTGTCTGCCCATGGTGCATCTTACGCACTGCTCATTTCTCTCCTTTTCCTGGCCAGGAACCTGGATGGCAAAGCCTCAGAGCTGCAGTTGTCTGTAATAATAGGTGTGCTGCAGTGCAATGCCCTGTCCTGAGCCCGTTATTTGGGGATACCTACAGGTTATGGCTCATATAGCTAAACCAGCTAATGGCTAAATGAAGGCTCACTTTCTGTTCTGTATAGAAGTTCACACAACTTTATGTTTTCTGTGCTTTACAGGCAGTGATTAGGCCCTCTGTCTGCAGCAGGACCTGCTGTGTTAGTAGCATGGTATCAATTCCAGTGTGCTGTGAATACCAGTTACTGGCCCAGCATCATGGGAAGTCTGTTTTAAAAGAGGTTTTTCAGGGACTTTCCCTTGACCTTGTCAAAGGTCTCTCCTCCAGCTTTGCACTAGATAACCTGGTTAAAATAGTAACTATCTTCTGCAGAGCATAATGCAGGATTGTTCCAGATCTTGCCAAGCTGAGGGAGTGTCAGCGATCCTGCTCTAATTCAGCCTTCAGAAGTGCTGGGGCTGTCTTAATGATGGGTCTCTGCAGCTGAAAGCAGAGCAGGGTAAAGAAATGCTGTTGAAGATGCCCTTCAGATGCAGTCTGCTGAAATAACTGTATTTTCTTTCTTCTTCCCCCTGCTGTGTGACTGAGGGGAGGTTGTGTTACCTCCCTCCCCAAAAGGTCCCACTCACTGCTGCTATGTGTCAGAGTCCCTTTGAGGGCTGCTTTTCAGTCCCTCGTGCTGAAATGAATCTGAGCTGGGAGTTGGCTTGCTGGCCTCTTTAAAACGGTGTTATCTGGCTTCTGCCTTATCAGATGGAGATGCAGCTTCACTCCTGATGTGAGGAGGGTGCAGAGTGCTGCGAGCAGGCAGGAGGATTAGTTCTGCTTGAAGGGCATCTCCAAGCAGGGGGACAAGTGACCGTGTGGATTGGGCATCAGGAATTGGAAAGCTTGCCCTCCCTTTCCCTTTGCATAGAGATGAGGAGGAGGAGACCTGAATAAGCAGCTCTTTGTGTGGGCTTATCTATATACCGTCTCCTTTAGCCTGAGGTTTTCCCACGTCTGCTCCCCTGCGTGAAGCATCACACTGACACACATTGCTCTGCTGAAACCGTTAGAAAGCTGTTTGTGTTGTTGCCCTCCCAGTAAGCCTGTGGCCTTTTTAGAATGCTTCTTACTTGTAACTGTCTTATGTGTGACTACTGCCATAAAGTAAGAGAGAAACATCTGCTTTCCTAAATGCTTAAGCAAGGCAGAACTGCGGGTTGTGTGTTTGAAGCATGATACCCAGTTGGGCATAACTTGGCTTTGTGTCTGTAAATAGACACAAATCTCTGTTCTGGTGTTACATTAGATGGGTTTTCATGTGGGAGAGTGGCCTGTGGTAGCCCAAGATAGCATGGGTCATATCTGTGGCCTTTGTCAAGGAGTGTTTGCTGAAGCTAACTTGCGTTCACAGTGAGCTCTGTGGCTTTCTGTAACAGTGCTACTCTGTCCATGGCATGAAAATCACAGTTGGGAAACAGATCTTCTCTTAAATCTGTTCATTGCCTCTTCCTCTGCAACTCTCCAGAGCTGCAGTAAGGGTTGTGTGTGAGATCTGCACCCAAAGAGGCCTTGGTGGCTTCACTGAGCACGTTGCTGCTTGCTTCACTGGTAGGTAAACCGGTGGACTGGTGCTGTGCATCATTCCCATTGCTTGGATTCGTACCATGCTATGGTGAAACATCATCTGATTGCTCTTTTTGTGGTAAACTCTCTCTTGAAAGATAGATGGTGGCTGCGAATACAGTGAACTGTCCTTTCTGGCTGCTCAAGGAGCTGGATGGAGGTAGATGAGCAACTCCAGGGTTGGAAGACCCTGAGAAGCTCTTTGTGGACCTCACTGCTCACAAAAGCTGCTGCAGGGTTGCATCGGTTTATTCTGAGGAGGTATATTTAGGTCTGGAAGAGTAATTACACAGCTTTGAATAAGTCTAGAGTCAGAAGAGGGCAAAGCTGAGCTTGGCAGGGATTCAACCTTCTGGGAATCTCAGCAAAGTGGTACAGGCGGCTTCTTAAAAATAAAACTCCTGCAGACCTGTTGAGCTGACACCTTGTACCAGTCTTGGGGCTGCTCTATTTCTGGCTCTCCAAATGCAGAGTAACGTTTAAAATTAGCCATTTTGTGGTTTAAAGCTGTGAGTTTCTGCTTTGCTTTTAGCTGCCTTGTGATTAGGATGGAAGGAAACGCCTCTCAGTAAAGCCCTCTCCACACTGCTTATGTGTTTTGGGTTTGGGTGTGATGGTTCCTTATTGTACATCAGAGAATATTCAAGGGCTAAATACAAAACTGCTCCTCATCCAAGCCACTTGTTTCCCTATTTTAGTGTTCTCTGATTCCCAGCCTAACCGTAGCTTGGTGGGAGGTGGACACACAAAGCCCATCGCTTCCCACAAGCCATCTTTTGGATATGTGGAACTGACATTTTAGTGTTTGATTGGAGGCAATAGTACTGTTGGTTGCTTGTCTAACGATACAGACCCAGCC
Source organism: Pezoporus wallicus (assembly GCF_028554395.1). Taxonomy (NCBI): domain Eukaryota; kingdom Metazoa; phylum Chordata; class Aves; order Psittaciformes; family Psittacidae; genus Pezoporus; species Pezoporus wallicus. The sequence goes on from NW_026637499.1 coordinate 2,722,430, forward strand.
CTCGCCCTTAGGTCTTTAAACTCTCTCTAAAGCCACACTTTAAAGTGAGAAAGAAAGTTGAAAAGTCACTCTTGTATGATTGTAGCACTTGTGGCTGGAAAGCAGCTCTGCATTCTAACTTGTGAACTCCTTTCCACCCTACACAGACTATTCTGAAGCTGTAAGCCCCAAGCTACAAGTGCAGCTGCAGCTCGGGTTTGTGTTTGTGGTGCTGTGGGTAACATAACTCCCCCCCAAATCCTTTTCCTAATCCTTTGCACCGTGTGGTATCTACAGCAGTTCTGGAGAGCCAACATACAGCCTTAATAAAAGCAGTGTGTCTGTTAGGGGCGCTTATGCTAACAACACATTACTCTGAAGGAGCTCTTATTGCTCATCAGCACTTTTGGTTGTGAAGTAATTAGCCCTCCTTGGACTTGGCAGCACTTAGCAGATGCTTCATCATAGCTGCATTGTAACAGAAGTCCTTGCTCCTACTGCTGGAGCAGCTGCAGGGAGCTGGGTGCATGGGATGGGTGTTCAGGAGCTGGAGCTTGGGCACTGAAATAGTCACTTGTGACGGGAGCTGGAGCTCTGAGCCAGGGTTTGCAGCAATGCGCTGTTGTACCTGTCTGAGCTAAAGATCGTTCACTTGACCTCACTCTATAGAAAATCATAGAATCCCAGACTGGTTTGGGTTGGAAAGGACTGTAACATCATCCACTTCCAGCCCCCTGCTATGGGCAGGGACGCCTCACACTAGGCCGTGTTGCCCAAGGCTCTGTCCAGCCTGGCCTTGAACACTGCCAGGGATGGAGCATTCGCCACTTCTCTGGCCACCCTGTGCCAGCACCTCAGCACCCTCACAGTAAAGAGCTTCTTCCTTATGTCTAACCTGAACTTCCTCTGTTTCAGTTTAAACCCATCACCCCATGTCCTATCACTACAGTCCCTGATGAAGAGTCCCTCTCCAGCATCCTTATAGCCCACTTCAGACAATGGAAGGCTGCTCTGAAGTCATTCCTTTTTAAAGACAAGTAATGCTAAAATATCCTGGGTTTACTGCATCCCATGTACCTTCCTTGTGCCTCTGAAGTACATGTGTTCCCAAAGCATTTCTCTATTCTGTTGAATTCCTTGTTTCATCTGTATCTGAGTTTTTCTTCCTTTAGGTCATTTGAGATACCTGCTATTAAGTCAGGTTTAAGACACCTCACAACTGAAATTTAACTTGCCTAATTTGCCTGGCTGGGTGAATATTTTATTAAAGGCAAAGCCTTTTTAATCCCTCTGTGTTTTCTCTCCTGTCTGAATGAGCTGGAGTTGAGTGAAGCAATGAGAACCAGATCTCATCTTGAATTAATCCCAGATCCAAAGGTCGGCACTCTGATGTCTCACCTTTCAGTGACTTCAATAGCCAGCCTTAGTTCTGTCTGAAAGGAGTTTAAGTTCACTTCCTGTCAGGAATTGCTGCCCTGTTTTCCCATGTTTTAAACAGGGGTGATCAGCCCTTATCTGCGTTACAGACAAGTACAGGTTTCAGTTACCTGTCAGCTTCTCTGCTCTCTGCATTTGCCTTGGCCAGCACATTCAGGTCCCACAGTACAGCTCAGAGGACTAGCAGAGACCTCCCAGGTCCCTGGTATGTGTGCTGTTGGGCTCACTCGGGGTTGCAGAAGGGCTTCTTGGGCTGTGTTCTGGCTTTTGGCCCTTCCTTCCCAGAGGGAGAGTTGAGGTAGTGCCAAGACTGATCATTCTCCCCTTTGCCACCAATCTCTGGCATGCCCTGTGTCAGATGGTGGGAAACCTCCCTTTCCCTGCTAAAGCAAACAGTTTATCAGGTGCCTTTGCCCCTTTGTCCTGTGCAAAGAGGAGAGATAAGAGCGAGATGCAAACTTGCCAGCTCACAGCTGTCAGAAGTGCCTTCCCTTCCCTCCCCAGCCTCCACACTTTGAGAACTGAATAGACTGAAGGTCAAGCTCTGAGCCATAAACGGGTCATGTCCTGCAGAGAATCCAGAGCCCCATGGAAGGACCCACACACCTCCCTTCCAGGCTCCTTGGGAGGGTGAAATCCAGCTTCTCCTGAGGGCTCTGCAGAAGCCAGTGCTATACCTGAAGAAGGTGGCTTCTTCTCTTCCTCCTGTGGGCTCAGGCTGTGCTTCTCCACTCACCCTGGGGGTCTAGGTAGGCTTCTCAGAAGCTGTGCAAGCAAAACCACCTCCTCCTGGTTTAGGCTCCTTTATGGTCTGAAACCCCTGTGTGATTTGAAGCATGGTGTTTGCTTGACGTGATCCTGCCTGCATGCACCCAGCAGCATTTCCACATGCGTTTTTGTCCTCCTCCATGCTGGCTATCCTCACTGGCTTAGTCCCAGCATGGGAAGCAGGATGACTGCTGGGAAGGACAAGCTGTCCAGGACACACAGCACATTCACTGTGCAAAACAGGCACATCATAGGAAGATAAGCTTGCAAACCTTCAGCCTGGTTCAGTTATGGAGGCTGGGCAATGGCTGCGCTAAACCAGCTGAGCAGGAAATGTCAGTGAGCTTGTGAGAGTTTTAAAGGCAAATTCTGTTGATGAGGTGATGAGTCTTTCCTGGAACCTGGGTGGATTTTACCTGCATTGACTAGTGAGAAGCTTGATGTGATTATAACACCTTTGTGTGGTGCAGTTTGAGGTGGTGTGGACAAAGCTCTGTTGTGGGCAATCTTAACAAGCCAGATTGCTAGTCCTTAAAAACAAATACTTAATAAGGAGGATTGATTTGGTTTGTGCCTTTATTTGAAGACTGTTTTCTTTTTGCTTTCTCACAGAGAGGAAGTGCAGGAAAACTGTGTCCGCTGGAAGAAGAAATTCACCTTTGTGTGTAAAATGAGTGCCAACCCAGCCACAGGACTCCTGGACCCCTGCATCTGCCGAGTGTCTGTCCGGAAGGTGAGCATCTCCCTTCTGCTTCTAGCAGGTCGTACCACCAGAGAAATGGTATTGGACCCTACCTGCTTTTTGGCAGCAAGAAGAATTGCATGGACAAGGATGTGTTTGGGCCAGAATTGCATGGACAGGGATGTGTTTGGGCCAGAATTGCATGGACAGGGATGTGTTTGGGCCAGGATGTGACTTGACCACAAGCAGGGGTGCTTGGTGGAGGGTGGGAGTGATGAGGGTGGTGGTAACCCGTGTGAGACAGAGGTTTGTGAAATCCTGAGAGCAAATTCCAGGATTGAGTAATGACTTTCCCCCCATTTCCCCAGCACATTTAATAGTTGCTTTTCCTGTTTGTTTTGTCTCCTGTTATAGGAGCTGAAGGGCGGAAAAACCTACTCAAAGGTAAGAGCACAGAAAGGGCAAATGTGTCAGAGTCATGATGGTCTTGTCTCCTGTTAGTGCTTTACACCCATTAGAAACCAGTGGCTGCTGCGTGAAGCAATCAGGAGACATGGTTATCACTTCTTAGTTTAAGCCTGAGTTAAGCGATTTCCCAAAAAATGGACATGCTGGGACAGGATCCAGATTGCATTGGATGTGGATTTGAGAAGGGGGCTGGGAAGATGATCTGCATGTCCTCAAACTTTGGGGAAGTTCTGAGTCAGATGTGAACTCTCTGGCTTCTGGCAGCGTCTTGCTAATAAACACAGACTCCAGTTGTGTTCTCCACAATGCAGCAGGGAGCTGTGGCTGGGGTAGGCACCTCGCTGCCTTGTGTGCAGGCAGAAACCTACAGCAGAATCACTGCCTTCCAAAGCACAGGAGACACGGAGGCAAAAAGCAAACACATCAGCAGGGATGTTAGTTTTGGTTTGCTCCCCACCATTTCCTTGCCTGTGCTATGGAAGAGACAATGGGACACCCGCTTCTCTGTGTGCCGGATCAAGAGACAATGTTGGCTTAGAAATGGAGCTCACACAGAGCTCAAAACCATGTTTGTTTGAAAATGAGTCACTGCTGCTGGTTTCTAATAAACAGATGTTCAGGTCACGCACATCCTTGTAAGAGCTTCTTCTAATCAATACCCTTCCTGAGACCATGGAGGTAACTGGCTTTGGAGGGTGAACCACGCTGCATGGTAGAGGGCAGTGGTGCTGCCACGCTGTTCCTTTTTTGTTGCTGGTCAGGTCGTGGTCTCTGGGGCCATCAGTTTCTCTTTCACTAAGCTCTCACTGAGGGGGAGGTTATTCCTCCATTCTGCAGATGTTTCTCTGAGACAAAGTAAATGCATCAGCCTGTTCCTCCCGTCGAGTCCATCCTCAAGTGTCCCACAGGGTTTGGAAACACAGAATTGATGAAAGCCTGATGAAGGCATGTCTTCGTGGTGGAGTTAACCTGGGCTCCTATTCAGGCCATGTTCTAACCTACTGCCTGCTTGCTCAGTCTCCAGTTGTGTTTAGTGCCATTTTGAAAGAGTCCTTGTTGCTCCAGCCCAGGAAGGGAGACCAGATCTCAAGTATCCATCTCATGCTTAGTCTGCTCTGTAGAAGGCAGTCATGTTCTCCTAGAACTCAACAGAAGACGACCCAAGCACTTCAGCAGCTCAGAAACAAGGGATGTCACATCAGACCAGGGAATTAAGCATTGCAGTCTTGACCAGGCTTATTCCAGGCAGGTCCTTGTGGCAGAAGTAACTTGGGATTCCTAATGTTTCTAGCACAATGTTATGTCCCTGCATTTATTTTCCCATTCTAAACAAGTCCTCACCTTTTTAAACTACATTCAGCTGAAAACTCCTCCAGTCGTGGCAGCAGATGTAGAGGAAGATGCAGCTTATGAATGCCTCTTTACCTGGTCCCTCTTCAGCAGGGACTGAGAGTGGTGGAGCTGTTTGTGCTCAAGACAGTTTCCATCCACTCGTGCACCTTTTGCTTTGACGTTAATGTCACTTCAGTGTCAGGGGTCACAAAGAGGAAGCCTACAGGAAGCATTGATCGAGCGGAAACTCTTTCCCTGAGCTGGAAGAAACACCATCAGCTGGCTGGAAAACTGAGGAAGCTATTCGGAAAGGTTACATCTGAAAACATCCTTTTGTTAAGGGATCCTTCCTCTATATACTGGAAGTCTGCTTCCTGAGAAGAGCTTCTGACCTCAGCACACCATATGGGTGGCTGGAGGCTTCTCCCACACTCTGTCCTCTGATGGTGATCTCTGAGAAGTTAGTGCTGTGGTGAAGAGGGATCTGGGTCCCTCCTGTGCACTGTTGTTCATGCCATGTCTCCTGTGTCCTCCAGTTTCGTCATAGTGATGGATTGCAGCTCCCTCTGTGGCTTTCTCCTCTCTTGTTTATCTCGCAGAGATAAAAATTCACTGTTTGTTTTGGGGTTGTCTTTTTCCTTATCAGGCAATACTCAGCAAGCAGCATCCTGGGCTAGAGGAGTCAGGAACATCTGGAGAAACACTTGCATTAAGGGAATTCTTATGAACAGAGAAAAGAAGGAGAAAAGTTAGGGTTTGAGGGTTTATTTGCCCTGTGGTTCCTGCTGTATCCCACACTCTTGTATCCCTTTGCCATCAGCTCTTGTTCCCCTTTGAAAATAAGATGGAGGAAGCAGCTATGCTAATCCTGCAACTGTCTGCCCTTGGATCACATATCTTGTGCAGACTGTGGTTTAGGCTTCTGATTTGAAGCAGTGGGAACCAGGGTTCATACAGCAATGACTGTGGTTTGTGCTCTGACTCCCTATCAGCTTCCACAGTTGACAGCACCACATTTCCTTCAGATGGTGCTACTGGTTGGGGCTCCCTGTTGTGCCATCCAGCTGTCAGCACCAGGGCAGGAGAAATGCACTGCGATGTACAGAGTAGCAGCTAGGTCCAAGCTGCTTCTCCACCCCCCTTCTGTGTTCTCATGGAAGGTGACCTGTCTGTTGAAGTGACGCAGTTTCCATGCTTGGATGGCTTGGCCAGATATGGGGTACAGCATCTGTTCCTGATCAGATTAGATGAAACACAACTGACTTCTATTGCTAAAGCTCTGCTTAAAAGAAGCTGTAACTTTTTCTTTGAAGCACTGTATTAATACACCAGGAATTAGAGCAGAAACACAAACGTACTCTTCCTTGTGTTCGTCTTTAGAGACGTAGATAGGTACCCTCTTTGAATTTGCCTGTCCTCTTCAGCATTCCCTATTCACCTTCCCTATTTGCTCCTCTTTGTTAGAGAAGGTTTAGAGAGCTCACAACTAAATCTCTCCAAATACCTCTCTTCCCTTCTGCCTGTCAAACATACCACTTCCCGGTTAAATCTTAGCAGTGTTGAGGAACCTTTGCTCCAGGACAAAGTGGGGCACACACTACTGCATGGCTCTGGGTTTCCAGCTTGCTGTGCTCCAAGGCTCAGGTTTGTTTTTCAGGACAGTGTCACTTTCCTCTGTAACAATATCCTTTCATCTCCTGGTTCACATGCTCCACTGCATTCTGGGATGGCCCAATACAAAGAGTGCCTTATTATGTTTGTGTATGTGTGATTCTGTTTTTTCCACATCGTTGACCTAGTGCCTTCCATGTCCTTGGTTATGCAACGGCTGTGGGCTGGTTAACACTGTCCTGGCCAGCACCGCTGCTCTGTGTCCTTCCTCCACATGGAGCTGGCTTCCTGAAGGCCTCCAACATGCCTTGGGATTAGGAATATGACTCTGCTCATTCAAGAGTTGGGGGGCTTCACAGCCACAACTCTGTGTGCGCTGGCTCCTGCTTCTGCCCTTGCTCACAGATGCTCTCTCTTCCTTTGGTCTGTGTGACACCGCAAATCCCTTTATTGACTATATTTTGTTCTCTCCCCTTCCCCTCCATTGTTTTCTTGGCTACAGCTGGGCTTTGCTGATCTCAATCTGGCAGAGTTTGCAGGCTCTGGATCCACTGTGCGCTGTTGCTTGCTGGAAGGATACGATACTAAGAACACCCGACAGGACAACTCTATCCTAAAGGTACAACAGCTAGTACTGCCATAGTGAAATCCTACTATTCAGCTGCAGTGCCAGGCCTGAGAGGAGGTTCTGCATTATGTACAGAGACAGGATTTAGCCTTTTATGCTGCTAGTCTGACTTGGGAAGCTTCCCATTATCAGAGTTGCCCTTTGATATCTTGGCATCTGTTTGGCCAAGCCATGACCCTCTATACATTCTCTGTCATCAAAGAAACCATGAGCAGGAGGGGGGAAACAAGTTCTGAAGCTGGTGTCCTGCTGAACCATTGCAAATGAGAGTTACTGATGGCAGTAATGTGGGACAGGGAGGGAAATACCTTCCTAAATCCATGAAGCTGATTTCCTTTGGAAAGAAACTAGGTTTTACTAATCTTTACACCTAGCCCTTGACTTCCTGCCTGTTGTGAAGTGAGGAACTCATTGCAGCATGGTTAATGATGTGCCTTGTCCCCCTCTCCAGGTCACGATTGGAATGTCCCTGCTGTCAGGGGACCCCTGCTTCAAAACGTGAGTTTCTGGGTGCTCATCCCATGCTGGGCAGACTAGGACATCTGGTCCTTTTGCAGTTTCTTGCTGGAGACTAAAGTTGATAGGGAAGGGGAAAAGATGCCCTTGATTGATATTGGGAAATACAGGGGAAAGCTTGAAACTGGTGGTCTGGGTTGTTAAATAGCACAGGCAGCCTGTGCTGTTAATCTTTGTCTCTGCTGTGGTTCTCCCAGCTTGGTTATTGGTTGTGCACAGTATTTTCTCTGCTGGTATCAGTTAGGTTTTAGAAACCAGTGGTTGTTGATGACAAACTTCATGTTTTGCCTCAAGAATAGAATTTCTCATAGCTCTAGGGTTGGTTTCACTGACCTCCTGGAAGGGAAAGGTCAGCAAAGAAAACAGGCTTGGAAAAGGACACGCTTCAGCACATATCACACAGGATAAGGAGCTCAGATTGAAACAGCAACAAAAAAACTGCAAGGCTGGAACATTTTAATTCTCCTTTTTTTCTACAGGAACACAGGTTCATAGTTTGTCTTAGTTAGCAGAGAAACTGCAGTTGTGTACTTGTTAATACATCGTGGTAGGAAAGAGTAAGTACAGTTAAGCTGTGAAGCAGTTTTTTTGCTTAAGGAATTGATGGAGGATCCGTTAACGAATATACCAGCAACATTTGACATTACACTGCACCTATAGCATTGCAGGACTCCCAGCCCAAGCTGTGTAAGGTGTGTGACTGTACACAGCAGGACTGCCAAGTGACTCCCAACACTATGAGAGAAGAAAGCATTACCTTGAGGCCATCTCTTGTAGCTGTGGTATTCTGGGCTCAAAGGTCTAATTTTAGGAGCTAGCTTGAAGTGTATAAATCAACTTACATTCTTGTTGTAAAATGCTGCATGATTTGGGGTGGGTTTATTTTGTGAATGGCTTTTCATAGCGCTGCAGCATTCAGACCCGAAGTGCGGTGTCATCTGATTCTGCAGAGTTTCTGCCTCAGAAGGAAGTGTAATAAAGAAGTTTTGGATCTCTTAAACCATAACTTTTTAGCAGTAACAGATGTTTTAAATCTAGGGTACTAGGATGACTGGCAATAATATGTCTGGCACAAATAACTGTTGCTCCTTCACTGGGGAAGCAAGTCCCAGTGTTAAAAGTGCCTGAAAATGATACAGAATTGGGTATGAATATCCATTTAATATAAGTAGGCTCAGTGTGAAAGTTAAACCTCCTAATTTTCTTAAAGGATTTTTCCAGTCATTTCCATTTTTTCCTTACATGTTGACGATGTGCAACTGTCTGGAAATGGAAGCTTTGCGTGTAGAATAGCCCTTGATCAGTAGAGCTTTTGATAAATGGCACTCATTAGAGGATTAGGCAGGAATTAAACTGTGCTGGGAAATCACTTCCGAGCACTGACTTTCTGCAGTGCTCACATGAACCTTCTCCTCCTGGGTGTTGTGGAGGGGGCAGAGCAGCCTGTGCTCCAGCCCAGGGGCTGCTCCGACATCTGCCACAGGAACAGTACTTCATTAACACTGTAAAGGCCTCATTAACCTGCAAAGTCTCCAAATACCTTGGTGCATGTAAATCACTAGGAACATGATTAGGGAGGGTTTTTTTCCTTGTGAAGGCATGCTATGGGTTTCCTGAAACCTTTAGAGCTCTTTGGCTGCCCATAAAGCACTCAGTGCTTTATACTTTCTCCCAAAATGCTGTCAAGATCCTCTCATGTAGCATCTTCTCAGAGCTCGAAGTGAGGCAAACAGGAGTTTTTCTTTCTCATTCCTCACTTAAAAGGCATAATATGATCCATTAGTTCCAGTTCAGACTTCAGGCTACAGGGAAGTTAAGGCTCCAACAGGAATTTTCACTTTGCCACACTGCACATGCTGTGGCTTCCACCCAAAAACACTTCTGGAGGAAGGGAGGGATCTCCAGGCACTCGCAGTCAGCATTTACAAAGGGATGTTGGGAGCACACAGAATAACCAGGAAAAATGATTTTGACAGCTGGAAAAACACTTTAGTTTCTCTGCAAAGGAGTTTAATCATCAGCTGAAAAAAGGAAAGGTTATTTGATCATTGTAAATGTACTCTTACAGGGGGATAGGGTTGCTGGGATAAAAGGTTGCTTTCTGACCCAAGTCAAAAAGGTGTAATGAAAGGGTGCTGGAATTGAGAGCTGAACAACAGCAAACTGGTTCCTGTTTGGGAAGCCACCTGGCCACTGGACACGTGCTGGGGGAAAGGGCAGCTCTGGAGGATAGCTAAGGCTCTGAGCCTGTTGTCCTTACAATTTATTAGCCTCTTTTTGCCTTAGATTAAGTCAGTAACTTGCTTTTTCTTGTAATGCAGTCCACATGCAGTGTGAGGTAGGGAAGACCTGAGTCTTGCATGTAGGAGCGTGAAACCCAGTGTCACATTAGTCACAGAGAGCTGCCAGCTTCCCCCATCACAAAGGGTAGGAGCAAGCGGGGGGAATGCTCTTGATAGTAGAGTGGGAATTGCTGGTGGTTTGGGGTGATTCCCAGTCTCTGCCTGGCTGTTTGTAACCTCCTTCACTTGTGATTCCAGGCCTCCCTCCACTGCCAAATCCATCACCATACCGGGACAGGACTCTTCCCTGCAGCTGACCTGTAAGGGCGAGGGAACCACGAGCAGCAGCAGCAGCAGCAGCGGTTCAGCCACGGTTGGCTCCTTGCGTCAGACCAAGCCAAGAGCTGCCATTCTGAGCTCGGGTATGAATGCCTGTCCTGGAGCCATGCAATGCTTGGCTGTGTCTGGACACTCTTTTGTTCTCTTCCGCACAGTTACAAGCACAGAAACTCTTTATTTTTTCATGTTTTCCTCACCCCTCTGCTCAGGAAGGAAAACAAAACCATCTATGAAGTGTAGCTGAGGAGAGGAAGGATTAGTGTTTGCATGTTTGTAAGTGGAGATAAAGCAATTTGTTCTTTTTGCTGGGGATTTAATAATTGCACTCATCCTGCTTTCCACTGTGTTCAAAGGCACTTAACATTGTTCTCCACTCAGCTCTTCTGTTGCTCAGACTTATCTTCTAGAAAAGTTCCTCTGAAGGTTTTAGAGGTTGGTTTGAGGTCTCATGGCCTTGTTCCAGCTGCTGATGCAGAGTTCTTTGGCTTCTCTATGAGCCTGTTTTCAAGGGCACTGCATTTTCACATAGCTTTTTTTCCCTTCCTAGTACATTTGGAGTGCAGGCAGATACATTGCACCAAAATAGCACTCCGGGCTCATTATTACCTCAGTGACTTAGCACACTCTCTGCAAGTGCTCTTCTTAAACTGGCTAACGTGTTGTAGTTGTGCACTTCTGGATATGCTTCCTGCATGAGAGATAAGCAGAGGTGATGGCGAAGGAGCAGGGGTTATGCTGAGGCCTCTCTATCAAGCTCAGATGTGATTTAGATGGCACAGCCTCTCTCACAAGTAATAAGGAAATTATAGAAGGGGAATTGTAATGGTAATAGAAGGGGAAAGGTAGTAACAGGAGAAGCACACAAATAGAGGTTATAATACTTCACTACCAGCAACCATTTGGTGTTTTCTTGGGTTTGACTTAATGCTTTTAACTATGGATGGCTTCACACACTACCTGCCCTTCTAGAGCCTTTAAGCCCCCAGATATGCTTGTAAATGCCAACACTGGATGCTGGAATTAGTGAGCAACTTGCCAGAGAAGCTCATTGTTGTTTTCCCTGCTCCCCAGCTCCTTCTAAGCTCTGTGCTAGCCTGTACAGTAGGGCTGTGCCAGCAGACTTGCCCTTTGATTGATCCAGCATCCCTGCAGTCCAATGTGCCGGCTTGGATACGGTGTAAGCAGTGTCCTGTTGTTCCTTGGCAGGTGTCCCAGAAGAACCAGATCAGAACCTGTCCAGCCCAGAGGAAGTCTTCCACTCAGGGCACTCGCGGAACTCCAGCTATGCTAGCCAGCAGTCCAAGATCTCTGGTAACTATTGATCCACACTGCTCTGCCAGCACTGGCCCTATCCACTTCCTTCCCTGCAGTGAGCTCTTGTGAGAATGATTTGCAGCCAGTTCTCTTGCCCTGCTCTAATACCAGTCTCCTGTTTAGTCTCTGCAGATGAGCTCATAGATGTATGTCTAAACCTCTGTATGTGGGAGCAGAAATGCTGCTCTGAAGCTGTCCTGCCTATTAACTGTGCTGCCAGGACAGGGAGGTGATCTGGTTTGTAATCCCTCTGTGTTTGCAGGTTACAGCACGGAGCACTCGCGCTCTTCGAGTATGTCTGACTTGACCCATCGCCGGAACACCTCCACCAGCAGCAGTGCATCCGGGGGGCTGAGCATGACAGTGGAATGTCCTGAGGGAGAGCGGGACCACAAGCTGGAGAAGCCCCCTCGCCCCCCTAGACCAGCCATTCTGCTGGATAGACCCTCACGGTGAGTAACTGTGCAGCAAAGCCCCTTCAGAATCTGCTCATTTATCTTCAGATAGTAATAGGTTGGATTGTAGTCGCTGAGAAGGTTATTGCCAAGAGAAGCTTGACAGTAAATGAAAGTCTGTGTCTTGAAAAGCTGAGTCAGTTTTCCCTTTATTTCCTCTCCACAGGAGGAAAAAGGATTCAGTGGAGAGTCACCCAACACGAGTGGATGACACCAGGATCGATGCTGATGATATAGTGGAGAAAATAATGCAGAGTCAGGACTTCACAGATGTCAGCAATACTGAAGGTGAGAGGAGGTCTCAAAGGGGATGTCTTGGCTGTTCCTTTAGCAAGGCTCACAAGCTTTTACAGCCAGATCTGATCTGCTATGGACTCCCTTCCCTTTTGGGGAGCAGTTTGCTTTCAGTGCTTGCTGGGTGTTTCTATGGTAAACAAACAAACCATATGAAGAGCTGCACATCCATTAGCAAACAGCGCTTGCTGCTGTTCTACACAATACAGCAGAGCTCAGACAGAAAGGATGAGAAGGGAAAAACACTGGTTCTTCAGCACGGTGGAAATCAGTTACATCAGCTCTCTGTACCGCTCTAGTGGCCTTCATCCAGGGTCAGCCCAAGGGTATTTATTAAAGTAGGAGAGCACAACTGGAAGGGAAACAGCCCATCTCTGCAAAAGGATGGGAAGAAAGGTGTGTCACAGTGTGCTGGTCATCAGGTCTGAGAGCTTAAAGAGGGGTTTTCTCCACTGCAGTCACATCTGTTCGTAAGAAATATCACTGCATTTGTTTGAATTTTCCAGTTTAGTCCTTTTCATCTTGTTGAGGTTTTTGGTAAGTTTTAAACTTGAGCCCAGGTTATTCATTCATCTTGTTGAGGTTTTTGGTAAGTTTTAAACTTGAGCCCAGGTTATTCATGCTTGTATAGTTACCATTAGTCACCTTAAATCATTGCACATGGCAACACTCTTATCATATGTGAATTTACACCTCACTTAGCCTGAGTTAAAACTAGACTGAATGTAGCCACCTCTCATGGGCAGAACAGGCTGAGCTTCTCCTCCAGTGAGCCTACAAAAGCAGGATGAGGCCCTACATCTCATCCATTCGGATGTGTTTAAGCTGGCCCACAACTTGGATCAATGGAATTGCCTTCAAAGAAGCAGCTGGAGGAGTATCACTGAATTAATGTCCTGCATTTACTCTTCCAAAGCTTAACACTTGTTGATTTGTACATGAGGCTCCCTTTCAGAGCAAGCAGAGGAGTTCCCAAAGGCTCTGTTACTGTGGGAACACTATGTATGCACAGAAACCCACTTGTTTCCATGCTGTGTAATGTGTCTGGGAGGGGAGCACCCGGCAGCCATTGGTACTTCTGGATTTTCATGGTTTACTTCATTTTCTATCCACAGACAGTAACCTGAGGCTGTTTGTGAGCAGAGACGGAACAACTACATTGAGCGGTATTCAGCTGGGAAACAGGTAGGTTTCCAATGGCAGAGGGGCTCCAGAAGGATTGCTTGCCTCTTTCTACCCAGGAAACTTTCACCCTTTGCTACAGGAGAGATTTCTAAATGTCATGTGCTACATGGTGGCTTTATACCCACATTAACACCCCTGGGATCCCTTTGGTGACAGGCTCCAGCTGTGCTGGGTTATGAATGCAGTTCTCAGCTGGAGCTAGGAGACATAATGTGCTCCTAGTTGTTAGATCCAGGAACTGAAGTAAGGAATGAAAGGACAAAATGGTAGAGGTTGGTTCCTGTTTGCTGCTGCGCCCACAGGGAGCTTTGCCTCCTGCTGGCCTGCAGCAAGACTGCAGCATCTGCTTTGTTGTCCCCTTTCCCTGCCTCCTCCATCATCGTTGAGGGCTTGTTCTCTCATGAAAGACTTGAGAATAAACACAGCTTTTTCTTGCTCTTAGTGCAGTGTCTTGGCTGGTTGAGTCTGAATCTTTACAGCACCTTTTGAGGTTAAAAAACCACCCAGACAATGATGGTAACACAAAGATCTGTCAAGTTGGTGACAAATAGGGGAGCACAGCAAAGCCAGGAACACTGGCTCTTTGCGCAGGATACTCCCCCTTTTCCTCTGTCCTTTAGGATTCATGCGTTACACCCAGCTCTTTCAATTGCTCTGGTGTCAGCTTGCCGCGTAGCTGTCTGGTTTGTGTTATGAGCTTTGACTCCTGGCCAGACTGGCTCCTTGTTCTCAGTCTTTGGTGTGGGGTTAGAGGGTGATGTTTGTGAGGGGAGAGCTCAGAATAACAACTTGAAGTGACTGGGGGAAATAACCTGGCTTTCTCCTCTTCTTCCCTGCTGCCTCCCCAGGGTCTCATCTGGAGTTTACGAGCCAGTGGTGATTGAAACCCACTAAATGTGAAGAACAGGGTAGAGCTGCTGGAAACAGGCCCCCTACCCAGTCCGCTGCCACATGGATGCCAACCTTTACCTCTCTTCATGCAGCATTCCAGAAGGGATTTCTCCACACCCCTCCCCATACATTTGCACTGCAGAACTACTCCGAGACCACTCTAGATCATGCACTTTTCCCTGAGTTGGCATTACCCTTCTCCACTTCCCAGTTCTTCCAGTGCCTGCCTTCCCCCTGTTTCTGTTCAGATGTAAGGTGTCTGTTGGGCTTATCCTTAGTCCTAGAGGATGTTGCTCATGTGCATCCCTCACTCCACCCATTCACTTGCAGCAGGGGACTTCTCAGCTTCTGTCTCCCCAAAGCATTGGGTTTATACCACTGTGAACTCTTGAAACCACTGGGGCAGAGGGGGAAACCGTTGTAACCAAACCGAGAGCTGCTTGTGGGTGACACAGTGAAATGGCCACTTGCAGGATGCTTTATCCCCTTGACTCTGCAAGGGAACATCACCTTCCAAGGCAACGGTTTTTACGGAACAAGGTATGCTATGGTGTACACTTCACCTTCCTGCCCTCAAATCCCCAATCATCCTCTTGTCTCATAGGAAACACTTCCCAAAAGTGCATTTCAGAAAACTACCACGATCCAGATGGGAGTTGATAATGGTTAAATGCTAATGCTGTTATACCACTAACTGCATTACACCCTTCCACTGCTGGGCATGGAAGGGCAGTGTTCATCTGTTAGCATTAGCAGGAGCACTTTAGAGGTTCCAGATTTTACCTGGAAGAGGCTTCTACTTGCTGTTCCAGGAGTGTGATCCCTGTTTGCTGCACTGAGCCAGCAAATAGCCACTGTCGGAGCTTGGAATACAAAGCCTCTTTTTTTGTTGTTGTTTTCTTCTTTTTTTGTTGTTATTTTAGGCTCAGGAAGGGAAGTACCCTTCTTGAACTCTGAAAAGAATCTGGCTATCTGATAGCCCTCCCCTGGGCTAGGGCAGGGTGCAGTTGACTGTGGTGGTCTCTCTGTTGTGGTAGTGATTAACAGTTGCCTCTCTTGGCCTGCTCCAGGGAGGGAATTGGTGTTGGTTGGCCTTTCTTGCCCTGTCAGTGGGGATCTGTGCCTGTGCTGGTTCTTTTTGGGGCTGGGGAGAAGCCACTGTCTCTGCCTTCAAAGGTAGGATGGGTGTCTTCTGCTGCATTAGCCATGGCAGCCATTCTTACGTGCTGTGTGGCGAGTGAACTCTTCTGACAAGGCTTCAAACTGTTCTCTGGTTGATCTTTCAATTGTTCCTCTTTGGGTTTGGTTCCTGCTGTTGGTTGATGCTTGAGCTGCCTCTTTTCCTTGCAGTGTGTGGCAGAGATGTCGGTCAGTCCCTTTCAGCTCTCACGTCTTCTCCTGGCAGCTGAACTGCAGGCGAGGATGTAGGCAAAGTCCAGCCAGGGGCTGTGCTTGCAGCCCTTCCTGTACAGAGACTCTCAGCTGAGAAGCTATTTCCTTGTAGTGCCCTTTCCTCTTTTGCCAGTGGACTGTGGTGCACTCGGAGCAGTGGCACCCTCCTGGGCACGGCTGGGGACGTGCCCTCCTCTGACACACGTGTGTGTGTGCGCACACACTTCAGCAAGTAGAAACTTGTCACTGATCACAGTGTTGTTCCAATTCTTAGTTATTGGAAAGCCTTTTCTTAATGGGAAAGCAAAAAGGGTGAGCTGTGGTCTCTGCAGCCACAATGCATGCAGATGAGCTACTGGAAAAGGGAATTCAGCAGAATGAGAAACAAGGAATGAAAGGACCTCGATTTATTGTTTCTGCCCTGCTCACTAAGGATGGCTGCATGGGAGGGTGCTAGGCAGCGTGGCAAAGCTATACAGCTGCTTGCTCTGATTTGACAGTTTCTCTCTTTGAGTCAAGAGGTTTCTGTATTTGGACAGACCACATGCAGGGTATGGATCTTTTTTCACCCTTTCCCTTCAAAGGGAATTAAATTTGGATTAGGGTAAGAAGAGGGGTTACAGACAACACCTTGCTTTGGTTTAATGTAGGGGAGAAGTATCGGATCAGAGAGTCTGTCTAGGACAAAAGCTCTTTCACATTTGCTGGAGGTTCTTAATGGTGATCTCTTCGTTCAGTCTGGGTAGGGTTGGCACTCGCTCGCAGGCGGGTGAGCATCCTGCCCTGCTCCCGGGGAGCTGTGTGTCTGCAGGAAGGGGAGGACCACTCGCTTTTCTCTCTCCCTGGGGCTTTGCCAGAAAGCCAGGCCTGGCCTGACCCTCTGCTCTGGTCAGGGTGAGGGCAGCAGCAGGCTCAGACAGCAATGGGTATTCCACCCTGCCTGCAGAGCTGCTCCATAGCGCAGAGCCCCTGCTGCTCCCCAGGGACCAGCAAAGCCCTTTGGGGGGGAATCAGGTCCAAGCAGGACTTGAAAGGAGCAAACATAAGCCAGGAAAGAGGCCAAAACCCAGCTCACTTGTGCTGCTCTGCTTCTGTTCCCATGGAAAACAATGGCACTGGCTGTCAGAGCAGTTGGAATCCAGGGCTTGCTTCTGGGCTCCATTGGCAAGAGTCAGCTGCTCCGATGTGCTGGCAGCTTGGCCTGTCATGAAATCACCAGTGGGACACACAGAGGGAGGAATCTCTTCCAAGCAAAGCAAAAGGAGAAGCAGTTGAGCTTTCCAGAAAGCTGGTCTCATCTTCCCAGGCTGGCAGAGGCATAACCTGCTCCATTCCATAGCTGTGGCCAACCTGAGCACATCTCTGGCTTCTTCTCCAGCGGCTTGGCACATCACTGCTTGTGGTTTTTGATAACTGTGTCTCATGGGGTGTCTCTTCCTTGTCTCCACATTATTGACTCCACAGATCCTGGTCTTTACGTAGCTTTTTAGCTCTCCTACCCTTGTTTTTGAATTAGAAAGCAGCCCTAGCCATTCAGCCTGGTGCAGCACAGCCAGGGCTGCGGCACCCAGCAGGAGGAAGGAGCA
Source organism: Pezoporus wallicus (assembly GCF_028554395.1). Lineage (NCBI taxonomy): Eukaryota > Metazoa > Chordata > Aves > Psittaciformes > Psittacidae > Pezoporus > Pezoporus wallicus. The sequence continues at coordinate 2,739,589 of NW_026637499.1, forward strand.
GTCTGTTCCTATTCCTGGATCCCACACAGAGCTCCCACTGCAGTGCCCATTGGTGGGCATGGAGGCAGTGGTGCTGGCAGTGGGATCCCTCATCCTGCAGACTCGCTGCCACCTCGGGAAGCTGCATCTCACGAGCACTTTTCTCCTTGTGGCATCGCTTGCCCTCTGTTCCTCAGTGGACTTTGAGCGTTGAAGCAGTGCATCAGTTTCAGACCCAAACCTCTGGTTAGTTTCCTTTTGGGGTTTTCTTTTTTGTTGTGAAGTTTATTGAGGTTTTTTTTTATAAACCCAGCAGGCTGGTGGTTTGTTTTTTTTTTGACTTGCATTATTGTTTCATTGATATTTTATTCCGGGGGGGGGGGGTTTGAAGGGGGAGGATGCTCTTCCCCACATCGTTCCCCTTCTCAGGGGATTCAGAGGTGGCTTAAACTAAAAGGACCTTATTGGCAAGACTCTGCATCCCTATGGTCTGTGATGCTGGTGAGCAGGGCTGCTCCTGCCTGGCTGATCCAGAGTGCAGAGCTGGCCTCTGCTTTGGACTGGGGGCCAGGTGAGATGTGTGGGCTCTGCTCAGCCAGTTCCTGGACCTTTAGCTGGTGAAAGCCCATTGCAAAGAGTTGGGAAATTCAATGTAACTTTTTTGTTTTACTAACTTTCTTTTCTTTTTAAACCAATCTAAACTGAGTGAATGTCTGTAAGAATAGGCTTAGCTGTGACTTGGTGAAGGAGATGGCTTTCAATTGGAAATTGTGATAGGGAGGGAAAAGAAAAGGGGGGAGAAGGATGTTGTTCCTCCATCATCTTTTGTATGGTCAGCACTTTAAATGGGGGCCCTCGTGCTGTCCTGACCCTCGGGCAGCAGGCACGTGATCTCTCCCCCTCCTCATCCTCCTTACAAATAAGACCCTTTTTAACGCTTGCTTCAGTTTATAGAGGGTCCCAAGCCCTGCAGAGCACCCGTTTCAGTCTCATCTTCGTAGGAGGGGGGTGACTTATTTATTGTTGTCGTCGCTGTTTTCTTTTGAACCCTCTGGCACCTGCAGCTGGACTCTGCACGTGCAACGTGTTGTGAACCTCTGGGAAAACCTCACTCCAGGTACGCTTAGAGCACGTAGGTTAAAACACCCCTCCTGGAGAGGGGGACCCCTCCTCCTTTGCTCCCCTCCTCACTGCCTTACCCGGGAGCTGCAGATTCACCCTCCTTTACCCCATCACCTCTTGCTCCGGTGACGGCCCTGTGGACAAGGCTGGTCCCCAAGGAGCAAGGACCTACAAGCGCTGCCTGGTCGCAGGCGTTTGTCCTTAAAGAGCCACTTCCTGGCTGGGGTGTGAGCCCCAAATTCCCCCTCGCTTCTCTCCCGAGCCTGATGCCCTCTCCATGTTGCATCGCCCCTGCCCCATCAGGAAGGGAGCGGACGTGGAAAACTGGGAAGTAACAAGGAATTTGGATGCAGCTGAGCCTCAGAACTTGTCTCAAACATAAGGAATAATGATAGAGCCCGTATTTTTGTGGGGGGAAAGGGGAGATATTGGTTTATTTTCTTGGAAGCCAATGGAGCTCGGTGCTGTTCAGCGGAGGCGCGCACTTGATTTCTATCAGATTCTATAGAGAGATGGCTGATATTTTTGGAAAGGGAATGAATGGGTCTATGCAAACTTCCAAAATGGCTTGAAAATAAGAAAAAGAGATAGTTTAACATTTTTTTACTTTGAAATCTAAAGAGAAAAAAACTCTAACTTTGTTTCTTAAAGTGCGTTTAGAAAGAGAAGCTACTTCCACTGCTCTATTTTGATGATGATGATGATGATTCTTGGAGAGTTTGGGCTGGAGGGAATGACTATTTTTCACCATTTTTATCTTGCTCCTCTAGTTTTGGGGTTTGTTTCTTTGTGTTGTTTTTTTTTTCTAACGGAATGCTGTGCCGTCTTTGATTCAACAGAGATCGTGTTTGTATTTTCTGTATCTGGTTCCTAACGTAGAGAAATAACAAATATATGAGGAAAATCAATATAATGTCAAATGTTGTTATGGTTTGGGGGGGAATAAAGGGGTTTTGGTACTTCACACTGCTTCTGCTCCCTTTGTTTCTTGCTTTAAATATACCCCAGTATCTGCTAAGGAAGCAGAAGGGGGAAGTTAGGGCTGGTTGGGATCGGGTTTGGCTTTGCTTTCCACCATCCCCTTGGTGATTGGGATACAGGACCCGAGTACCTCGGGTGTTGGAGCTGGGTTTGAGCCCTTGGGGTCCATAGACGACACCAGCACAACGCGTTGCTGAGGGAGGCGCTCCTCTCCCGTCGCTGACCCCGCTGTAAGCGGGTACCACGGGGAGGCAGCGCAGCGGGAGGTTTCGTTCCGCGCCCCGGGGCGCCGTGAGGGGAACCGGGCCCTGCCGGGGGAACCGGGTCACCTTCAGCGCCCTCCTCTTCGTTTACTACACGCTCTGGATCATCGTACTGGTACGGGGCTCCTGGCGGCTACAACCCAGGCTCTTCACCCCCTCACGGTGTTTGCCCGGGCCCTGCTTAGGTGCTGATGTGTTCCTGTGGGGCTCTGCTTGCCAGCTTCCTGGTTCGGGGCAAGACCAAGCTTCAGTCACGCTGCCTGCCCTGCTGCTCTAAACCAGGCTGACCCAGCCAGGGTAAGATCCAAAGCTCATGTGAGCTGTCAGCTGAAGCCTGGTCCCTCTAGAGGTGATGCTGGTGGTGTCTGCTTTTGTAGTCCCCTGGATTGCTGACTCTAAAGGGAATTAAAAGTGGTAAATAGGGAAAGAGATCACTCTTACCGAGAGCTTGATAGGGAGAAGAGTTTGGGCAGGGAAGAGATTCAGAGCAGCCCTGTGGAGAAGGCCTTGGGGGTGGTGGTCAATGGGAAACTTAACATGAGCCAGCTTCAGTGTGCGCTCGCAGCCCAGAAAGCAACCGTATCCTGGGCTGCATCAAAAGGAGCGTGACCAGCAGGTCGAAGGAGGTGATCCTGCCCCTCTACTCTGCTCTCATGAGACCTCACCTGGAGCATTGTGTGCAGTTCTGGTGTCCTCAACATAAAAAGGACATGGAACTGTTGGAACAAGTCCAGAGAAGGGCCACGAGGATGATCGGGGGCTGGAGCACCTCGCGTATGAAGACAGCTGAGGAAGTTGGGGCTGTTCAGCCTGGAGAAGAGAAGGCTGCGTGGAGACCTCATAGCAGCCTTCCAGTATCTGAAGGGGGCCTATAGGGATGCTGGGGAGGGACTCTTCATTAGGGACTGTAGTGATAGGACAAGGGGTAACGGGTTAAAACTTAAACAGGGGAAGTTTAGATTGGATATAAGGAGGAAATTCTTTCCTGTGAGGGTGGTGAGGCACTGGAATGGGTTGCCCAGGGAGGTTGTGAATGCTCCATCCCTGGGGGTGTTCAAGGCCAGGTTGGACAGAGCCTTGGGTGCCATGGTTTTAGTGTGAGGTGTCCCTGCCCATGGCAGGCGGGTTGGAACTGGATGATCTTAAGGTCCTTTCCAACCCTAACTATTCTATGATTCTATGAATGCAGAGCTCTGGAAAAGTGTTTCTGAGCCTGATAGGTTTGTCCATTTCAGGGTCATTAGAATCAGGGAACACCAGGTTGGACCTCAAGGATCATCTGGTCCAACCTCATGAATGATTTTCTTCCTGGAAAGAAACATCTTGTGAGCTTTCCATGTACGTGAGGCCTGGTGCAGCCCTGGCTGATGGCTCCTGGCAGCTTCCCCTCCAACCCCCGACCGGTTTGAGTTCCCTCCTGCCCCTGCTTGCTCTGTTCCCGCTGTGTTTGTGCTGTTGGACGCTGCCGCGCAGGAATCCTTACACTGCTCTCTAGTGTCCAAAGCCTTCCAGTGGATCCTGGCAGGATCACCACGAAGCAGAGCCAGGATCAGCTTCTCCTTTCTGCAGGGCAGAGAGCCCTGGGGTTCACTGTGCTCAGCACCGAGCAGGATGGCAGCTGAGCCCAGCCTGGGGTTTTATGGGCCTCATATCCCTGCCCCTTGTCATCTGCTGAACGCTGCAGCCTCCTCAGCCACATCCTGGTCTGGCAGCCCTATTTTTAGCTATCTCCTGCTTGGTATTTCCATCCTGCTTTGGAAACCACGAGGCTGCAGGTGCTGGGGCATGGGCCTGGTGCTGTGCCACCTCCTGACAGCCCTCTCTGTGCCCTGCAGCCCTTCATCGACAGCGACCACAGCATCCACCAGTACTTCTTGCCCAGGGAGTACGCGGTTCTCATCCCCGTGGTGGCCGGGCTGCTGCTGCTGCTCTTTATAGGTGAGTGTCATTCCTCTTGTTCTAATTAGAAGCTTCTAAATTAGGAAGAGGGAAGAGGGTTGCTTGGGGCCTCTGTGACACTTGTGCCATGCTCCCTGTGGCCACTGCTGCAGCACAGGCTCTGGGGGCTGGTGTTTGGGTGTAACGTGGGCTGTTTGAGGCCCTGCACAGAGGAGTTGTCTCACTCACGCTGCTCGGGGCCCGTTTCTCACTGCAGTGGGATTCAAAGCACCTGTAATCAGACACTTCCTGTCCCAATCTGTTCTCTTTCTCACTGCAGGTGTTTTTATAACGGTTGTGATGTGGAAAAACAGGAAGCCTGTCAAGAAATTGGACTGAAGGGGGGTGAGAAGGCGCCAGAGCCAAGAAAAGACTTTGCCTGCAGCCCCGAGCAGGCAGCGCTCAGCACCAAACCCTCCTTCCTGCAGAGACAAACCCGTTTACACCGTGCTGACCAAGGGAACCAAACCTGACATTCAGGGCTCATTGAGAGAGGGACCAGAGAGCCCTGCTGTGAGGGACCTGCTCCAAACTGGGGCTGTGCTCTGGGCTGCAGTGGCTGGGGACCAACCTCCACCCTCTGCTCAGCCTCTGGGTGATCCTTGCCTGCTGCTCTTGTTGTGTCCAGTGTGTTCCTCCTGTGTCCTTATTAAATGTTCACGTATGATTTGTGGGGGTTTCTCAGTGGTGTTTGAGAGGAAAGAAATGAGACTTTGGGCTTGGAAAAGGCAAGTTTGTATTCTCCATTTGCCTGCTGGAGGAGCTCATCATAGAATCAGAGAAGGTTTGGGGTGAAAGGGAGCTTAAAGCCCATCCAGCTCCAACCCCGTGCCACAAGCAGGGACACCTTCCACTAGAGCAGCTTGCTCAAGTCCAATCTGACCTCTCTGAAGAGGAACCCTTGTGTGGCATGTGAGCACTGGGAAACATCAGACATGGAAACACCCTGACTGGGTGGCCTGGGCATACCCAGCCTTGTGCCATGGGGCAGCTCCAGCAAGGGGAGGGCAGGATTGGGGTGCTCTGATCCTTCCCACATGGACTGAGAGCTTCCCCTACGAGGCAGCAGCGTGTCCCGTCACCTCCGGTCCTGCCCAGGGGTGATGCTGGTGGCTCGGGGTGCCTTGGGCTGAGCCTGGCAGTGGTTTAAACCCATGTGCGTGGTCCAGAGGCTCGGCTCCGGATGGAGGTTTGTCCGCAGCTCCTGCAGAGCCTGCCAGGCCTCCATCCACCCCTCTTGCCTTGCCTCAGTGTTGGTGCTGCTCCACAGGGTGAGAAACCCTTCCCGGCCCCTCTGCACCCGGACATGGCTCAACCCAGCCCATGAGGGCGGGTGTGAGCTGGGGCAGGAGGAGGCCAAAGGGTGGAAGATGGGGTCGTGTCTGCCCACAGTCGGGTTTGCCCCAGGCGCTGCCTCCTGCGTCAGAGCCCCGCAGTGTCCCTGTCACCTCATCTCTAATCCTGCTCCAAGCGTGCCAAGGGCAGGGCTGGGAGCAGTTTTGAGGCTACTTCTCATGTTTCCTTGTCAACAAGGGGAGGATACAAAGTCCAGCACCCACCCCTGGGCAACAGGCACCTCGCCTCGGGAGCGCTTCGCGTAGTCCGGGGGCAAGAAGGGGCGGCCCTTTGGGGGCATCAGGTGGGGACTGGGAACCAAGGGGCTGCTGGTTTGAGCTGCTCTGGATCCCCTCGGTCCCAGCGTCCGGCGTGGTTGGGAGCTGATGGTGCACGGAGGTGAGAAGGGGGCTTGGGGACGCGGGGGGGTCACAGCAGGGACCCCAAGCGAGGGCAGAGGAGGTGCAGAGGGAAACGGGTACCGGGGATGGGCACTGGGGTCCATAGCTGGGTTGTTGGGGCCGGTGCACAGGGGATGGCTCCGGGTCGGTACCAGGGTACGTGCGGCGCTGCCCTCGGTGCGGGGTCGGTCCCGGCTCACCGCGGCCGGGTCCCGGTGCCGGTGCCGGTGCCGGAGGCGGTGCTGGGCTGCAGGGCGGAGGGGGGGGGCGGTCCCGGTGCCGGCAGTGCCCGCTCGGCCCCGCCCCGGCGCTGCCCCGCGGGATGCGGGACCCGGCGGCCGCGGCCCTGGGGGCCGGGGAGCGGCGGCGCCGCGGGGGCTCCCGGCGCGGTGAGTGCGGCCCGGACCGGGGAAGGGATGGGGGGACCTCGGGGGGGGAACCTCGGGTTTTGGGGTGCCGGGGATGGGCGTCCCCGGTGCTGAGCCCGCTCTGTGCGCAGGGAGCGAGCCGCGACCCTCCTGGTGACCCCGGGCCCCACGGTGCCCCCCGAGCATGAAGACCCTGGTGAGTACCCGCAGGGGCGGCGGGACCCGACGGCACCGGCGGGGAAGGAGCCCGGGTGAGCCGCGGACCCCGCAGGCAGCAGCGAGCCCCTGAGCGCGGCCCTCGGCCGGTGCTGCCTGCAGGAAGTGAGCTCGGTGCAGGCACCCAGCGCTCCCCCTGCGCCCCACGCCCATCGCCGTGGGGTCTGCTCCTGTGCACGGCCCCGTGGAGCCCCCGGCATCCAGCGCACATGGCCGGGCCCGCAGGAACCTTCCTTCTCCCGCTCTGCTCCAGGCCCGGCTCTTCCTGTCGCTGGTGTGCGCGGCGCTGGGTGCTGTGCTCTACGTCCTGCTGTGCAACCAAGCGTGCCCGCGGGCCTGCTGCCGGCCCCCGGCACAGTGGGGCAGCCCCACAGCATCCACTGGCCCCCGCTTGCAGGGGTACAGCCGCGTCCCTGATGGGAAGGTGAGCGGGGATGGGGCAGCTCGGCCCGACCGTGCCTCAGTTTCCCCTTCCTTAATGAGGGCGGAAGGGGCTACAGGAGCCAATGGGGAGCCAATGGGTTCATCTCCCCACAGCCACTGGAGCGGGCCCTGTGCCGCCGCTGCGCCGTGGTCTCCAGCTCGGGGCAGATGCTGGGCTCACGCCTGGGCCAGGCCATCGATGGGCAGGAGTGCGTCCTGCGCATGAACCACGCGCCCACCGCCGGCTACGAGGAGGACGTGGGCAGCCGCAGCACCGTCCGCGTGGTATCGCACACCAGCGTCCCCCTGCTCCTGAGGAACCAGCGCTACTTCTTCCAGCAGTGCCAGGACACCCTGTACATCATCTGGGGGCCGGCGAGGAAGATGAGCAGGGAGAAGGGGGGTTCGACCTACCAGGCGCTGCTGAAGGTGATGCAGATGTACCCGCACCTGCAGATCTACACCCTGACCGATGAGAAGATGGCCTATTGCGACGACATCTTCCAGAATGAGACGGGCAAGAACAGGTACCACCACCTCCCACAGAGACCCCATTGGGTTCCCCCCACCATAGCACCAGTGTCGTCCCCCCTCCCCATCAGACACCCGTATCCCAGCTGGGCTGGTAGCCCTACCGCACCCGCTCATCGTGGTGCTTTGCAGGATGAAGTCCGGCTCCTTCCTGAGCACGGGGTGGTTCACCATGATCCTGGCCATGGAGCTCTGCGAGCGGATCTGCGTCTTCGGCATGGTCAGCGACAGCTACTGCAGGTACGTGGGGAGCAGCGGGCGCGGGGTGACCCAGCGTCCCCCCGAGTCCCACACACACACACACATCCCCTCGCAACAGGGAGAAGAACCACTCGAGCGTGCCCTACCACTACTTCGAGCAGGGCCAGCTGGACGAGTGCAGGATGTACCTGGTGCACGAGCGAGCCCAGCGCGCCGGGCACCGCTTCATCACCGAGAAAACCATCTTCTCCCGCTGGGCCAAGAGGAAGAACATCACCTTCACCCACCCGTCCTGGGCCAGCGGATAGGGCGTGAGCCATGGGGCGAGGCAGCATCCTGCAGTGACATGCCTTGGCTGCACCGGTGCCGCTACAGCAGCAGGGCCGGTTCCTCCAGCTGCTGGGTGGGCTGGGACCCTCCCCATGTTGGTGTCCATGAGCTGGACCCGTAGAGCCCCACTGGCACCAAGCACCTCTCTGATGGACCCAATGCGACCGCAGAGGGTTTCCACCTGCTCTGCTGGGGTGAATATTTAATGCAGGATGGAACATTCACGCTGCTGGGCTCCAGCGTGACAGCAGCAGAGCTCGGGGCCATGAGCCTCTGACTCTCCCAGGGATGGAGCTCCTTGCCCCACTGATTCCCTGATTCCTGGTGCTTGATGGGGGAGCGCAGGGCTTCCCCATCCTGATACCTTCTGCTGCTCTGCGCCGGGGCAGGTCCCTGTGGTCCCCTGCATCCCCTTAACTGGGATGCCCTGGGGTCATACACAGCTCAGGGGGGGCTTCACGTTGCCTCGTCACAAGTGCCCTTGGATTCAGACCAAAGCAAACGTGGCCATTAAATGCAGTTTTAACTCGATGGTGCCTTGTGCTGTGCCCCTTAGGGCTGCGGGACGTGGGGACAGGGGACAGCAGCTGCTCTCCGTGCTGCCAGCATCCTGCTCCCCTGCCAGGCTATAAATAAGGTGGTGAGGGGGTAGAGCTGAGCCTGAGCACGGAGGAAGGAGCCGAAAGCCGACGGTGGAGAGCATTTGGGAACCAGCAGCTGCGTCCCAACCAGGTCCCTGCGAGATGGGCGCTGAGCTGGGGTGGATTCTGTGCTGGGTCCAGGCTGATCTTTGCCCTGCAGGGAGGGCGTTTGTGGAGGCCTGGGTCATGCCAGGACCCGGCGTGCGCGGCCCTGACCCCGGCTGCAGCTCTTGGAACCCTTAACAGATGCCACGCGTTTGGGTGGGCCTGGAGGTGTCGGGGGAGGCAGGAGGAGGGCAGAGGGAGCCGCGTTCACCCCCGTTTCAGCAGGGGTCGAGTGAGGCGCGAGTCACCTGGAGATGCTGCCAGGACAGGGAGCCACAGGCGAGGGTGAACCAAGAGCCCGTGGGGCTCTGCCCCATTGCCACACCCGCACACAGGGAAGGGCCCCGCTAGCGCAGCCGAGCCGAGATCCCCCCCCGAACAGGGCCTGCAGGTCCCGGTCAGCGCCCTCCCCGCCACACCACATCCCCGGAGCGCGATGGGGGAGGCGGCGGCATCCCAACAATGCGGCCCGGACGCCACGTGCTGCTCTGGTGCCCGCCCCGGTGCCCTCGGGGGTGGGACGGGTCAGACCGCAGGGGCGGGAGCAAGCCCCGGCCTGCACCGTCGGGGCCCGGCGCGGGGAGGGCGGCGCTAGGACCCCCGCGGAGCTCCACATCTTGGCGGGCGGCGCTAGGACCCTTGCGGCTGTCTCCGTCTCGGGCGGGCGGCGCTAGGACCCTGCGTTGGTCCTCGGTTCCGGCCCAGGCGGCAGCCGCATCAGCATCACCGGCACCGGCATCACCGGCACCGGCATCACCGGTACCGGCATCACCGGTACCGGCACCGATAGCAGCAGCATTGCGGCGCACTGCGGAGCGGAGCCGTCGGTGGATACGTTGCGTCCTCTCCGGGCCCGTTTAGCCGGTGCAGGGGTGGAACGGCTCCGGTGCACGGTAAATTGGGGGGGGGGGGGGGGGTATGGAGGGCGGACGGGCCCCGGTCTGCGCGGTTCCTGCAAAGCGGGACTGCCGGGGGACGGCTGCACCCTTGGGTGCGGAGATGTGGGGGGAGCACTGGGAAGCGGGGGAGGATTCGCATTCCGGGGCGGGTTTTCCCTTCCCGGGCATCAGCAGGGATCGCATCCGGGGCTGGGGGATCCGTGCACGTTGTGAGTGCAGCGGGGTTTGCACCGGGCGGGAGCGGGTCTGGATCAGCCCTTTCCCGGCAGAGCCGCGATGTGAGCCCGGGGCAGCGGTGGAACCGGACCTCCCCCTGCCCGCAACATCCCGCATCCCCTGCGGGGCCCGAGGAGGAGATGACGCCCCCCCCGCGCCGTGCGCTGCCCGCCGCAGATGAGACCCCTCGACCAAGTAAGGCCCGATGTGGGGTCCCCGATGTGGGGTCCCCCATGGCCAGAGCACTGCGGAGATGCAGGTGCAGGGGCCCCGGTGCTGCCCCCTGCAACCTGTGCACGTCGGGGCTCCTCTGCACCAGCACGCCAAGGCTGTCCCCGGTTGGAACCTTCCCGTCCATCCACAGCGGCCCTGAGAGCCCTGCGGGGCCCCTGGGGTTGGAGCCAGGAGCTGCTGCATCATTTTCCATCCCTGCTCCCCCCCCCCCCCCCCCCAGGGCAATTACTGAAGAGGCTTCAATTTGGTTTTAATTCCTCATTGCTCCCAGCAGCTGTGCCTCAGTAACCAGGACCTGACAGGATAAACTGGGTCAGTCCATTGCTGCGAGCTCGGGCGAGGGGAGGTCGGAGCAGGACCCCCCCCAGGGGTGAGCACCCTGGGGCTGGAGAGGTCGCTGCTGGCTCTGTTTGGATTGAGCCCATGCGTGAGCTGGGCTGGGCAGGTCTCAGTTCCTCCCCACCGCGGTCTGAGACTCCCTGGTGCTTGGTTTAATGGGATTTACCACGCAAGCACCGGGTTTACCCACGCTGACCCATGGGTTTGAGTGGCTTCGGGCCTGCCGGCGGGGGATAATCCATCCCTGGATCCCAGCCCGCTGCAGGGATCTCCCTGGCATGAGCTGTGGCCACGCTGAGCTCCTCCACACCACTGATCCCATTGGCATTCCCTTCCCCATATCAGTGCTGGGGTGTCCCACTGGGTACCCATCGCGGGCTGCTTGGTGGCTCATCCCGTACCCCCGCCGTCCCAAGCGAGGTGGCAAGTGGCCAGTGCAGGGGGTGACCGTGTGCCTTGCAGGTGCTCGCGGGACACTGGCGGTCGCAGTGCACTGAGGCCGGCACAAAGACATGAGTGGCAGCACGGTGAGTGCCGGAGCATGTCCCCATGGACACCGGGAGTCTCCCTGCGGACACTGGAGGTGCCGCGGGGAGCAGGGCTGGGGGCAGCGGCTGATGCTCTCCCCCTGCCCGCAGAGCCATCGCGCCGCCGCCCTGGGGGTCCTCTTTGCCCTGATCATGTTGCTGATCATCTACAGCTCCGGCAATGGGAGCGAGGTGTTCCCCTACAGCCGCCTGCGGGGCAGAGCCCGCCGGCCCCCCGACCTCAAGAAGTGGGGGGTGAAAAGCGGGTACCTGCCCGTGTGTGGGAACAAGGTACGAGCTGCGGGGCAGGGTGACATCCACAGCGATGCCTTGCCCCCTGCCCAGCTCCATCCCTCCCTGCTGGGCTGTGCTGACACCCGGTGTTTGTCATCACCAGACCCTCGCTGCCCGCTGCCGCCAGTGCGTCATTGTCACCAGCTCCAGCCACCTCCTGGGTACCCGCCTGGGCACGGCCATCGATGGGGCCGAATGCACCATCCGCATGAACGACGCTCCCACCACCGGCTACGAGGCCGACGTGGGCAACAAGACCACCTTCCGCGTGGTGGCCCACTCCAGCCTCTACCGCGTGCTCAAGCGGCCCCAGGAGTTCGTCAACAAGACCCCCGAGACCATCTTCATCTTCTGGGGGCCGCCCGCCAAGATGCAGAAGAGCCTCCTGAAGATCATCCAGCGCGTCAGCACCTCCTTCCCCAACATGACCGCCTACGTGGTCTCCCCCGGCCGCATGAAGCAGTTCGATGAGCTGTTCCGGGGGGAGACAGGGAAGGACAGGTACCTCGGAGCCACCTCCGGCGCCGCATCCCCACTTTTAGCATGTCCCCGGGGTGGAGCTGGCTCTTGGGGCTGCTCCACGGGGTTGGGGCAAGTTGGGGTCTGTATCCCCATCACCTCCCCGCTGTTGTCCCCATGGTGCTTGTGCCCCCCCCCCCAGGGAGAAGTCGCGGTCGTGGCTGAGCACGGGCTGGTTCACCATGGTGATCGCGGTGGAGCTCTGCGATGCCGTCCATGTCTACGGCATGGTGCCACCCAACTACTGCGGGTGAGGAGACCCCCGAGCCCTTATCCCAGCCCCGTGTCCCCACCGTGGGGCTCACCCCATGCTTTTCCCCCCTCCTTCCAACCCGCAGCCGCCGGCCCCCGCCGCGCCGCCTGCCCTACCACTACTATGAGCCGAAGGGCCCCGATGAGTGCACGACCTACATCCACAACGAGCGGAGCCGCAAGGGCAACCACCACCGCTTCATCACCGAGAAGAGGGTCTTCTCCAGCTGGGCCGGCCTCTACAACATCACCTTCTCCCACCCCACGTGGCCCTAGGGGCTGCCTCTGGAGCTGGGATGGATGAGGGTTCCCCTGCATCCCGTTTGGAGCAGTTGGAGCCAGGCATCGGGTGCCTCTTAAGGGGCCGTTGCCTCTGTTCACGGTGGCTCCTCGCACTGGGATGTGTTGGGGTTTGAGCTGGGTTTTGGGGTGAGTGCGGGGTTTGGGGTGTTCCCCCCCCCCCATGGACATGGAGGTGAGATCCTGCCTGGTCCTGTGAGAACACAGGAGGGATTTGAGGTCCCTTTGGGGCTGCATCACTTTAGGGGCCACCACAGAGACTGTTTCAAGGGGGACGGGACCCTCTTGATGCTCAGCCCCTCTCTGCCACCCCCATCACCCCAGTCCTGTTCCACCACATCCTCCCCTCAGCAGCACCCCGCAGTTTTCAGTGGGACCCTGTGGGGGTGACACTGCCACCATGGGTGCCCCAGCACCCCACAGCCACCCCCCAGAACTGCTGCCCCCCACACTGCCAAAACCTTTTCTATTGGAGCAATGGGATTTGGGGGGGGGGGGGGGGGGGGGGTGTTTTGTTCCTCCTCATCCCAGGGTTTGTATTTGGGGTTCCCAGCCAAAGGAGTGAGCAGGGTCCTCATTGTTTAATAACCCTTTGGAAGTGGCACAGGGTGCAGCACCCTCAGCACCCCCAGCCAGAGGAGGATTTGTTCATTTCCCATCAGCAGAGCACTGAGTGGAAAGCAGCTCGATGCAGCGAGCTTGGGTGCTGTGCTCTGTGCCCCGGGTTCCCCTTGGCTGTGCCCCATCTGCGCTGGGGCTTTGGCGGACGCGGTGCCAGGGGAAGCCGTTCGGCACCCGTGTTTTGTAGGGGTTTGTACAGGAATAAACATCGCTGCAGTCTCTTGCCTTGGGCCCTGGCTCCGGGATGGGTGTTTGGGGCTGGGCAGTTGGGTGCTGGTGGGGCCGTCACAGGGGTCCTCAGACCCCCAACCCACAGCGATGCTGGCTCTGGGCACTTGGGAGGGTGCAGGAATGAGACCCATAGGGACCCATGTCCAGCGTCCAGCTGACCCCAGCTATGAGCCATCCCTTCCAGTGCCCTGCCTGGAGCGGGGGACGGCTGAGATCCCCCCAACTCGTGTCACACCCCAGCGAGGGGGTGCAGGGGGTCTCTGCAGCCACGGAGGAGGAGGAGGATGAAGAAAGGCAAGTAAGGGCACTGCACCCCTGGGGCTCCCCTTCTCATTGGCAGGATGCGGGTGGTAACCAGGGTGCTGTGGCGGGATGGGGACCAGGATAGGGATGAGGTGCCAGAAGAGGCACAGGATGGACCCCGGCGATGCCCCAGTGTCCCCAAACCCACCGGGGTCGATGTTTCCCCCCGCAGATGGGGAAACTGAGGCATTGGGGGGGGGGGGGTCTGCGCATCACAGCCCCCGGTGCTGCAGGTCCGCACCCCTTCCCATAGCCCCCTATAGCCCCCCATAGCCCCCGCTGGCCGCTGTCGGACCCCGAGGACCGCATCAATGCCGCGGGAGAGGGAGGGGGGGGCCCGGCTCTGCCCGTCGCTGCCCGCGGCTGCCCGGGCCCGCTCCCGGCGTGCAGCGCGGCGCCGCGGTCTATATATAGCGGTACCGGAGCCGGCAGGACCGGAGCCGCTGCCCCCGCCCGGCCCCGCAGAGGTCAGTGCGTGCCCCCCATCCCCGGACCCGAGCCTGCCATGGGGGGGGGGGGCACTGCGGCACCGGCGCTAGAGCGGGCCCCGGTGCCCGGGGATGCTGTGCCCGGACGGGACCTGCCCCCGGGAGGGGGTTGCAGGAACGGGGGGGGCAGCGCAGGGGATGCTGGGGGGTTGCATGGGTGCGAGGGGGGCTTGCATGGGTGCTGGAGCTATTGCTTGGATGGGGGGCTTGCATGGGTGCTGGAGGCATTGCATGGGTGCTGGGGAGGCTTGCATGGGTGCTGGAGGTATTGCATGGGTGCTGGGGGGACTTGCATGGGTGCTGGAGCCATTGCATGGGTGCTGGGGGGCTTGCATGGGTGCTGGGGGGGCTTGCATGGGTGCGGGGGGGGCTTGCATGGGTGCTGGAGCTATTGCATGGGTGCTGGAGCGATTGCATGGGTGCTGGGGGGGCTTGCATGGGTGCTGGAGGCATTGCATGGGTGCTGGAGGCATTGCATGGGTGCTGGGGGGGCTTGCATGGGTGCTGGAGGCATTGCATGGGTGCTGGGGAGGCTTGCATGGGTGCTGGAGGTATTGCATGGGTGCTGGGGGGACTTGCATGGGTGCTGGAGCCATTGCATGGGTGCTGGGGGGGGCTTGCATGGGTGCTGGAGCTATTGCATGGGTGCTGGGGGGGCTTGCATGGGTGCTGGAGGCATTGCATGGGTGCGGGGGGGCTTGCATGGGTGCTGGAGCTATTGCTTGGATGGGGGGCTTGCATGGGTGCTGGAGGCATTGCATGGGTGCTGGGGGGCTTGCATGGGTGCTGGAGCTATTGCTTGAATGGGGGGGCTTGCATGGGTGCTGGGGGGGCTTGCATGGGTGCTGGGGGGCTTGCATGGGTGCTGGAGCTATTGCTTGGATGGGGGGGCTTGCATGGGTGCTGGAGCCATTGCATGGGTGCTGGAGCCATTGCATGGGTGCGGGGGGGGCTTGCATGGGTGCTGGAGCCATTGCATGGGTGCTGGGGGGGGCTTGCATGGGTGCTGGGGGGCTTGCATGGGTGCTGGAGGTATTGCATGGGTGCTGGGGGGCTTGCATGGGTGCTGGAGGTATTGCTTGGATGGGGGGGGCTTGCATGGGTGCTGGAGGTATTGCATGGGTGCTGGAGGTATTGCATGGGTGCAGGGGGGCTTCAGTGGGTGCTGGAGCTATTGCTTGGATGGTGGTGGGGCTTTCAAGGGTGCTGGAGCCATTGCATGGTGCTGGGGGGGCTTTCAGGGGTGCTGGAAGGCTTGCACAGGTGCTGGGGGTCTTGTATGGGTATTGGGGTCTAATAAGGGTGCTGGGTCTATTGCATGGGTGCTGAGGGCTTGCATGGGTGCTGGAGCAGCCCAGTCCTGGGCCTTGGGGTCCCAGGGAGGCAGGAGCTGGGTGCTGATGGGAGGGGGTGGGTGCTGGGTGTGAGGCAGGGCTGTGTTGGAACTGGTGTTGGGCTGAGATTGATGGGAGCACCCCGGGGTGCCTCCTGCAATGGGCTGTGTTGGGGTGTCCTGGGCCGTGTTTCACACCCCCATCCAGACCCCCCCGGCCCAGCACCTATTCGGGACCACATCACCCTCACCCTGCACCCATGGGCTCAGCGCCGCGCTGGATCAAGCCCTGAGCCCCCACTGAGCACCAGGGCTGCCCCCAGCCCCTATGGCCCCACCAAGGTCGGTGCTCAGCACCCTCCACAATAGGGAACCCCGGGGGTCCTGCACCCCCCCCAGCCCCATGCCAGGGCCCGCAGCGGGACGTGACCCGGTGCCGGTTTCATCCCGGCCATACTTAGCCTCTGCCCTTTCCCGCTGTAAGATGACCTTGTTGGGCTGCCCGATCCCAGCTCCTCATCCAGCCGGTTTGGGGTGACGCTGTGGCCAAGCAGGCCGGGTGCCGCGGGGCTGGGTGCGGGCAGGCAGGGTGGCCACCCCCCTGTCCGAGGTGATGGGGTGCAATGGGGCACTTCCAGACACCCCCCCCCCCATAGAAACCATTGCTCTGGGGGCGTGCTGTGTCCATCACTCGTGTCCTGGTGATGCCGGGGAGCCCAGGTGGGGTCCTGGGCGCTCTGGGCCCTGGGATGCGGTCAGGGCAGGGGAGGAAGCCGGTAACGTCACCGCGCGTCAGCCGGCACAGGGAAGCCCTCACCGCAGCCGGATGCGGCAGGTGCCGGGAGCCAGGTAGGTGATGGATGTGGGAGCAGAGCTCCCTGTCTGCGGGCGAAGGCTGAGGTCAGGGCACCCTCCCTGCTGGTGCTGGGGCAGAAAACCTGGCCCCCACCTTGGCCGTGGAGCTGGGCAGCAGGGTGGCAGGGAAAGGAGACCCCTGGTCTCCCTAGATGGGGACCTGCGTGTCCCCAGTGCTCTGAGTTGCTCATCCTCCTCTTCTTCCCTTGCAGCCTGAAGTGCTCCTGTGCCTGGACCACAACAGCATGTCGACAGGTGAGTGACTGTCGCCTCTGCATCCTTCCCCTCTGTATCCATCTGCTTTACATCTGTCCTCTCCAACCCCTGTTGCATCCATCCCGTTGTCCCCACCGTCGCCTTTACTGCCATCCCCCTGCCTCCGTTCCCTTGGTCCCTCCTGCATCCATCTCCTCGGTACCCTCCTGCATCCACCCGCCCTGCATCCATCCCCTCGGTCCCTCTTGCATCCATCCCCTCGGTCCCTCTTGCATCCATCCCTCGGTTCCTCTTGCATCCATCCCCTCTGCATGCCCACATCCCCCTGTATCCATCCCCTCCACCTCCCAGGTATTCGCTCCCTCTACCCACATCTCTTCAATCCCCTTTGAGCCCATCCCATTTGTCCCTTTCACCCCTCCCTTATACCCTTCCCTGTGTCCCCTCCTTGCCTCCCTCCCCTCTGTCCACCCCATGTCCCTCCAGCCCTCTACGTGCCCCACATCCCCTCAGTATGTCCCTGCCAGCCACTTGGCTCGGTCCCCAGCCCCGGGGAGCGCCGGGTGCCGGAGGAGCTGTAATTCCATCCGCCTGTAATCAGGAGATGGGAAAGTGTCCCCAAAGTGTCTCGCCTTTATTTTTAGCCCTGCCTCCCCCTGGCATCGCCCTGCACCCTGGCCAGGTCCTGCAGGAGGTGGAGCCCTGCTCCTGGGTGCTGGCAGGGGACAAGGGTGGGTTTGTGCCACAAGGTCCGTGGACCAGTGATGGGGGTCAGGGGCTGTTGGGAGGTGGCCGTGCCAAGCCCCACATTGGGTGACAACCTGGCCACAGGGATGGATGTGGCCATCCCTACCCACGGTGGAGCTGTGCCCGGTGACCGTCTCCAGGGTACCAAGCAGCAGTGGGATTCCAGCCCTGTGGCCACAGCACCACTGGGTCTTTGTGGTCAGCCATGGTCTGCTCAGGTGATGAGGACAAGGGGGACACCCAGTGGTTGCCCTCCACCTTCCCTGCACTTTGGGCTCAGTCCCCTCCATGCCTAGGGATGCCTGTCCTGGATCTGGCACCCCCAGGGACACCGTGCTCCCCAGTGGCCTTTCTGGCTTTTGAGAGCCCTTTTTATCCCTTTGTCTCCTCCAGAAAAGCTCAAGAACCACAAAATCATCTTCGTGGTGGGTAAGTTTGTGCCCAGGCCCTGTCGCTGGGGCCATGGTGGGTCAGGGTTGCTGGGACTGGGAGGGCACCTCTGGCTGGTCATGGTGTGGCAGCATCTGGGGTGATGTGACAGTAAACATCTGGGGGGTGATGTCCTGAGTGCCAGCAGGCAGTGGTGACATCCTCGATGCCAATGGGATGGTGATGGCCAAGTGCCAATGGGACAGTGATGTCCTGGGTCTTGCATGAGCTGGTGATGTCCTGTGTGCTGATGGGGTTGTGATACCCTGGGTATTACTGTGACAGTGATGCCCTGGGTGATGCCCTGGGTGCTATCAGGGTGGTGGTACCCACATTGCCAGCAGCCCGTGCCAACCCCAAGCGCTTGGCATCCTCCATCCCAGGAGCAGTTCTCTTCATCCATCTGATGCTGGCCTTGGGATGCTCATCTCGCCCATCTCATCAGGCTATGCCACTGCCTCCATGTACCACTGCAGCCCCTTACCCACGGCTCGGGGCACGTGTGGCCCTTGTGTGACTTGCAGGTGGCCCTGGCTCAGGGAAGGGGACCCAGTGTGAGAAGATCGTGCAGAAGTATGGCTATACCCACCTCTCCACGGGGGACCTGCTGCGGGCAGAGGTCAGCTCAGGCTCGGAGCGGGGCAAGACGCTGAAGGCCATCATGGAGAAGGGCGAGCTGGTGCCCCTGGTGAGTCGTGGTGGGACTCACAGGCAGGGGTGGCTTTGGGGACACCAGATACCACGGTAATGGTCAGCTCATGGCCATGGGGTACCTCTGTCTGTGCTGCCACAGGGGTTTGCAGCAGGGATTGGGGTTTCTGGGTGCAGGGTGTGTTGTCCCATGTGTGCTCTGTCCTCTCCTCCCCAGGACACGGTGCTGGACATGCTGAGGGATGCCATGGTGGCCAAAGCAGACGTGTCCAAGGGCTTCCTCATCGATGGGTACCCCCGCGAGGTGAAGCAGGGAGAGGAGTTTGAGAAGAAGGTGAGGGCTGGTGGCATGGAAGAGGGGCTCCATCCAATAGGAGCCTGGCCTGTCCATCCCAGTGAAGATCCCACCCCATCCCAACAGGTCTAAACTGGGCACCCTGCCCTGGGGACATTACACCAGGGTGCAGTGCATGGGGGACATAGCTCAAGGGTGTCCTTGGGCTGACAGTGCTGGCATGATGGTGATGGCAGGCATCCAATGCTTGGCTATGGTGTCCCTTTTCCCCCCTCTGCATGGATCTGGAGGCCACCAGGACACCAGAATGATGTCCCCATAGACCCACACTGAAGATGCAGAGGATGGGGAGGGGGACACACGTTTGTGACCCCATTCTCCCCACAACCACCTCCCAAAGCAGACCCACGGTGACACCCGTGTGCTCTGTGCTCGCAGATCGCCCCCCCCACGCTGCTGCTCTACGTGGACGCAGGGAAGGAGACGATGGTGAAACGCCTGCTGAAGCGGGGCGAGACCAGCGGGCGGGTGGACGACAACGAGGAGACCATCAAGAAGCGTTTAGAGACCTACTACAAGGCCACCGAGCCCGTCATCACCTTCTACAAGGGCAGAGGCATCGTCCGCCAGGTAAGCGGGGATGCGGCTGATGCCAGCACCCTCCAGCCCTATGGGCGCGTGTGTGGTCCCTGGGGAGGGGAAGCGACGGATGGGGATGATGAGGAAAACCCAATCCTGGCTCATTTGGGGCGGGCTTGACCCCCTCCACGCATGGCCCCGCACCCTGAATCAGCCCCACTCTCCCCACCCACGGCCACATCCATCCCTGGAAGAGCTCCTCTCGCTGGCGGGAGCCCCCATCTCTGACCCCCTCCGTACCCAGCTCAACGCCGAGGGCTCTGTGGACGAGGTCTTCCAGCAGGTCTGCTCCCACCTCGACGCCCTGTAGCCGAGCCCCTGGCCCCGTTCCCCCCCCGGCACGCTCCGGCAGAGACAGCGGAAGCGCCTTTATCCTGTTTTCGAGGCCGGAGCCGCGCGGAGGAAATTTCAAGGACATTGTGTTTGGCTCTTTCCCGTCTCTCCCCAGTAAAGTTCCCTGTAATGAGCCCAGACTTTATCTTTTTCTTCTGGCGCAGGAAATGAGTTTTTCTTTCCAGAGGTTGTTTTTTTTTTCCCTTCTCCCCCCCTTGTCCTCCCCCCAACCCCTCTGGAGCTGATTAAGGGCAGGAAGCGGGTGTTTATCCCACCGGGGGCAGCGGGATGCTGTGCTTGGAGGAAGGGAGGGAGCATCCCGGCCGCTTGCCCCAGCTTCCCAATCCATGGCCTGTGGGGAGCACGGGGCCACGTCCCATAGCTGGGCCCGCTCACCCCGATCCTGTCCCACTGCTGGACCTCCCTGTGCTCTGTGCGTGTGTCCCTGGGGCTGCAGGCCCCGTCTGAGCCATATCCTGCACACTCATCCCTATTCCCCGTGGCTCTGCCAGCACTGGGATAGCAAATTCAGGCCCAGCCGTGATGGGATGGGGAATTCCATCGCTTTCATGCCTTGGCATTTCCTGGTTTCTTTTGGCTGTCAGGGTTTTTTGGGGTACAGGGTGGCTGCAGTGTGGTGTTTTGGGGTAGCATAATGCCATGGAGTGGGATGCTCCTTGCCGCTGGTACCCACTGCCATCAGTGCCACCTCTGAGTCAAGGATGCAGGCTTGTCCCCAGGGGCTGAGGGACCCACTGGGGGCACCCAGCTATGCCCAGCCACCAGGCTGGGTGTGGGATAGGGTGAGGGTACTTAGGGGAAATGAATTGCACCTCCAGGTGCTGGTTTGGGGGACTTGGATTTGGGGGCTCCCCAGCACCGCAGAGCTGCCCAGGCACGATGCCACAGCAGAGGGGCTGCAGTGGGGACAAGGTTTTACCTATCCATTGTAAGTGCGGGATGCAGCAGTGCCACAACCCCATCAGGGCCCCCCCTGCTCTCACTTTCAGGCTCTCTGGGGGCCGGGGACAGGCGGCAGCGCTGGGGGCAGCTGAGGCCACGGGGCCGGGGCAGAGGAAGGAAGCGAGCAGGGAAAAACATCAATTCCCCGAGCAGCAAACCCAAACTCGCCAGGCTCCGACGTCAGCCCCGAGCATGGGGGGGTGCAGGAGCCACCAGCAGGGCTCGGGGGCACCGCGGGAGGCAGGAAGGATGCGGCCATCCGGCCGGGGCTGGGGCACTGCCAGCACGGCTGAGCCAGGACTGGGGCTGCCTCGTGTCGGTGGGGACAAGGGGACAGTGGGGCAGGCAGGCTGGGATGCTACAGCCCTAAGCCATGCAGTGGGGAGCAGGGCAGCCCATGGCCCTTGTGCCTCCATCCCTCTTTGGGTGTGCTGTGAGCGTGCCTCAGTTTCCCCAGGTGGGGAGCAGGGCAGTGGGGATGGTAGGGGCGATGCTGTGATGCTCAGCCCCTTGCTCTCCTCCCCAGCATGGGTGCTGCATGCTTGGTGATGGGTTTTGGATGCTTTTCCTCTCACTGGAAAGCCCGAGGCTGCTCCGTAAACTGCGAAGGGGGGGGGAAATGCTGTGCTAGGGATGCAGGGCACACAGGTCTGAGTGTGCTCCATCATCGAGGGCTTCTTGCTCATTGCCCTGCAGGGAGAGGGGTGCGGGGGGGCCTGGGGTGCGGGTGCCTGGTTCTGGTCCCGGTCCCCATCCCTGTCCCCATCCTCCTCCCCGGCTGAGCACCCGTCCCCGCGGTCCCCAGGAGATGGCAGTGCTCTGTCATGGGAGGTGGCCACTGCTCACCCAGGGCCACGGACACGGACGGGAGCATCCTGGCCCGTGCGGAGGGGCCTCGCTGCCTTCCCTGGCAGGTCCCCGTGCTGTCCCCGTGCCAGCGACCCTGGCTCGGGATGGAGACGGCCGCCGGGGGTCTGTGCCCACCCTCAGCACCAGGATGGGTCCCAGCCTCACCGTCAGCCGGGTGAGGGCTCTCAGCTCGGGCAGCACCCACTGACACGCATGGGAGGAATGGGGCAGGCGTGCAGAAGTGGCTCCCTGAGTGCCCCCAGCCACCCTGTGGGTCCCACCTCGGTGGTGCTTCACTGTGACCCCCGAACCCAGGCTACCCTGGGTCCTGCTAAGCCCAAATCTGCCCTCAGACAGTGATGTCCAGGCAGGGATGTCCAGGCAGTCCCTGGCCACAGCCTGGCCAAGGGTACAGGCAGGGCAGGCAGCAGTGCCTTGTGTGGACCCTCCGTCTCCAGCATAGCCCCAAGGCGGGTGTCCAGAGCCATGGGGCACCAACCAGCCTGGGACACGGTGACCCCACTGTGGTACTGCCTGGGAGCAGAGTGGGCTGAGTGTCGGGGTGCCGTGGGACAGCCCCTATCCCCATCACACGGGGCAGCCCCCTCCTCACTGTGCAGGTCGGGCCGTGCTGCAGCAGCACCCACGGGCGTCTTTTGGGGGGGTGCACCCCACCCGCACCCCTGCATCCCACCCAGTGCCAGCTCAGGGGGTCCCTGGGGACACCCCCCCCCCCCCCCCCCGTGTGCCAGTGCCATCCCCAGCGCATCCTCGGGGGTGATGCCCCGCACGGAGCCGTGGGGAAACTGAGGCACGGGGCGGGGTGGGGGGGTGTTGGTGTTCACGGTCCGTCCCTCCTCTTCCCCTCCCCGTTGCGGGCAGGCTCCGCCGCCCCCCCCCGCCGCCGGCACGGCCCCATTGCCGCCAGCGGCATTTCCTCCCGGCGCGGAGCCGCGCCGCCCGCGGACCCTCCTCCGAAGGGAGTCGGTTTCCTGCCGCCGCCGCCGCCCGGCACTCGGCGCTGGCTCCCCGGGAGCGGCCGCAGCGGACATGGGCCCCCGCACCGCCCCGCTCCTGCCGCTGCTGCTGGCCCTGCTCGGCCGCACGGGTGAGTTGGGGCTGCGGGGGACCGGGAGCGAGGCACCGGGATGGGACCCCTGGACGGGACCGCCGGGGCGGCAGCGGAAACCGCCGGGGATGGGGAAGTCCCGGTCCGTGGTTGAAGGGTCCCGGCTGTGCCGTCGGGGGCAGTGAGACCGCTGGGAGCCTCACGGGAGGGGAGGTTTTTGGGGGGGCAGCGCTAGGGGTGAGGAGGGACAAAACCCCCATCCCCGGTGAGGGACACGCACACACACACACAGAGCGCAGCGCTGCTGCTCCCCGGGACCCCCGAAATCCGGGCTGCGTCACCACGCTCAGAAGCTGTCGAAGGTGCTGCTGCTGGGCCCCGGGTGAAGCAATGGCACAACCGGAGGTCTCGGTGGCTTCCCGGCACCGGGGGGGGCAGAGTGTGGGGCCGCCGGGAGCAGGGGTAAAGAGTGGGAAAGCCCTGAAAGCCCTGTGTGGGCCGTGGGGACGGAGCTCGGGGCTCATCCGCCCCTTGGGGCAGTTTGGGCAGGGAAGCACTAAAGCCACCCCGAGGTCCCTGTGAAGCTACAGGGGGGATTCCAAAGGGTGACACCCGCACTGGATGGAGGGCAGGGAGCTGGGGACCGGGGATGTGACCCGATGGTGGAGGGAAGGGGAACCGGGAAGGCCGGGGCCGGTCCCTCCCAGGCACCGCAGCGGCCAGCGCCAGGATGGGTGATGGTCGGGTGTCCCTACTGCCAGGCTCGGTGCCCCCTCCCTGCCTGCTGTCACCCCTGGTCGCTGTGCCAGGGGTCCCTGTGCTGTATGGGTCATGTTCCCCGTAGCTGTGCCATTCGGTCCCCATCCTGTGTAGTGTACAGTAAGTTCTGTGTCCTCTGTAGCTGTATCCTATGGTCCCTGTCCTGTGCTTGTGCTATGCGGTCCCCATCTCATGTGTACATGCAATAAGGTCCGTGTCCTGCATAGCTGTGCGGTACAGTCTCATCCTATAGCGGTGCCATATGGTCCACATCCTATGCAGTTGTGACATAGGGGCCCTGTGCTCCCTATCTGTGATGTACAGTCCCTATACCATGGAGCTGTGCCATCTGGTCCCCATCCCACACAGCTGTGCAATGTCATCTCTGTCCTATGTAGCTGTGCTGTACTGTCCGTGTGCTTTGTACTTGTCCCATACAGTCTCTATCCAACATGGGTGTGCCATGCAGTCCTTGCACTAACGTGGCTGTGCTATATGGATTAAGTCCTGTGTAGCTGTGCTATTTGGTCCCCATCCTGAGTAGCTATGCCATACAGTCCCTGTCTTATCTAGCCATGCTATATAGTCCCTGTTCTACATAGTTTTGCTTTACAGTCTCCATCCAACACAGCTATTGCATACTGTCCCTGTCCTATGGAGCTGTGTAACAGGGTTCTTGTCCTAGTGGTGCTGTCTGGTCCCTTGCCTACGTAGCTGTGCCATACAGTCCTTGTCCTGCATAACTGAGCCATGCAGTGCCTGTGACTGTGCGTGTATGGTCCCTGTCTTGTGTAACTCTGACATATAGACCATGTCCTATTCAGCTCTGCCATACCATCCCACACCTATGCAGCTGTGCTACACGGTCCCCATCCTATGTGCCATATTGTTCCTGTCCTGTGTAGCTGTTCTATACGGTCCCTGTCCTATGTATCTGTTCTATAGGGTCCCTGTCCTATGTAGCTGTGCCATATGGTCCCCATCCTATGTAGCTGTGCCATACGGTCTCCATCCTATGTAGCTGTGTATAACACAGTGTTATACAGTCCTGGGCCTGTGTTGCTGTGCTATATGGTCCCTGTCCTCCCTACCTGTGCACAAATGCCACATCCTTCCCTCTCCTGTCATTCTTCTGCCCCTTCCCCATAGAGAGCCATGGGGCTGCGGTACCCGTGCAGGGGCAGTGCTGGGGGGGTCTCATGGACACAGCAGCTTCTAGAGGCCAGGAACTTTGTGCTTCCCCCCTGGCAGCGACTGTCTCTGCTCCCTGCAGCGTGAGCACTATGCTGGGTCATCCCATCCTGTCCCTGGGGAGAGGCTGACTTAGAGAGGGGCAGGAATGATGTAGTCTGCATCAGCCCCAGACCCCAGTCCCATCCGCCCCATCATCTGAGCCACGATGCCACCTCCACATGGTCCAAGAGCCAGCGGTGTCTCAGAGAGTGACACCCCCCCCCCCTCAATTCTCAGTGCAGGATCCATCCTCATCCCTGTCCCATGCTGAGGCCGGGCAGCTCGTTACACAAGTGCCGAGGCGGCACCGCCGGATGCCGGGATGCCGGAGTGGCGCTGCCCGTCCCATGGGGCATCCTGCGCCGCCGGAGCCACCCCAGCCCCGCGCCCCCCCCATCCCACCAGCCCCGGGTGTTGTTCCTTGCCCAAGGCCTTTGATCTGCTCAAAAAAACCCTGGAATGCCCCCGCTGGCCCCTAACCCGCAATGGGACCATCCCTGGTCCTTGGTCTCCGCCGCGCCAGAGCAAGGGAGAGGGCGGGCGGCTGGAAAAACATAAAATGGATTTTCTTTTCTTTCTTTTTTGTTCTTTTTTTTTTTTTTTTTTTTCCTTTTCCTGGAGTACAAAAATAACAGTGCCCTTATCTGATCGCCCCGGGCGGCCCCGCTGCGCCCCCTTATCTGATCCGGACATAGCGCTGGAGCCCACTGCCTTCCCCAGGGATTGATGCCGGTGGTGCCCATTGGCACCGCTGCCCCGCATCCCCTCCACTTGGACCGTCCCTGGTCCAGCCCTGGCCCTGCCTGACCTCCCCTCGGGATGCTGCCGGAGGTGTGACGAGCTGCCCGTCCTCTGCCCGGCGGGGCCGCGTGGCCGTGCCCGGTGCCTCGGGGCAGGAGCGGAGGGGAAGAGGGACGCAGGCTGCGGAGCCCAGATAAGCGGCTGTTTATCTTCCTCCCGATGCGGCCGCGGAGCTGGCTGGGGAGGAAGCGATGCACAATAGGTGGGTCTGCGGCAGCGTCACCAGGGGGGTCTGCACCGTGACCCTGCGGCCGCAGCCACAACATCCCGATGGGACGGGGACGCAGTGATGGTGCGAGTAGCCCTTTGCCGGCTGCATCTCTAAGCCTTGACAACAGGGAGCATCGCACCCTCCACCTCCAGCCCCCGCTGAGTGGCCCTGGTGCGGGGACCAGACACTGCCTGGATGGGAAAGGATGGAACGGGACGGGATGGAGCTCAGTGGCCACTTCCAAAGCAAACCCAGCACCCAAGGCACTATCTCCCGATGGGAAGCCCCATGGCTCCATCCTTCAATGGGGCATCAGTGGGTGCAAGCGGGTCCTCGGGACACCTCGCATCCCAGGGGCCAGCTCGAGGACAGCCCGGAGCAGAGGAAACGGCCGAGGCGAATGCGGATTTACACAGGATCAGGCCTTCAAACGGCTGCTTGCACTCAGGATTTCCCTTGGCAGCCGCCCGCCGGCCCCACTCGCTCAAGCGCCGCGCCGGGGGGTTCGGGATGGGGCAAAGCTCACGCCTCGGCGCCTGCGGAGGATGAGCTTTACAGCCATTTCCATACCTGCGCTTCCCACTTTCCTGCAGCACAGAGGGAGATGGGGGGGGGGCTTCCGCCACCGCCCCATCGCCGGGGCAGCCAGGCGCGAGTTTTGGCACGCGGCAGGGCCGCAGCAGTTTTCCATCCCGGATCCAAGGGTCATTAACGTGATTGCGGCGGGGTCCTGGCAGCCCCGGACGAGCCCCGAACAAACACGTCGCAGATGGTGCCGCGGGCGCTGTGCCGGCGCTGGGGCCGTGCAATGCGGCCCCCCACACACACACATACACATACACATACACACACCCCTTCCCGTGTCACCCCACGTCCGCAGCGGGGACTGACGGCTCCTGTTTTCCGCACAGAGCCCGGGAGAGCCGAGGGCTGTGACCTGCAGCCGGTGGCGCTGGAGCCGCCCATCGCCCTGTCCTACGCCACCAGCACCGTGCCGCGGGGCTGCAGCAGCAGCAGCTCCCTGCGCACCAGCCGGGAAGTCCATGTACTCAGCGTCGAGTGGTCCAAGGTGAGTAAATGAGGGCTGGCGCTGTCACCTTGGTGCTGTCACCCTGCACTGTCACCCATCACTGTCCGTCACCCATCCCGCTGTACCAAGGAGGGTATCCCAGCTCTCAAAACTAAGAAGCAGTGAGAAGAGGCAGATTCAGCTCTTCCACGGTGTCCAAGCTTCCCTTCCACATGCAGCCACTGGTGTGTCTGGTCTTGCTGGGAATTTAAAGTCTTTAGAGGCAACTTCTTTACCAGCCCATGATTCCAGAGCAATCCCTGTGCTGGACATGCCAGGAACCCCTATTTCCCTGGGGAGATGGGCTGGTCCTCACTCAGGAGAAGGATGGAGCTATGGACACCAAGTGGGGACCACACTGAGGAGGGAGGGATGAAAGGAGGGATAGAGGTATGGAAATAGGGATGGAGGGATGGAAGGAGGGATTGAAGGAGGGATAGAGGGATGGAAGGAGAGATGGAGGGATGGAACTAGGGATGGAAGGAGGGATGGAGGGATGGAATTAGGGATGGAAGGAGGGATGGAAGGAGGCACATCACTTGAAAGCAGCCAGGCGAGCAGAACTCTGGCTGTCAGCGTTATCATGTCCTGCCAAAGGGTCGATAACCGAGCTGCCAGTGCCCTGAGCATCTTCCAGATGAGGCCGGGCCCAGCAACCCCCTGGCACCGGAGCTGTTGGTTGGGTTTCCACCCTCACATGGGTTTGCTCTGCAGCACAACCCTGCTCCCTTCCCATCAGCACCCAATTCAGACACAGCCCTGGGCTGCCTGGCGCCACGTCCCCCCCTTCCACCACCTCCCAGTTCTGCTTTTCGGGGTGGGTTTGACAAGGGCCCGTTTTGCCCCATCCCAATGTGTGCTGTGCCCTGAGGTTGTCCCCAGCGGCGGCAGGGGACACGCACTGATGTCACGGCTGCGGCACCCAGCCCTGCGGCTCCACTTATAGAAGAATTACTGGAAGCTGGTTTCTATAAGCAGATCCCATGATGCAGAAGAAAAGAAATAGAAAATAATTACCTAAAAGGCGGCAGCAGGGCAGGAAAAACAGCAACCGGGGACCCTGGGCACCCCAGCATGGGGATACGGGATCCCAGCTTGGCCATGGCCCCATCCCAAAGGCCCTGTGCCCAGCACTGGTGGCTGCTCTCAGCCTGGTTTTCCCTGCCCACTGCCTGGCTCAGCACTTTGTGAGCCGGGATCCAGGCGGCAGTTGCCAGATTTAGCCCGTGTTGTTTCGGGTTCCCCATCCGGATGTGCAGAGGAGGCTGCTGGGCAGTGCTCCCGTGTGTCCCGGTGCTGGAATGGGGAAACCCGCAGGGGCATGCTCTGGTGCACAGGATGGGGATGCGCTGGCGTTTGGTGGGGATACGCAGTGGAGATGTGCTGGTGCGCAGGGTGGGGGTACCCTGGTCCCTGTATGGGGATATCAAGTCTTTGCTGTGGAGACACCCCAGTCCTGGGTGTGAGGATGCTCTGGCTGTTGACATAGGGATGCCTCAGTCCCTGGTGGGGATGTCAGTCTGTAGTGTGGGGACACCCCAGTCCATAGCAGGATGACACGCTGGTACCCAGCCCCTAACACAAGGATGCCCTGGTCCGTAAGGAGGGGGGTGCCTAGACCCCAGTGTGGGGGTGCCCTGGACCCTAGTGTGGCAATGCCACCATTCCCAAGGTGGAGATGCTCTGATCCCTTGCTCAGGGGAGCCAGGGGCTGTTTGCTCCCCCAGTGTGGGTTCACAGCCATGGGGCATCTCCGCATCCCTCATCCTGCAGAGCCAGCCCGAGGGGAGATGGGGGGGGGGGGGGCAGGGAGGTGACAGGGATTGGTGCTTGGTGCCCACAGTGGTGACACTCTCCCTTCTCCCCACAGGCCCCTTCCTCCCCACTGAAGGTGTTGGTTGCACCGCGAGCCGGTGGCTGCACCCGGTCAGCGGTGCTCATCCTCGTGTGCTCCCGCTGCTTCGCCACCATCACCTCCCCATGCCCGGACCTGGTCATCCACACCGTGAGTGCCACATCCCCATGGCAGGGATGGGGGATGCATTGGGGAGGGGGGGGTGTGCTGGATGAGTCCCCTTATCTCCGGAGACAATGCTCATGGTACCCCAGGGAGGGGGAACGCGCCTGAGCATGAGGCCGGCCAGGCAGGGAATGACGCACAGGGCTGGAAAAAGCTCCCGTTTCCTCCAGCCGGCGGGAGGAAGGTCAGGGATGGGTTTGGCTCCAGCGAGCTGAGCCGGGGCCCAGCGCTTTGTTAGCAAAATAAACCTCCTGCTTTGTTTGTGGCTAATAATAAAGCGGGCCGAGCTCTCCGCGTGCTGCCGGCTGCTCCCTGAACCCCCCCATTCATCCGGGTGACCCCAAGCCCAGCCATGATGGAGCCAGGGCTCCAGGGATGCCCAACCGGCTGCATCCTCCACACTGAGGCTTTCCCTGCTCTCCCCATGCAGCCGGTGTGGGGCAGGGATGTGCTTTCCCCCCTGCCCCAGCTCAGGCTGTGCTCGCCCTGCAGGATGCCCGCCTGGACACGGGGATCACCTCAGCACTGGCTGTGTCCACTGGCAAGGGACCGCTGCTGGCCTGGGCTCGGGATGCCTATGGGGGCATCACATCCTACAGTGAGCTGCGGGACCCCCGCTGGGTGCAGCTCCGCCTGGGAGAAGGTGCGTGGGGCTGGCTTAGGTGGTCTGGGGTCTTCCTGCTTCCGAGGCCCTGAGGGAGATGCTACGGGGAACAATACCCCGGCCCTCGGCATCTCCCCACCCCATAGCCCTGTTTGGTGACTCCTCTCTTTGCCTCCATAGACCCTGCCAGCCCCCCGGACTGCATCCCCCAGGAGCGCTTTGATGCCACGCTGCACCTGGAGACGGAGGTGTTCTTCCATGGGATGAAGGGATGCTCTCGAGGGGACACCCAGAGCACCAGGGCTGCCCACATCATCCGTCTGCAGCCTGAGCCCAGGTACCACACATGGGACCCCTGGGGTGGCAGAGAGGGTGGGAGATACTTGGAGATGCTTGGGAAGGGGTGATGTGGCTCATAGGCAAAGCACCACCATCCCAAGGTGGGTATGGGAGCCTCTAGTGTGGAATGCTGATGCAGGAAGGGGGAATCTTGTGGCTTCACAGCTTCCCCATCACGGAGGTGAACCTGACCCTGAGCTGTCCTGAGAGAGCCGTGAGCAACCAGATCCTCATCCTGCAGAGCTGGGCCAACATCACCTGGTCCCTCTCCGTCAACAACTGCCACATCCAGTTCCTGGTAGGGCTGAGTGGGACGTGCGTGTGTGCATGTCCAAGGGATGCCAATGGCACAGGGAGGGTGGCACTGGGAACGCTGGGTATAGGGAGGTGGCAGCCCCTCGTAAGCCATCCTAATGGGGATGAACCCAGACGCTGCCCCTGCTCTGAGCATCCCCAGCCGCCCCCATCCCTGCTCAGCTCCCCTGCGCTGTTCCCACTCCGTCCTTAGGTCTCTGGGAGCTACAAGATCGCTCCCATCTCCTCGCTGCTGCTCCCTGGGGAGCTCCTGCCTGACTCGGAGCGGGGCCTCATTGCCAAAGCCTTCGAGAAGAACTACAGCATCATCGCCTCCTACTCCACCATCCCCGCCAGCACCCGCGTCAGCCTCGAGATCCAGGACCACGGTGAGGCCCCATGGGTGCACCCCATGGCAGGGCAGGACTGGGGGGTCCCACTGCCCCTGCTTAGCCCCACATCTCCCCACGGCACAGAGGCGGTCAGGAGGGTGCCCGTGACACCCACAGCCCCGTCCCCCACTACGTACTCGCTGCCCCACGTGCTGCTGCTGATGCTCCAGCCATGGAAGTGCACGGATGAAACCATGGAGATCGTCATCGCCAGGTCCCACCTGGAGGTGAGGGGTGATGGGGGGGTCCCAGAGACCCCAGAGATGTTTGGGGGGGGATTTACAGCCTGCTCTGAGTGCTGGTGCTACTGACAAAGGCTGGCACCTTCCTCCATAGGGCTGGCACCCTTGTCTCACACGTTCACACTCAAACTCACTCTCACATGTGTGAGTGAATGTGTGAGATCGAATGTGAGCGCTGGGTGCTTCCCTGCAGCCCATCAAGGACGTGGTGAACATCACCCTGCGGGACATCAGCTGCCAGGCAGAGAAGAACGCCACTCACTTCATGCTGAGAACCCCCCTGAGCCACTGCGGCACCTCGCTGGAGGGCTGGGAGCACGCCAAGAACGAGGTGAGGAAGGGGCTGGCATCTCCATGGGGTCCTCATTGCTTTTGGTGGCTGGAGACATCCCCGTGCAGCCCAGGGCTGCTGCAGCTGTGTGCTGGTGGAGACGGGGCAGTGTGGGTGGGATCCTATCCCATCCTGTCCCACACCACACCATGGTGGGAACCCATCCCGTAACATAACACCCCATCCTATGGTGGGACCCATTAGACTGGGGGCAGCAGACCCTGGCACTGAGGACCACTCATCTGACCCAACCTTCCTCCCCTTCTCACAGCTCATCCTCAACCTGGCCAAGGGCGCAGTGCTCCGGAGCGTGCGGGTAAGAGCCAGGTTTCCCATTGGACCTGATGTCTGGGGCTGGACCCCATTTTCCCCTCATCAGGCATTGGAACGGGAGAACCAAGGCAGTGGTGGAATCACCCACCATGCCTGGAAGTGCTCATAAACCAAGCAGATGAGGCCCTCAGTGCCATGGGTTAGTGGTGGCCTTGGCAGTGATGGGGAACAGTTGGACTTGATGAGCTTAAAGGTCTTTTCCACTCTGATGCTATGATATCTATGGGGATATTCTATGATATTCTATGATATCTATGGGGATATTCTATGATATTCTATGATATCCATGGGGATATTCTATGATATTCTATGATATCCATGGGGATATTCTATGATATCCATGGGGATAGTCTATGATATTCTATGATATCCACGGGGATAGTCTATGATATTCTATGATATCCATGGGGATATTCTATGATATCCATGGGGATATTCTCTGATATCTGTGGTGATATAATAGTCCATGCTATTCTATGCTATCTCATGATGAGGTAACAGTGCCAGTGGCACCGGCAGGGTGCCGGGCGCTGTGGGGTGACCCCAGTGCTGCCCCCCCCCCCCCCGCAGGTAGCCTTCCAGTGCAAGATCCCACGGGAGCTCTTCCTGCGCCTCTTCCCCACGGCCGCCTTCGAGGCACCGCAGGCAGAGCTGGAGGTCAACAAGGAGGCGTTTGTGCAGGTACCCCCGGCTCGGTGCCATGGTTGGGATGGGGCGGGGGGTGTCGGATCCATCCCTCCCCGTTCCGGTGCCGCTCACCGTGCGCATCGCTCGCAGGCATCCATGCGGTGGGAGGACCACCCTGCCGACCTGCAGCTGAAGGAATGCTGGCTGGCGGCGCCGGGCCGGGAGCCGGTGCTGCTGGTGCAGGGAGGGGAGGCTCGCAGCGCAGGGGTGGCCGTGCTGCAGGGCCCCCCCAGCGCCCGCGGCAGGAAGGTCTGGCGCTTCCGATTCACCTACGTGGTCCCCGAGGGCGGCCGCGTCCCCTTCTCCGCCACGCTCAAGTGCAAGGCGGGCTTGCAGGTAACGCCGGCCCCCTCCTGCCCCATCCCTGCGATGCCACCGCGTTGGTCCCCGCCGTCGGTGGTGGTAACACAAGGGGTTGATCCCATCCCGTTGTGCGGTGGAGCAGCAGCATCCCCGCTTCCCAACGAGCCTTGCCCCGTGGTGGGGTGCAGGTGTCCCCCTTCTGACCCCAACCTCCACCCCACAGAACAACACCATCTTTGAGAAGGTCCTGGAGGTGACGGTGAAGGACGGCTGGAGGCTGACCAACAGTGAGTTTGGGGCTGGGAAAGGGGCTGGGGTGGGAATAGGGGTGGAAAGGGACTCCCTTGCAGCGTGACAGTGCTGATGGCTCTATCTCCATCACAGACCGCGGGCTGGGGCTGGCTGCAGTGCTGGGCATCACCTTTGGTGCCTTCCTCATCGGCGCACTCCTCACTGCCGGGCTCTGGTACATCTACTCACATACCCGTGAGTATCCATCACCCCTGGGGACCCCTATTGTGGGATGGGGGCGGAGGGGGGGGGCACACACATGTCCCTTGCTGGGTTGTCTGTGTCCTGAATAGCCATGGTAGCCAGGGGCCAGGCTGCTGTGTTGCCAGCATCCTTATGGCTCTCTTGGCAATGCCATGGGGGAATAACCCCTCTCAGGGTGGATAATTTTATATATAGATGTATATACACACATAGATACACACACACTATATTTGTGTGTGTGTATACAAATATATACATATATATGTGTATATATGTGCATATATATTTATATATATACATGTATATATACATAAATACATATATGTATATATATGTGTATATATACATATACATACATATACACATATATACACATACATAGAGTATATATAGTATATATACACTATATATATGTATATATACTATATATGTATATATATATCTATGTATATATGTGTGTATATATGTGTATACTATATATATAGTGTACTTGTGTGTATATATATAGTGTGTGTGTGTATATATGTGTGTGTGTGTATATATATATATATATATATATATATATATATGGACCGTGTTGCCCTGGGGTCCCCCCTGCCACCCCTCCTGCTGTCACCGTGCCCGTGCCCATCTCACGGGATCAATCCGGACGGGTCCTTGGCCTGGGGCTGGTGGGTGCCATGGGAGCAGCCGTGGCCCCCGGCAGCCCCCCCTGAGCCTGCTCTCCCCTTGCCATGTCCCCCCCCGGCCCCACGGCGTGCACCAGGTCCCATCTCCAAACTGCAGCCGGTCTCCAGCACGGCGCCGGCCTCGGAGAGCAGCAGCACCAACCACAGCATCGGCAGCACCCAGAGCACCCCCTGCTCCACCAGCAGCATGGCCTGACCCCCCCCGGGCACCCCTGAGCCCACCCTGCCCCCGGGGCACAGACTTGGGGGACCCAGCCCGGACCCATTAAGCCATTTTCTTACCCCAAATCTCAGGCCGAGCCCGGTGGGGGCCTCCGTTACTCATTCAGTGAATGCTTTGGCCCCCCAAGGGCAGCCCATGCTGGGGAGGGGGGAGGCAGAGAGAGCAGCTATTGCCAAAGCCCCCCCCCGCCAAGGCTCCCCATCAAATGGGGACAGGCGGGAGAGGCAAAAATGGTGCCCCCCAGGCCATGCCCCATGGACCTCCTGCAGCCCCCCAAGAAGGCAGCAGGCACCATTGGGAGCAGCAAGAGGTTTATTGGGAGCATGGGGGGGGGCCATGGGCAGTTCCCCCCCCAGCTCCACGTCCAAGTTACAAACTGTTATTAATAATAATAAAAATCTCTCCTACATTAAATTAGTCCTGCTCTGGGGGGGGGGGGGGGATTGGGGGCTCAGCATAGCCTGAGGCTCCCCCCTACTGCCCCCCAAAACCACACACACAGCCCCGGTACACCATGGGGCAACCCCCTTAGAATGAGGGGTCCTCCCAATCAGGTAGGCTGGGGGCCATGAGCATCCCCCCCTATAGCCAATGTCCCCATAGGGGGCACAGGCAAAAGGCACTGGGGTGAAAAGGGTGAAGGCAGGATGGGGTTGGGGGTCCCCTGAACCCCCCAACCGCCTCTGAGCATCCTCAGGGTGTTCCAAGGGGTACCCCCATCACTGGGACAAAGTGGGGTCCAGCAGCCGCAGGGCCCCCCCCACCAAGTGCAGGCTCCCAGTGACCAGGACGCGGATGGCAGCCGCCTCCCGCAGCAGCACAGCCCCGCTGCTGGCGGCAGGGTGCGGGTGAGCACCCATGGGTGCTGCCAGGTGGGGGTCCCGGCCCTGCGCCACCCATCGCAGCGCCTGCGCCAGGCAGGGGAACACCAGGGACGGGGAATTGAGGGGTCGTGGGGACGGGGGCACGAGGAGCAGGGTCCCTCGGGAAGGGGCCGGCTGCAGGAGCCCCCCGACCCGCAGTGGGGCTGGGAGCCAGGGGTCCTGGCCCCCTTTCTCCTCCAGCAGCCGTGTCCAGGTCTGCTGGTTCTGCAGGCAGCGGGTGAGGGCGTTCTCCACCGTCACGTTGAAGTTCTGCTGGTCTGCAAGGGATGGGGTCAGGGATTAGGGGAGTCGGGGATGGAGCAGACCCCGGCTCCCCAACACCCACCTGCGTTGCTGGTCACTGAAGTCGCTTGGGTGAAGTTGGGGCAGAAGACGGCGTAGTCGAAGTGGCAGGGCTGTGGGGAGACAGAGCCTGCAGGACCCACGTGTGGGACCAGGGAAGATGGGTCCAGGGAGGGGGCGATCCGAGTGCGCCCATGCACCCAGGGATGGAGGTGGGATACAACCAGGAGCACAAAGCATCAGCTCCACCTCACTGCTCCCCATGCTGACACTAAAGCAGGTCCCAGCACAGAGAGAACCCAGTGACGCCCCCCCTCTGCACCCCAAAACCTCACCATCAGCAGCTTGAGCAGCGCTGCCGTGTCCCGGTCCCCCGTGGCATTGAAGAGCAGCACTCGCACCTCGGAGCCGCTGTGGAGAGAAATGATGGGTCCCCCATGCCCCACGGGGACCCCCCCATTGTGCGTGCGTCCCCTCCTGTCCCCTCCTTACTCGTGGGGCCTGTCCTGGCCGAGGGCAGCCTGGCGGAACCATCGCACGCAGGCCTGGATGCTGCTGGTGGTGTGAGCCCCGTCCAGGTACCACGTCACGGGGCCGTGGGGCAGCACTTGGGTCCGGCCAAGCCACTCTGTGTCCCGCAGGCCTTGGGAGGGGGGGGGCACAGGGCATGGCTGGGACCCCATAGGGACCACATGTGGGGCAGGCAGCCAGGCACAGAATGCCCCTCCCCTCCAAGCCCTATGAGATGGGGGGAGGTCTGGCATGTCCATACTGCACCTTGGATCATGGCATCGGTGGGTTGGAATGCAGGCGCCAATGGCACCGGTCTCCCCGCCAGCTTGGTGCTTGGTGGCATCTCCTTCAGCTCCCCAAGACCTGATGGGATGGGTGCTGTGCTGAGGTCCTGGAGCCCACGGCAACGTCTGACCCCCCCCCCCATCCCTTGCCCCCCCATCCTTACCCCGGCAGCCACGGCGCTGCAGCCATGTCCGTGCTAACTGCAGGGCCAGGGCAGCGTTGCTGCGCTGGTGGGAGCCCGCCAGCCCCAGCTCCAGAGCATCGTGGTCCTCAAAGTCATCCAGCTCCGGGCACAGGTAGAGGGGACACTGGGGGAAGAGGAGGTTGAGCCCCCCCCTCCCTCCCTATGGGGTGCCCCACATCCACCCCACTGCTGCCCAGCTCACCTCCCGCTCCTGCGCTCGGTCCCTCAGCACCTCCAATGGCCGCTCTGGTTGTGCCACGGTGAATGCTGGCACGCCGGGCTGCGGGGACAGGGGTGCTCAGCACCACGGGCAGTGCACCCCAAACACACAGAGCAGGATGGAGCAGTCTCCGTACCTTAAAGATGCCCCCCTTCTGCCAGGCAATCTTCTCCATGGTGTCCCCCAGGATGCTGGTGTGGTCGATGCCCAAGGAGGAGACCCCGCACACCACCGGTGCCCTGGGATGCAGTGTGGTGGTATCCACGCTGCCCCCTCCACCATAGGGATAACAGGCACAGGGGCAGGCTCTGTCCCACAGCTCCTACCTGATGATGTTAGTGCAGTCGTAGGCACCGCCAATGCCAACCTCCACCACTGCCAGGTCCACCTGGGGACACAGGGACAGCAAAGCCATCAGAGCCACCAGCAGTGGGTGCCCCCATGGATTCAGGGATGCAGGCATCACTGCCCTGCAAACCCACACCTGAACACGTGCCTTACTCATGGGAAACCATGCACTTGGCGCAGCATCCCCTCTTACAGCACAACTGATGCAAATCCTGCCCCAGCATGGGGCTGGACCCCATGTGCCCCATCCCCAAGGATCCTCACCCCACGCCATGTCCCCATCACAAGCTGGGTGCCACCACCCCCTTACCTTCTCCTGCAGGAAGACATGGAAAGCCATGATGGTGAGGAAGCGGAAGTACGCCGGCATGCTGCCGTGCGCGGGGTCCTGCTGGGCACAGCGGGGGTAAGGGGACAGCAGGGGACACATACCCCATGGGGGGGGGGTCCTAAGGGAGGGAGCCCCCCTTCCATCCCCACCTTGGTCTCCTCCAGGCGGCTGTAGACGAGCCAGAAGTACTTGCTGAAGAGCTCCCTGCTGATGGGCTGCCCATTGATGCGGATGCGCTCTCGGACCTGCACCAGGTGAGGGGAGCTGAAGGGGGAGGGCACAGTCAAGCACAGCACCACCAGCACCCCCCCAAACCCCTCCTGACACCCCCTTTCCCACCTGTAAAAGCCAGTCTTCAGCCCATAGCTGCGGAGGATGCACTCGGTGAAGGCACACGCTGAGCCCTGCGGGGAGCAGAGTTAAACCCCGTCCCAGTGGACCAGGAGCAAAGGGGACCAGTGATGGTGACCCCCCCCAGCACCGCCCCCCCTGCCTCACCTTGCCCTTCGTCCCCGTGACGTGGATGATGTTCAATTGATCCAGGTCCTCGACCTGCCGGAGGTCAAACACCCGGTGAGACCCCCAGCCGCCAGCATGGGGGGGGGACACATCGTTGGGGATACCCCCCCATTCACCTTGAGCCCGCTCCTCTCCAAGAAGCCCCTCATGGCTTCCAGCTGGGCCTGGGGGTCTCCACGCTCCCGTTTCACCTGCTCCAGGAAGCTGGCGTTGGTCTGGAGGGTGTTGAGGGTCCGGATAGCATCCTGGAACGATCCGCCCCCCGGCACAGGGGTGGTTAAAGCGGTACCCATCACCGCAGCATCAGGCCTGCACCCATCGCCCCGTGCCCGCTCCAGCGCCCCATGGGGTTCAGCATCCCCTGCCAGCCACCCCGGTGGCATCTCCGCCATGGTGTCGTCCATTCCGCCCCCCAAACCCCGCTCTCCGGCAGCACCGGCGCCGCGATGCCACGGGGATGGGGGCATTTAACAGTGGGAGGGACCGCGCCTCCCTGGGCGGCGTTGGCCCCGCACCAGCACCCACAGCACCCAAAGGCGCCGCGGGCGGTGCTCTGTGCCGCCCCGCTGGTGGTTAAACAGAGGCGCCGATTAAGGCAACAGCGAGCACGTGGGACACCGGTGCCGCTGTTACAGGTGGCACCGAGCACCCCGAACGGGGGGGACACACAGGCCTGGCCCCGGCGCTGTGCGTGCTGCAGTGGGGCCCTGGCACAGAACAAGCCCTTGTCCGTGGTGCACGGACGCGCCAGCGGGCTCCATCGCAGCAGGCAGGGACGGGGCACTGGGGATGCTCCCGCCTCCAACAGGCTCCATCTCCGCGGTGGGGTCCCCGCATCCCAGGGAGAGGGCAGGGGTCTGCCCTGTGCCACCCCGGCTGCCGCAGGCTTGCGGGCAGCACACCGCGGGCCGGGATGGTGCGCAACGGCCGCGGGCTGCACGCCGGGACCGGGGCCACAGCAGCGCCGAGACCCCGCTGCGGGCCTGCGGCTTGGCCCGGGTCCGGCGGGGCTGGGGAGCCCTCCCGGTACCCCCCCCCCCCCAACCCCGTTCTCCCATAGCCGGTACCTGGTACTCCATGGCGGGGGCCCGCGCGGGCCGCGTACCGAACCGCCTTCCCGCGCCCCGCAGCGCCCCGCGCAGCGCGCGCACGCCCCGCGCCACCATCCCGCCGCGCCAAGGCACGCGCCC
The DNA here is from genome assembly GCF_028554395.1 of Pezoporus wallicus. NCBI lineage: Eukaryota > Metazoa > Chordata > Aves > Psittaciformes > Psittacidae > Pezoporus > Pezoporus wallicus. The sequence goes on from NW_026637499.1 coordinate 2,777,806, forward strand.
CCCGGCCCCGGGCGCGCCACCGCGAGGCCACGCCCCCACCCTCCCGCCACCGCCGCCATCTTGGAAACGGGCAACACGCGCCACGTTTTGGGGTGGGGGGGGGACAGGGGGACGGGACACGGACACGACGACAACGCCATGTTTGTGAAGGGCAGTGGGGGGCACACCGGGATAACGGACCCGGAACCTTCGCTCCGCACCATGGAGGCGCCTCTGGGGGGGAACCCCCGGGGCGATGCGGAGGGGCTGGTGCAGGGGAATGACCCCAAACCCCCAACCACGCACTGGGGCGCAAGGGAGCCCCTGTCCCGGCAGCATCACCCTCACCCGGTGCCCCCAGCACCCCGTAATGCTGCCCATTCAGCATTAACCCACCATAGCACTAACAGCGCTGACCCTGCGGGGGGGGGAACAGGCAGAGCAAGGCACCAGCATGGGAATGCCCCCATCCAGCCCCAAACTGGGTGCCTGTCCTCGGCAGGGCCAGAGGTGCTGCATCCCAGCACTGCGGCAGCTCACCCTGCTCAGCAAGAGTGACACAGAGGTTAAACCCAGCCCTTTTGGACTGCATCGTGTTTATTCACAACCAGCTGAAGCCATCTGGCTTATTGCTTGCAACCAACCCTGGTTTAGCCAAAGAAACCAACCCCACACACACCCCCCCCGGTGCAATCAGAGCCCCACACCAAGAGATTTACCTTGTACATGTCCTTTATCAGCCTCACTTTGTGTCCTGAGAACGGCCCCGCTCACCACTGCGTCCTCCCCTGAGACCTTACGTTACCGACGTGGCTTTAGCCATTAGCCTGGTTAACGGACAACCCACCGGATGCCAAAGGTTATCACCCCCTGCATGGCACGTACGTTACCTGGTTGGGATCCATGGGGCTCAGTGAGCCATCTGCGGCTGATGGCCATGGAAGACAAAGTGCTCAGCGAGCTGGGAAGGACTGAGTTGGTCCCACAAGGGTCCAGAAGGCGATCACACACCATCACAGTGCCCTGGATCTACACTGGAGCCAAGAGCTCCAGGGCAGAAGCCACAGGGGAGAGCAGACAGCTTGCAATGAAGGTGCTGCTTGCTGCTACAGCCCAGCGATTCCCACTGCAAACCCTGGCTGTATGGAACAAGCTCTGCCAGCCACCCCCCAGTTTACCCAGTAAGCCCAAACTAGACTGGAGCCCAACTCCAGTGAGTTAGTAATCCTGCCTAGAGCAACGCTGCCTTCCCCGAGACAACTCTGCATTACTCAGAAGCACCTGCCTCGACCTACATCAAAGCTTCAGGGCTCAAAAGATACACCACAGAGGAGCTAATAGAGGTGCCACTACCAACCAAGAGAGCAGAAGCATCTCCCAGCAGCTGCCCCCAGTCCGGCTGGTCACAGCACCATTTGCCAAGAGCCTCAGCACCAAGAGAGTCGCTTTCTCCATCACGACCGCTCTGCAAGATGAACATCACCACTACAGGCTGCTGCAAGGGGGACACAGCTCTGTGCAAAGCTGCAGGGACACAAGTCTCTCCAGTCACACAGCTCCACAGCGGCTGAGCTGCTGCACGAGGAGAGGACAGAGCTCGGTTCAAGGCACTTCACCTTGAAGAAAGTCCTTTCCCAGGCACAGACCTCCCTGCTCAATGCAACCTGCGGATTCCCCCAAGCAGGACCCCGCTGGGGCCGCCCCTGCTCAGAACACCCTGTCAAACTCGGTCTGGTTGGTGGCAGCCGGGTTCCTGCCTTGGTTAGGCGGCTGCTGGGGCATGTGCCCACCCCTCCTGCGCGGCGGGGCCAGGTACTCGAACATGGACTGGTTGTGGGTGGACAGCATGTTTTTGAGGTCCGAGGGCATGGGGTCTGACCAGAAGAAGTCGTGGTTGAGCGCGTCGTCGCTGTCGATCCGCTGCGCGGGATCCAGCACCAGCAGCTTGTCGATGAGGTCAAGCGCATAGGGGTCCTTCACATAGGCTTTGAGGCGGTCCTTCACCTTGCGCTTCTGGCCCTTGGGGAGATCCAGCTTCTCGTACAGCTCGTACTTATCCACGTTAGGCCAAACCTGGGAAAAGGCAGGAGAAAGGGGAGTTGGGACAATATATTTATGGAGAGGACAAGCCATTCTTGATGTGAACCCCTTCAGGCAAACCAGGGTGAGGTCTGCTGAGACAATGCTAGTTTATAACTTCCAAGCCAGCAGACCTTGTTCCCACAGGATGAAGGAGGCACTAAAAGGTGCACTAAAGCCTGGAGACGCGTGGACAAGTCAAGACAGCGTCCTTCTGGTGTGGGAATGGCACGCAGGATGCTCCAGGAGTTCTGGTTCTCCCACAAAATTGCTACTAGAGAGCACAGCTCCAACATCCAGAAAGGTTGAGTGACAAAACTCATTGCTAAATAACACCCGGGATGTATGCGGCACCTTTTATCCTTACAGAGCAAAGCATGATGCAATCACGGGCACTTCTCTCAACCACAGCAGGTATTTACATACAAAAGAAAGCGCCTTCAGTGTACACAGATAATGTATGCACACAATGTATGTACCGTGAGGCCTCTGCAGCTGCCCGCACAACCCTCAGCTCGGTCCCCACCAGAGGGCAGGACAAGCTGCTCTTAAATAAGGAGCTGAGCACTCACACCAGGCTAAGCTGATGCCACGAATCACAAGTTAGAACTCCAGAGGCTTTTCAAGGTGATCAAAAAACCCCACTCTTCTTTAAGCAGGAATTCAGAGGGTGTTTATCTCAGAGACAACCCCCAAACACAGGCCAGATTCCTACATGTAACATTCTGCTCTTTCACACTGGAGCAGCCAGCATCCTCTCTGTGCTCAAAGATACGACTTGCCCTTCGCAAAGGAGGTCTGGAAGACCAGGTTCATCCTCTTCTCCTCAGAGGCTGAACACAGGTAATGTGTCAGCTGTAGCTTACACAAGGGAAGCACAGTGCACCCAGCCACCAGGAGGCAAACACCACTTGCAGGAGCTTCCCCAGCCTCCCTGCCACACTCCAGCACTGGAAGCACACAGAAGCCAGCATACAGAGCAGGGAATGGAGCCAGGGGTGCCTGATCCCAGCCATTGCCCACATCACCGCTTCCTTCCTCCCTGCCCATGCCCTCGCCCTCACCTCCGGCGTGATGGACCCACAGAGCTGGCTGATGAGGGTGAGCTGGTGCTGCTCCGTATTCCCCTGCATGATGGGGCTGCGGGTCCACATCTCTGCCATGATGCAGCCTCCACCCCACAGGTCAATGGGGGGGCCGTAGTCCCGCTCCCCTAAACAGAGACTCCGTGTTAGTCACCTGGGGGAAGGAGAAGGGCAGAGAAGAGCGGAGCCCAGCACCTCGTACCTAGGAGCAGCTCTGGCGGCCGGTACCACAGGGTCACCACGCGGTTGGTGTAGCGGTTGGGTTGGCTGTTCTTAGCCAGGCTGAAGGCGCGAGCCAGCCCAAAGTCTGCCAGCTTTAGGACTCCATCCCGTGTGATCAGGACATTCGCAGCCTTCATGTCTCTGTGCAAGATCTGCATAAGGACAGACACCAAAAGGTTAAGCCACGAAGGTCCCCTCCTTCGGTACCTAGTGCTAGAGGGCACTTGGAGTCTGGACTCCCTTCCAGCCTGTGCTAAGACCTATGCTCCTTGGAAAGCCATGAAGAGCATGGATCTGGTACATTACCTTGTTCCTGTGGATGTAGTAAAGTCCATTCAACAGCATCTGCATCACTTTCTTGATCTCTGAGAGTGTGAACTTGACGTGGGCATTGCTGAGGAGACCAGCCAGATCGTGCTCACAGAAGTCAAACACAAGGTAGATACTGCCCTTGCAGCGGTTGTAGGGAGAAGCTATGGGAGAGGCAAAGAGGGACTGTCAGCACGGGACCCTTAACCCCATCACAGCTCCTTTCTGCCCTCCCAGCCACCCTGCTGCTCATACAGTGCTCATCAGACAAAACCTCAGGGCACAGGAACACAGAGAACCAGAGACAGCCTCAAGATCCTTCTTAAAGAGGCACTGAGACAGCACAACCAGCAATGGAAGAACAGGGGATGAGGGTGAGAGCAGTGAATGTCATCAGTTAGGCAAGGAAAGGAAATGACATCCTTTGAAAGCTTCACTTTGTGCTTGTTCTGTGCAATAACGGCCGTGGGGTTTCCTCCCTGCAAGCTGTGGCTGGTAGGTGCACACACACCTCGCTGCCAGCCAAGCATTATCACTGATGGCATCAGCGATAGAGGAGGCACCAGCAAAGACAGCCCCAGGGGAAATGCAGAAACAGAGAAACTCTCTCTAATATTAGAGTGAGGTTTTCCGCAACCTCAAACTGCATCTAAAACAGACTGATCTGGATCAAAGGGACTGAAAAATTCCAGCTCCAACTGCAATTTACAGTAACAGGAAACCTCACACGAAGCAACCGATTCCAATCTTGTTCCTAGAGCACACGTGCAAAACACTATAAAAAGAAAGGCTGATTTTCATCAGCTAAACTCACTGATGAGCAACTCCAACCAGAAAAGGATGCCTAAGCTCAGCCCCCATGGAAACACATCACTGCTTGCCACACTGGGTTTGCAATTCCTTACACGGACACAGCCCCTTCTGAAACCTTCAAGCCTGAGAACAGCAAATGCAAAGTTTTTGCTTCACTGGAAACTACGGTCAAGGTGGATTTGGATGAAAAGTGGAATTCCAACAAAACACACGCAACTCGTGCGTCTCCAAAAGTATTTACCTTGGGTTTGCCAGGCACAGTCATCCCAACTTAACCACACAATGAATTACAGATTAACCTGTCACTGGTTTTCACTCCTACCTGCCCAGACAATAACCTACACGCAGTGGAGTACTGGAGTAACTGCAATCCCTGGTCCTGAGCCAGAGGTTTTTCCCCAGTTCAGTGACCGGGCTCTTCAAAATCAATCACAAGCCACTTGGTGTTTATTTAACTGCAGGGACTGACTGGATGTTGTGGCTGAAGCATCAGCTGCCACTTTCAAAAGCATTTTTCCAGTAAAAATGTATCTAAGAGAATGATATATTCAAACTAGCTAATGTTTTAAAGCCATAACCACTGACACAGAGCCAGGCCAGGAGCACTGAGCACGCCAGCCACGCACTGAAGGAACACTGTGTGTGGTACAACAGCTCTGAACAGCCCCATCTGGAGCTCCAGCCCTCACAGCACGTTTCTGTCACCGACAGAAAGATGCTGATTGAGTCTCAGCTCAGAGCTACCACAAACCCAACCATCATAAGCCAGCTGAGACGGACAGCTCGAGCTCCTGTGAACAGCCACAAGATCAGCTCTGGTTGAGGACTCTCTGCTTCAAAGTGTCTCCAGTGGTGGCTTATTTAAAGCCTCTCACAGGTGAGTTTTCCAGCACAGGCAGCACTCACGGCCATGGCACAGGGATATCCTAGCAGGACTGACAACAGCTTTCCCAGCCAAGCTGCAACAACACCACAGACAGGAACAGAAGCCCATGCTCAGCTGGAGGACCCTGCTCCCAGCACAAGACACCAGGCTGCTCAGCAGTAAAGAAGGGATGAACCAAAGGCAGCAGCCAGCACAAGGCAGACCCTGCCAGCTACCTTTGGTCCTGCAGATTTCGATGAGGTTCACCACGTTCTCATGTTTGAGCAGCTGGAGGATTTTAATCTCTCGCAAGGCTGTGATGGGGAACTGGAAAGGAGAGAACAGGGATTAGAGATGCAGGAGACCAGGCCACCCCTGCCTAGAGAACAGGAGAGACATGACCATAGCTGCTTGGCAGGGGACCTGTTTGAGCCCCACCTCGACAAATCACTGAATGGCAATGAGAGGTTTAAAATACAACACAGACCCCAGGATTGTCCAAGTTTATTTATCATCAGGCACCGGTGGTGATGAAGATTCCGCCATGAGACAGAGGTGTTTCCATGGTGCCTGTTCACAACAGCACATGGCAGAGCCTGGCTCCAGCTGCAGAGCAGGCTCCCTGCCTGCTGCCCATGCCATTTAAGCTGTTAACTTACCCCATCTCTGCACACCCCTGAGCACGTGCCTTTCACACGCTACCCAGTTCCTCCACAAGCAACAGCCAGTGTGGAGCCCTGCGCTGGGGGCGGCAGGGGAGGAAGAACGTGTGAACAGCATCATTGCAACAGCTCCTTGCAGCCCAGTCACCACGCAGGTACTGCACTACACTGCTGCCATGTGCCTTTGTAGCCAGAAGGGGCACCTTGGATGGGCAACCTCAAGGACCAACATTATCACAGTGTAGGCAGGGGAGGCAAAACGCCCCAGGGCTGAGATCCTGCCCACATCCATGTTACAGCCATAAACTTTGTTAAAGAACACAGTGAAAGTGCATTTTTGCCACCCCAAAGATTAACTCCCACCTGCGAACCCCCCAGTCCCGACCTCCCCAATCCCAACCTGGCCACGCTCACACACTTACCCCCTCCTTCTCGTTTTCCATCAACACTTTCTTCAGCGCTACTTTCTTGCCCGTCTGACGATGCTTGGCTTTGAAAACCTCCCTGTAACAACACAAACCAACCCCTGAGCAGCACAAGGAAGGCACCAAGCGCTCCCGACCAGGCACAATCCCAACCGAGACACACCACAGCACCACACACGCAGCCCTGTGCCCGACACAGCCACATCCCCTTTGCACCCAAGACCAGTAGAGCCCCTCAGGAACACAGGGCAATGCCCCCACTGTCTCCAGGATAAACTCTGCCATATCCTGGCGCAGAGCAGGGCCCCAGAGTGGGAATGAGAGGCTCCGGGGACGCAGAGGGAGGGATGAGGGAAGGACCCGAACAAGGCCTGAGGGGGCTGAGGCCGGGGCAGGCCGCGCCCGGTGGCGGTGAGCCGGGCCCGGCGGAGCACTCACCCGAAGGTGCCCTGGCCGATCTTGGCGAGCTTCTCGTACTTGGACACCTCATCGCAGAAGGGGCACTCCACCATATCGTACTGCTTGGCCATGGCGCCGCCGGCCCGACCCGGCTCCGTTCCACACCGCGCCGCCACCCGCCCGCCCCTTACCTCCGCCACCGCCGCCACCGCACTTCCGCTGCACGCACCGTCACCGCCCCGCGCGGGGGCTGCTGGGACTTGTAGTCCTGCGGGGGTTTGCTGGGACTTGTAGTCCGGCGGCGGCCGCCATGTTGTCACCGTGCCCGTGCCTCAGCATCCCCATGGAGCAGCGCCGTGTCCCCGCTCCCCGGTGCTGCTGTCCCCAACGCGTGTCACCGGGATACAGCAGCATCTCCGCTCCCTGCCGCTGCACTGCACCAGGGGACGTGGGGAGGGGACAGGGGCGAGGGGACACCGGGGTCTGGTCCCCGAGTTCCTGCTTTGCTGGCAGAAATCGCCATGGTTGGGGTGAAGCCTCCCCATAGCAATGTCCACTTGTGGGTGCAGAACGGGTGGGTTTGGGGCTGTTTGGGGCCAAGGCTGCGAGCACAGGGAGCAAGGGCCAGAGCAGTAACGGGCATCCTGGACACCGGGACCGCCAGGTGCTCCCTGGGGATGGGGGACAACACAGACACCATAACCCTGCTGGTCCTAGGGTTCTCTGTCCCGCAGGGAGACACCCGTATGGGGCACCCAAAGGTGCCCCAGCGTGAGAGAAGAGCTGGTGACAGGGGCTTCCATTGGCAGTGATGGCAGCTGGCTGTCACCCCATGGGGCACAGGGAGGGCAGGAGCTGAGCCCCAGATGTGCATGGCAGGGCCCTGTCTGCAGGGCAGGACTCTCCTCCATAGGGCTGGCACCCTCATCCATAGGGCTGGTACCCTTCTCCATAGGGCTGGCACCTTCATCCATAGGGCTGGTACCCTTCTCCATAGGGATGGCACCTTTGACAAAGGCTGGCACCTTCATCCATAGGGCTGGTACACTCCTCCATAGGGCTGGCACCTTTATCCATAGGGCTGGTACACTCCTCCATAGGGCTGGCACCTTCATCCATAGGGCTGGTACCCTTCTCCATAGGGCTGGCACCTTCATCCATAGGGCTGGTACACTCCTCCATAGGGCTGGCACCCTCATCCATAGGGCTGGCACCCTCCTCCATAGGGCTGGTACCCTCATCCATAGGGCTGGCACCTTCATCCATAGGGCTGGCACCCTCCTCCATAGGGCTGGCACCCTCATCCATAGGGCTGGCACCCTCCTCCATAGGGCTGGCACCCTCATCCATAGGGCTGGCACCCTCCTCCATAGGGCTGGTACCCTCCTCCATAGGGATGGCACCCTCATCCATAGGGCTGTCAGCCTTGACAAAGGCTGGCACCTTCATCCATAGGGCTGGTACCCTCATCCATAGGGCTGGCACCCTCATCCATAGGGCTGGTACCCTCATCCATAGGGCTGGCACCTTCATCCATAGAGCTGGCACCCTCATCCATAGGGCTGGCACCTTCATCCATAGGGCTGGTACCCTCATCCATAGGGCTGGCACCCTCCTCCATAGGGCTGGTACCCTCATCCATAGGGCTGGCACCTTCATCCATAGGGCTGGCACCCTCCTCCATAGGGCTGGCACCCTCATCCATAGGGCTGGCACCCTCCTCCATAGGGCTGGCACCCTCATCCATAGGGCTGGCACCCTCCTCCATAGGGCTGGTACCCTCCTCCATAGGGATGGCACCCTCATCCATAGGGCTGTCAGCCTTGACAAAGGCTGGCACCTTCATCCATAGGGCTGGTACCCTCATCCATAGGGCTGGCACCCTCATCCATAGGGCTGGTACCCTCATCCATAGGGCTGGCACCTTCATCCATAGAGCTGGCACCCTCATCCATAGGGCTGGCACCTTCATCCATAGGGCTGGTACCCTCATCCATAGGGCTGGCACCCTCATCCATAGGGCTGGTACCCTCATCCATAGGGCTGGCACCTTCATCCATAGGGCTGGCACCCTCATCCATGGGGCCATCAGCCCTGTCCAGGACTGACTTCCTCCTCTATGGCTGTCACCCAAGCGTTTTGGGTGCTCTGTACTGCGAGGGCTGTGGGGCAGCAGGAGGGCGGGCAGGGCCAAGGGCAGGGCCAGGAGCAGACGATGACAGCGATGGGGAGGAAGTGCCATGGAGCGATGAGTGACTGCGGGGGGGGGCAGGAAGGGAGGGCGGGCAGGGAAGGGCTTCACAGTTATAAACTGGTCCCTCTCGTCCCTGCGCCTCCGAGCGGCGCGGCCATGGCCGAGGGGCAGAAACGAGGGGGCTTCAGGAAGTTCAGTAAGCGGCTGTGGGGCGGGATGGGGTGGGACGGTGTGGGGTGGGGTGAGTGGGCACCTGCCCAGGATGGAGTGGATGGGGATGTGTGAGAGTGAATGTGAGTGTGAGTGATTGTGTGTGTGAGAGTGAATGTGAGTGTGAACGTGAGACAGTGACTGTGTGTGTGTGAGTGAATGTGAGTGTGAAACAGTGAGTGTGAATGTGAGTGTGAGAGAGTGATTGTGTGTGTAAGAGTGAATGAGTGTGAAACAGTGAGTGTGAATGTGAGTGTGAGAGAGTGATTGTGCGTGAGTGATTGTGTGTGTGAGAGTGAATGTGAGTGTGAAACAGTGTGAATGTGTGAGACTCTGTGTGAGTGATTGTGTGTGAGAGTGAATGTGAGTGTGAAACAGTGAGTGTGAATGTGAGTGTGAATGTGAGTGTGAATGTGAGTGTGAATGTGAGTGTGAGACAGTGATTGTGAGTGTGAGTGATTGTGTGTGTGAGAGTGAATGGGAGTGTGAAACAGTGATTGTGTGTGTAAGAGTGAATGTGAGTGTGAAACAGTGAGTGTGAATGTGAGTGTGAGAGTGTGATTGTGAGTGTGAGTGATTGTGTGTGTGAGAGTGAATGTGAGTGTGAGACAGTGAGTGTGAATGTGAGTGTGAGACAGTGATTGTGAGTGTGAGTGATTGTGTGTGTGAGAGTGAATGTGAGTGTGAAACAGTGAGTGTGAATGTGAATGTGAATGTGAATGTGAATGTGTGTGTGCTCACACGCTCCCTGTGTCGCTCCAACCCGGGTACATCAGGAGCTGAAGCAGGCTCTGCTCTCATTAGGAAGCTCATTTGGGTGAGGGTCTTTGAGGGGTCTCCATCCCCAGCGCTGGGGCTGAGCTCGGGTGCTGCTGGCTCAGGAGCTGGGTACCGGGATGCACGCAGGGGGATGCACAATAGGGTTTGGGGGGGTCCTCACTCCCCAGATCACATCCTAAGGGGTGCACCATCAGGGGTGCAAGCCGGGGCCGTCCAGGACCCATACAAAGGAGCTGGGTGGGAGCCTGGGAGCGCATTCCCGGCTTCTGCTCCCGGAGGAAGCGCTGGTACCCATCGGGAGCGAGCTCTGCTCTTTCTCACAGCCCCGGGGGCGGCTGCTGTGGCCTTCACCCCGCTTCCCAGCGCCGGGTTGAGCGGGAGCGGCCTCTGCTGCTCTCTGCATTCCTGCGCGGCGCTGGCGCTGGGGGGAGGCCGGTCCTTGCGTTCCCCGGGGACCCTTCCACTGGCAAAACCCACGTCCCCATCGCAGCTGGGATCGGCCTTTACGGTGGGAGGTGGGAAACCTCCCCAGCGCTGCCTTTCCCACCCCGCAGCAGCCCTGGGAGCAGCCCCTGCGGAGGATGCTCGGACTCGGAGGGGATGCTCAACCCAAAGCAGTTTTGCCTTTAACTTCACTCAGGCCATCAGGTTTCTAACATATAGAAACGCTTTTTGGCTGATGCAGCCCCTGTGTGGCTATGGGGATGCTCTGCAGAGCCCATGGCTGGTGTCAGGGGATGTGGGTCCATGAGCTCCTCGCACAGCACAGCCGCAGCGCACTGCTTCCTGCCACAGCAAACTCTCGCTGCCTGCAGGGGAAGAGGGTTTGCAGAGCCCCGGGGTGTCACAATCATTGCAAAACACCCCCCCACTCCTCCCGAGGCAGCCGGAGCACAGCAGTGAAACCCTGCCCTGCAGAGCCTGCATCACCCCGTGCGCCACCGTCCTTGTGCAGGCTGCACGGCTTGGGGGCACACAGAGCGGGGCCGGGGCCGAGGTGTGACATGAAACCTGCCTGCTGCGGGTGTGCACACTGCTCTGTGAGAGCTGGGTGCTTGCAGGTGGCTGCGAGGAAGTGGGGAAGTCAGCTCCTGCCCGCAGCCGCGGTCATGGCCGGTTCCTGCTCTGCCGTGCAGAGCATCACAGAATGGTTCGGGTTGGAAAGAACCTTTAAATCATCCAGTTCCCCCCGCCACGGGCAGGGACACCTCACGCTAGAGCAGGTTGTTCCAAACCCCATCCAACCCGGCCTTGAACACACACATGGACCCCATCCGCTGGGGAGATGGGGTGTGTCCCATGCTTTCACCCTATATAGGGCAGGGGATATGCCCTGTGGGGCTGCCCTGATGCTCCAGGGATGGGCACAGCCCTGCCCAGAGTCCCCAGTGGGAAGCAGAGAGGCGGCGGGGCAGGAGAAGGAGATCTGGAATCATTCCTGGCACTCCCTGGTGTGCTCACCAGGGCTGGGTGGTTCTTCCTCTGCCTCTACAACAGGGAAACGCTGCAGTTGGGTTTGCCAAGGCGCAGGGGTTGTTTGCTCCCTAAGGGATACCCCAAGCAGCATCACATCCACCCAAGGCCGCAGGGATGTCCTGCTGGGCTGGGACTGGAGATGCAGGGTGTAACAGGGCTGACATCAGGCTGCACCATGGCACAGTGCCCCATGCACACCCCAGCCCAGGACCTCACCCTCACACCATGCCACCAATAACCCCACATGCGTCTCTCCCCTCTCCTTGCCAGAGTTCTTCAAGTTCAAAGGCTTCAGGAGCCTGAGCAGCATCCCCCGGTCCTTCACCCTCCGGCGTGTGTCCGTAGCCCCCAGCACTCCCGAGAGCCTGGGACCGTGTCTCCCTCCTTCCCATGGCTTCCTGGAGGAGCCCTTCGACAGCACCCAGGATGATCTCAACACCATGCCCAAGAGCCCCGGGCCCTATGCCCGGTCATCAGACATGTACAGCCACATGGGCACCATGCCCAGGATCAACCTGGGCAAGGCGGGGAAGAGCCAGGGAAAAGCCAAGAGTAGCCAGAGCTGCCGGAATAATGGGATCCCCAGTAACAAGCCCCTGCTCCCCAGCTCCAAGATGTCCATCACCCCTGATCTGGGCACAGATTCACCCTCAGCCACTGGGCAAACAGAGCAGGAGGCGGAAAAGGCTCAACCCATGGACGCTCCAGTGATGACCAGGATGGAGCAGGAGCCTGCAGGGAGTATCTCCTGCCCCGGGATGGAGGCACCGAGCCTGGACCCAAATCCCAGCCAAACCCCGAGCCCTGATGCAGCAGCAGGATTGGAAACCACTGATGGCGATCAAAAGGGGCAAGAGCATCCCAGCGAGATCTCCCCAGACAGGTACAGCCCCATTGGGTTTGCTGAGCCTTCCTATGGGACCCCTTTTCTGCCCCCCCCCCCCCCCCCCCCCCCGGCAAGGGGACGGGGCTGGGACACAGAAGGGATGCAGCTGGCACTGCCGGAGCACTCCGCACCATGGCCAGGTCAGCGGCTCCATGGGAGCGAGGTTTCCTGTGGGATTTCTGCTCCCTCCCGTTTCCGGATGGGGTGGAAACATCTCCGAGCCCCGCGCAGCCCAAGCGTCCTTTTGTCCTGCCAGCGGTTCTGCTCCAGGGTTGGGATGTGCTGCGAAGAGCTCGGACCTGCACCGTCCTGACCCCATCCACCCCTCACTCTCATCTCTTCCATCCCTTCCATCCTTATCCCTTCATCTTTATTCCCCTCCCCAAGTGGCGCTCCCTCTCTCCAGGCACAGGGGCTACCCCAAAACCCACCGCCCTGTCCCCATTTCCATCACTTGCCATTAAACCCCCAGTTCCGGGCACAAATCCCTGCCTTCAAATTCCCACCCTCAGGGGAATTTGGGGGCTCAGCACTTACAAATGGGGGTTGGGCCTTTTGGAAGGTTTTCACCTCAGAATCAACAAGAAGATTTATAACCTCCTGCCCATCACCTGGGTGTCTGGGCACAAGGAGCCACCAGTGTCCCCAGCAGCGTGTATGGCACTGAGGGCACGGGTGAAGGTACCAACTGCAAACCTCCTCCCAGCACAAGCTCCCATCGGATCGCCCCTTCCCAAACCCGACTCTTTCCCCACTCCGGTGCCTCCTGCTCCCTCCGTTCTCCCCATCCCACCGCGGAGCTGAGCTCTCCGTGCCCCAGCACCGAGCGTTGGTGAGGCCCCCGGAGCGGGATGAGGAGCGGTGGGAGCCGGGCCGGGCCGGGCGCGCATTCCGAAGGGAGGGCCGGAGGAGGAGGGCCGGGACGGGAAGGAGGAGGAGGGTCCGCACCGCCCTGCGCGCCCCCGGGTCCCAACGCTCAGTGCGAGGCGGGAGAACGCCGGGGAGAGCTGGTCCCCATCGCGGTGATGACAGCGGTGGGCAGGAGGTTCCCTGCGCTGGGACAGGGCAGGTGAGGTTCCCCCCCGGCACCCCGGAGGGGACCGGCAGGGAGAGGCGGAGAAGGGGCGAGCACAAAGCTCGGACGTGGTGGGTTCGCATCGGCTGCCGACACCGCAGCCAGACCCGGGGGGGGGGGGGGGATGGAGGTTTGGGGGGTCTGCAGCAGCGCCACGTCCTCTGTGAGCACGGAGACCCAGCAGTGGCACAGGGTCCCTATAAAGGGTGCATGGGGCTCCCCCAGAAGTGACTTGAGTCACTGGGCTGGGAGCTGTGTGTGTGGTCACCGGGTGTCTTGGCTCTGGACTCGAGTCCCCAGAACTCAATAGCCAAACGTCTTCTAGCATCATCTGGTGATGGGTGTATCCGTGCTGTTTGCCAGGGAAACTGAGGCACCAGAGCAGGACTTGGCATCAAGGGCACTTCTGCGCTCTGCTTGGAGTCCCCCAAAACCTCTGCCTTAGGGAGCAGTCGCCTGCCGGAGCCAGCCCCATGGCCGGGCCCTGCTGTGGGGCTGGCGGAAGCAGGACCGGGACAGTGCCGCGCCCCAGCCCTTCCTCCTGTTGCAGGCACATCCCTGGGGATGGGGACATTCTGTCCCCGCCAGCCCGTGTCGGGGGCCAGAGCCAGCTTCCCAGCACGGGGCGAGCCTGTGCAGAGGGACCAAAGCAGCGTGGTGGGGGGAACAAGGGTGGCCCTGGGGCGGATATTGGCTTGGGTGGGGAGGATGGTGGTGAGAGACAGCATGGCCTCAGGATGCCCAAGGGAGGGCTCGCCCGTGGGTGTTCCCTGCAGGATCAGGCCCTCCATTGCACCGCCATGGGACAGGGAGCAGCACCCAGCCCGTGGAGCTGCTCAGAGCAAGGCGGTGGCCGTGACGCCGATAGGGACACGGTGACTAACGGGAGATGACCCACAGCAGGTCACAGAGCGGATGTGATTTGACTTCCCTCCATGCATGGGGCACGGGAAGCGCTGCTTCCCGCAGGGCTCTGCCAGCCAAAACCTGAGATAAGGCAGCTCTGCGGAGGGGGAAACTGAGGCACCAAGTGCCCAGAATTGGTTCTCCAGCACTGGTGTCCAGGGATGAGCAGACCAGGGCTGGATCCACACCATTATCCTGGATTGCTCCCAGCACCCAGCCCGGACCTCGGCACGTGTGGAAATCACTGCGATGCCTTCCCAAGCCCAAAAGGAGCATCCCAAAGCCCCGCTCCCCATTGCCGCTGCCGCGGTGCCGTGTCCCAGCCATGGCCGCGCTCCAGAGGCAGCCCTGGAATTTCTCCCAGGCGCTCGCTGCCCCCAAAAATGCCGTTTCCTGCAGGAATGCGCAGCACCGGGGGGGGGGGGGGGCTGCGGCCCCAGCTGCTGCCCTTCCCCGGCACTGGGGCCTCCGCAGCGTCTCCCAGCTGCTCCCATGCTCCCGATTTCCTGCCCGGAGGCCCCCATCCTCCTGCCGGCTTTTCTCACGGCTCTCGCAGCTCCAGGCGGCTCCGTGGCTCCATGAGAGCGCCGGCGAGGGCCCGCGGCCCGTTGCCAGGCCCTTTATCCCCTTCCGAGCCGGGCAACGGGGATGCTGGTTCACCAGTATGGGATGGGAGGAGTGGGTCCTGCTGGGCACACCAAGGGGTTCATGCTCAGCCCAGCAGGACCCACTGTGATGCACCGGTGCATGTCCAGCGTGGCAGCGGTCACCTCCTCTGTCCCCGCTTCCCTTTGGGTGACTGATTTCTGAGCCAGCAGGAACCATCCCCAGCCTGGAGGGATCCACAGAGGAGGAATTCTGCTCCCTAGGGATGGCACCAGTGTGGATCCCAGGAGGGGTTTGTGTGCAGGGCCCCAGCAGATCCTGGTATGAGGCAGGGGTCCTATGGCTGTAGGCACCAGATGGAGCAAGGCTGCTCCTGGCAGAGAAGGGGCATCCTGGGGTTGTGGTTCCCTGGGATTTGGTTGTTTCTTAGCCTTGTGCTGGCATTCCAGGGCCTGAGCACCCTGTGCTCCTGACCTCAGCAAGCAGTGGGATGTCCATGCTGCAGCTTGGCGCTATAGAGGTGACAGATACAGGATTCTGGTTAAAGACATCTGGAGTTCTGTATTTCATTCTGAAAGGCAGGACCTCAGGGTAGTGCATCCCAGCTGTTACAGCCTCTTTCCTGTGTTGTTCCCTTTGGATTCATCCATACAGACACATACCTCAACCTACAAGAGCACAAAAAGCAGCAGTAGCATTTGCTTCCTGCTCAGGAAGGAGCAGGGGCCATCTGTCCCCATGAAATGATGGTAAAGAAGCTGCGGGATCAGCAGGGTTGTTGTGGTTGTCAGTAGGGCTAAGAGTGAACGTGTCACCAAGGAGAATGGGAGCTTCTATTGCCCGTGTGCTGGGAGGGCAAAGCTTGCAGTCACAGCCAGGACGCCGCAGTTCACCCTGGTTTCAGTGGGGTTTGGTTTCCATGGGGCTGCACAAGGAACAGTCAGAAGCTCCCGTCTGGGTGCTGTGTCCCAGCAGCAGCCTATTGGGAATGCAGCTCTGCCACTGGAAGCAGGGCACAGGGCCCCTCACCTCGGCATGAACCCCCCTGCACCGTGACCTGCGGGGACCCCAGCCTGGCAGCTGGGTCTCAGCTCACACGGTCCCAAGCAGATCTGGGGCAAGATCCCCTGAAAAGGCCCCATTCTTCCCTGATCGCATTAGGGAGGTTAAACCCTGCGCTGAGAGCGGGCACGGGGTCGGCAGGAACAGTGCTGGGACCTGGGAACCTCTCCTAAATCCATGCCCCTGCTCTCAGCCCCATGGCAAAAGGGGTACAAACCCCCACTCCCCACAGCTCTGCCACCACCGTTTTGACTTAACTGACTCCATTCACTGCCCTTCACTTACGTGTTTCCATTTCTTCCCTTCTTCCCAGCCACCACGATGGCCTGGAGTCCGGCAGCGAATACGTGAAGGTAAGACACTGAGCCTGCTCCTATGGGTGACAGTAGTAGAGGGGCTGGTTGGGTCCTACCCCAGCACGGGTGCTCAGCTCTGCATCCCCATCCCACCATTCTGGACTCTCTCTTTGACCCTGGCTGCTGGAAGCAGCGAGGCCGAGGCAGGCAGAGGATCCATGGTCCCTATGTGGTACCCTGCTGCTGCTCCCACAGCAGCTGCCTGTGCGTCACGCTCCCATCACTTGTGAACGCTGCAGACGCAGGGGCAGCCTCCTCCCTCTGCCTCCACGTAGCGAAACGGAAGGGTTTTGAGCCACTTTCGTGGCTGTCACATGAAAGTCGGTGTAAATCTCTCCAAATCTCTTGCTTATCCTCCAGCAAACTATTAACATTCCTGAGGACTCTTCATGTCTGGCCAGAAATTCATTAGCGAGGCGCCTGGCTCTGGAGGAGAGCGGCCCTTTCGCAGGAGGCTGCTGGCACAATGGGAGCCGGGCGGGAGCAGAGGAAGGGTGGCAGGGATGCTCTGTGGTTTGGGGATGGAGCACCGAAAACCTGCTCCGGTGGTGGATGCCATGCAATGGCCTTTAGGGAGGTGGTTTGAGGAAGGCTGGAGCCCTTTGAGTCCGGTTAGCTGATGGGATTTAATGAGCTGGGCAGATGTGGTTGTTGAGAAATGACTTGAGGTGGCCCTGTGTGTGTGTGTGCACCCAGAGGCGGGTGCATTTTATGGCTGCTAATAGACTGAACCAGCATAGATATGGAGCAATGGGTACGGCTTTGCTTTTGGGATCTGAGCTCTTTCTGGTGAGCATTCCCTACTCTCCAGGCAGATCCCAGACCCAAGCTTGGTGGCCTTTATTTCCCACCCATGGTGTTGACAGAGCCCGTGGGCTGTGATTTATTCACCACTTCCCTTTGGTCAGGGAAGCAAGTGATGGCTGCAGTGACAGCAGCTATTTTAGTCAAATAAGTAATTAGCTGGAGTGTGAGTGACCGGGATGATGGGGGCACTTGGGCTGATTGCAGGCGCCGGGCTTGGCTGGGAGCCCGTGCAGCTGCAGAGCGCTCAGCACCCCGCAGCATTCAGCCCCAGGGCTGGATGGGAAGGTGGCTGCTGTAACTGGGATCCTTTAGGGCTGGGACCCGCCACTGGAATAGGTCCCTGCTTTGTGACTGGGATGGAAACAAGCAGAGGGGACAAAGACAGGGAGGAAAGAGACAGTGAAGGAGAGAATGAGGAGGAGAGGATGTTCTGCAAAGCCCGTGTGAGCAAAGGTCCAGATGTGCACAGAGGTACCACCAACCATCAGCCCTCAAGCTTCAGCCACAAACCAGCCAGGGCCAGCTCTCCCATCACCAAGCCTGCCGTGATTAGAGGTGCAGCCAGGAGCCAGGCAGGGTCGGAAGCCGGGATCAATAAGAGCTCGGTAATTAACGTGCTTTAATGATAGCCTCAGGGTTGGTGTTTCCAAGCTGCCTGGGGGATCCATGCTCCTGGCTCCATTTGCGAACATCCCACCCAGCCACCTCGGCCCTGGTGTTACCCTTCAGGAGAGCAGCAGTGGGTAAAGCTGTCCCATGTCCCTGCAGTCGGAGGTTTTCAGCTTCCCCTGCAGAGGGGCAGCCGGGAGCATCACCCCATGTGGCTCCCGCTTGCTCCCTCACTGAGAGCCTTGGAAGGAAACCACAGAGCCCGTCGCGGGGGAGAAGCCTTGGCAAGGGGATGAGTCACCATCGAATCCTGTTGGAGCAGCCTCTTCTTGTGCGCTGCCATCTGGTCTGTCCCTGAGCCCCAGGCAAGAGAAGCGCCCGTGCTCCCACCCTGTCCCAGTTGGTCCATGAGCACCCAGTTCCACGCTGCCTCCCTTTCCAGCCCTGTCCTGCTGCAGACCCGTGCTGCTCCCTGTCTCCTCCTCTCTCCTGCTAAAGCAGGGGCAGCGCGGGGCCCGGCGAGCGCCTCCGAGCTTCCTTTGTTCTGCGCGGAGGAGCTGCTCCGGGGACCTGTCTCTCATCAGCCCCGGCTGCTGCCTCCCTGCCTGGGGATGCGAGGGGCTCGTCTGAATTAATGAGAGGGGAGGCTGCAGGGTTCTGCTCTTTGTGGCGGCAGGGAAGCCTCTCCCAGCTCACAGCATCCCCTGAGGTGAGGCTACACCAGGAGGCACCGGGGTGCTTGGATGCTTTGTGGACGGGAGGGTAAAGCTCCCTGTTGGCATGGCCAGATCCATGTGCCAACGCAGGACAGCCCTGGAAGGGGACGGGACAAGGGGGTGCAGAGCTCACTGCGGGTGCTGGAGGACCCCTGCCCCTGCCTGTGTGCAATGGGTTCAGGCGGGGATATTGAGAGCCAGGGCTGGAGCGATGCTTTGAGTCATCAGCGCTGCCTCGCACATCCCATACATGAAACCGTGGCCTTAATTAAACCAAAGCGGAGCTTTAATTAAACACAACTCGGAGATAGCCTATGTGGGAAGCAGGCAGCCAGCTTCCCTCAGCGAGGCACACACCGGGGTGTCCCTCAGAAGGACATCACCAGGAAGGGGTGTAAGAGGGGTCGAGGCTGTCCCTGACCCGTGTGTGTCACCGGGGAGAGCAGATGGTTTGGGATGGGGAGCTAAGGGGTGACAAAACCCCTCAGGGGGGATGAATCCCTCCTGAGGAGCTGGGTCCCCTCAGAGGAACCAGTTCCCTTCAGGGCCGTTGGATCCCCTCAGAGGAGCTGGTTCTCCTTAGTGGTGCTGGTTCCCTTAAGGATGCAGGGAGCCGGGATGTCTGCTGCCCTCTAAGGACCAGGTTCCCCTCAGGGATGCTGGTTTCCCCCAAGGATACCAGTTCCCCTCAGAGGACCCAGATCCCCTCAGGGGTATCCGGTCCCCTCAGAGGACCCGGTTCACCCTCAAAGGACCCGGTTCCCCTCGGGAATGCCTGGTCCCTCCAGAGGTACCGGTTCCCCGGGGGCCCGATGCGGGCGGGTGCGGGCGGCCCCGGGGGGGCGTTCCGGGGCGGAGCTGCGGTGGGGGTCCCGCCTCCCGCTGCCGACAAGGGATGAGGTAATCGGGGAAGCGGCTGAAATTGAAGCCCGGCGGCGGCGGCGGCGGCAGCGGAGGTGCAGCCCGGGCCGGGGCAGCCCGGGCCGGGCGCGCCGCGCCATGACGGAGCGGTGCAGCCTATGGAGCGCTCTGTCAGCGGCAGCATGCTGCTTCTACCGCGGCTCCTTCATGCAGGTGCAGGTGAGCGCGGGGACCGGGCAGCGTGGGGAAGGACGGCGGGAGGGGGACGCGGGGTAACCCCGGGCACTGGGGGAGCAGGGGGAGAGCGGGTTCCAACCCGCGGCCCCGCTGTCCCCCGCGCTGGTCCAGGAGGCAGCGAGCGGGGCAGAGCTCAGCCCCCTCCGAGCCATGGGAGCAGGGCGGCCGGTTCCCCCTGCAGCGCACTTGTGAAGGGAGCCCTCACCCTTGGCAGAGCTCGTTTAGCATCCCCCGAGTGATGCCGTGTGCTGGGGAGCATCACTGAGCACACAGAGCCCCAGCGCAGGTGAGCGCACGGCTCCCTGGCCTGGGTGTCTGTGTGTGTGCCCCACTGCACAGGTCTGACTGGTGGGATGCATCCGTCACCCGTCCTGGGGTGCTCCCAGCACCGCCGCTCTCTGGGCATGAGTGTAGGTGTCCTATTTTTGGACGCTGGCATTTGCACAGCGCTAGGAATTGGGTTCTCTCATTTACTCAATTAAAGAGCAAAGGTGTTTAAGGCTGCAAGAGCCAAGCAGGCTCTGAGCTGAAGCAAGAGCTGTAGCGTACTGCAAGTTAGAAAGGAGCTGGCAGCCAAGAAAGCTGGCAGGGTTATTCTGCACCCCTGCTGAGCGAGGTAGGTGCTGAGCCTTAGAGATTATGCTGGGTAAGACGGAGCCCAAGAGCAGCATTTCAAGTCTTGTCATGGTTGCGGTTGATCTCAATGTAAAGCCAGGGATTTTGATCGCTGTTGGGGGCAAAGAGGGAAAGCAGAAGAGCTTCTCCTGGCTGTCCAAAGGCCACCAAATGGCACAGGGGGATGTGCCCTAGCGCAGCAGCCCTTGGGCTGCACATGGCAGGGGTTTCAGCAAGCTGCTGTCAGCACAAGGCAGAGACAAGTGGGTGTCTGGCTCTCCTCAAGGATGCGAGAGGGGATGGAGGGCGCTCCATCCCGACCCCAGAAAGAGTTAAAAGTGAAGCCCTGAGTGCTCACCTGGCTCCACCAGATCTTTCACCACCTATTTGTGCCCAAGCGTGCCCAGCAAACACACACTGAAGTCCCCATGAATGACTGGAGCGCTTCCAGCTGACAGCCGCATCCCTGCTCACCGCCAATGGCAGTGCACCCAGCCTGGGAAGCACTGACATCATTTCTGGCCAATAGCAGCTTCGAAAAGGGATGCAGCAGCAGCCGCTGCTGCCGTCTTGGAGTGAGATAAGTAATATATAGATGGATGGAAATGTGTGTGTACCCATGCCCCATCACTGCACCGGAGACCCGCACCCCTGGGGCAGTGATAACAGTGCTCTCCACCACCCCACCACACAACCTGGGGCACTTATCCCACCTTGGAGCATCCAGATGTTCCCAGCCATCAACCCCAGCTGCACCCCACCCCTGCCAGCCAGACATAATTGCTCCAGAGCTGCCACAAAGGAGCACAGACAAGGAGAGAGAAGACCCTGGGGGTCACCAGGACCAGTCCTAGGATGGGTTTTGGATCCCAGGACAAGGATTTTGAGCCTTCAGTGAGGATAATGGAGATGTGGCGTACCCAAGTGGGGTGGACAGATGGGCTGGTGCTTTCTCAGAGGCCGTTTACCTGCCCAGAGTCACTGGGAGACAGGACAAGTCATTTCTTTTCCATGTAAGTATCAAGATGAGGGGGATGGACTGGCTCACAGCACTGAAATACTTCACTGCAGTAGCCCTTTGCCAAGTGCAAATGAAGCAGAGAAGTCCCCTCACACGATTCTGGGGCTTTCCCCCATATCCCTGCTCCCAAGGGCTTTGTAACTCCCATTTCCTCCCAGTTCTGCTTCCCAGGCAGGCAGAGCAGGGGTTGGGAATTCCCTAGCGAGGGTCCCAGTACTGGGTGGGCAGGAGCAGAGCAGATGCGCTCCATGCCCTGGGGTTAGTGAGATGTTATCATGGAGGGGAGGGTGTGAGTACACCTTGCTCTCCAGGCTGACTTCATCCTCAGCTGCGACTCCTCCAGATCTGGGAGGAGGGAGCAGGGAAGCTGCAAATCCCTCCTGTTTCATAAGGTTACCTTTGCAAGCAAAGCCAAACGCCAGCTTTGGAAGCTCTCCTCCACACCAGGCACAGTGACAAGCCACTGTTTTACTCATACCACAGCACCCTCCATCCTCCAGCTCTTGCCTTTCCACTGCTAGTTCCAGTCCTTGCATCTCAGCTATGACTGGAGGCACTTCCACCCATAGCCAAGCAGCAGGGAGAGCCAGAGAAGCGGGTAGGGATGGAGAGACCTGGGAATTGCCTCCTCAGTGGGGCTGCCCCCATTGCACGGCAGCACCAGAGGATTCCCCAGCCCTAGGACTGCAAATCAGGGCACTGAACATGATGGAGGAGCTCTCCTTCCTCCAGCCAAGCCAGCTTGGCTGCTGGTTGGGATTCCTCAAGCAGAGCTTGGCATCATCTCTGGCAGCTCCTGAGCTGGTTTGTCTGGTCTGCAGAATCGCTTTAATCCCTATTGCTTCCTACTTAGATGGAAGAAGCCTTGAGGGGGGCAGCACCGCACACTCCAGCTGGGTGCTAGTGGAAGTCAAGGCTTTTCCCCTCACCCATCCCACCGGTATGCAAGGCCTGCCGTCAGGCCGTGCACCTTTGGATGTCCTCTTGGCACAGAGGAGCGTGCCAAGCAGTGCCCTTTTCAGCCCAGACATCCGCTGACACACTGCTGACAGCGCCGGGCTGGGCTGCGCCATGCCAGCACCCACAGCTCAGCACCCAGCCAGCGGGCAGCACATGGGCAGGATGCTCCGGGACGTGCAGGGGGTTGGAAGTGGAGGATGTTAAGGTCCTTTCCAACCCAGACCATTCTATGATCCTATCCTCTCCCCAAACCTCCTGTTCTCTCCTAGCTTAGCACCTGGCTCCTGGCACGGATGCCAAATCCAGGCTTGGAGACGCCGGGCGCCGCTCAGCTGGGTTTGTGTTTGTTATCCTGCCCATTTGCATGGGGAGGATTTGGGGGAAAACCCAGATGTACAACGTGGAGCAGAGCAGGCGCTAATCCCTGCTCCAGGCTCTGCTCCATCAGCGTTAGCCTGCAGAGGCAGGGCAGGCTCCCGGGGGTCCCTCACCGGAGTTTGGGGTGAGCTGAGGGTCCCCATCACTGCTCCGGAGCCAGGGCTGCTGGTGGCAAAGAGGGGTTGTCATGGAAACGGCATCTCCTCGGCCTGGCCCCTCCGCAGGCACCGGACCTCACAGCATCCACCCGCTGCTATTCATTCCTAATGGGGTTCAGTGCCTTTGTCTCCATGGTGCCCCCAGAGCAGCAGAAAGCACTTGGATCCCCGCAGCCCTCGGTCAGGAAGGGACAAGCCACACGTCTGCTGGTCCAGGTCCCTGCAGCTCCAGCACGCAGGGGCTGTGAGCAGAGTTGAATGAACAAGGCTGAGTTCAGTCCATGATGTTCCCATAGGCTGCTGCCTCTGTCCCAGCACCTTTTGACTTGAGAGGAGTTGGGAAGAAGCAGGGACATGTCCAGGCTGGTGAGGGCAAGCCCTGGAGAGCATGGTCCATTACACAGACCCTTGGCAGCCTCCTTGCCTTGCCCAGGCTGGAGCAGGGTCCCAGGACAGCTTTGCTGCCAGATGAATGCAGCTACCACAGGGAATGGAGCATCTTCCCCAGGGATGGGGGGGGACCTGGGGTCAGAGTCCTGCTGAGGGGCTCAGTGGGGTCCCAGGAGCACCCAGAGCAGTGGGTACAAGGCAGGAGAGCAGCGCGGTGCTCTCTGCTTTCCCCTACTCAACTGCCAGAGGGCAGAAGGAATTGACATGGGATGTAAGGATGAGGCACAGGGCAAAGCGGTCAGGTCTGAGGCACTGCCATGGGTCTGCAGCCCCCAGTGCTGCGGGGCACCAGCTTCCATGCAAGGCTGGCCATGAGCGCCAGGCTGCTTCTCCAGCAGTGCCAGCACGGTGTCAGCAGGGTTTCAAGCCTGTGTCTGTCCTCCGAGACGCCAGCAGCATCCTGTCCTAACCAGTGCCAAGGAGCTTGGAACCAGCCTCCAGTGTCCCCTCACACTGGCACTGCCACCAGAGGCGGAGCCAGGCCACCAAGCCACCCTGCTCACGGGAGCAGGACATCCCAGTAGCCACTGGGATGCTGCAGTGGCTACATAGGGATCCAAGCTCCCCAGTCCAAGGCACTGGTGTTGGCATCACACCATGACTCAAAACTGCTGTGCCAAGCAGGGGAACCAGCCTCATGTACACCCCAAACCCACCCTCGCCTCCAAACAAGCACTGTGCTGCAAGCAGGAATCCTCAGCTGCCCTCTGGGAATGCTGGCCAAGCAGCAGGCAGGGAGCATGGCCAATGGAGACGTGACGCCATCCCTTATCTCTCCAGGGGGAAAAGGAGGAGGCAAATTGCATCCTCCAGGCTCAGGTGCAGCAGCGCTGGTAAAAGCTAATTTCGATGCAGAAGGTTCCCTTTGCATTTGTCATTACTATTCATGCCACCATCAGGCTAAACACAGCGAGTTAACCCTTTGGGTGAGGGATCACAGCGGATGTTGCACGGAGTGGGGAATAACGCAGCTTTCCTCCTGGAAAACTGCTTCCCACAGCGGTTCTGCCCTGGAGGTGTTTGAGGAGGAGATGGGGTAGGGTTTCTCCTGCCCAACCTCATTCAGCTCTGAGCTGGGGCAGAGGGGCAGCGTGATGGGGACAATCCACCAGGAGACCCTCCAAGTGCTCCTGGTGGCAGGAGCTGACCATCAACAGGCACGTTACCCACCACCATCCCTTGCCACAGGCAGCAATCCTCACTCACAGCTCCAGGTTACCTGTTCCCAGGGACAGGTCTGCTCCTGGCAGATGGCATCACCAGTGGCCATGCCATAGTCCTTGCAAAGGGACCCTGCCAACCCATCCCTTCCCAGCCCCGCACTGGCTGATGCTCTCCTCTCCCCTGTGCAGTTCTCCAAGGAGAAATACATCCTCGACTCCTCACCGGAGAAGCTTCACAAGGAGCTGGAAGAGGAGCTGAAGCTGAGCAGCACCGACCTGCGCAGCCACGCTTGGTACCACGGCCGCATCCCGCGGGAGGTGAGCAGGGGAAGGTGGGTGGCTCCGGGCATCCTTTGCTTGGGCTCATGGAGAGCACCCCAAGGCCACACTGAACCAGCCTGTCCTGATGGGAAGCCTTTGAGCAGGCCGCTTTTCCAGGGGCAAGGGGAACAAAGCAATGCTCCAAGTAACACCCTAACGGAGCATCCACCAGCGTGGCTGTGCCTGAGGAGCTGCCCTGTTCCCTTCCAGGTGTCGGAGAGCCTGGTGCAGAGGAACGGCGACTTCCTCATCCGGGACTCCCTCACCAGCCTGGGTGACTACGTGCTGACGTGCCGCTGGCGCAACGAGCCCCTCCACTTCAAGATCAACAAGGCGACGGCGAAGCCCGGCGAGGGCCATGCCCGTGTCCAGTACCTCTTCGAGCAGGAGAGCTTCGACAACGTGCCCGCCCTCGTCCGCTTCTACGTGGGCAACCGCAAAGCCATCTCGGAGCAGAGCGGGGCCATCATCTACTGCCCCATCAACCGCACCTTCCCCCTGCGCTACCTGGAAGCCAGCTATGGGCTGGGCAATGGGAAGCATGGGGGAGCCCACAGCCCCGCCACACAGAAAGGGGGGCACATCAAGAGGAGGAGCATCACCATGACCGATGGACTCACAGCGGACAAGATCACCAGAGCTGAGGGCTGCCCGAGCAGGTGAGCATCATCCCCGCTTAGCTGGGCAGAGGACCAGCCCTCGGGAAAGAGGAGAGCCATGCTCCCAATGGACAGGGTTTGGGGATCAGTTATGGGAAAGAGACTGGGATAAGAAGCAGTACTCAGCTAGAGCTGTACCAACCCCACTGAGCTACCGCAGCAGATATGGCATTAGCATGCCAGGCCAGAAGCCAGAGGGTGCTTTACAACCACCCAGGCCAGGATTAGCAGCGTGTCAGGGCTTGTCAATGCTGGGAGCTGAGCTTTCCCAGACGGTTGTGAGGGGGGAGCCAGTCACAGCCACCAAGAGGCCATTTGTTGGTTGGTTTTTGCAGGGCCCTTTTACGTTTAGAGCCCTTTCCATTCAGCTGGAGCATTTGCATCAGCAGAGCTGAAAGCCTGATGGGCAGGAGGAGATGAATGGAGCTGTGCTGATGGGGGTCTGCACCACCACCAGATCACAGCCTCCACAGGGCTGAGCGGCTCACGTTAACCTTGGAGGTGGAGAAGGAGATCCCCTCTGCATCGCTTGCATTTGGCAGCCCCAGGCTGCTCAGAGCCTGGCTGGGGGGGCAGAGCCACGCATAAACCCTCACACCCAGCAGGCAGAGGGGTCCCATCTGCACCTGCATCCCCAGTGGGACACAGCCCATCCCTCTCAGCCCAAGGGCAGGGTGAGAACACACCAATGGGAAACAGGCAAACGGCTGCTATGGCAGGGAGAAGGAGAGCACTCAGACTTCCAGGAGAGCCCAGATCCATCAGTCTGTCCCCATCACTCACGTTTTCCCTAGACCCCTTATCACTGCACTGCTCTCCCATCCTGCTTCCACCACAGAGGCTCAGCACTCAAAGCTGAATGCATCACAGCAGCCCACTCCTCACCCATGGCAGTGAGTTACCTGCCATGCCTCCCTGCAACCCTCCCTGTGCACAGCATCTTGTGCAGCACCATTGACACACAGTGTCTGCATCAGGCCACAACTGCTGCCCCACCAGCCCAAGACCTTCTTGCTATGCAGCTGCTTGTGCACGTGTGCTGCAGGTCACCAACCCAGGCACCTCAACACCTCCATCGGTGCCTGCTGGGCTCCAGGGCCAGCTTCCAGGCACTTTCCACCTCTCCTGAGCTTTGTGTCAGAGCAGCAGCTCACCAAACCACCCCAGCACAGCTCTCTGGTGGAAACAAAGCAATGCGTCCATCAGGTACCACTTGCAGCACAACCATAGGAAACCACCCCCAGGCTTCTTTCCTAGGGCCATTTCCCCACAGCACCCTGGAGCCATCCCTTCCCATGTACCTTAGCAGCAGGACATCCATTCCCAGTGATCCACACAACCAAGCTCCCAAAAGGCAGCCCTGCCTCTGCTTTATAAAGGCACTGAGCCCTTCTCCTCCCAGCTGCCTGTAGGGACTTGTTCCAGCTGAGCTCGTTACGGGTTCAGCTCGTTATGGGTGGCTGTGGAAGAAGGTGATGGGGCAGCAAACCCTCATCCCTTGCCCAGCCCCTGTTTGCAGGAGTTAACCCGTCCCATCTGCCCCCTCCCCAGCGTGTCCCTGCCCCACCACAGAGACATCATTCGCAACTGCGCCGTCAGCGTGGACCAGATCCAAGACCTGCACTCCCCGATGTCCCCCATCTCCGAGAACCCAGCATCACCCGCCTACAGCACGGGTAGGCATCACCCCTGCATCCCACTGGGGATGGGGGGACGTGGGTCAGGCTGGGCTTGGCATGGGTGTGATGCAGGGACCTGGGGAGGGGACGGTGTTGGCTGTAAAGAGAAGCCCCAGTGTGTGGTTCTGTGCACGGCAAAGAACTGTCCTGGCAGAGGGCTGGAGCTGGGGCTGGGGCTGGCTGCTGCAGCCGTGGTCCCTACACGTGTGTATCCGATAACAGCATCTCCTCTCCTCCCCACAGTTACCCGGCTAAAGCCCCATGCCTGCCAAACAGCTGGAGCTGCCCCAACCTCTCCAGTCATAAGAAGGTCCAGCGAGCCCCAGCTGTGCCAGGGCAACAGCGGCAAAGCCCTGCCAGACCCTGCCCACAGCTCCCACTCGACTCCGTGCCATGGCTATGCCCGTGCCTCCCCTTCTCCCTCCGTGAACAGCTACAGCGAGCCGGACACGGGGCACTACTGCCAGCTCCATCCCACCTCACCCATGAGCAGGGACCGGCCGGCTCACGACACCAAGCAGCTCCCAACAAAGAGCTACGTGGAGAGGCTAAAGGTGGAGGAAGGACACAGAGGGACTATAGAGAACGGCTCCAGGGAAGCAGAGGCGGCGCAGAGGCTGAAGGGAGAGCTGGACTATGTGGGCTTTGTGCCCCCCACCATGGAAACAACCTCCTCCTTCAACCCCGCAGCCTTCCAGTCCCTGCTTATCCCCATGGAGAACAAGCCTCTGGAGATGGCTGTGCTCAAGAAGGTCAAAGAGTTGCTGGCAGAGGTGGATGTGAAGACGTTGGCCAAACACATCACCAAAGTGGACTGCCTGGTACGGCTGGGGCCAGGCGGGAGGGATGGGCACTGCTGCCCTCCCATCGCTGCGGGATGCACCCCGAGCATGGAGCATCCCTGCTGGGCTCTGCCCTGTGTCAGCCAGGGCAGGCAGAGGCTGTGCTGGGGCAAGAGGCTGCTTCAGCCTCTCCTCAATTAACACAGCTCTCATCAGCTCTCCCCTTCCTTGCCAGGTCGCCCGGATACTGGGGGTGACGGCGGAGATGCAGCGGATGATGGGGGTGAGCTCTGGCATGGAGCTGCTCACCCTGCCCCATGGCCACCAGCTCCGCCTCGACCTGCTGGAACGGTACTGCATGGGATGGCACAGCTCCCATGGGACGTGTCCAGCTTGGCACGGGGGGGGGGGGGGGTCCTCTGCACCCCACGGGGTGAAGGAGCCCTGGAGCATCCCCGGAGCATCCCCGTTCCCCCTGCCCTGACCCCACTCTGCGTCTCTCCCCACGGCAGGTTTCACACCATGTCCATCATGATCGCCGTGGACATCCTGGGCTGCACGGGCAGCACGGAGGAGAGGGCAGCCCTGCTCCACAAAACCATCCAGCTGGCAGCCGAGCTCAAGGGCACCATGGGGAACATGTTCAGCTTCGCGGCTGTGATGAACGCCCTGGAAATGACACAGGTACAGGGATGCTCCCTTCATCCTCTTAGCCTGGGCTCAGCCTATAACACATCCCACTCCCCACATCCTGCAGGCTCTGACACCCATTGGGGTGGGAGAAGAGGGGAAAACACCCAGGGCAGGAGGTGTGGGGTAAAGGCTGCACTTGATCTTAAAGGTCTCTTCCAACGCAGTTGATGCTCTTGATTCCTTGCAAGCAGGGAAGGGGAAGAGCTGTCCCCTCCGCAGAGCACACAGCCCAATCCCGCTGGGATCCAATTGTTTGTCAGCGGTTGGGCTTTTTGTTCAGTGCTGGGCTGTGTTCCTGGGAGGAAATGAATCTGCCCTGCAGTACAATGCACACCAGTCTCAAGGCAGCAGCATCTCCGGGCCACGCTGCTCCCTTTGCGAGACGAAAGGAGATTAAAATCCACTTTTAAATGGAGCCCAGCTGGGAAGTCTTTGCTTCCTGCCCGCACAAAGGAGGTGGAGCTGCCCCCTCCCTGCCTCTCATCTTCAAGGCCGCTGCGGAGCTGCTGTCCTGCGGCACGGGCAGCGGGGACACATCCTGATCCCGGGCTCGGTGCTGGGGATGTGCCTGGTTTGGGGGGCAGCAGGCGCTGCGCTGTGCAGGGATGGGGGGGGGGGGCACGGCTCCAGGGCCGGGCTGTGCGCCCCTGGGAGCACCCTGAGATCCCAGAGCTCAGCACCTGCCCCGTGTGCTTCCAGATCTCCCGGCTGGAGCAGACCTGGATGGTGCTGCGGCAGCGGCACACGGAGGGCGCGATCCTCTACGAGAAGAAGCTGAAGCCGTTCCTGAAGAACCTGAACGAAGGGAAAGGTAAAGGGAGGAGCTCCCCTTCTCTTGCCCGCCTGCTCCTTCCCCCTTCATCCACAGCCTCGGTGGAGGGGACGTGTTCGGGAGCTCTGCCCCTCTCCCAGACAGCGCCGGACGCTTCCCTGTGGCTG
This sequence comes from Pezoporus wallicus, assembly GCF_028554395.1. NCBI lineage: Eukaryota > Metazoa > Chordata > Aves > Psittaciformes > Psittacidae > Pezoporus > Pezoporus wallicus. The sequence continues at coordinate 2,807,243 of NW_026637499.1, forward strand.
CGGAGCCACCCCGCAGGGCCCGTTTGGCCTCGGCTGCTCCTTCCTTCCCAAGGAAGCATTTCCTAACTAAACAAACCCAGCGGCAGAGCCGAGCCCTTGCGCTCGCATGGGGATGGGGCAGCGAGTCGGGAGGATGCAAAGCCACATCTCTCCACCATCCAGCCCTCCGCTCCCCATCGCAGCCCTGGCAAACACAGACACAGAGCAGGGACAGCAGCGTTCCCCTCCTGGCACAACCAGGAAGCCCAGCTGGGACGTGCTGGTGTTGAACCAGTGATGGCCTCAGGCACAGCAATAAGGAGCCAAAGCTGCTGCTGTGCTATAGCTGAGCCTTAAGCCCGCTGCCTGGAACAGCCTGACTCCATGGGGAAGGGATGCAGGGGCACAGGGTCCTCACTGTGGCTCTCCCCACAGAAGGGCCGCCGCTGACCAACACCACCTTTCCACACATCGTGCCCCTCGTGACGCTCCTGGAGCGGGATGAGGCTCTCACAGACAACCCCGAGCCCTGGGAGGCCAGTGACAGCGGCGTGGAGGTGGTTATGGCTCACCTGGAGGCGGCGCGGATGGTGGCCCACCACGGCGGGCTCTACCACACCAACGCGGAGGTGAAGCTGCAGGGTAAGCCATGGGGACACGGAGCCCCTTTCCCTCTGCTCCAGCCCAGGAGCATCCCGTGGGTTCCCCATTATCCCTAGGGACTGACTCTCCCTCTCTGCAGGTTTCCAGGCCAGAGCGGAGCTGCTGGAGATTTTCAGCACTGAGTTCCAGCTGCGGCTGCTGTGGGGCAGCCGTGGGGCTGAGAGCAGCCAGGCCGAGCGCTATGAGAAGTTCGACAAAGTCCTCACTGCCCTGTCCCACAAGCTGGAGCCAGCCGTGCGCTTCAGTGAGCTGTGACCCCCAGCTCCCAGCCTGGTCTATGGGGCGAGGGATGGGGCCAGGAATGTAGCACCAGAAGAGGAGAGATGCCCTGGAAAGTCACTGGGCCGCTGGTCAGCAATACTGAGACAAAGAGGAGGAAAAGCAGGCACCTTCCATCTCCCATCCGCCTCCTCAGGATGCGACAAGAGATGGGGACAGTGTCTGTGCAGGCCCCCATGCAGCCCCAACGAGGTCTTTGACTACACCGTGCTCCTCACTTCGCCCTTTGGTTTCATTTCTTTCCCTCCCCATCTCGCCCAGAGCCGCTGGACCCCACTTGTAAATACATTGTCATGGTCGCTCCTTGATGTACAGACTCGTGAAGGACAGCTCTCGTTGTAAATAGGCTCATCCGTTGTCCTGTAAATACCTGTACATACCCCACGGGTTCGGTTCTTACATACAATAAACTTTTATGCTGTTCCCACGGGGACCCCTTGTCCTGTGGGTATCATTTAAACGAGCCCCGAGACCCCAGGGAGAGCAGATCCCAGGGCAGGGCCGCTGATGGGGTCTGCAGTGCTGAACCCGGCCCTGGGGGCACTGCACGGTGCGCGCCCTGTGCCCCGCTGCAACGGGGACCGGGGTCCCCAGCGCTGGAACGGGGGCCTGGGACCCCAGGGCAAGGGGCGGGGCAGTATGGGCTAGGCCACGCCCCCGTCTCACAGACCACGCCCCTTGTCTCAGGCCACGCCCCCTCACGGTGCACGCCGGGAGCTGTAGTCCGGGCGGGGCCGCAGCGGGCTGGCGGCCGCCATGGCCCCGGGAGCGGCGGCGCTGGCCCCGGCCCCGGCCGCGGTCCCGGTGCCGGCCCTGGTCCTGCTGGTGCTGGCGGCCGCCGCCCGCCCCGCCGCCGCCTCCTGGGACCTGCGGGCGCTGCGCTGCGGCTTCTCGGAAGACTGCGAGTGCGGCTTCGGGCCCGACCTGCGCGGTCAGCGGGACAGGGGTGGAGCGGGCGGGGGGGAAAGGGATGTCCGTGCGGCGCGGAGCGGAGCGGCACCCGGCGGTGCCGGGCTGGGTGACAGGGAGCGAGCGGCGATCGCTGACAAAGGGGGAGCTCAGCCCGAGCCTTGCTTTGCCTTCGCGCAGGTCTGGAGTGCGAGCTGGCCGTGAGCTTGGTGGGGCAGCCGCTGGCGAGGCAGCAGGTGGTGAGGGCGGTGAGGCAGTTCCTGGCGGAGCAGAACCCGGTGAAGCCGCTGGTGATGTCCTTCCATGGCTCCACCGGCACCGGCAAAACCTACGTGAGCTCCATGCTCATCCGCTACCTGTTCCAGGGAGGGCTGCGCAGCCCCTACGTGCACCAGTTCTCTCCGATCGTGCACTTCCCCCATGCTGAGCACATAGAGCAGTACAAGGTAAGGGATGCTGCACACAGAGCAGTATAAGGTAAGGGATGCTGCACATAGAGCAGTACAAGGTAAGGGATGCTGCACACAGAGCAGTATAAGGTAAGGGATGCTGCACATAGAGCAGTACAAGGTAAGGGATGCTGCACATAGAGGAGTACAAGGTAAGGGATGCTGCACATAGAGCAGGACAAGGTAAGGGATGCTGCACACAGAGCAGGACAAGGTAAGGGATGCTGCACATAGAGCAGGACAAGGTAAGGGATGCTGCACATAGAGCAGGACAAGGTAAGGGATGCTGCACACAGAGCAGTACAAGGTAAGGGATGCTGCACACAGAGCAGTACAAGGTAAGGGATGCTGCACATAGAGCAGGACAAGGTAAGGGATGCTTCCAGCACCATGCTGCTTGGTTGGGTTTTCTTTGGTTACGTCTTGCTCCTCAGTTCATCCACACTTGGGCTGTTTCCTGGAGTGCAGCAGCAATAACAGCTCTTTGTTTCACCCTCTCAAACCCTGAGTGAGTGGCTCCACACACTGGCTGAAGGGTCCTCTAGTAACCGTGATACACTCCAGCACCGAGATCACTTTCATCTTCCCCGCAGCAGTCCTGGCCCTGATCACGTTCTCATTCCTTAAATATTTACACAGCCCTTTGAACACACAGACAGAAGTGCTTTGCTTAGATGAAAGGCACTAAAATTCCCCCACTGCTTTCCCAACAGCTTGATGACTGAAGCCTGCGTATCACTGAGGCTTGTAATGCCCTCCTTGCACAGCGAGCAGCTCCTGAACAGCACCTCTAGGCTCTTGACCGTGCCACTCTGTCTCTTAAGGCTGAGAAGGGGAAAATCAAAGTCTGAAGGTTACCTGGCAAACTCCCAGCAGAGCACTTGGTCATTTGGAGTTTTGTTGTATTGCATCCTTGAAGATACGCTTTCAAGAAGGCAAACCCCATACTGGGTGCAGTGCTGTTAAGGGTAAATGCATGCCCACAGATGACATGAGTGGGTTTGTGTGGGCTGGCATCCACATTGAAGTAACCTCAGCATTTTAAAGAGCCAGAACTCTCCTGGGTCATGGTGTTCCACCAGGATAGGAGCCAGCTAAAAGCACGCAGCAGTTGGGAGCAGAACGTAGGGAGCTGTAGGAGTAAATCCCCAGCTTTAGTTTGCTGCCTCCTTTAAATCCATAAGAAAACATCTACAATAGGCTCATAAAGCCTGGAACAGCCACTGTGTGAAAGCCACAATACAGGAGGCATTGTGCTGGCTGTTCCTGCTCTGGGGAGGTGGTGCTGTGCAGGGACAGACTATTTTCAGCACCTTCAGCTCTGCTGCAGCTCAGGCCTTGGCTCTGAACTTCCTTTGGCATCTCCTTGCCTTATGGCTTGGTGGTATCTTTCCCAGGAAAGCCTGAAGCACTGGATCCAAGGGAACCTGACGCGCTGTGGGCGCTCAGCCTTCCTCTTTGACGAGATGGACAAGATGCACCCAGGCTTAATCGACGTGATCCTGCCCTTCCTGGGACCCTCGTGGGTTGTGTACGGGACCAACTACCGCAAAGCCATCTTCATCTTCATAAGGTAAGAGAAGCTCCCCTGTGGCATCACAGGGCCTCCCAGCACAGTGTTTCTCCTCTGGGCAGAGATCACACCTCCTTCAGAGCACACACTTGTTCTGCTTTGCCTTCTCTAAGCCTCTAAACATACCAAGAGACAGAGTTTCATTGTGAATACAGACCTGGAGAGCATGAAAATGCTCTTCTGTCCCTGTTACTTGGCTGCCTTTACAGGAGTCATTTTAGGCCAGGCAGCGGGAGATCCTGGCTTGCCCTCATGCAGGCTGCAGGGTGTGAGGTGCCACCTCTCCTGCAGCACCGTTTGCCCTGGATAGACACTGAACAAGCATCTCCTTCTCGTGCAGCAACGCAGGAGGGGAGCAGATCAATGCAATGACACTGGACCTGTGGCGAGCCCGCAAGGACCGGGAGGAGATCAGCCTGCAGGACCTGGAGCCGGCCGTCTCCAGAGCCGTGTTTGACAACCCTCACAGTGAGTCCATGGCACAGAGCCCTTCCTGCGGGATCAGAGCCCGGCAGAGGGAGCCCGGCCCATTCCAGGCAGCCACCGACACCATCTGCCACCTCCCAGGCAGCCAGAAAGGGACGAGGGGGTTTTGAGGGAAGGGAACTGCAATTCCCTGGAGGTTTCCTGGCAAAGGGAAGGAATATCCCGGTCTTTGAAGCCAGCAGACCTGTTGCCATGTGCAGCAGAGTTCTTTGGAGACGAGGTGGCTGTGGGATGGCAAACAGCACAGCACACTCACTGAACCAAGTGAACCAAGATGTACTGATCCCCACTGCCCTGGTTCTCCTTGCTTTGCCCTTGTCACAGGGAGAAGAGCTTAAATTCGGAGCAGCCAAGCTAAATTCCTGGTTCCTGGAGAACAAGTGCATTGGGGGATGAAGGGGGGGAACAACAGATGGGTTCAACTCTCCCCTTGTACAAACCTAAAGCAGATCTGCCTTTGAACCCCAGGGACTGCAGAGACTTTGAGGGTAAAACCTGTAACCTGTCTCTTCCTTTGCTTTTGCAGGTGGATTCTGGAAATCTGGGATCATCAATGAAAGTCTCATTGATTTTGTTGTGCCCTTCCTCCCACTGAAGCACCACCACGTGAAGCAGTGCGTGGTCAGTGAACTGGTGCAACAAGGCCTCGAAGTGCGCCCAGGTGTTGTGCAGGAGGTGGCTGACAGCATTCCCTACTTCCCAGAAGAGGAGAAAATATTCTCATCGACAGGCTGCAAAACAGTGGCCTCTCGGATCAGCTTTTTCTTGTAGTCATTGGTGATCTTGCTCAGAGCCATAGGGAATGGCTGCAGAGCTGCAAAGCAGCAGAGCCCGGGGCTGGTGGGATGAGCAGTGGGAGCTCCATGTTCCCTCCTGGCATTCTCCTCCCAAACTCATCCTTCCAGCCCTGAGGATGCAGCTGTGGGACCAAGCTATGTGATTTAAAGCACTTTACTGGTGTACCCTTGCCCAGGTGAGGGTGGATCCATCACCCAAGACATCTGTGACAACAAGGGGATGATGCTAAGAGGGTCTGCAGTGTCAGGGAGGTTTGTGCCCCTACCAGCAGCACCCACTTGCAGCTCTCCCCTCTCCTGGCAGCTATTGATGCCCAGCACAGCAAGATTCTGAGCCCATGGAAGAGTATCTCTTTCCTACAGCATTTTAACAGGCTTTAAAACCCTCTTAAGGGTGGCTGTGCCTCAGCTCTGTGGTACAACGTGACAGAGCTGACTCCTGCAGCACTGCCTGTGAACACCTTCAGCATTGCAGCAACGGTTTCTTGTCAAGGAAGCTTTAGAGCCAGCTTCTTTCCAGCTTCCTTTCACTGTGAAGGGTGCTGGTAGGGGCCAGCTTCACCATCCACAAGCGTGAGGGTGGATGTGGGAGATGGCAACACCCCCTTGTCCATCTTTCCCCTAAGGTGCAACAGTTTTCCCTGCAGCAAAGCAGGACAACAACAACAAAGACTTCTCACTTGCTTTACCAGCTATGGAAACTTCAGTCCTACCTCCAGGGAAGCCCATGGTGCCAGTAAAGGCTTTGAAAATCACTTTTATTCAGTGATGATTTGTACAGCAGGCCGAGAGCTGGTGCTGGGAGCTGCTGAGCCTCTTGCACACCCTTCTGCTGGTCAGATCTTGCAGGTTTTGACTGGGTCAGTGCCCACTCTCCAGCAGGGGACCTGGGGACAAAATAGAGAGGATGATCAGTGCTCCATGCTGCAGAGCATGGGATGCACAGCACCACTGGCCTTTCACCGGGTTTTAATCCACTCTGTGCAGTCAGTTATGGGAGAAGAGGTCAGAGGAGCTGGAATCTTTCACTGAGAAAAAACTACCCAAGGGATAGGGATGGGGACAGGGACACTTCCCAGTGTTCTGCTCAGGCCCTGCACTGCAGTGAGCTGCCAGCAGCTGGGACCATTCCAGCTCCTGGGACAGTGATTTTAGACATCACCCGAACGCTGCCCGAGAGCTGGTGGTTTAGATGGCACCAGAATTCTGCCTCTTCCAGAGCTGTTACCAACTTCTATTTTTAAAATAGAATCTTTTATGAAATAAGCAGTCCTTTACCTGGATTCCTCACTTGGAAGCTTTCAGCTGCATGGATGCAGTGGGACTTTGGGGAGTTAGCAGCATGGGACAGATGCTCTCCAGTCTGGTATCTGGCCCATATGTCCTCTGCAGAGGAGCCAGTGCTGGTGCAGGAGGGACACTGGGGCTCTGAGTCCCAACAGCGCTTCTCACCCGCTGCAGAGCACATCGCTGGGTGCTAAAGCCACGGGCACGGAGCACAGCAGGAGGTGGGAGCCATGTCACTGATGCATCCCTGTCCCGGGGACCCTTTACCCTCTGTGGATGCAGGCCCCCAAACAGCAAGGTGATGGCGTCCTCCCACCGGCCACAGGAGCAGCAGCCCAGCTGCAGAGAGGGAAAGAGCCGTGAGCGAAGCCCAGGGACGCGCTGGGGAGCACCGAGCCCCGGGAGCAGGCACCGAGCCCCGGGAGCAGGCACCGAGCCCCGGGAGCAGGCACCGAGGCTGGAGGGTACCCAGGGGCCGAGGGCCGCGCTCCCCAGCAGTGGGGGCAGCCGAGGGGAGCCGGCTCCGTCGCCCCTGAGCGAGTGCCCCCGCACCGGGCTGCCCCGGCGCCGAACCGCGGCTTTAAGCGAGGGCGGGCGGAGCTCGGTCCGCCCCGCTGCCCGCAACCAGCATGGCGGCGCTGCCCGTAAGCAAGATGGCGGCGAGGAGACGCCGGCCATTGGTTGCGCGCTGAAGTGACGTCACGGGAGGATGCAGGCGAAGGGGTGCGGCGGGAGCGCGCGTCAGGGTGGAACCGGGGGGGAGCATCGGGGTGAAGGGATTGGGATGGGGAGAGAGGGATAAAGGGATCGGGATGGAGAGAGCGGGATCAGGGAATCAGGATAAAGGGATTGGGATGGGGAGAGAGGGGTAAAGGGATCGGGATAAAGGGATCAGGATGAGGAGAGTGGGATCAGGGGATCGGGATAAAGGGATTGGGATGGGGAGAGAGGGATAAAGGGATCGGGATGGGGAGAGAGGGATAAAGGGATCGGGATAAAGGGATCGGGATGGGGAGAGAGGGATCAGGGGATCGGGATAAAGGGAGCGGGATGGAGAGAGCGGGATTAGGGAATCAGGATAAAGGGATCGGAATGAGGGGATCGGGATGGGGAGAGTGGGATCAGGGAACTGGGATAAAGGGATCGGGATGAGGAGAGTGGGATCAGGGGATTGGGATGAGGGGATCGGGATGAGGAGAGTGGGATCCGGGGATCGGGGTAAAGGGATCGGGATGGGGAGAGCAGGATCAGGGGATCGGGATGAGGAGAGTGGGATCTGGGGATCGGGGTAAAGGGATCGGGATGGGGAGAGCAGGATCAGGGGATCGGGATAAAGGGATTGGGATGAGGAGAGCGGGATCAGGGGATCGAGAGTGGGATCAGGGAATCGGGATAAAGGGATCGGGATGAGGAGAGTGGGGTGGGGAGAGTGGGATGAGGGGATCAGGGTAAAGGGATTGGGATGAGGAGAGATCAGGGGATCGGGATGAGAAGAGTGGGATCCGGGGATCGGGATAAAGGAATCAGGATGAGGAGAGCGAGGTCAGGGGATAGGGATAAAGGAATCAGGATGAGGAGAGCGAGATCAGGGAATTGGGATAAAGGGATTGGGATGGGGAGAGTGGGATCAGGGCAGCGGGATAAGGGGAGCACTGGGTATCAGGAGGGGGGACCCAGCCAGCCGATGGGAGCTCGAGGCTTTGGCAATGGAAGGGGTATCGGGGCCTTGAGGGGCAGGGTGGGGGGTGCCGGTGCGATGATGCCCAGGGCCCAGCCCCGCTGACCCCTGCGTGTGCCGCGGCACAGCGTGAGCATGGCGGTGCTGGAGCGGTGCCCGACGGGTGGCGGGGGGACAGGCGGTGCGGAGCCGGTGTGGTGCTGGCCACGGCTCACGGTGCGGAGCTGGTGCTGCTCCAGCCACGGCCTCCATGAACCTCAATGGGCGCAGCGTGGCCAGGGCGGGTGAGCGGCTCCGGAGCCTGCAGGGACAGCCCCGCTGTGCCCATGCCGTGTGTGCAGGGGGTCCTGGCGAGTGTCCCCCCCATCGCTGGGGTGCTGGTGCTGTTTCCATAGTGAGAGCTGCAGCCTCCTGCCCCCCCCGAGACATTGACCTGGTTCATGATGACCTGGAGCAGGCCCTGGGCAAGGTGGAGAGCAAGGTGGGGGCAGCACGGGGTGTGGGGTGCCCAAGCTCTGCCTTGGGAACAGGGATTAGGAGCCATCAGGATGGCATCAGGTGTAAGGGACCCGTGACCTTTGGCCTCTGACCCCATGACTGACCCAAAGTGTTGGAACTCAAAGCCCTTGACCTCTGACCCTGTGACCTTTGATCTTTGGCCCGGTGACAGTTTGATCTTTTGTCAATGACCTTTGATCTGTGACCTTTCTGCCTTGTACCTGCGACCCTTTTGACCTCTGACCCCGGTGACCTTTAATCCTTGACCTCAAAGCCATTGACTCCTATGCCCTCGAACTTGCACCCTGTGACCTTTTGGTCTTTGTCACCTTTGACCTTGTGACCTGTTGACACTAATTTTTGACCTCTGACCCATTACCTTCTGACCTTTAACCCCTTGACCTCTGGTTTTTAGCCCTGCCATACCTTTGCAGGCACCAGAGCCATTCCCAGTCCCATCCCTCCATCCTGGCTGTCCCCATCCCTCCATCCCTGCTATTCCCATCCCTCAATCCCAGCTGTCCCCATCCCTCCATCCTGGCTGTCTCTATCCCTGCTGTTCCCATCCCTCCATCCTGGCTGTCTCTATCCCTGCTGTTCCCATCCCTCCATCCTGGCTGTCTCTATCCCTGCTGTTCCCATCCCTCCATCCCAGCTGTCCACATCCCTCCATCCTGGCTCTCTATCCCTGCTATTCCCATCTCTCCATCCTGACTGTACCCATCCCTCCATCCTGGCTGTTCCCATCCCTCCATCCTGGCTGTCGCTATCCCTGCTGTTCCCATCTCTCCATCCTTGCTGTTCCCATCCCTCAATCCCAGCTGTCCCCATCCCTCCATCCCTACTATTCCCATCTCTCCATCCCAGCTGTCCCCATCCCTCCATCCCTGCTGTACCCATCCCTCCATCCTGGCTGTTCCCATACCTCCATCCTAGCTGTCTCTATCCCTGCTGTTCCCATCCCTCCATCCTTGCTGTCCCTGTTCCTCCATCCCAGCTGTCCCCCTCCCTCCATCCTGGCTGTCTCCATCCCTCCCTCCCAGCCCCAGGCTGCAGGACACACACGGGCACTGCAGCCCCCAGGTGGGACCATTCCCTCATTCCCCACGCAATGAGAGACCCTAGGATCATGCTGGGGGGGGGTGTGTCTCTTTAACATTGGGTTATCTCCCCTCCCAAGGGGACACAATGGGGTCCAATCCTGCATCAGCACTTTGCACTCAATGTGAGTGGCCCTTGGTGTAAGGAGATCACTCCTGCCCCCACCTCGACGCTTGGCTCCTTGTGCCCCCGTTCCTCTCCCCCCACACAAGCCCCTGCTCCTTTTCCTCTCCCCCTTTCCCCTCTCCCCTCCTTCCCTCTGCTTCCCCAAGGGCTGACATCAGCTTGGCTGCAGTGAAGGACATGGAAACAATCAGCTGGAGCGGCTCTGCCAGGCCTGGCAGGAGCCTGGGAGCTTGGCCCAGCCCAGCAAAACCTCTTCCAACATCATGTTTCTTGGAGCAAACACTCAAATCCACCTGGAAAACACAAGGAGTTGCTCCCCCCCGTGCCAGCCCCATTCCCTCTCCAAGCCCCTCCATCTCCCTCCTCCTCCCCAGGAGAGGACCCTGCTGCGGGTCAGCATCGGGCGGCCGGAGGATGCGGTGCCGGTGCCCAGCTCCATTCAGCACCATGGAGCAGGAGAGGCTGGAGCAGGGCCTGGCCAAGGCAGCGACCTGGCTGCTGGAACACATCCTGTGGGGCACAGCACCCGCGGGGGACAGGGGCTGATGTGAGCCCTGGGGACCCCATGGCCAAGGTGCTGTGGGTGAATCGGTGCTGGTCCCACAGACCTCGAACCCCTCATCCCTGGCTCCCTGCTCCTGCCTCTCTCTGTGCTGCTGGCAGAACTGGGGCCATCCCTGGCTCTACGGCTCCATTCCATGGTCCCAGCCCTGTTCCACCAGCACAGGCTGGAGGGAGCCTTCCAGTGGAAAGCAATGGGAGCCACTTCCACATGGTCCAAACCGTCTGGGCTTTGTTGAGAAACCATAGCAAAACCAAGTTGCTTGGGATTTCATCATTGCTGCAGCAGTCTCAGGGCTGCGGTCATAGGTTTAAACCAAACCCCTGGAGCATCCAACTGGAGCTCCTGCTCCTCCTCATCGACCTGTTACAGGTCTCATGTGGAAAGAGCAACCCATCACCACCATGGTGTCCCAAAGCCCCAGCTCTGCCCGCACATCCTGCCCCTCCTGTGGCTGCACTGAGCTCCTCACCTGCATCCCAATGGGCACTGGAACCCTTTCCAGGCCACACGTACCGCAGGCAGCTGTGGTTCCTTACTGCACCCAGCTCCTCTCATAGCTTTGAGGCTACCTGCGACCAGGGGCAAGCAGGGCACGGACATGTCCTGTGCCTGTGCTGGCCGGGTCCCGCTCCATCACCTTCCTATCAAGCTGTGGGGAGAACCCCAGCATCTCCAGGAGCCGGGTGGGGGGCTCACACCTCCCCGGCACACACAGCCCATGCCTTGCTGCAGTGTCTTTAAGGAAGCTGCTCCTCCAGCCCAGAAGCCCCTGTTCCCAGCCCCACGTCTCCCTGCTGCGGGGCTCTTTAGCACCAAACAAGCCTTGGAAAGCCTTGAACGTCCTCCCGCAGAGCTGGCCACGAAGGTGACAGATGCCGGAGCGCAGCAGGGCTGGGCTGCACCCGCCGGTGCTCAGCCTGATGGCAGGTTTCCAGTCCCAAGGCCAAGCCTAGTGTCAGTGATGGAGATCATTTCGATCGGCGTTCCCATGGGAGAGCCCAGCTCTGCGGAGCTGCCACCCTCATCCCCAGGGAGAGCTCCAGCCCCCTTCTCCCTCCCTCTCCCCGTTACAGGTTTCATTCCCAAAGCGATTCCCAGGCAGGGGAACACCAAGGTGACCCCGTTGGACGTTAATGGGGGCAGAGCTCACACAGCCTGCTTTAATCCTCCCTGGGCTTCAGCCCAAGCGTGGCACAGGCGAGGCCCGCTCAGCAGCAGGAGGCCACGTGTGCCCCCATGGGAGCCAGCCCCAAAAACACTCCCCAATGTCCAAGCTGGGAGACAGCAGCGTTGGCACCATCCGGAGTCGTGTCCTCTCCAGCGCTCCATTGGGAAGGGGCTCCCCATGGAGCAAATCCTGCCTCGGGTGGATTCCGCACCTCCAGATGTGCAGAGCCCTGAGGATGGGTCCAGCAGCGGCTCCCGGGCAGGATGAGGCCGCCGGTGCTCCCGGCTGGGTCAGGATCCATCCCTGCGAGGTGAGGACACGGACGGGAGCGGTCAGGGCAGCCCCAGGCGCTCTCGCCTGCAGCACAGGCAGCGGGGGGGGGGCCGTTTCCAGCCTCCCCCGGTCTGGCTGCTCCCAGGGCAGGAGCTGCTGCCAGCACAAGCAGCCTCAGGCAGGGAACGTCTGACCCGGGTTAACCGTGGCGGTGCTGAGCGCTCCCACAGGCACAGCCCCAGCAAGACCCGTTTTGGGGGGGGGAACGGGCAGTGATGGGGTGAAGCTTCCCCTGCAGATACCGCCAGCTCCCTCCGTATGAGGGTGACCTGCAGGAGGTTGTCCTTGCATCACTTGAAGGGGAGCAGCAGGACCTGGTCCCCTCCAGCCCAGCATCCCCATCCCTTCCCCTGCCTGGAAAAGGTCTCATCTGTTTCCCAGTGCTTTGTGATGGGCAGAGCTGCTGCCACATGCCGAAACTAAACATCTGGGGCACATCTGAACGCAGGGAGACGCTTCCCAACCACTCCATCCCCATTCCCATCCCCATCCCAGCACCTCCCTCACCATCAGAGCTCATCGCGGGCGGTGGAGCGGAGGTAACTGCTGCCACCCCGCGGGTCCCTCAGGGTCTTGTGTGAACCAGCCCATTCGGTCTTCTTGGCATCATCATCCCAGATGGTGGAGGTCTCGGTGTCGCTCAGCCAGTTGCTTTCCCCAGCGTAGTGAGTGGGATAAACCAAGAGGGGATGAGCCGAAAACACCAGCAGGTCCCGGGGGGAGAAGTGCCGCTTGTAGTCCTCACTGGGGAAAGCGGAGCCGAGAGCAGGAATTGGCTCAAAGAGCATGGCCAGGGGAGGAAAAGGGCTGGGAAAAAGCCCACCGAGCACACAGGGAGGGCACCGGTGTGGGGCTGGTGATGGGGAGGGACACGGGGAACCGGGGATGGGGTCTGGGAGCTGCCTGTGCTGCTGCTGCCTGCAGAACCTGGCTGGGGAGGGCCCATGGAGGGGAGGGGAGCAGCCCCAGTGGCATGGGGCCAGCGTGGGCACGAAGGGGTTCTCTGGCTCAGCATCCCACGGGCAAGCATGGGGCACCCAGCTGCTCCTGGCTCACATCCACAGCTCTAATCCACCCCTCCGCGCACCTCCAGCCTCCCCTCACACACCCGATCCCTCTGTTCCGCTCTGTCTTCCCACCCCTCTCTGCCCCAGCACACCATCCACCACCCGCCAGACACCGGAGGTGCCCCAAGGTGGGGCTGAAACCCACAACCAGGGGCAGGGAACCACATAACCCCCCAGTACCAGGGTGCAAGGGGCTGCTCCCCCCCCACACCATGCTCCAAGCCCCCTGTGCAGAGCCAAACCCAAGCCCCAGCTCCATCCCATCCCCGTGCTGGCTGGGGGCCATTTTCCAGTGGCGGCCAGGGGGGGAATGAGCTCATGCTGCAGATGTTTTCCTCCAGCATGAGTAACGCTGGAGCTGGGGGGGGACGGGTGATGGCTGAGAAGAAACACATGGCGAGCCCTCCATGGTTCTCCATCAGCGCCCCACTGCTCTCCATTGCACCCCACGTTCCTTACTTGGGGTGCCTGTCGTACATGATGGGCAGGAACTCATCCACCGGCAGCATCTTGGACAGGGGCTCAGCATCCAGCAGCTTCTGCGCCCCACGGCGGGAGATGACGTAGGCCAGCGTCCAGTAGGAGTACCCGGCCACCACCAGGTTCCGCACGCCCTGCACAGGCTCCTCATCCTCTGCGTTCACCTGCTTCCTCCCCAGGTAGCTTCAGGGCGGGGGGGGGGAAGGCATTGAGCCGTGAGCCCCAGCCCTGGGGACCCCCATCCTGCCTCCCCCCCCATGTCCCCATCACCCACATGAGGTCCCAGTCCCGCTGTGCCCCATCCAGCTCCTCCATGAGGCGCCGCAGCCGTGCCGGGAAGGCGGCCTCGAAGCGGACGTCATCCTCGAACACCACCGAGCGCTCCAGCCCCCGGGATGCGATCTGTGGGTCCAAACACCCTGTGTCTCCCCCTGTCCCGCAGGGACCTGGTGATGCTCATAGGGTCGCTGCCCCACACTGGTTGCTCTTAGGGACACCCCCCCCCGTGTCTCCATACCTCCTTCCAGATGTTGTAGTGGCTGAGGAAGCAGCCGACTTCACCCTTGGTAAGCGTGCGCCCAGAGAAGGGGTCGTAGTAGCCAGGGAGCAAGTCCACCCCCAGCACCTTGATGTCGCTGCTGTTGAGGGCACTGCAAGGCGAGGGCTGCGTCAGCAGAGGTGTGATCCCCAGCCCCCAAAGTCACCCCATGGTGACGGGAGGAGGTGGCAGAGCAGGGACGCGTCCCCTTCGTGGTCACCTCCCATCCACAGCATCCACCACGCGTGGGGTGATCTCCAGCTCCCGCAGGGACGCCAGCATCCGCCGGCGCCGGTCCGGCCGCCGCACCAGGTTGATGAGGAAGATCTGGGGAGGAAGAGGAGACACCAACAAGGGGCCACGTTGTCACTGAGGAGTGGAGGACAAGGGGGTTGGCTGAAGCCTGTGGTGGGCTTTGCCAGAGAGGGACAGACATGGGGACATGGCGGGGGGGGGGGGGTGTCCTTTGGGCACTTACTTCATCAAAGCCCATTTTTGTGAGTGGCTTGGGGAGGAGGGAGATATGCCTGGAGCGCTGCATGGGGGGGCCATCCACTGCAGAGAGAGGGGACACCCCTTCGGTCCAGCCCAGACATCCCTGACCAGGAACCAGGTCCTGGTCACAGCCTGGGGACGGGGACACCCCCGGGACCCCACCACCCATGGATGCTCACCCATGGATGCTCACCCACGGATGCTCACCCACGGATGCTCACCCACGGATGCTCACCCATAGCCTCCAGTGTGAGATGCACAAAGTTGGCACGTTCATCCTCCTGTGTCTGATGAGCCTTCACGGGGACGTTGATGTAGCCAAAGCGCTGCTGGTTGCACACGTGGACATCGGCGCCTGCCACATGCGATGGGTGAGCACCACAGCCCCCCCTCCCCGCACCCCCTGCCCTGCCCCAGCACCCCCCAATCCCCACCGGCCTCCTGGCAGGAGTATGCGAAGACGATGATGTCGTCGAAGGCCCAGGTGTAGTTGGGATGGGGAGGGTAGAAAGCCAACCGCGACGTCTCCTCCTTCCTCAGGTCAATCAGGAAGGTGCCATAGACCATGGGGACGGGGAAGCAGCCCAGCCGCTGCCGGTTCTTGGTGGGGAAGTAGTCAGCCGTGCGGCGGTAGTACCCCTGCGGCACACGGTGTGATGGGGGGCACTCCCACCACTGGGGGTCCCCTTCCCCGTGGCTCTCTAGGGCGGTACCTGGGGTGTGATGCCGCACCAGAAGTTGGAGTAGAAGGTCTGCGAGTCCAGCATTGGGGCCACCACCGACTTGTTCTGTGCCATGAGAAACCGGAGGGTCTGGTTGTTGGTCAGGATGCTGTCGGTGTCCACAAACTGCGGGGGGAGAACAGCATTAAGTCTTGGAGGTGTGGGGATGCCCACATCGGCCCCCCCACTCCATGGTGCCCCACGGCCCTTTACCAAGATGTAGTCTGCTCGCTGCTCCCGGGCGTACGTGAGAGCCTCCTGCTTCAGCCTCATCAGGTTTTCGTAGCGCTGATCGCTCCAGTGCTTGGGTCCGAGCTCGTCGGGGTAGGAGCTGGATAGGGGGAGGCAGAGATTGACCCCATTCGCTGGGAACACAGGCTCAGTGCATGCCCCAGCTCTGCCTTGTGCCTGCATCCCATGGTAGGAAACGGAGTCAGCTCTCCCCCAGCCTCACCTGGGCTCCTCCTGCGCCTTCCATGCCACCGAGTGGTATTCACTGCCCACAGCACCCAGCCACTCCTGCAGCATCGCTGTCGTGTTGTCCGAGTTGTGGTCTGTCGCGCACCTGCGGACAGGACATCGGGAACTGGGGACTCCCCAAAGGGACGAGCACGGCCCCATCGGGCACTCGGAGCTTCCCTGGGGAGAAGAGGCCGAGGCGGTGACGGAATCGCTTGGGAACGTAACGTGTAATTTGGAGGGACAGAGGCTGCGCTGGCAGGAGCAGGAATGGGTCATTTCTGCCTGGTGCTGGAGCTCTCACCCCGCATCCCTCAGCCCAAAGCAGCCCCTGTGGCTGCCCCCCACAAAGAGCATCGGGGCACAGCAGCGTCACCTCCCCATCCCTGTACCCCCCAGCACCATCAGACACAGAAAAGACCCCAACAAGCAGCAACCCCCCTTTCCCAAGCCTTCCCTTGCCACGTGCAGCCTCCATCCCCTGCTCTCCCACCCGACCTCACAGCGACGCTCACAGAGACCCCAACACAAACAGGGCTGAGCCCCACACTGCAGTGGGGCAGACCCCAAAAGCCCATCTTGTCCAGACCTGTCAAAGAGCTCCAGGGCTGCCCCCCCCCTACACTGGTATCACGGGGACTCCCTGGGACACAGGGGACAAGGCAGGACCTGCCCCCCCCCCCCCCCAAAAGGCCCCTGTGCCTTGGGGCTCTGCTCCCCCTGCCCCAGCCCGGACCCCCCCAAACAGCCCAGGACCCCCCCAAAACAGAAAGTTCCCAACGAGCTCAGATGGCGGCAGCGGAGCCGGGACACAGAGGAGGGACGGGGGCTGCTTCCAGCCACCCCCTGCAGGGTAAAAGGGGGCTTAGGGGGTGCCATTGGGGAAGAACCCCACCAGCCCCACAGCTTCAGCAGGGAAAGGTGGGGTCCTGTCCCCTCGCCGTGGGGCAGCGCCAGCCCCTCCCGGATCCATGCTGGGTCCCACAGCCGGGGCAGAGCCGGCCCTCGCTCCTCGGGGCTGGGGGATGTCACCACCAGGATCCCTGCTCCTCCTGGACTCCCCCATTCCCTCCCAGGACCCCGTCCTCCCAGTTCTCTGTTCCCCCCACCCCGGCCCCCTTTACTCCAAGACCACCCCGAGTCCTCCCCCTCTCCCCAGCTCCCAATTTCCTCCCCTACATCGCCCTTTGGGTCCCCACCAGCCACTGCTCCCCATTCCTCCCATAACCCCCCCCTCCCCATTCCCCATCACCCCCGTCCCCCGCTCTCATCCCCATCCCCGGGGCTCCCCATTACCCCGGTTCCCCATGACCCCGGCTCCCCCGGGGCTCCCCCTAGTCCCCCCCATTCCCCTCCATCCCCGGACCCCTCCCCGGTCCCTCACCACAGGGCGATGCTCCCCGCGGGGTAGTCCAAGCGCTCCAGCGCTCCCAGGCAGTGCGGCAGCGAGTGCTGCGCGTTGCGGGCCAGGAGGGCGAGCACCACCCGCGGCGGGGCCGGCCCGGACCCGGTGCCGGTAGCGGTACCGGTGCCCAGCACCAGCACCAGCAGCAACAGGGAGCAGAGCGGCCCCATGGCGGCGGCGGGCGGGGAAGGGGCGGGCTGAGACCCGCCGCGCTCAGCGCAGCCCCCCCGCCCCTTGGCCCGGCCCCGCCGCGAGCCCCGGGGGCGGGTTTGGGTTGGGTTTCGTTAAATAAAGCTGATACCGGTTAAAAGAACCCGGAGAGCCCATGGGAGGGGGGCGGAAGTGGGGGGGGTACCCCCAGTGTCCCCTCAGTGTCCCCCCCCACTGCCAAAGTGCTCCTGGGCTTCCCCGTGTGCCGCCTGACAGCTCCGGGTCCTGCTGTGCCCAGCATGGCAAGGGCAGTGGGTGGGTGGGCTAGAGGGTGAGGGGCTCATGGTTATGGGGGGGATCATGGCCGGGGGGGGTCATGGCCAGGGGGGCTGGCGGCTGGATGGGGCTTGTGGCCAGGGTGAGTCGTGGCCGGGTGGGCTCGCAGCTCGGCCCCATCACAAGCCCACCCCACCAAGCCGTGTCCCCACCGGGCCCATATGTCTGACCATGTGCCCCCCACAGGAGTGCCTGCAACGTGTCCAAAGCCCTGGGGCCTGTGGGACGTGTGGCCACAACCGCGGGTGAACCACCCAGTCCTTAAATACAGCCCCGGGAGCAGGCACAGCCCGGGAGGAGGCCTCGTCCTGCGGGACAAGAGCACCCCGGGGTGCTCGGCACCCCCTGATGCGGTGGCACTGGGGTGCTGGTGAGGCCCCTGTGCCATGCATGCATGGCCAGACCTGCACCCACCGGCAGCGAGATGAGGGTCGGGCCGTGCGGATGCTCCCGATGGATCCCCACATCCCCCGCGCTGCCTGGGGACCTGTGGGAAGACCCCAGCTGGGTGCAACAGGCGGGTGATGGAGGATGCAGCAGCACCTGAAAGAAACAACAGAGAGAGTGGGGGGACACGGGGAGCCCTGCACGGTGTAGGGGGGGGGAAGGACGCTGTTTGCAACGCAGCTCGGACAAGCATTCCAGGGACAGGCTCCATGCCAGGGCCGCTGAGCGCTCCCCGTGGTGCGGGGGAGCTGCGGGAGGGAGCAGGAGCCGGACCCCATCTCTCCCCCGTGCCCGGACCCTCCGTCCCCGGCCGGGGGCAGCCCCGCTCCGCAGGGGAGGGATTAAACCGGGGGATGCCGCGGAGCCCTGGTCCGGCCCCGTCCGGCGGGGACACCCCCTCCGCATCTCCCCACCCCGCTGCGAGGCCCCGCTAAGGCCGCTGCTGCCACCTCCCGGCTCGGTGCGGGGAGACCGGGGCTCGGGAGGCCGGGTCTGAGCCCCGTGTGCCCGCATCCCTCCGTCCCTGCCCCGGTTCATCCCTGCAGCCCCACATCCCCGCATCCTTTAGCCCCTACATCTCTGCATCCCTGTGTCCCCGCATCCCCAAGTCCGTCCATCCCTGGATCCTCTCCTGGGGCTCACAGCCCTGCCCTCCGCCCCTGTGAAAGGCACAGAGGGATTTCAGTGCTGGATTTTCAAGGCCTGGATCCCAGAGAGGCCGAGCAGAGCAGGTCCCAGCCTGCAGGCAGGGATGAAACCCTGCAGAGCCCTTGATACCTGGCATCACACTGGGACAGGAGGGACCCCAGCTTGGATGTGCCCTGGTCCAGGCTGGGGCCAGCCCTGAGATGCTGCTCTGTGAGCAAGAGTAAAACCACTGTGAGCAATTTCTCCTCCTTGTGTGCTCATCCCCACTATCCCCTCCCCAGGGATGCAGCATCCCTGGCCTGGCACGGTTCAGCCACCATTCCTGAGCACACCAACACTCCCTGGCCATGGGCTCGGGAACTGGAGTGGGACAGGACTGCCCTGTCCACAGCTCCACCACCCTGAGGCAGGCAGAGAAAGGAGATGCCACGGCTGACACTGACATGGGGAAACTGAGGTACAGGCAGGCACAACATGTGGTGCAGAGATGGGCTGGGACTGGCTCAGGATGGAGCCTCAGAGCTTGATGTGACCCTGCACAAGCAGCTTTGGCCATGCAATGGAAAGCACCCCACCAGCAAGCTCAGGGAGAAGGGGGATATGGAGGTTACCACTGTGTGGTCCTCGGGGTGACCCTCTCAGCTCAGCATCTTCATCCCATCACTCTGCTAGCACAGGGCTGTGGCAGCCCCATGTCCCAGGAGCAGGGCTGGCAGGCGGGTGGCAGGTCCCCACAGTGCCCACAGTGTCCCCATGGGGCTCCACACACCCATGGTGATTCCTGTAACACAGAGCCAACGATGAGCCCAACAGCATCCCACCTGGAAAAACACCTTCCCATCCCCCTGGAGTCTGCACAGTATTTATAGCAGGATTATTCTTTTTTTTTTACAGGAAAATAATTGCTTTTGGATGCAGGGTTGAGGTTTTGGCCACCTCCTGCCTCTCTCCACCACCTTCTTGGAATTCTCTTTTCAAGCTTCGGAAAGCTCTGGGTTCCTGAAACGCCTTCATTTCTCTGCTTTGAAAGGCTTGGTTGCATAAAGCAAATGTATAAAGATATTTCTCCTGCAGTGATCCTGTGTCTATGTGCATAGCCAGGGGCTGGGACAACTCTTCCAGCCACCAACAACCTTTATTGAGTTTATTTCACAAGAACACGCAATGCGGGGGCTCATCTGTCTGCCCAGGTCCGTGGTGTCCCCAGGGGTCCCCTATTCCCATGCTATGGCACTGCCTGAGTGGCACGGTCCCCTCCAGGCACTGCCCTATCTCATCCAGCATCGCAGCCCCAGTCCAGTCCCCAGGTGGGGAAACTGAGGCACAGAGCCCACAGAGCCCCCCTGGACCCAGTGCCCATAACCCCACTATGCTCCCTGTCCTGCAGCCCCTCATCCCGAGCCATTCCAGCTGTCCCAGCTGTTTTCACCTCCCTCCAGCTGTTGGGTAACTCAGCGCTCCCCTCCCAGCTGTGTTTTCCTTCCAGGTCTCTGCTAAACCCATCGCATCGCAGGCGCCGCGCTGCTTTCCTCCTCATCAGGCTGCTTCCGCAGGCAAGAACTATGGATCTTCCCATCTGGAAAAATCCAGGGGGATTTGGGCCATCCTGGGGGGATTTGGGCCATCCTCGAGGAGATTATGGCCACCGGGGGAGATCTTGGCCCACCCAAGAGGTGCGCTGGCAGAGGAGCCAGAGGCCAGCAGGAGCAGCATCCCCATCCCGGCTGGTGGAGATGGGGACATCCGTGCCACTGTAAATGGGGCAGGGACACGTCACCAGCGCTGGGACCCACTGGGCTGCATCTCCCCTGCTCCTCGGCTCACCGGGGTGTTCCTGGTGGGCTGTGAACATCCTGGAGGGAGAAACCTCCACTGGGATCCCTGCTGGGAGCAGGGAGCTGGGGGATGCAGGATGGTCTGCTCCACTTGCAAGGCATCGCTGCGCTTGTAGCCACCTTCAAGCTAAGCCCTGACCCTCACGGGTGGCACAACCAGCTCGGCACCAGAATGGTCCCTTTTCTCCCCAGGCTGGACCGTATCTGTTGGCATCAGAGCCAGGGGTGCCCAGAGCCAGTGTGACCCAGCTCTGGGTGTCAGAAGGACCCCGGGCACCCTTAGCTCTGGGAGCAAGCAGAGAGGTGCCTCAGGAAGGGGAAACTGAGGCAGGAGCCGGACCCTACACTGGGCATGGGGACACCAGGAACAAGCGGGACAACAGGGACAATTCTCCATCCCAACCGGTGGCAGAGGGGTCCCCCGATGGGATGGATCCTCCCCCAAGAACACTGACCCATGTGCTCCCATCCCCTCCGTGCCTCCCTCCTCTCCCCACAGCGATGCTGACGGTCGGTCCCGGTCCCAACCCAGGGCAGCTGCGACCGAAGACAAAGCTGTCCCCTTCGGCACAATACCCTTCTGTGTCCCCGTCATCCCCCCCCCCAGATGCTGACCACTGGGGTGGGCAGCGGCCTGGCTGGAGGGGCCGTGCCAGGCCCCCGCTGGCAGGGACAATGTTGGCAGTGATGGAGAGTAGGTATTTCAAAGGGTTTTGTTTTCGGGTTGACCCGCTGAGCCTATGTGACCCCGCAGCCCCCCACCCAGCCCTGCTCCTCCGTCCCAATAGCAACCGGCCACATTCCTGACCTCGGGAGAAGGGGGGGGGGAGAGTTTCAAACCTCCCTGGGAAGGAGACAATGGGGGTGTCAGGGCCGTGATTTAGGAGGGGGGGCTCTTTCCATCACAAAGGCGAGACAAAGGCGCTCGGCGCTGGGAAAGGGGCTTCGGCGGCGGCTCAGGAGCAGGGCCGTGGTATTGTGCACGGCCAGCCGGCCTCAGCGCAGGGCAGCCAGGGCCCACCGGGTCCCATTGGGTCCCACTGGGTACCAACTGGGTACCACTGCATCCCACGACTCTCTCCATCCCACCCCCTTCCACAGGCCTCCCATTGAGGACCAGGATCTGGTGGCTTCACGGGTGTCACCATCACCCATGGTGGGAAGGAACAAGTCCCCATCCCCATGTGGGATGGATGGGGCACCCCCAGCTCCCCAAACCCGTGGGGCTGGCCATGGACCAGCCCATCCCAGGGGGCTGTGGGCACCATAGGGCTCAGATCAGGCCCATCCCAGGGGGCAGGCAGCCCCAGAGCTGAGCCCCCCCCCCTGCATCATCCCTCCTGGGGTACTCATGGCCAGGGTCCCCCTCTCAAGTCCCAGGGCCAAAGACCGGGTGAGGGAAGAGCAGCTCCTCTGTGATCCATCAAAGGGGCTTTGTGCACCCCGGGGCCGCCGGCACCCAGCACCACCCGCCACCACCAGCATTGGCACCGCACCACGTCCACCCTACCCTGCACCCCAAAACCCGCTCTTTCCAACTGCCCCACCAACCCTCCTCCTCCATCCCTGGGGGGGGGGGCTCAGCCCCAAACTATGGCAATACCCCCCCCCCCAAAAAAAAAGCCATGAAGTTGCTTAAGCAAACACCCAACTTACAGCGTCCTCCATTGCCGAGCCGAGTGTCCTGGTGCCGAGGGGCTCGGAGCCTGCATGGAGAAGGGATTATATTTACAGGAGGAATGTTTTTCTCCCGGTGCTGGACGCTCGATCCGGAGCTGGAAAGGAAATCATTGGTTTTTCCCTCGCTCCCTCTCCTTGCCCTAATTCTTGTGTTTTTTCCTGGCAGCTGCCGGGAGGAAGGAGCTGGCAAAGGTGATGCTTTTTTGGGAAGCGGGGTTGAAAGAGGCATTCACCACTATGGGAGCCTGGGAAAGAGGAGAGCCAGGGGGAGGGCAGGAGCCTGGTCATGGACCGGCGGCGTGTGAGGATGGTCACTATGAGGATGCTCACTGTATGATGATGACCACTGTATGAGGATGACCACGGTGCCGAAGCTCGGGCCCCAGCTCTGCTCCAGCAGCAGGTGGAGGGGCTCCATCGGGATGCTCCAGGAAGCCAATGACATCATGTTGTGGCTTTTTTTCTGTGTTTTCTCTCCTTTTTTTAACAGGATGAAGTGCAGTTTGCAGCATGGGTCCCCCCAGGACACGCAGGGCTGGGCCAGGGCTTCATTCTCCCCCCCCCCCCCCCCCTCCTTTTTGGGGTCATAAAACTCCATTTCAGTTCCTAACCCACTGATACTGTGCAAGGGGCATCCCCGGCGCCAGCGCCCTGGTGGGGACCCCCCCCTCCCATCCCTATGGCGGGGCAGGATCCATCCGCTCAAGCCGGGATGGCTCCTTTCGCCTCTTCCCCCTTAATTTTGTTTAGAAACTTGTCAGGTTGGTGGATAAAGGAGGTGGAAAGATCAATCCCGGCTTTTCATCAGTGTGGGAAAAAGTATTTCACTAATCCATATTTATTGGTGTAAGGAGCTGCGGAGGGGGGGGGACGGGACGGGGCCGAGGGACCCTAATGGTCAGGAGCAAAGGACAGAAGGGACAGTTTAAGGCTGCCCTTTTCCGAGGGGTCACATGTCACCAAAATCTTTCGGTTGTCTCGGGATTGGTTACATTCTGTTCTCTTTTTTTCTATGGAGGTTGCCAAGCAACTGGCTAAGACCAGCCAAGATATTTTCTTTATTACAAGTGGAGCAGAAAGCAGCAAGGAGGAGAGAGATAGAAAAGAGAAGAAGAAGAAGAAGGGGGGGGGGGGGTTGGTGGTGGTTGTGGTGGTGGAAGCAGGAGAGGAGAAGTTTGGACAATTCACATTTATGGGATCACATAACTTCATTAACTCGGCCGAGATTTGGGAAAGAGACTGCCAAAATATAAAGAGGAGAAGGGGGAGCTTTAGGAATTAAAGGCAGTTAAAAGGCAGGTCCAGGATTAAAACAATGCCAAGTGGAGCGGTGATGGGGGCTTCCCTCTGATGGTTCCTGCTCCCCAAAGAGAGATGAAGGCCCCGGCTGTGCCGCGGCCCCACGCAGGGGCCTTCATTGCTGCGGCTGCTGCTCTTCTCTCTCTGTTTAATGCCGCCTTTCTGTCGATTTCCACACTTAGGGAGCGGGTTCATCGCTGCCAGCGCTGTCGGGGAGGTGCGGGAGCCCTGCGGAGGGAGGTGCCGTGGTGCGGGGCTGGGGACGCGGCTGTGGGGACACCTTCGAGCCTCAGCAGCGAGGGCAAAACCTCCCGTGGCCGGGGATGCGCCGCTGCGGGGGAGCAGCCCCCGCTCACAGCCGCTGCCCCGCTGGTCCCTGCTCACCGGGGGCTGGCACCGTCCCTGGTGTCCCCTGCCCAGGCACTGCTGAGGGCAGGGGCAGGGTTGGGGTCACCCCGCAGCTCCGAGCATCCCTGCGGCTGCGGGAGCTTCTCCCCCAGCACCAATCGCTCCCACCCCCGTACTTGTCCAGACCCTGTGTGAGGGGGGACACGGGCACCCCCTCTGCAGCCCCTCTAACTCCCCGGGCTCCCGGTTCTGCCCAGGGACCCCCGTGACAGCGGTGGGGTGAAGGCAGGGACCAGCGGCAGGCCGGGGATGGGGGGTCCCCGGGCGGGGAGCACCAGGGGATGCCCCCGCTCCCCCGGCCGGAGCCCGGAGCTGCCGGCCCCGCGGGTCCGTCATAATCATTGGGGGAAGACAATGAGCGTTGTTTATCCCCGGCACTTTCCCTGCCGAGGGGGTGCAGGTGAACCCCGACCCCACGGGGGACACCCCACGGCCACCCCCGCCGCAGCACCACCGGCATCCCCAAGGGAGAACCGTGGGTGTGTGAGGAGACCCCATCCCTATCCCTCAAGGGGGGGACCCCATGGACCCCGAGTGGAACCAACCCCGACCCCCCACTGGGCCTGGCGCCCCCCTCGCACCCGAGCAGCGGCCCCGGGAGGGTGCGGGGGCTCCGGGCCAGGCCGGGCCGAGCCGGGCCGGGGTGTGGGGTTTGGGAGCTGTGTCTTTAAGAGATGGCTGGCTCCAGGTTGCAGCTGCTGTTTCTGTGCTATAGAGACAGTGGAGATTCATTACTCCTAAAACACAATGGGCATTTATCACCCCGTGGTGTTATTCAAATCCAGTACCAATTGAAGGTCATCCCCATTCTTTTCTCGCCGGCTCTGCAACACATTTATTGTTGTGCCGTTCAACTAAAAGCCCTGCCCGGCCCCGGCGCAGCCCGCAGAGCCCCGGTGTGCGCATCCCTCCCGGGCGGATTCGGGACCCTCCCGGCTGGATACGGCGTGGAGGAAGAGGGGCAGCGCCGGGGCGGCTCTCGGGGCCCGAGGAGCCGGCAGCAGGTGCAGCCGCGGCCCCGCCGCCGCCGCCGGTGCCCGCCGAGCCGCGGGGACCGCCCGCTCCGCCCCGCGGCACGCACCTTCCGCGCCCCGTGGAAACTCGGAGCCCCGCCGGGGCGCTTCGGGCAGCAGCGGGGCCGCCGCTCGCCCGGCCCCGGCCCCCACGGCTCCCCCCGGGGGGCACCGGCCACGGCTCGGCCCCGCGGCGCAGCGGAGCGGCCGCCGGCAGCGGCGGCGAGGGGGGGAGCGCCGGCAGCGGGCCGGGATTTTCCCTGGCTGGAGAGGGGGGATCTGCTCCCAACTTCGTGGGAGCCGGTCGGTGAGAGGGGGCTGGGGGAGAAGCCTGGATTTTTCTTCTTTTTCCTTTGATTTTGCAATTATTATTATTATTATTATCAATTCCCTCCCCCCCCCCCCCCAGCCGGGCATTTACAAATTCCGGCGATTTTCCAAAGTGCCCGAATTTTGAGGACGATCCGCTTGGAATCGGTCAATTCTCCGCTGCGGGAGGGAGCGGCGGCGGCCGCAGCGCGGGCCCGGGGACTGTGCCCGCATCGCCCCGCCGAGCCCCCGGCACCGAGCGGCGGCCAGCGCGGCCCCGAGCCCCGCGCCCCGGGGCTGCCCGGCGGCTCTGCCCGCTGCTTTCGTTCTCCGTTTTTCTTCCTTTTCCCTTTTTTTCCTCTTTCTTTCCCTTTTATTATCTTTTTTTTTCTTTGATTTTTTTTTAATTTTCCTTTATTATTATTGTTTTTTAATAAGGCCGCTTTTTTTTTTTTTTTCACTATTTCTTTTCCGGAGGGGCAACAAACGAGTTGATAAATTAAACCCCTCGCGGTGCCATCAAATCGAAACCGGGATGCGAAGCGCTGAGGCTGCGCTACAAACTTGTTGAGGCCGGAGCAGCGGCTCCATGGGGCCCGGGGGGCACCAGAGAAGCGGGGGACCGGGGTGATGCTGCGGGCGACGGCGGCAGCCGGCTCGGTGCCCGTGTGTCCTTGTTTTCCAGGCTCCAGCCGGAATCCCCTTTGGAAGATCCCGCGAGCCCGGGATGGGAATCTCCGCTCCTGATTGTCCAAACGCAATTCTTGTGCGATGGAGCCGTACGAACCAAGAATTGTGTCTGGACATCTGTAGCAGAGGTTCCGACTCCACCGGCCGGGCTCCGGGAGGATGCGTTGGGGCGGCAGAGAAAGGACGGAGCCCCCGGGCTCGGGCACGGCAAGGTAACCGGTTATCTGTAAGCCCGGGGAAGCCTTAGCGAGGGTTTCAAGGAAATTAAACAAACACCGGTGGCTTGGGGGATCCGAATGCGTCAAATACCGGCCGGGTCCTCACCGGGACCGGGCAGGGACCGAGGGGCCGGAGCCGAGCGCGGAGCCCCGGCCCTGTGGCTCCAGCCCCGGTTTTCCTCCTGCGATTTATTTATCCATCGCTTTGAAATCGCGGTTTCATTTTATCCAACGTATTTCGGCCCTGGGGCGCGGCGGGGACCCCTCTGCACCGGGACACCCTCATCATCATCATCATCATCATCCGCATCCTCCTCCTGCTGCTGCCGCCGCAGCACCGGCTCACCGCGGGCAAACGGAGGCCGCTCCGGTCTCCGTCGAGCAGGGAACCGTCCCCGCAGCCCGGGTACCGGCGGCGAGCGGCCAGGGCCCGGCTCCCCTGGCCGAGGGATGCGGGGACGGGGCCACACTCAGCGCCCGGGCTGAGAGGGGACCGGGCCGGAGAGAAGCCAAGAAGCTGCGGTGGCCCCGGCGATGGAGAAGACGCTTTCAACGAAGAGAAGGCTTTCCAGAGAGGAAGGCTTTCCATAGAGAGGCTTTCTGGCTCTGCAAGCCAAGCGCCTCGGCTGGGGCTGCCAAGGAAACCCGGGAGGAGGAGGGAAGCATTACAAGATCCGAGCGAAATTTCACCAAGAGCCTATCTAGGACAAAGCTGGAGGCAGAGAATGGCTTAAAAAGGCTTTGATTTATTTTATTTCAGAAACTTTTTGAGTTTTGTGTTACAGGGTTTTGCTGTGCCCCTCTCCCCCCCCTCCCCGGCATCCCTCATCTTCCCATTTCTAGCTATTTTTTTATAGCAGTGATTGGCAGCTTTTACTACAGCAGGAGCTAAGCCATCTGGGTCTACCTGCACCGGCAAGAGGAATAACACCCCCCAAGGATGGAACTGATCCTGTCGTGAACAAACAGCTGGGGGGCACAAGGATGGAGCCTAAGGCAAAACGCGGTGTAGAGCCAGGGCCGGCTGCAGCGCTGGAGACGAACCTGCCTTTTCCTGCTTGGGTTTCAGTCGTTTCAAGCCGTGCTCCATGCAGGTTCGTTATTTTTCAGCCAGCTCCTTCCATCACTTGGAATCTCCCCTGCACTGCCCCGGCCCAGCAAAGCTGAGGGCTGAGAACTCGGGACAGAGAAGAGCCTTTGGCCTGTGAGTGTCATTTACAAGCGGCACAAGCTGGACTCAAGTGGCTGCGGCTGGATTTGGAAAAGGCTGAATCTCGGTTTGTCACCATCAGCGGGTTTGAAGTTAGGGCTTCTCAGATGCAGCAGCATCCTGGGTGCTGTCTGTGGGTTATGGTGGGGTAAACGTGAGAGAGGAGTCACCGGAGGACTCAGACAGGGATTCACTCTATGGCATTCCCTCGGCAGAGTAATTCCTCTGTCAGGCAGGGTGGGAAGGGCTCCTTGCACGGAGCACTCGGGATCTCAGGCCAGGCTGCCCAAGCACTGCACTGCTCGCTGCCACCCTCCTCCTCCTCGGCAGCTCCTGGGGATGGAGGCCGAGGCGAGCAGCGTGTGGTACCCATCAGCTCTGGGATGCGCTGGCTGAGCTTATGGCAGCTCCGGGATTGCCGCTGCTGGGACCATCGAGAGGCTGGTGAGCAGGGCAGGGGCAGCGCAGGAAGGATAACCCTGGCTGGACACAAAAAGAAGCTCACACAGCACAGACATGTTGGTGCCCCTTCCCTCTGCTCTCACCGTGGCCTCCCGGCTGTCCAAGGAAACTTCTGGAAGCAAACAGCATCTGCGCCCAGGCAGAGCCACGCACGCCCGCTCGCAGGACCTCCTCGGGGCATGCAGTAAGAAGCCTTCCCCTCCACTGATGGAAAGGGTTAAAAGCCACTGACTTTCTTTCAGGGTCTGCCACCTCCAGCCCCAGTCCTTCCCCAGCCAGGCTGCAGCAGCCTGCCCAGAACACAGCGCAGGCTGATCAATTCTGTCCATCAAGGTGACAGAAAGATAATTTGCTGCCCTTATCACTCTGTGCTGTCTCAGGCCGGGGACGGGTTTGTTTCCCCTCTAACCAAATGGTTATAGATTGGTATTGTTCCTGGGTTAGGACTTTACTCTGCCTCAGCTCAGGTATGAAAGAGGTTTAAGGCATTAGAAAAACACCCTTAAAAAAAAAAAGCCTGTTTTCCTCCTATTTCCCCTAAATAAATACTGCAAGTGGAAAGTCACTACAGAGGGCTCTGGAGCTGTAATGTCTGCTACCTCACAGAGAAACTAGTAACCTTTTGTCTCCTTGCATTTCACATCTCACCCTTCCCGTGGCTGATGCACAGACTGTACCAACACCAAGTACTGTGTTAAAAGAACCCCCAGTTCCCAGCACCAAGGCAGAGGCACCCCAGCCTTGCCCCAGAGCAGGCACAATCCCCCAGCGCACCTCGCTGCCTGCAAAGACATGTTATCCTACTCGAGGTGCAGCACCCTTCTTCCTCCCACCATGGAAAACCAAAGTCTCACATGCTGCAGGTGCTCTCTGCTCTTTAGGGTACCTTGAAGTGCAGTCAGGAGAGGTGAAATGAGGACCAAAAGATGGATGCTGTTGTGATGGAGAGCAGGCCGCATGCTGGCAGGGCTTTATTTGATGTCTAGTAATGAATGAAGGCAAGTGAGAAGGTGCAGAGATCGGGCACAAGCAGTTCAAGACACGTTTTGGGTTTAGGTTTTTGTTTGGGGTATTTTTTGCTCAGTGATTTGGATTTACATCCTCTTGTTCTTCCAGGGGTTCACCCGCCGTGCAGTGTCGAGATGAAAAGCACAGTATCCTGGTCCTGGAGTTTATAATCCAGCTCACCCTGCAGGCCAAGGGGAAAACATGAGAAATGGTTGAAATGGCATTTCCAAATCCTGGCTGTAAAGAGAAAACAGCTCGTAAAGCGATGGTGAGCGTTAGGGAGAGCAGAAGGGGACAGACTGATGTTTTCATCCTAAGGGAAGCGAAGGTGGGAGATCAGAGGAACTGATGTTCATTATCCCACACCGCTTCCTGGACCAGGGTTTGACAGCACTGGTGGTTGCCTGAGGCAGGACAATGGTTGGTGGCTGTTTGTTGTCTGAGCACAACAGTGGGCTGAGGAGGGAAGGTATTTACCAGTTGCCTGTTTGAGCAGAGATCTCCCCAGGGCTTCACTGCACCTTGGCCTGGTGAAGGTGGCTTGCTTGGGGCTGTGGAGCTGCCACTGTGCTGTTACCCCATGTGTGGGGGAGACCTGCCTGCAGCCAGAGGCCAGGGAAAACCGGGGGGGGGGGGGGAATGTGTGGAAGATCTCTCTTCAGGAAACACTGCCTGGCTGATGAGCCTCAGCAGGTTAGAGAAAGGCTCCAGGCTTCTAAACAGCCCCAGCACAATACAGGGAGAGAGATCCCAGCCTGCCCCTTCCCCTTCAAATAGGAGACGCTTTGCTTGGGGCAAGAAATCAGAAAGAACTTCTCTGAGAGCAACCACAGAACAGATAAGAGTAACATTTTCAACAAAGAAAGTCAAAGGGAAGGGGTACAGACCATTAGTTCCCAGTCTGCGTCGTTGATGAGCACCAAAATTCCCGGCCTCCTGCAGAACAGAGGGAAATAATTAGGATACAGGGCTGCTAAAAAGCGACACAACTCGTTAAAAACAAGGGATGTTAGAGCACAGATCACGAGCTGACTGCCTGCAAAGCCAAAGAGAAAAAGGAATCCTAGCACGGAGGTGGAAACAGGTACAGTCTGTGCCCTTTCTAGATCAAATAAAGGGGAGGCAGGAGCAATCCCAAAGCTCATTTGAATCAAAATGCACCATTCCTGAGGATGCTCTGAGATGACTACATTGCCCTTCGATGTAGGAAAGCCAGGTAATTAAAACCCACGCGCTCCAGTTGAGCGCAGAGAGCTCGATGTGAAGGTAGGGAAAGCCATCCCAGTGCCCCTACCGAAGGCACTAAACACCCGGGGATCCACTCCCAGCCCCTGATTCCGAGCAAAGGGATTCCCCCCTCTTTGATCTTCAGTGTCCTGCAATTGTCTCTCCTGTTACCAGGGGACCTGGCACATGCTTCAGCTCACAAAGATCCGTGACGAATGCTCAGCACCCCCAGCGCCACCCCGCAGCACAGCTCCCTCTGCTCCATTTCTCTTGGCTTTTTACTCTTCCCCCCGCGTCCGTCCACGAGGTCGGCCCCATTTTGACAATAAAAATACATTTCCCAGAAGGAATATTTGTTGGCATTTCTCCGAGTGACTGCTTCAGTGCCAGTGATGTCAGCAGGGGACGGACAGACCTGTTAGAACTCCTGGATTGAGGATACATGCGCTATGCTGCTCCAGGTGACAACAGAGAGGAAGTATATGTGGCTCTGCTTCACGTTTAGGGTTTAAAGAGCTGGGGTGAGGGCTGCAGAAGAGGGTCTCAATGGAACAGCGCAGTGGGGGACACCTCCCACCATCACTTTAGCAGATCCCTTATTTTCATTGTCATTAACGTGCTGCTTCAAACCAACAGGGAAAACGCATCCCAAACAGTGGAGACGAACAGAAAGCCACAAGGAGGATTCAGAAGAGCTGTACTTACACAGATTCCCCTTGCATAAATAATTCTGGTCGCTCTTTCAGCAGATTCTCTTTGATCCACTGCAGCAGGTTTCTGATATCCCCTGAAAGGAGAAAGGACAGCAGTTTACAAACTGGCTGACAGCTCCGAGCTGATGCCAGAACAAAGTGCTTGTTTATCCACAAAAGAGATGAGGAACATGCAGGGTGGAAGGGGATAGCTGCAAACCTCCACTCAAAGAACCCACCCAACGGGATTGCCCCTTTAGCAGTACCTAACAGGCAGCTCTGCCCCGAAGGAGCTCAGGGCTCTGCTCCAAACTCCATGGTTTGGCAGCAGAAAATGAATCCCACAAAGAAGGGATGCAGAAGCACTGATCCAGCAGGAGACTGACACATCCCATATCCTCCTTGCTGCATTATCACCTAACAAATTGATTGTTAACTCTCTGTGCGTTTAAAGTCCATACAAATGAGCCTAAGCACCTGAAAGGAGTAAAGGCAGACACTATGGGTACCAAAACCAGCACGAACCCCTGGCAACATGAGTTCTGGGGCACAGAATGTGCACAACCATGCATTAAACACGCACACAAGCACTTGCTACAGTAGTTGTATTCTGAACACTTGGAACATTCCTCAGCATCCCACCTGCTGCCGTGGTGCTCCCTCCCTCTATACTTTGCTCTTATAGGTTCTTTATTAAAGCTCAGCCTTTATCTTTTCATTTCAGTAGGTGACAGGAAGGATTTGTCTTCATGTAAAAGGAGGAGGAGACACTGCTGGCGGGTTTTTATAGTATCAATTTTACTTTCTGAGGCAAAAACAATTTCTTTAGTGATAGCATCAGTTAATTTCCTATTGGAGAGGTGAGGAGTGACGGGGGGGGGGGGGGGGGGATGGGATAATCCGTTACAGGGTTTAGAGATGCTGACAAATTGCAATGTGGAGTTCTCCTGCATTTGCCTCTATATTTCACTGATCCTCAAACCACTTCATCATTCTGAATCCACAATCAGTTATTCTCCCGGGGCTCCTTTAAACAGCCCTTTGAAAGCCCCCAAAGAGTTTTGTTTGTTTTCCAGGCGTGAGGAAGCTTTTTGAAGGCACAAATCCACCAGTGAGGGCTGAAGCCCTGCTCACAGGAGGAGCAGGGATGTCTGGATAGGTTTCCAGGTCTGTCTCACGTGTTTCTTGATGCAGTCACAGGGAGCCCTTCCACACACGGCTCTCTAAGCTAAACTCAGGCTCTGTGTACTATTCCTTATGTGTTTGCTTCACAACCAGCAGAATGAAATGTGTGTGTAGTGGCTCGACTCAGCTCTTGCCTTATCCCAAGATTCTATGGGATTGTGGATGCTACAGAGCAGAGCTGGAGATCTTCTGGATAACGTTACCCCACCACTTCTGCCACACCAGGGATGAATCTGGCATAGGCAGGTGCACATCAAGCAGGCAACGGGGACGTGTCCATCTGTGGCAGATGGGGTCATCTTTTCCCAAGGAAAAGGGGAGGAGGATGCTCTGAGATTCCCTTTGCATCCCCTCCCTGTTTGACGGGTGTCTCTGGATGGCAGCTTTCCCCCTGGCACATCACTGCAGGGCGGCTGGGAGCACAACAGGTATTGCTGCCTCTGAGCACTGCAGTGAGCACTGAGTGCTCTGACCAGGGCAAAAAGACCTGCTTTGTGCCTTAAAACCACCCGTCAAGCTGGATCACCTGCCTGGGGCCAACCCACAGCTCCCTTGTAATGAGTTAAGAGCACAAACCAGACCATTTTCTGCTGCTTTCCTAGCAACGTGCACTGGGGCTGGATGGCGAGCGCTGCTCAAAAGGTGTACGTACACCCCGGCGGTCAGCCAGCCACCAGAACAGCAGTGAACCACATCCACCTTCCCCTGAAACCCGCTGCTGCAATGCAAAGCCCTCAGGATCTCACACCCAAACAGCTCCTGCTCTCCATCACCAAGCAATGAAAGGCAGAGAGGAAGATGGGAGAGGAGCCTTCAGGAGAAGGAGGGGGGCACAAAGGGGACCCCAGCCCCAGCGCAGCAGCGCCCGCGAGCTGTTTCATATTTATGCACTTGCAGCAGGGCACACAACAATGAGCTGTGCCAGATACCATTCTCCTCGCGTGGAATAAGCAGCCCTTTCCTCTGGGACCTTTCAGGAGAGATCATTTAAACAGAACCACGCTGCACCAGCTGGATAAAAGACAGCCACCTCGAAGCAGCCTGGATGGAGAGAGGACTGATTTATTCGAGGCTGAGATGCAAGGCTCACCCCTACTCCTTCCATAATAAATGCTCATTTCAGCCCCACCTGAGCCTACATTCATTTATTCCTCCCTACACACACACTGAAGAATCCAGACCCAACACCCCTGTGCGTGCCTGCAGCTTCCCCACTCCAAACAGCCACAAAAAATAAGACCCCCTTGTCCAAAGCCAACCTTTAGATATAATACTTTCATCAGCTGCTTTCTCAGCATTGAATTCCTCCCCCCCCTTCATGTCTCTATGTTTTATACACCAATCTAACTAGAACAAATCAATTATAAAGGATCAAAAATGACCAGAGCCACACCAAAATCATCTCCCACAAGGAAGATATTGAAAAGGAACAAGATTACTTCCATTGCAAGGGGTCTGGGGAGAAGCCATCTTGCAGCTCAGTGCCTCGAATAGCAGTTCTGATCAACAGCTCAGGACTCTCTGCGATATCATGATGGAAATAATAAGAGGTAAATTATAGCACAACTGCTTATCTCTTGCAGTTGGCATACATAGCATTGCTAAGACATTTTCTTTCTGATACTACACTATGGGTCTAACAGGTTTCCAGCTCCCTGGGTTGAGGATTTGCTGTGCAAACCAGCAGGTCCTCCACAGACGACATATAAGGAAAGAATTAAATCTCAACCTGCTCAGGCACCACATCCACTGACAGGTTAAACCATGGCAATTTCACACTCGTGTTGCTTAGAAGCTGGTCCCCATCACAAAACAGAGGCAGTGGCTGTTTGCAGGAGCACAGTTGTACTACATGTGCTGCCATTCGGCTGCGAAAGCAGCCAGTTCTTTGGGTCAGGAGTGAGGGTCAGGTGCTCTCTGTGACAGCACAGCATTTCACTCTCCCATCTCCAGCTCAAGTGCAGCAAATCCCAGTAACGCCACAGTTTTAGCACCCCAGCATGGTCTCGGTGAAATCCTTTTGGTAGCCTGCTCCGTCTCATCCACAGCAAACAAACATCCACACCAAAAACCCCACTCTATCCTTAACCATTGGCAGCATCAGCAGAGAGGCAAGAACCAGCCAAGGAAGCTGAAACAGTCTCAAGCTGCAAAGGAGGGACTGAAGCACATGGTAGGAAATCCCTGTGTCACTTGTATAGAGAGACAGCTTCTGCTGCCTGCGCTCAGAGCACCTCAAACCTCTGCCGCTTCACAGGAAAAATAACCTAAAGTTCATTAGGAAACCAAAATAAAGGAACCCAGCAAACGTCTGAGAAAACTGCTTTAGTTCAAGCGCACCGATGGGAGCTCGAATCCACGATACACACAGAGAGCAAAGCAGGCAGCGCTCAGGAAAACCAAGTGTGTGCTTGCAGTGCCACAGAGTCATTGGCTTGTCACGCAAGCGGGCAGGATGCAGGATCTGCAGCGAGCGTGCATACAAAACCCAACAGCCTCAGCTCATTTGCAGCCCAGCTGCATCACAACCGCTCCTGGTTGTGGCAGACAGCACGGCGCAGCCTGCTCCGTCCTCCTGCCTACCCTCCAAGGCCTGATCTTCTGCATCACCCCAACTGCTCCTCGATGAAGAAACTGCTGAGCTTCCTCTGCAAGAGAAACACAGCTACGACTCCATTTTAGCACTGCCTGCAATAAGAGCCTGGGTACATCTGCACCCTCAAACCCACGGCTGGAATCCATAGATCTTCCCTAGCTCAATAAAACCTCCTGGGCCTGACAGATTCATCAGCAAAGAGGACACTCGCTGTGTGCAGAGGGAAACCAGGTGCCTTGAATAAGAAACACCAAGTTGCACCAGAAGGATCTCTCACTGAACTGATAAACGTACAGAAACACAGGAGGGTTTTGGGCAACCATTATCCCAGTTGACAAGGATGGGCTCTGAGCTCCCAGGGAGCTGCACAGGCCACTGACAGACTCACACACACATGCAGCGAGCAGACACCCCCGTGTCCCCCGTCTTGAAATGCACATATAAACCTGCACAAAGCACACAGTGCCTCGAAGAGCACCCAGAGGCTGTAATTCCACCCATCTTCTTGCCTTGGCTGCAGAAGTGTGAAATAGGGGAGCCCTATAAAGGCTGAACCATGGAAAATTCCCTTCTGGTCCGTAATAAACAAGATATATGCAGCACTGGTCACTAAGGGGTCAGTGCTGCAAGAGCACAGCGCTTTCCCTTGCGGATAGCTCCCTGTGGGGTACCATTTCTTTGACCCAGAATAAGATCATTTATCATACTGACCATGGCTGAGCTCCAATTTGCTGAGGTCACTAACTCTGGACGAGCGCCGCTCCACCCACATTCTCAGCCACCGGCCTGTAACCATGACAAAGCCCCTTCCCTGCAGCTCCTCTGCCATTATTCCCCCTGCCTGCATGGAAATGTATGGAAAGACAATTTGTATGCCCCTTTTCCTGGCCTGAAGCAGCTTGTTTTTAAAACAGATGAACCAGCTCCCAATACCTGCTGCCCCTCTAGGTGCGTGTCTCCTCTCTGCTATTGAATCCTCCAGGAATCTGCTCTCTAAAAGAGCTTGTTACAAAACCTGACCTAAGGGATCCTTCAAGCTCCTCCAGCCTCCCATCTGATATGCAAATCATTCGCTGAAGCAGACGATGGTGTGCCATGAACTGCAGAAGAAGACCTGGAATAGCTGATATAAATGAAGCCACAGGCAAACGGCTTCGCTACTACACAGAGCGAGCAGCGAGGCAAGATTCTGCAGCAAGTGCAACATCCATTTTCCCTGACAAGAGCCCAAGCCAACCCTGCCATGCGCTGGAGTGGGCAGTGATTTAAGTGCTAGGGAAAAAATTAGGGGATAACTACAGCCAGACGTAAGAGAATCCCAATCATTGCTCTTATCTGTTCCTGTCTGCTCCAAACGAACACCAAGGTCTTGGCTTCTCTAATTTTTAACTGTGCTGTGACATCCTCCTCTCACTTCTCAGCTATAAGAGCAACGCTGCTCTTCGTTTTCTTGCACCCACAAAAGGCGAAGGGATCTCAGAGGTCTTTCACAGCCCTCTCCCGTTAGCAGTGAAGACTCAGATCCCAGCCATTACCCAGCCCTGAGGTTTTAATCACAGCGCTCATGAACTAGAGAGGAGCTGCTTGGGATCCTGCACTCCCCACAGGTTGCTGGTAGGAGAACACAAGTTCAAGGGATCTCCGATCCCACTCGCCAGCCAGCAGCAAGCCTCCAGATCCATGAGCTCCTGTGACAGAAAAAGCAGCTCTGAGCTGATTCTCAGGGTAAACCTAATCCCTACTCATTTCCAAAGTCAGAGCACCTAATCCCGTAACACCCAACGCTATTGTCACTTCAGGCTCCCAAATAAATGCCACTGCACCAAACTGTCTCTTTTAATTAGGATCACAGATCCCTACTGCTGGCCCAGGGTCTTGCCTCTCGTTCCAAACTGTCAAAGGAAGGATTCCAGGTTGGGAATTGCAGACACTACAAATAATACCCCACTAACAGGTCCCGTGATTTTCTCCCTCTGTCCCTGCAGAATGATTCCCAACAAAAGACCATCCCAAGCCTTTCCCACTCTGATTTTGAAGATGCTTGAGCAATGTAGACCTGCTACCAAACCCCAAGGAGACTGTGCCACGGTCAAATAGTTTTTGCAGTCAGAAATCTTCCGCTAATGCACCAAACTCCCATTTCTTCATTCCTCCCTATCAATCTCTGCTGGATAATATTGCGTCACCCTGGCTATAATCTGTCCTTCCCAATGATAAAGGAGATAGCCCACCTCATCGCTTTTCCATCCATTTATCCTGTTTAACCTTGAATAGTGCTGGTTAATTTTTTCTGAGCTGCTCAGGAAGACAATTCAGAGACTGCATTACTAACCATGGGCACAGAGCTTTGCCAAAACACATCAGGACTTAACATTTCCCTTCTCTCTTGTTTCCCCAGCTCCCGGGTTTTGTGCATGTGCACGCACAGCGAGGGTGGAAAAGGAAAACCTTCTCCCTGTTACAACAGAGCTGATGCGAGACCCCAGAGGAAGGTGGCTGCTGCTGCCATCGTGCAGAGGGATTCCCTGGCAGCCTGGCACTGCCCCACACGCAGGCTGGCCGAGGGAATCCCTTGGGCTGGGCTCTCCCTGGCACTGCCAGCTGGATCAGAAAGCGCCTTCGAGTCAATCCTTTGCCCCCCTCCCAGCCTGGCTGGTGGCTGCTGTCCCCTCTGGCTGCAGGATGAGTCAATGTCTCGGCTCACGAACTGCTGGGATTTTATTGCTCTACATACAGAAATCGTGCGGCATCCAGCCCTCACCTCGCACTTTCAGGCTCGGATCTGCTTTGCTATTATTAGACTTTCATATAGGGCAAGCACCATTAAACCGATTCCTGTCCACCCAACCCAGCCACCCCCACAGATACTCCAAGCCCCCTCAGTCTTACTTGAAAGGGGAAAAGAAAGGGCCAGTGAGATGATCAGGGTGGAGGAGAAGGGGGGTAAGATTTACAAGTGAATGGAGGTAAGAATGGAGCAGTTTGTGGGATAAAGGGGCTGCAGAGGGAGCTTTACAGATGTGCAGAGGGACGGCGGCTCATTGTTTAATTAAGCAGAAAGTGGCTCTTTTGAAAAGCAATTTTGCACAGGAGCTCTGAGCTCAGCAAACAACTCCTGCGAGTGAGGGCAGGAGGAGAAAGGAACAGCTGGCCCGGAGCCGTGTGAACCGCATGCTAAGCGGTTTAAAGGGCCCGGATCCTCCTCCCCAGCCCTGTTCCGCTGCCACCCTCTGAACAGTGCTGTCAGCACAGCAAATCCCACCGAGAGAAAAGGCAGAGCAGGGCAGGGGGGGAGCGTGCCGGCACTGAAAGGTTATCCTGCTAGGTGTCCGCACTGCATTACAGCGGCTGGGAAGGAGGGTGGAACAGCCGGGCTTTGTTATGCCAGGGATTTGGTCACACACAAGAGCTGGGGTTTGGATGCCTGGGAAGCTCTTTCGACAAGGAGTTGGGATGAGCCGAGCTGGTAACATGGCTCCATGGCCTCCTGGGTGAGTGCTGGCACTGCTCTGGTGAGGGCACACGGTTGTTTCTGTTCTCTCTGAAGGACTCATTCCTCGTGCAGAAGCTGGGAGAGTGACCCAGTGCCACCGAGTCCCACACCATGACTGCAAGCACAGCAGGGACCACTGGATCACAGCGGTGGTGGCAGCCCAGCAGCATCCCACCGGGCTCCCAGTGGTGCAAAAGTGGTTGCTCACACTGATCACTGGAAAGATCAGCCAGGATCCAGAACTGAGCTTGTCCAGCCTCAGGTCCCACCCTGAGCATCCCACTGAGTCCCCTTTCCTTGCCAACAATATATATACCCTGTCTAAGAGAGATGCACAAGTCCAGGAACAGCCCCAGACTCCTCTGAGACCTGTGAGCACCAGGCACTGTGGTTAAAGATGTGACTGCGTGAAGTTCCATAGAGCTATGGTTTTTTGTTATCATTCTAATAAGCTGCATTACCAAATATGTTTTTATTCTCTCTTTGGAGCAAGTTCTAAAATGTTAGGAATAATAAACAGAGCAATAAAAGCATTCCAGAATATTAATAACTTAACTGCAGCATACTACCTACCAATAGCACTGGGCATTTACATGCAAGTGATGCCAACTACTGCTCTTGATTTTACACCTTGTTTTGGCACAGCACCCAGTCAACTCTGACCACAGGCCATGCTGTATTTTTTAAGCCACTCTGCCTGTAACACAGGTCTGATCTCCTGAGATCCCCAGGCTCTTCTCTGAGAAGATGAATGCTCCCAACTCCCTCCATGCTGTGCAGAACAAGGCCTCTAGAAAGCTAAGCTCTTGAGGAGCAGACCATGCTCTTCTCTACAGGGATTTAACATAAGCAGCACTTGGCAGATATATTTTCCTCTTAAAAAAAAAGAAATAAATATTAGCTTTTTCCCTGGGGTTTTGGTAAAGGGAAACCACACAACAATTACCAAAAGACACTGATTAAAAATGTATCTTTCCAGACTTGTAAATGCCAAAACACACCGTGAATTCTGGATTACCCCAGGTCCAAATGATCGCTGCTGCAGCTGGTCACTGCTGTTCCAAAACACAAGTCCCATCACTGGAACCACAGGAGAAGTTGGAATTCAAAGGCCTGCGATCAGCAGCTGAGCAGCACAACTGCCAGACTCTGCAACCAGCCCCAACCTCTGGATGCAGCATCCAGCAGGCAGCACAGCAGAGAGGTTTTGTAAACCCTCTTCATCAGCACAACGCTGCTGAGCTAAACCTGAACTGGCTACAAGGGTTAAACAATGCCAGGGACTTCCTACCCTTCCAACAGCGTCCATGCAACTCACTTGGCCATAGACAAA
Source organism: Pezoporus wallicus (assembly GCF_028554395.1). Lineage (NCBI taxonomy): Eukaryota > Metazoa > Chordata > Aves > Psittaciformes > Psittacidae > Pezoporus > Pezoporus wallicus. Next base: position 2,846,539 of record NW_026637499.1, read on the forward strand.
TCCACCACTGTGTGTCCCAGCGAGATGGAGGAAGGAGCTCCGGCATCGCTTGCAGAGCAGTCATACAATGACCTATTTGATTACTGGAGCACTTGCTTAAATTACTGTGGCTTATTTCAGGATGAGGCTGCCAAATACATTTTCAGTTTTTAATTTAGGGTTTCTCTCTTTTATGCTCCATTGTCTCTAATAGCTTCTTAGATGCTTGCAAATAAAGTTGATTTCCCTGCCAATTTAATCCTCTCTCCATGAGACAAATACCACTATTCCCTCAGCTTTCTCCCACACACACAGTCTTTATGCAGAAAAAACCAACAGGGCATAATGCCTTTAGATCCTCTAACAAATTTATCAATGAGATCATCAAAACAGCCAGCAATTTGGGATAAGATTCTTGTTTAACTTGAAGTCTTCTTTCTGCAACTGCTCTAAAAGATGACACGGTCCAGCACAAAGTGTGACTGATGTAAATCTGTCTCCCTGTGCCATGGATCACACCTCTGTCAGTTCCTACTTCAAAACTTCACCATGTAGGCTAAGACAGCTCTGCTTTGGAAATAAAGAACTGCTCTCTTACTGGTGTTAGGATACAAAAAGCCCCTTGGGTAATAAAAATAGGTCCCACCACACGGCTGTACCCCTTGTGGTTTGCTCTTGTCCCATTTGCAGTTTCTTCCCTCCTGCCTTTCCAAACCCCTCCAGGAGCCCATCTCCACACCTCAGAAAAGGACAGGGAATCAAATCTTCTCGTAAAAGTTAACTGGATCTGGAACCCACCTACTTCTCACCTGGTGCCTGTGACCAGGAAAAAGGAAACAACCCCGTAAAAATTTGTCCAACTTTATTATCTCTCAGAGAACACTGCCCTTGTCAACTATGGAGCACAGCTTGGTTTATCCATGTCAATATCTCTTCTTTCATTTTCCACCTCCCCTCACCTCTGGGATAGATATAAAAATGCCTAAACAATTAAAATATAGCTGGGCCCAATGTCCCAGAGAGAAGTAGCTGCTCTGCAAAAAGGAGGACAAAGACAAAAATAACCTACAAAGAGAAGAAGAGTAGGTAAGAGAGGCCAAAATGGCCCAAAATAAGCCTGATGGCTAATGAAACCAGTTAAAATGGGGTTAGAAGTACAGGTCTTCAAGTACTGCTCATACTACAGCTCTTTCCCCAGAGCATTAAGTGACGGATGTAGGGGGTAAGGCAAGCAACAGGATGCACCAAGTATAACTGAGCTGGTTTATTTCTCTAACCACTGTCACTCTGGCTGCACGAGGGCAGCAGGGAACATACTACATATATCTTTATTTACCCAGAGAGAGGTGAATTAATACTTCTTAGAGTGAATGAGGAAAATACATGGTATTAGGAACAATGTAAAATTGCAGGAATTTACCAAATTCCTTATTCACATGTTTCTGATGTGATTCTACTGACTCCTCACCACTACAACATAATTCCCATCTGGTAATACTTTGAGGAGTGTCTCCAGATATCAGACATCAACCCCACATCTCCCTACCCCACCCCTATGCTGGGTGTAAACGTCACTATAGCAGAAGCCTCACAACTCAACCCAAAAGCTGAAACCCCCCTGTCACTCAATGCACATGAAAACAGGAGGCTGCAAATGGGGGGAGCTAGCAAGGGGGCACACTGTCCATTCTGCCACTCCTGATATAGGAATAGCAGCATCTGAAGAACAAGGCAGCCTGGAAAGCTGGGAGCAACAATGTGCTAGATGAACTGGGAATGAGCCACTGGAGATCATGAGTCTGAACCCTGAGACTGGGCCAGACCTTAAGGGAAAGATCTATCCTTTAGGGTAAACCTAGCTCCTAGTGAAGTCTGTAGAAGTCTTCCAACTGCAAGTGGGAATGGATTAGGCCACATACAACTGCCCCACTGACAACCATCGGGCTGGAAGAATCATGCTTTGATATTAATTCCCCTCTTCTCCTGGCAGAAATAAACATCCCACGTAATAACCCCATCTTTCTGAGGATCTGACTGTGATCTGAACTCCACCAATGCATTGATGCGCACATCAGTGGGTATTTTACATTTACAGAACACTGAAGAAAATTATGCTCTAGCCCTGAAGCTTATAAACCAACTAAATGAATGTTTTGGCATTTCTTTACTGCTTTCCATTCCAGGATCTTAAGTGCTTGAATAGTGCTGGAATTTAACACTGAACTCTCTTGCGATACATGAAAGCAGCACTACTACTTCACTAGCAACAGGGGAAAGTCAAGCAACACGACTAAAGTCACAAAGCAAATCAGTATCAGGTCATGTTTCTGGATCCCTAGTCCCTGTCTTAACCACAAGATAACACACCAGTCCAGTGCTCCTATTACATATGAATTACACATACTTATGTCCAAACATCAAAAGCGCTTCTACCAATCTCTAATTACTTCCAGGCACGGCAAGAAGATTTCAGGCCTGAATGTTCACAGCACATATATTACAGTATTAGCCATTCATGAGATATTACTTGCTAACATTCCCTGATGCTTTGTATTATTTTGCTTTATAATCCCACTCTCAAATAGCACAAAGCATTCCTCTCTAGCTGGGAGAATTCAAAACATACCTGAGGCAAAATTATGTTGCAATTGAAGTATGTACACGCATCAGGAGAAACAAGAGAGTTAGTACAGCACTTCTCAGTACTGATACTCCAAATCACAAACCTGAAATGATGACTGTTTATCACTGGGACACTCAAGTCCTATTTTCTATCATAGGGAAGGCTATAGACAGGATGTTCAGCATCACATTCAAGTGCTAGCTTTGCCATTTTCAACTGCACAGTTAATATAGAACAAGTACGTATACTTGTAAGTTCAATTAGTAGATAAAATGCATTTATGTTACACTGCTGTACACACCCCCACGTATCTATTCACTACATATACACGCACACACACTTATATCTCTCTTGAAAACCTCAGGACAGGCAAGAAAAAAACAGAGAGAAGACGTTATCGGTGCTTTCAAGCAAGACAAATGTAGACTTGATGGAAGCAATCAGAGGCTGTTGTCTACCCAGGAGGAAGGAGGAAAAAGTCTTAAGGCAAAAGACAAGTGCTTAGAGGAGACGAAAGATGCTCCGACTATTTCTGCTTGGTATTTACTTTGAGGACTGTTTTCTGCCAAGCTATGTGATCCACAGCATGCCTGAAAGTGCTTTTAAAATACATCAGTTCTTGTTGCCAACTCATGAAACTGCCGTACAAACCAGCTTTGTTTCATTTGTTGTCCTTCTTTCAGGTTATCCAACAGGTTCTGATACTCACAAGGCTCTGGTTGACAGGGCAAAGTCACCTGATGCTTTTTGACACCATCGAACATGAATTCTGCACCACCTCTGAAATAAAAACAATGAACCACTGAGATTTTGCTTTATTGTCAAAAGGAAGACAGTACAAAAGAGGCGATTTACATAGATGCCAAAACGGAGAAAACAAATGACACAGCCTATATTTAGCACAGGATTCTCTTTGTCTTTTTCCTCCTCTTGCAAACCACACGTTCATAGGGGAAGTTGCCATCTCCCATCGCCAGCTCCCACAGGAGGCTCTGCTGAGGGCCAGAACCCCACGGTGCCAGGCATCATCCCAGCAGAACAGGAAGATGGTTCCCAGTTCAATGTGCTAACAAACGGCCACGCAGCATCCAGCCTAATGCCTCCAGCTGTCGGCACTGCTGCAGCCCAAACAGCATTACAGCCACCACATGACATCCCACGTCTCGTCCTCAGCACCTTTTATAGTCACAAGCCTCGAGGCCTTTAACAGAACTGTAGCATCCTTCTAAATAATCCCCTATTTCCACTTGTGAACAGAGAGGAAATGACTCACAGGAGGTTACACAGCAACCAGAGCCAGCATCCCTGAGCCCTGGCAACCTCTTCTTGATCTGCTTGCTACAGAACATTCCCTCTTGGGAGGGACTTGAGTGGGAGAAGCAAATGACAACGATGATAAGTGAAAAATGAATAAACAAACACACAATCCTCCACGGAACAACCTGACGAACATCCCTCTTCTGACAGTCAGAACGTACTGAGGGATCAGCCCCAGATAACTCACTGATGGCCTCTGGTGTGAGCAAAATATGCAGAGGCGGGAAGGACAGGAGGACCTCGAAAGAATGGGATTTAAATTGGGTCCAGGTACCTCATCTCCTTTAGGCTGCTCCAAAAAAATCCTCCATTGTTTGGAACTGCAACTCACAAGGCTCAGGAGCTCCTCAAAACACCCCTTTTTTGCCCAAAGGACAACTGTGGAAACTTGGAGCTTTACAAACATCAATCAGTTTTCCTGATGTTGTGAGGCCACAGGACAACTCAGCCTTAGATTGTGAAACTTTATCATGTGAGTAAGGACACGGATAATAAACACGAGTGCTACTTTTAAGATACAGAACAAACTCTTCACCCTAGACTGAACAGGATGGCCAAAGCTTTAACAATTAGGAAGCTCCCAAGAACCTCAACTCATTTGATACCCAACCAAGGTAGAAAAATGACCAAGCCGATTTCAAAGGGTTTATAATTGTGGCAAAGCGTTTTTCCAACTTCAAACACTGACTAATTTAAAAAGATAACCTTAGGAAGTTACTGTCTGGAAACTCATTGGTGCCTCACATCCCTTGGGAAGCAGCACAAGAAAGAGAGGTATTTCAACTAAATAATCCCCACCTAGCCTATCAACAAAAGACACATCCAGACGTTCCAAAGCTCCTTTAAATCCAGTATCTCAAAATGCCCCACTAGGTTTCCTTGGCTCTGCAATGGAAGAGCACAACAGAAGCCTTGTTATGCCTTCGGCAGCATTACTTATATGCAGTGAGTCTCCTAAAGAGCACTCTGTTGGTGTCCTTCCCCCAGCTCACACAAAAAATAGCTATGTGGCAATTGAAGCGGCGATTATGAGCACGAGGGGGGATTCATGCGAGGGGACAAGTGACAAGGATTATATGAAAAACATTTTTTGATGTCACGAAAACAAGGTCACACTTTGTTACAGCGGGAAATGTAGATTGCAAGATAAGGTCCTTCTGTAATGCGCGAGCCGTGGGGACCTCAGCTGCGATTCCTACATAGAGAGCTCATTTATGCATTTCCAAAGGGAGCAAAAATGCATCTCACTCTTCTGGGAAAAATTAGGAGAGCTCCTGCAGCTGGAAGTGGGAAAGACTGAGGAAAGGATTCTTCAGGAGAAGAGCATTTGAGGGGTTATGGCGTTTCTGTGCTGTGAAAGGGTGGGAAAAAGCGAATAAAGAGCAGCCTTTTAGCTGCTGGTAAAAGGAGGCTTTAACGAAAATAACACGAGTATTTCCACAAATATGCACTGGCTTCCACTGCAAACACTTGAACTTCCCAGCGCCAGCGCTGGGGAGCAACGCGGATCCTACGGCAGCCGAGACCTGAAACGCTACAAAGGCTGTTTTGCCCTGAAATAACCTGAGACACGAAGCGAGCACACACGTACACACACGGGAATAGAGAGGAAAAAAAGCCGAAAAACGAGTGGAAGGTTTCAATTAATCGTTTTAATCATTAAAGCAAGCAAGGGCTGGAAGGGGAGAAAGGAAAGCGCCGGCACAAGACGCTCACACAACCGCAGGCGAGGCCGTGTCGCCGCCTCCCTTCAGAACAGGGCAGGGCCGCTCTATCGGGGCCGGGAAACCGCCCCGGCGCTGCCCGCCCCCACCGGGCAGCGCCTGCACCGCCACCCCGGGCCGCAGCCCCGGAGCCCCGCGGGCCCAGACAGGCTGGTCGCGGCCGCACAGCCCGCACTCCACAGGAGCTCCGCATCACCGAGGGGCCCGTTCCGGTGTCGTCCCCGTCCGTCCCCCCTCCCCGTCCCCCGCTGCCTCCCCAGGCCCCGCCGCCGCCCGCGCTCACCCGAACTCCACCTGCAGCGACACGGGCGCCGCCATCTTGGCAGCGGCGGGGACGGCGCGCGCGGGCCGCGCCGGAAGTACCGCGCCGGCTTCCGGGCCGCGCCGCGTTGCCAGGCAACGGCGGTTCAAGGCGGGGAGCGGCGCTGGGGCCTAATGGGTTCTACCGAGGAGCGGCGATGGGGCCTGGCCTGAGGGAAGCCCGCAGCGGGGCTCAGGACGGGTTTAGGCTCCCGTTAGCGCTGCTGGAAGGGCGGCCCGTGCCTGATGAGGTGCGCCCTCACGGTGGGCTCTTTGCGTTTGTGTTGACGGGACCTTAAAGCTCCTCCAGCGCCAAGCCCTGCCACGGGCACTGACCCCTTCCGCTAGAGCAGCTTGCTCCAAGCCCCTGTGTCCAACCTGGCCTTGAGCACTGCCAGGGCTGGGGCAGAGCTGCACAAAGGCTGCACAAACCCAGCCTCATTTAAATGTGCGGTGTGGCCGCGGCAACGGCCGCTCCTGTCACCGCCATGGAGATGCGCCGGAGGAGGCGGCGGTTCAGTAGCCCCGTCCCGCCCGGCTCACATCTGTTCCCTGTTTGCTTTCCCCTCCTGTCCCCAGAGGGGGAAGCGTGGAGCCGGGCGCGATGCAGCCATGGCGGTGACAGCTGGGGCTGCGATGGCGCAGGCTCTTGTCCCCCCCTCAGCATGGAGCTGCGCTGGGCTGCACCCCTGAACCTCCCTCTGTGTGTAAGTGTATACGCTTATATCTGCACACAGGCACGTAGCAGTGTAATATATACAGCATACACCCGGTGCATGATGTGTAAGGGGCGTAAATTTCCGCAGACAGATTGCTCTTGGTTTATGCTAACGGGGGTCAGGGTATGCCTAACCCCGAGAGCAGAAGGTGGTGGTGTTTGTAATGGCCTTTTGTTCTCAGAGGAGATCATTCTCCAGGCTGGGCCCCAGGAAAGGCCGGTCCCCAGCACAGATGAATGCTGCCATCGCTGCCGGGGTGACGTGAAGCTGTTGACCATGGTCTTCATCCACAGAATTCCAGCTGGATTTGAAATGTCTCTAAATCCCAAAGGGGGTTTTTGAGGATCTGGGAGGATATGGAACTGGTTGTGCTGGAAACTGGCTGAGGAAAGAAGCCTCAGACCAAAAGCTTACTTCTATACACTTCAGAAACGACTGAAGCACTCTATACAGAGGACCTGGTAATCTGAACTCCAGATCAGTGTTTGCAGTTATGGTTTTATATGGGCTATTCTTCTTGCTTCCAGGAATCGTTTATGAGGCCAAATAATAGCAGACCTGGCTTATAAAAGGAATCTCGATTCCTGAGTTACAGAAATGCAGCAAAATATTACAGATTTAATGTTAGTACTGAAAAAAAAAAACCAAAAATAAATGAAAAAGGAAGAGAACAGTAATCATCAACACCAGTTTGGCTCATTCAAGCATTTAGAGCTGATTATTGCTAGTGACTGCCCTGGAAATAGAGTCAAAGCATGTACGATATAGGGGACGTTCTTATGGACATCCTGTGTCTGGGAGAGGAGCGGGTCCCATCTCCGTACTGGAAATCAGAGCATCCCAAATTCTCTGGCATATGCTTGGGGATGGGGAAAGCAAGCACGTAACCTCCTCGAGTAGTGCTGCCCTTGTTGTTTCTGAGTGCTGTCAACATCGATGGTGTTTGATAAGCAGGTACAATAAAGCAAATTGAGGTGAAGACGAGGATCCTGCTGTGAATGCGTGCTCAGGGTACGGTTTGCTGTAACATGCCATCTTCTCGTTCAAACCCAAGGATGTGCCACTGTGCTTTATTTAAGCTAAACTCCTCTTTTTATACCCAACTGTCTCACTCAGTCCCAAGCATGGCATGGCACCGGGCAGGACCGGCCATCCCCAGGGCACTGTGGTGTTCACCCTGGTTATACAGCAACCGAGCAGGATGCCCTGGCAAAGCCAACTGTGCCCAAACAAAGGAACAGGTTGGAAACTGAACCTGGCAATAAGGAGGGGTTAATTCCTTTTGTCTCAGCCCTGGCTTTAGTTTCAACCCTGCCATTTGCACACTTTTTCTCTCCTTTTGAGTGCAGGAGAGGGCCATGCCTCCATCTCCCCTCTGAAGGTTTACTCTGGAGGAGACTCTCCATCGTGTTTTAGAGGATAACGCAGTTCATAAACACAAGGCCCAGCGCTACGAGGAAAAGCTTTATCCGAGAGCCCCGCGCTGACGATTCCATTATTTCTCCATAAAACATCAGGGGAATGCACCAACAGCTGCTCGCATCCTTCCACACAGCAAGGCAAACTGCCCGGCGAACAATGGCTGGCGAAAGGGGAGCCATGGCGGAGGCGGTGACAATGGGTTTCCTCGCTCGGGGCTTTGTTTGATTTCCCCCGTCTCAGTTTTGAACTCACTCCGCCGAGGGGGTAGGATGGGGAGAAGGGCGGGGGGAAGCAGGCAGAGGGGAAGGAGGGTCAGTGGGAGTTAAAGCCTTTTGCAGCCTTTCTCTCCCATTCATGTGGTAATTGGGTGTCAAGCAGAGATCAGTAAGATGGAGCCCGGCCTCTGTGCCCGGGTTAAACTGCAGCAGAAAGAAAGCGGGAGCTGAACCGATGGAGGCCTGAATGTCATTAAGGGCGGGAGGAAGCGGCTCTCCCCCAGGAGCCGGCCCTTCTGCCGGGGTGCTGGGCCGGGGGGGGGCCGCTTCCCATTCAGGGCATCCCTGAAAGCGGGCAGACAAAGCGGGAGGGCGCCTGCACAATGCTGCACCCCCGGCCCTACCGTCAATAGGGAGCTCTAAACAGGCGTTTAACCTTCAGAATAGCTGAAAGTGATACTCAAAGCTGAGGAGGTGGCTCGCCCGACCGCCGTTAGCCTCTTCCTGCGGACAGGCTGGAGGCCACTTGGATGGCCAGGGGCCAGGAGGAAGGCTCTTGCCACTGTCACTCCCCTTGGCTCTGCTGGCACAGTGCTGGGGTGTGCCGGGGGTTGGAAGTGCCCGGAACCAAGCCCTGACTCCTGCTCTGGCTGGGAAGATACTGGCATCCCTAGGAAGGGCTGCTCTGCACCCTTGAGGCTGGGGCTATTGGATGGCAGTGCCATAAGGAGGGGGAGGAGGAGGTATAATAGGGGTCACATCCCACACCTGGGATCGTTTATTGGAGGGATCTGGGGACATCCAGGCCAGATCCCCTTCCTGAGCAGGGGGATATCCCAGCCTTGACAGAATTGCCTTCTCTTGTGATTCCTGGGCTTGCCAGTCTGTATTGCATGGTCTCCCCCAGAGCTAACTGGCATCATTTGTGCCTGTGGGTGGCAGGAGAAAAGAGGGCCAAAGCCTGGGTTATTTTGGGAGGTGGGATTTGCCACAAAACAGGCAAGGCTTGAAAAGAGCAGAGCAGGTCCCATCCCCTGCTCCCCAAGCCTAACATTGCTGCATGGCCCAACCATCCTGTGCTGACCAGGAGCTGAGCCATGAACAGCCCTAAAGACACTTGCTTCCCTAGTGAAGCCTTCCTGCTTTACAGATGGAAGATCCCATCCCTTCCCAGGATGACGAGGTGCAGGCACTCCCTGCACACCATCATTTTGGTAGAATCCCCTGCCCTTTCAAACTGAAGGGGGAAAAGCTGTCCCTGGCCCTGCTCCTGGTTCCACTGGGACCACTGATGGGAATCACGTATTTCCATTTCTAAAGGATAGGCCCTTCTTTAGTGCAGAATATTTCCCTGTCGCTGCCTAAAGGCAAAGCTAGCTCAGTGTGCAGGAGTGGCTGTCATTGTCTGGGAAGCTCCAGCACACCAAGGAGGAGGCTGGAAGGGCTGTGCTGTTAAAGACTCTCATGGACTTTCTCAGCAGAGATTTCCCCCAGAAAGGTCCTGAGCCGTTTGCAACCCCCCTGCCTACCTTTAAGCTACAACAAACAGCAGTTCTTCACACCAACCAGGGCCTGGCTGAGCTGGACCTGGAGCTGCTGAGCAGAAAGGAAGTTTCAGCCTTGTTTTTCTTGGTATTCCTGTCATTGTCCAGGATGAGGAGTCTGGGAGAAGCAGCCATCTCCATGGTGAAAAGTACGTTTGGTTTGTAAAGCTCTTAGGCTTTGCGTAAATTAATAGGCTAATAATAACCCAGGAAAGGATCCTGATGTTTCCTTAACCTCATGCAAAGAGCTTTTAAAGTATTTTAATTAAAAAAGAACAATACCTCGTACTTTATACATAGTGCTTTTATCTGCACGCAGCTGTTGAGCCAGACGAGCACACTGATCAAAGGAGAGACAAAAGTCTCTCAAGGTGTCTCTAATCATAGGAAAAAGATTCAAGCAGCTTCTTCCTTAAAATCTCACAAATACAAAGAAATGAGAAAGGAGCAGAGTACGATCAAGCACTGCTTCTGTCCAAACGCTCCTCTGCTGGAAGGGGTTTGTCCCAGCATTGATCCCAGGCTCAGTCCTGCACTTGCTTTGCTGGCCTGAGAGCTGCAGGGATGCTTGAACCTAGGCTTCGTTTTTCCAGAGGAGCTGGGACATTAAAAAGGCGCCGGGATTTCAACCCAAAGCTGACAGCAGGACAACTCTAATTGCTGCAGCTGGGTTCCGCAGGGAGGCTCAAGCAGTGCCAAGAGCGACACAACCCTCCTCAGTACGGACAAACACAGGGAAAACAGGGAATTGTCACCAGCCGCATCTCCAGCAGGGATCAGAGATGCTACTTTTAACCCCCCAATGCCCCAGGGCTGTCAGCATCGCCTCACAGCTACCAGCACACCTTCATGGGGCTCCCCTCTCCTTGGGAGCTCAGGGCAGAGGTGTGCCTACGTGCACACCCCAGCCCTCCAGCACAGCACCGTGCTGCATGGGTACCACTGAGCTCTGCAGGTCTCCTCTGTCCAAGCCCGTGTATCACAGCCCCCCATGTGGTTTGCTGAGCTGTTTCCCAGTCAGTTCAGCACCTCCCATCTCCCCAGAACAGGAGCTCTCACCCTGGGAGGGGGGCACATCCTGCTCCTCTTTGCCTGCACCCTGTAACTACAACCGGTAACATGGGGCTTGGGCTGAGCTCCCTGCTATGCTCCAGCCAGGTCCCAGCCCCTTGGTTGTGTCAGTACCAGCAAGGGCTAAATCCTGCTCCTTTCACAGGCCTCAGGTGTGCTTAAAATCCCCACCCATCTCCAAACCCCAACACTACAAGCTGGTCTCCGCTTGGATGGGCTTACATGCAAGTAAATAACAACCATACTTCCACAAGCTTCCAAAGCCATTTGCAAATCCTGAATGCAGATTCTGCTTGGCTTTTTCACCCTAACCAGCTCTCAGACAGATAAAACACGGTGCTGAGCCCTGCCCTGTGCCCCTCATCCTTCAGAGCAGCTTTGTGTGCAGGATGGCACCACCACCTCTTCCAGGAAGGGAGCACAGTGCTCCCATACCCTCCTGTACCGCTTCATCCATATCCAGACCACCACCCTAAGGCTGATTTTGGGGAGGCCAAGCTCTCATCCCTTCCCTTTAGCAGAGGGCTGGGTGATGCTGGGCAGTTCGGGTTGGTGCCCACCAGATGCCCGGCACAAGGAGGTGACCTCGGTGCTGCTGAGGTCCTCATCAGGGGAACACCAGTACCATCACCTGCACCCAAAACTTCCTCTGCACCTCAGACAGGCCCTGACCTGTCCCATGGTGGGCAACCCTCCCCTTCCCAGGGCTCTGACCCCCTTCAGGGAGCTCCTAAAGAGGTCTCCCCTGAGGGGAGATGTTTGCTAAGCCCAGCCTGCCCTCCACTGGTGGCTGCGGGAGGAACAGCATCCAAAGGTGGGACTGGAACATCCGCAGAGGTCACAGCCACTGCTGCGCACCCTGAAGCAGCCCTCCTGTATAACCCCCAGTGCCAAAGCCACCCTGCTCGAAGGCTGAGCCCTCGGGCACTGCAGGACCATGGGGACAAGGCTGTTTTCCACCAAGCTGGGGTGATGCTTTGGCACAGAGGCTGTCCCAAGAGCTGCATCATTCCAGGAGCAGTATTGGACCACGCTGCTCCACCACTCCGTGCTCCGGGTCCTCACCTAGCCTGAGCTGGAGTTGGCTGCAGAAGAGGTCAGATGCAGCTCTGAGATGGGTCTTGCCCACAGTCACTGCATCCAGTGGCTAAATTGAAGCTTTTAGCTTAGAGATGCTGGAGAAGCCATCAATTCGAACATGCCTGGAAGTGCATCTGGTATAAAATGGATGCAGATTTCCAGCGCTTTTCCCTTGGTGCCTCTCAACAGGCACCAGGCTTCACCCAGCCTCATGCAAGACATTTCTCCCTGGTACACACATGCCATGAAGGATCTGGTTTCTCCCATCCCAAGGTTGAATGCAGGGGGTCTAAAAGATGGTTCTGGTAGCAAGGGAAGGGGAATGGGTACCAGAAAACTTGTCTGTGAGGGCAGAAATGAGCTGGGAGGTTAAGCATGGCCAAAACACAGAGAGAAGCAGCAGGAAAAGAGAACAGGAGAGGTATGAAGGAGCCAGTCAGGCCATGGTAAACAGGGAGGAGTGGGCCAGGACAAACAGGACAGGATAAAGGGGAAGTGGGAAGTCAGTGGAAGGATGTGGGGAGAGTCTCATGAAGAGCTGGTTATCCCACAGTCATCAAATGCAGCAGCAAGGGGCTTGCTTCCCAACCCTGCTCCGAGATGAGCGAACATCCCCACAGGGAGGTTGTGCTCTGGAGAGGCAGTTCCCAAAGGAGCACAGTCCCTCACCTCCCCACACAGAGCAGGACTGCGCAAGGAAGAGGTAGGAAACTCCAGCATAGCCCATACTCGCATTTAATTGTGAGGACAGGACAGACTGGGGCAGGCAGGTACGGTGGTGTGGAAACACAGCTGGAAGAGCAGGCACACCCTGCCCTCACAAAAGACAGACGTCATTTTAAGGAGTAACCCTGCTAAAAGCATAAAACCAAATCGTTAAAGGAGGGGGGGGGGAGGAGGGGGGGAGAATAATAAACCCCAACCCAGAGTTTTCTCTGGAACAGACGTTTCTGCATGGTCCTCGAGGCCTGGAACTGGGCATCGCTGCTGAGGCCGTTTCACGTCAGACACAACGCGGGGAGTTCAAGTAGCGCAAAGTCAGGTGTTTAACACGGACATTTCACTTTGGGACCACCTCCGGCAGTGGAGACAGGGAGGGCTCTTGCGGGAAGGGATGCAGAGCAAGTGAAGTCAGGCTCTCGCACACACCACCCTCCTCCGGAGGACGTTCTCTCCCCGTGGCAAGTTGCTTCCCACGTTCAGGGCATAGACATCAACCAGCAGACAAAGCCCCGAGAGCTGCTCCATGGTGCTGAGTGCATCTAAGCAAAGGCAAAACCAGACCCTTCATTCCTGCTTTTCCCACCTGCTTTCTGCAAGGAAAAAGGTGCACGAAACAAAGCTGCATCCACGAAAGGTGGAAGTAAAAGACCCAGAGAAGTGTCCACAAGAGTGGGGTTCGCTCATGTCCTTCACTATGGAGCAAGGCCACAAGGACACACAGAGCTGCATCCACGCTGGAAGAGGAGAATCAGTCCCAGATGAGCGGCCTGTCTCCCTGTGAGAGAAAAGGGCTCTCCAAGAGAGGCCAGGTCTGGGCTATTCCTCCACCTACTGCACAAACCCAGGACACATTCAAAAGTACAGACAATAAATTAAGAATGAAAAAACAATAAGTCAGCATGTATAATATATATATATATAATAGAACAGAATGTGCGTGTGATTGTGAAATATAGAAATGTCACCCCCAGGAGAGAGCAAGGCATGGCAGAAACACATCCCTGTCCCTCTCCCGAGCCCAGCACTACCCTGCTCCCCTGATTCACAGTAGAAACACGACAAGGGGGCAGGGGTTGTGCCTGGCACCCAGCTTCCCTCTGCCACTGGGGGCCCTGTGCCAAGGAGGAGCTGGCTGCTTGGTGGAGGAGTGGGGAAAAGAGCCCAGCACTGGTCCCTTCATGGCCTTCACAAGGAAGGGTGGCTGCAGGCAGGAAAAGGGAGGGAAAGAGAGGAAAAGCAAAGTGGAATGGCAGGGGCACCCCACTCCTCCTTAACTGGCCAGGGTCCTGCCCCTCCCATGGCACGGGACCACCACCGCTGTACCAAATAGGAAATAAAGCCATAATGAGTCTATGCTTTGGTATGAAACCATCCCCCTCCCCTCGGTCCCCCTGCGTTCCCCCCAAACCATTATCCGTGAAACGCGTCAAATAAAATCTCTAGCATGCCTTTACATCACTCCTTGAACCTTTTCTTCCCCTGTGCCTGCCTTGCCCCCCTCTCCCCAGCAGGATTCGGGGAGGTGCCTCGCTTGAGCCCCACCAGTTACAGCTTCTGCTGCCCCGACTGGATCCTGTCGAACGCCGCCTGGTCCAGCGGCAGGTAGCGACCTTGCCTGGAGTCCAGGAAGTACAACCTGTCCTTCACCACCGTGGGGTCAAAGCCCTGCTTCCGCAGCTCCACCTTCTGGAACTTGTAAGTGCCTGGAGAGGGGAAGGAATGAGGAATCACTGGCTGGACACCCTCATCAAACCCAGCCTCGCACCTCCAAACCACCAGAGGAGCATCCTGACACTACCACAGACTGGTCTCCGTAACCAGTTTCCCCTCCCAGGCTCCCCCAGCTCCGTGTCCAGTGGGGATGCACACTCTCTGACTCACTTGTCTTGGAGACTTTGTCCAGGAACCGCAGGAAGACGGGACGCGCGTACAGCGGCAGCGCCTTTTTCAGCTTGCTGGCAAAGCCCTCTAGGTCACAGGAGTTCTCCGGGTCGGCGATGGCTGCCATTCCTGCCTTCCCTTCAATCCCTAAGCGGCACAGAAGAAGGGAGAACACTCAGACACACTGTTCTTAGAGCACCATCTCCATCTGCCCCGTACCAACAAGGCCTCTGGCACAGACCCCGCTTTGTCCCGAAGCGCTGGCACATCCAGCTGTGTCACCACCCTGTGGCTGAGGCTATCAGTGACACCCTGTTGGTCACGGTCACCTCCTCCCACAGGAGGCACTTCAGCCAGTTCAGAAAGGCCACAGGGTCCTTCCAAACTAAAAGCTTAAGAGAGGGAGGGAACCCTTTGGTTCCTGATGGGCACATCCACAGTGGCATCTCCCCACAGGAGCCTCCACAAGGCTGGACGTGCAGGACACGCTCACATTCAAGTGCCAGAGGCCCGCCTGCCTCCCCTGGTTGTGCTCTTCCCTCTCAGCTACCTGGGATCTCCACCCCATAAACCACCACGTCTGTCAGGTTGAGGATGTGGCTCAGCGTCCCCTCCACCTCTGTGGTGGAGACGTTCTCCCCCTTCCAGCGGAATGTGTCCCCGGTGCGGTCCCGGAAGTACATGTAGCCGTATTTGTCCATCACCAGGACATCCCCTATAGGAAAGGGAGGAATGAGCAAGAAGTTAGTTGTCGAAGGGGTTAAAAGCAACCCTGGTGCATCTCAGGGCAGTGCCATTAGCCTGGACCAGCCCCACATGCATCCAGGTACCCTTCTGCTTGCTCTCGGTGGCCAGAAGGGCCCTGCTTGCCTCACCTGTGAGATAGGCAGTGTCCCCTTTTGCAAGCACGTCCCTGGCGATCTTCTTGTTGGTGGCCGACTTATTCAGGTAGCCATCGAAGTGCTGAAAGGGGTTGCTCTTGACAATGCGGCCCACCAGCTGCCCTGGCTCCCCTGCAGGGAGAAAAGAGTGGATGAAGGGAGGCACAACCGCCTGCACCCAAGCAAGGAGTGTGTCCAGTAGAGTTGGTGAGGTTTAACTGAGCAGAGGCTCAGAGCCAGGTAAATTGTCTTGAACTAACAGGGAAGACCTGAACAGGGCTGAGGAGATTTATCCCTGTAGTTGCCTCACCTGGTTTGCAGCGGATACAGACACCGTCTGGTCCCCGGATCAGCTCCATGGTGTCTTCATCCACCCTCACCAAGCCGATGGGGTACACACCTGGCAGGATCCTGCTGTTGAAGCCGCATGACCCAACCTAGAACAGGAAGAGCTCAGAGCTGTGGGTAGCAAGGACATCTCTCCTGCCCCAAGGCTGCTGCCCACACACATCCAGGATACCAGCGAGCTGGCATCGCCCAACAACACCCAAACCCCTCCGGGTGGAGCGCAACCCACACAGAGCCTCCCGGAGCAAGACACCAGGAGCAGGGTTTCCAGCCCTGCCCAGACCAGCGGTCATGGCGAGGGCAGTGGGGCCTTACGTTGTTATCGAAGTTCCCCAGGCTGCAGTTGCACTCGGTGGCCCCGTAGAACTCTGCTACCTGGGCAATGCCGAAGCGGGCCATGAACTCCCTCCAGATGGAAGCCCGCAGGCCGTTGCCCAGTGCCATGCGCACCCGGTGCTGCCGCTCCGCCTCCTGGTAGGGCTGGTTGAGCAGGTAGCGGCAGATCTCCCCGATGTACTGCACAATCTGGGGGGGACGGAGGGGAAACACTCACTGGGAGCCCTCGCATAACCCAAGACCTCCTGGCTAATGCTGGAGCATGGCAAGGGCTTCAACACAAGGAGTCAACACCCCAGGTGGGACGAACAGCCAAGGAAGGTGGTTTGGGATGGACAGGCGGAGCTGGTCCAGGCCTCCCCCCTCCCCAGCATGGCAGAGATGCTCCACTCCCCACTCCCTGCCGGCCCCTTGCCCCACGGCCTCACCGTGCAGTTGTATTTGACACAGTCCTCCCAAAAGTGCGAGGCCGAGAACTTCTTGCGGATGACAATGGTCATGCCCTGCAGCAGGCACTGCCCGATCCCCACGATGTTCCCTGCAGGGAGGCACCCAGAGGAGCCCTCAGTCCCCAGACACGTCCAGCCCAGCCCGCTCGGGGAGAGGCCCGGCAGGGCAAGGTGGATGCCACAATCTGGCTTGCATCTGATGGGTGCTCAACCTCGCCAAAGCCCCCAGGACCACAGGTACTGGGGGGGAGATGGGCGGCAGCGGGATGTGGGGCAGCACTTTGCACCCCGACATCCCAGCATGTCTCAGCCACTGCTTTCCCTTTCCCTTGACTTCCAATGGGGAGCAGCAATAAGGAGCAGATAGAAAGCCAGCCTAGGAGCTTGGATAACACACACACCACCACCCCCCTCCCTCGCTTTCACTCCCCACTCCAAAGGTCAGCCAGATCGATTCTTGGCTCCCGGGGAAAAAGCACAAAGCCTTGCTCAGACACTGCCAGCAGCAATCAACGGGAGATCGCTGCTACACCAGCCTGCAGCCTGAGCCAGGGAGCCATGGAGTCATGGCACAGGTACCTGCAGCGTGGTAGAGCGGGAGGCAGTCGTACATCACGTCATCGGGCCTCATGCGGAAGCCGTAGAAAACCAAGCTGGACATGCGGAAGTACCTGGGGTGGAGGGTGAAGAAAGAGGTGCATCAGCAGCAGGGCCAGAGGTGCTGCGCTGCAACAGGGCAGAGCTCAGCCCCGTCCTCCCTGGAGCCCCTGAAGCCCACGGTCTTACCGGCAGTTCACCACAATGGCAGCCTTGGGCAGCCCCGTTGTGCCAGAGGTGTAGATGTAGAAGAGTTTATCTGGAGAGCAATGAGGAGACAAGGTCACAAACCCCACCTAGGAGCTGGCTGAGCTTGGAGGGGGGGACAGGTCAGATTTCTACACTCTGCTTGTGCCTGCTGAGCCGGAACTTTATGTGACAGCACCAAGACCATATGGGGTCACCCTGGGCAGATCAGGTCTGACGGATGCATGGAGGGCACAACAGGGTACAGACACCAGAGCAAGACCCATCCTGAACACCCCATGCCCTGCTGCAGACGTCTGCCATTGGCATCCCAAGCAGACATTCCTGTCAGTGCTGACACTGGCTGATCCACAAGAACACCACCACGAGCTTGGCCCCCAAGAGCTGACCACGTACCAAGAAAGCCCTTATCAGGGGGGGTGGGCTGGTGCTTCTGGGCCATCTGTAGGAGGGGGTCCAAGTGTTTCGCACCAGGAAGCGCAGGCTCAGAGCTCCCTTCCCCGGACCAGTAGAGATGGATGGATTTCTCCAGGGAGGGCTGCACTTCCTGCATTGCTGAGGAAGTAAAGAGGAGAGATGGAGGAGGACTGCAGGCTGGTTACAGCACAGGGACCCCTGCCCTCCCAGACAGCCCCAGGCAGCAGCACCCTCGCTGTGCTCAGCGGGGTCCCCAAAGGGCTGACATCCACCTCAGGTGGGTGTCGTTCCCACGATTAACAGATGCTGTGGCCACAGCCCAGGCCTCTTCAGGGACCAGAAGATCCTGTTCCCCACCTCTCAGCAGCCAAAACCTCTTTGGTGCCAAGAGGTCTGTTGACATTATCAACCTCAGAGGCGTGGGCTGAAACGCATGAGGAGCTGGAGCCGAGCAGTAGGGATGTGGCTGACGGCTATGGAGAGCAAGGGGAGCCCAGCCCAGGACTCCATGCGGGGAATGGACCCAAGAGGCACAAGGAAGGATCCTCACACCCAGGATAGCTGCTTGGGAGTCAGACAGCACTGAGCTCCAGATCCTGCTCATTATCCAAAGGGACCAACAACAGATCCAGTTCCTGGATAATCCAACTGTCCACCCTCTTCCAAATCCCTGCTCTGCGGTGGGCAGGAAAGGAACACTAAATCCACAGCCACAGCCACACCCTCCAGTCCCAAGCGCCCCGGCCACATGTGCCTGCCCCTCACCTTCCATCATCTCCACCCCGAACACCACAGCCTTGGAGTTGGAGATGGTGACGCAGTGCAGCAAGGCCTCCATGCGCAGGTGGGAATTCACAAGGGCCGTTTCCACTCCGATCTTGGCCAGGCCGAGCCACAGCCCCACGTACTGATTGCGGGACTCCATGAAGAGAGCCACCACATCGCCCGAGCGGAAGCCTTGGCTGTAGAAGAAGTTGGCCACTCTGTTGGAGTACTCATCCAGCTGCCGGAAGGTCCAGCTCTCGCCCGTGCCTTGGAAGATCAGCGCTGTCTTCTCCGGGTATTTGCTTGCCGTCTTCTGGAAGATCTTGGCAATGGTGTTCTTCTCCCGCACGTGCTTCCATACCTGGCACTTCACGCGCAGCAGGACCAGGCCCGTGCTGCCAAAGGAAGAGGAGCAAGAGGGCAGCTGCTCAGTGAGCACTGCAAAACCATTCCCTCCAGCAAAGCCAGCACAGCGTGGGGACCTTCACATGAGCTGCAACAGCCCAGCACTGCTCCAGGCCCTACTCTGGGTGCTCCCCTGAGCAGCAAGGACAAAGGCAGAGCTCATCTGCATAGATGCTCATAGCCAAGAACTGATGAAGAGGGAGCGATGCGTTTTGGATGGCTGCAGACAGGGACGTCCCCAATCAAAAGGGCATCTTTGAGCCTCAAGTGCTCTCCAAGAGGTGTTGCCGCTCCCTTCCCACACACCCTTGCCAGGAGCTGGCACAGCCCGGTACCAACTCAGAACCAACCCTGCCCAGGCACTTGGTGCCACGCCAGCAGCTTTAGGGACAGGGTGAAGTACAAGGACAGGCACCAGACTTCAGAGCTCAGCTGA
Organism: Pezoporus wallicus; assembly: GCF_028554395.1. Classification (NCBI taxonomy): domain Eukaryota; kingdom Metazoa; phylum Chordata; class Aves; order Psittaciformes; family Psittacidae; genus Pezoporus; species Pezoporus wallicus. The sequence goes on from NW_026637499.1 coordinate 2,865,978, forward strand.
AATCTATCCTTCCTGCAAGGTTTGCCCCACAGTTTGGAGCCATCTGGGCCTGGCAGAGGCAGATCTCATTCCAGCTAGGCCAGGTGCCAGCTGAAACACAGGGCTCTGCAAGGACCTGGCGGCTGTGCTCACACATATACTGGGCCAGGGGCAGGGTGGATGGTTGGGGCCACCCCAGCCAGGACACCTACTGGACATCCCTTCGTATGGTCTTGATGAATATGAGGAAGAAGTCCCATCCGCCGGATCCCAGGTAGAAGATGAAGAGAGCAGGGATGGCCTGGACCCAGGACAGCTCCAGGCTGACCCTGAAGAACAGCAGCAGCGCTGCGAAGGCAGCCAGGCGCAGCATCGTGGCCTGTGGGGAGAGAAACCACGGCCATCAACCCGCACGCCCTGGACGTGGTGATAACAAACCCATGGGCGGGGGATTCGTTCGCAGCCCCCAATTTCCTGGATGAGGTCCCTGAGTCATGGCTCCTCCTGGCAGTGAGGACACAACCCGGCAGCACAGAGCTCCCACAGAGGTTCACGGGGCCCTGGGGACAGCCTGCAGTGAAGCTGCCAGCATGGCACTGCTTGGTGCCAGCTGAGAGCCCAGCCATTCCCACCTGGAGAGCCACATCCTGCACACCAGCAGCCAGGGGCACGGCTGCGCCCCAGCAGCGTGAGCTGCAGGATGAAGTCACTTCATGGATGCGGGAGCAGAGCCATGGCAGGAGACCTTGTACAGATGTTTGGAAGGCAGCAGGGTGATGCCAGGCAGGGTTGGCTCAGCCCATCGCTCCCAGCCTGGCTCCAAATTCTTCCCTATCCCAAGGATCCCTCTTGTGCCCATATAACCCAGGTCTCCCCAGAACTCTCCTGAATGGGTGGTGGGAGAGCACAGCTTTGCATGCTCCCCAGCACAGGAACAGGGACAGGAAACTTGGTCCTTTGAGCTCTGCTTGTGTTTGCAAACCCTTGTGTCAGTGAGCAGCTCCGCTGGAGACGCTGCCAGAGCAGGCTGGGGACAAAGCCAGGCACAGACATGCTCTGACCAGGGCAGAACAAGGGCTGTCACTGCTGCCAGGAGCATCCCAGACCCCCACCTCTTGCCCTGTGTGTAACAACTCAAGTCTCTGACACACAGCCCCCCAAACCGGTACCTCTGTCCCCACCCCAAACACCCCCAGATGCGGCTCTGACACTCGCAGGAGACCACGACCTAGCAAAAGGTCTGTTCAGGTGCCAGCATCGGGCAGGGACAAGTGGCAGCGATGTGACCGTCACAGCTCGAGGGCTCCTCGATAAAACGGGTCCCTGCTGGCATGGACGCCAGCCGAAGAGGAAGGAAACACTCAACGTCATTTCCCTTTCCCTCTGAAGGTGGATTCACTGCTCTGAAGCCGTCAGCCCCCGCTGGCCTCAGCCATAGGCCGTGGTGCCCCGAGCCATGCTTGTGGCTTCCCCCCTGCCCCGTGCAGCTCCCCCCCGGGTCCAGGGGAGCCCCTGTGGCTTTGGCAGGAGATGTTGGTGGGTGGGAGCCGAGGCAGCGCCACGTGGTCACCGTGCCCTGGCATGTCACGCGCGTGGCTCAGCACCAGCACCACAGCACCCAATGCTGCTGCCACGTGGGGCCGCCCATAGCCCCTGCCCACGGGTCCCCCAGCACCTCCCAGGCCTGACGTCCCACAGCATCGCAGGACCCAGGGGCCTCTCCCCGCGGTGAAACGGAGCATCTCTCTGATCCCATTAAGTGCTCCACCTCAGCCCTTCGTTACACGCTCCCATCAAGCAGCCGGCCATGGAGAGCCAGCAGCGGGGGAGCCACGCTCCGTGTGGGCAGCAAGGTGCTTTTAATCTCCCACTGGAAGGCCAGACGGGCCCAGACAGGCCCTCGTTATCCTGCTCTCACATCTGTGCCTCACACCGGCGTGCCCGGTGCCTCCCGCCAGGAGATAACCGGCGCGATACCGAGAGATCGGCGGCGAGACGTTACCGACGGCAGATTCCCGCGGGTAACCGGTGTTACCGCAGGGCCCTGCCCCGCCGTTAGGGATTCAGCGCTTGTCTGCCTGCATCAGCACAGGCACGATTAAAGACCTGCCCGTGGCTCCAGCGGGCACAACGCAAACCGCAGGGATCCATCGCCCGCGGGCACCGCGAGGAGCCTCCGGGGAGCCAAAGGCGGGCACAAGACCCAAGAAGCCTCCGGGGGCATCTCCCCAGCCCCAGCAGATGGGCGGCAACCGTGCCCTGGCTTGTCCCTGGGCACGGTGATGGGGATGAGCCCCCCGCCCGCGGGGAAAGACAAACGGGAGGGACGCGGTCCTGCCTCACCCCCCCCACCCCATCCGATGGGGGCTGCAGAACCGGGAGACCCATGCGGGCCCCACACCGGGTCCCTGCTCCCCCAGCCCCGGCCAGGCCCCGGAAGAGCCCGGAGGAAGGGGGGGGGGGGGTAGCCCCGCATCCCGCTGCGGACAAGGGCCGCGGCGCTGTACGGGGAGATCGGGGCTCGGAAAGGCTCCGGTACCGCCCGCAGGGCCGCGGCGCCTCACGGGGACACCGTGGGCCCCGGCGGCCCCACCCGAGCGCCCGCGGGGAGGCAGCGAGGCCACCGCGTGGGAGCGGAGCGGAGCCGGGAGGTGTCGGAGAGGAGGAAGGGGTAAGCCCGGTGCCGCGCTCTTACCGGGCTCCGGGCGGTCCGCTGCGGCCCGGCAACCTGCACCGGGAGCGGGGCCCGCCCGCCGCTGCGGCACGGCACGGGGCGGGGCGCGCAGCGAGGCCCGCCGGGAGTTGTAGTCCCGCCCGGTGCTGCCGGTGCGGCCCCGCCGCGGAGGGTGCGGGCCCGGGCGGCGGCGGGGCGGGGCGGGGCGGCGCGGCAGGAGGAGGCGGCGAGGGCAGCGCGCACCCGGACGGCTCTGTGGCGCAATGGATAGCGCATTGGACTTCTAGCGTGTGTGTGTGAGGGGAGTCATTCAAAGGTTGTGGGTTCGAGTCCCACCAGAGTCGCGTTTTGCCGCCGGGCCGTGGGGATCGCTCTTGGGGTTCCGCGACTGCAGCAGGCCGGGGTTGGGACGGGGGGGAACGGAACCGCCGGGCGCTGCCGCCGCGAGGAGCCCGGTGGTGGGCCCGGTAATGGTGACGGGGAGAGGAGCTCCGGGCACGGCTCTCCCGGTTATCCGTAAATGCGCATGGATCGCGGTGGGTCCGTGTGTTGAGCAGCATCATCGCCACCGCTCCCGGTTATTATTGTTATCGCAGCCCCAAAACGGGTCCAGCAGCGCCGGCACCGACCACTGCTGGTGGCGGCGATGGAGCTGCCGCATGTCCACGGCGAATACATCCCTCCCCAGAGCAGCGTTTACACATGGCTTGCGTCCAACCTGCCAAAACCCCCGTCCTCCCCCCTTTGCCTTCCTTCGGCAGGCTCGACAAGCGACGGCTGCGGCAAACGGGAGCGGTGAAGCGCTGGGGCTGAGCAGACGCAGTCACATTTACATGCTGTGCCATTGCTGACGCGCTGGCACCCGTCACCAGCCCACCCGCGGCTGCGCGAGGGCTGCACGAACCCCGAGTGCAGCAAAACCCTCTCTCAGCCATCGTTTCCTCTGCTGCCTTTGCTGCTCTCAGCCCTTGGAAGCAGCGAAGCTTTGCTGCCCTTCGGTTTAATCACCCCAAAGCTCTGACACGTGTCTGCTGCAGAACAGCACGTTTCCGGGTTGGTTTAGGGCTAAACGGCTCTTTCATCTCGACCAGTGCAGTTGGACAAGCACCGCGCTGTGTTTTACCAGCAGCTGAAGGATGTGTTTATACGAGATCCTTTATGATCTGCTTGAAACAACTCCAGAGGCCAAGAAAGGCACGAGCCTGGTTTTGGAGGCAAACACAAAGTCTGGCTGGTGGGGACAGGGATGGAAGAAGGTGAAAACAGGCAGCTGGGGGTGCAGGAAGCAAGCAAGCCCCTGTATGCCAGTGCCTGCACTTAAACCCAAGAGTCTTGCCTCTGCTCAGCCTCCTGGGAGGGAGCAAACCCCTGGCTGCAGTCAGCCCCTGCTCCTGCCCCAGCTGGAAAGATGCATCCCCACAGCCCATCCTGTGTCCCATCCCCATGGGTGCAGCCATGCACCCAAGCCGTCACCCACCACCGCAGACAACAGCAGACTCTGCTGGAGCCAGAAAGGGGTGAGGTTCCACATCAGATCTCCCCCGAGAAAGGGAGACGGGGTGGAAGAAGACGAGTACGGAACCACAAGCTCCACACTGGCTTTTATTAAGCAAGACGGAGTTTCGACAGCAAACCCACACGTACAAAGAGCCCTTGGCTGTGTGGCTCTGTGTTCTCGCATCCCACAGCTCTGCGCTCTGCTGCTGGAGCCCTCTTTAATTAACCCAGACAGCAATCAGCTCCCTGACGCTGCACAAGCAGCCGCCGTTTATGCACTCTCAGGATTCAGCTCCTTATTCCCAATCACATCGTTTTGTTGGCCAAGGAAGGGCCGATTCCTACTGAAAACACAGCACAAGCACGTGGATTTCAGCCTTTCTGATGGTGGGGGGACGGGGACACACGGGACATGGCAGTCAGGATCAGCTCTTGAACAGCCAATCCAGCAGGGATAATATCCAAAGGTATTTCCGTGCCCGTTCCTGTGGGCATGCGATCACACACTGCCCGATCTCCAAGGCATGAGCCACATCAGGATACCAGTTAGGCACCAGCAGAAGATGGGATGTCCACATTGCACACACCAAACCTGCCCCTGGGCTGCTCTGTAAATCACTGCTTTAGCTCCGGCCCAGGGCAGCCCCAAGACTTTAAGCCTGGATCTTCCCAGGGAAAGTGGAAGAAGGGATTTACCTACAGAGCCCTGGAGCTGCAGAAGGGCAAGGCATTGCTGCAGTGTGCTGTAAACCAGCTCTGCTCCATCCCCATGCCAATGTTCTGGAGCATCAGTACCTGAGCACTGCTGCCATGGGAACCAACCCAGCCTTGCCATGCATCCCTCCACTGAGTCACCAACAGCAAAAAGAGGCAAGTTTTGTCACCTGGCCTCTTGGCAAGGGAAACCTCAGCCCTTGGGTCGCTGTGTCTGGAATCAGAGCCATGCTGTGCTCCTGGGCAGGAGGAGATGGAGCACACAGGGACTGTGCTGTCTGCCAACGGGGATGCCCCGTCCCCTCCCCGTACTTGAGCTCTCACACGCGAACGGCCGGGGGAGGGAAGATGCCGATCTCCTCCCGCAGGGATTCCACAGGCTGCTCCCAGCGCTGCTCGTAGTACACGTTCAGGATGCAGCTGGCGTTGCGCCCGCTCCGGATCGCCCAGGGAACGAGCTCGGTGGCCAGGACCTGCAGCTTCCTGCAGCAAACGATACAGGAGGTGATGGCTCCGATTTCCATGTTTTGTGGTGGATTCCCTCCTCCAATTCCCCAGTGCAGGCAGGTGCCAAACCCATGTGTCCCATGTACCCTCCTGCTTAACTCCCAGGGGAAACTAAGGCACTGGGAAGGGCACTGGGAAGGACACTGTGCCAGGGAGGTTATGGTCAGCAGCAACCCCAAGAGCAGAACTCAGGTTCTGCAATGCCCAAACTGTGCTGGGCCACGAGGTAGGGAATGGCCATCAGTGTGGTGAGGGTCCTGCTGGCCCTGAATACCTGCCCAGCCAAGGGCAGCCAGGCCTGGGCATTGCACCTCCCAGCACAAGAGACTCAGTGCTGGAAGCAGACGAAGCACCAGGCTCTGCCAAAGCAGAGGTTCACAAGAGAACCCCTGACGGACCCCCCCTGCAGCCTCAGCACCGTCCCCTCTGCGTCCCCAGAGGACACCAGGAAGCATCACCCAGGCTGGCACATCCCCACCGGTGAGTGCCTACCGTGCGCTGAGGCGGATGGGGCCGAACGCCGCTCCCAGGACACACATGGGCAGCCCCGTCTGGATGGCTTCGAACCACTTCACCACCACCTCGCCTGGCAGGGAGCAGAGAGGCTGTGAGCGGGCAGGACACTGGGGGCAAGAGCCAGCCAGGGCCATGGGGTGCTGCAGCACGGGCTGCATCATCCGCCCCTTCCCAAGGGGGGCCATGCACCTGTACCCTCTGTCTCCATGGCAGGACTTGGGAATGCTTCCCAAGTCTGCCCATGGCTTCACCCTGTGCCAGGATGAGCGCTGCTGTGCATCACCCACCGAAGAGGGATGCTCAGAGTCCCCACGGGAGCAGCACCCCGCAGCCATAGAATCACAGAATCGACCAGGATGGAAATGACCTTTAAGATCATCAAGTCCAACCTGTACCCCAGCACTGCCAAGGCCACCATTAACTCATGGCACCGAGGGCCTCATCGATGTCTCATGAGCTTGGGAAACACCTCTGGGTTCCCTGCAGATCTTTAGCAATGCAGTTACTGCATCCTGATCCCACACACAGCTCTCCCTGTCCCCTGGGACAGGACAGACCTTTCCAAACGCTGCCAGGGCTCGGGCACAGCCTGCGTAGGAGCCAGCTCTCACAGGCACCAGCAAGGCTTGACTTGCAACTTGCTGTTGAGTCAGAGACAAAACGAGGGCAAAGGACACGGTGCTGTGCAGATCAGGAACAACCCGGAACCCCCAGCTTCTGCCTTCACCCGCAGCTTGCGAAACGTGGTCCCCCCGCCCTGTGTCACCCGCCCTGCCAGGCAGCAAACACCCATCAACAGCACCTCGGGCTCGGGCTGAGCATCTCCCAGCAGGGAAAAGGTGACTTCCCATGGCCTCTTGGTCACCACGGAGCCAGTGGGGCACCGCGCTGTGGGTCCAAACCTCCTCCCACACCAAATGGGGCTGAGGTTGAGGAGCCCGACCAGCCCAACCTGCCCCACTCCCAGCACCACCGGTGGGGTTTGGCCCTGCGAGCCCCTTGCTGCTCACCCAGCATGTTGGTCGGCATGCCCAGGAGGGTGTGCATCATGTCATGGACCTCTCGGTACCGCTGGATCACGTACGCCAGTTCTTCATCATCCACAAACTTGGGTGGCATCCGGGTGTCCGGAGAAACCTTCTGCAAATCCAAAGAGGTCCAACCCAGCCCCTTCCAAACCTCAAGTCTGGCTTGGTTTTGGCTGAGGTGGAGTTAATTTTCTAGCAGCAGGTACAGTGCTGTGGATCGGATTGAGGATGACAAGAACCCCGCTAACACACTGATGGTTTAGTTGTTGCTATGTAGTGTTTATACTAAGTCAAGGACTTTTCAGGTTCTCTTGCTGCCCTGACAGTGAGGAGGCTGAGGAGGCACAAAGGACACAGCTGGGACAGCTGATCCCAGCTGATCCAAGGGGTATTCCACACCATATGGTGTCATGGTTGGAACATAAACTGGGTACTGAGCAGGCTGGGCATCGGTTGCTGGTGAGCAATTGTTTTTCATTTGCATCACTTGTTGGGTTTTATCTCTCTTGTTATCATCATCATTATCAGTGGTTCCCTCCATCAGCACAACTCCCAGTCCCCAATGATGGGAGGAAGCATCATTTACATAGACAAAACCCAAGGGCTGCTCCTTGGTGACAAATCCAGCATCATCCAACACCAGCATCCATCCCATCTCCCCAGTCCCTCACTCCTGGAGGGCTCCCCACAGGTTCCTCCATTGCTCCACCCTCCCTCTAAAGCAAATCTGTGCTCCCAGTGACCAAGTGCAGCCCTCGGCACCCCCCAAACCCCACACTCACGTTGTCCTCCAAGAAGCGGACGTACTCCCTGCCCAGCGACCCATCTGGCAGCCCCCGCAGCCGGGACATGTCCAGGGTGGAGAGACGGATGCGGGGCCGTTCCCTGGAAGCAAAACACAACTCAATGAATTCACATCCTGGTCCTGGAGAAAAGGAGCCCCTGGTAACCCCATTGCCTGCCTCTGCCCTTCCTCACATGGATCCTCGCTGCAGGGATGCTTAAAGGCTCTACCTGAAGCCTGGGCAATAAAACAGCTTTCACCTTGCACCCCTGCTGCAGCTCTGGTTGGGAAACACTGATGTCTGCATTGAAACCTTTGCTGCTGGCCAGGCACAGCCCCCAGCAGGGAGCAGAGCCCTTTGGTGTCCCTGCAAAGCAGCCAGGGCTTCAAAGGAGCAACACAGGGCAAGGAGCAGGGGGGATTTCACTCCCCAGCCCTTGGTGCCTTTGCTGTCCCCTCTCCTCTGGGTCCCAGCCCCATCTATGTGCTCCAGGTGCTTTGCTGGGTCAGTGCCCGGAGTCAGGACCAGGCTGCTCTGCACAAACACAGGGCAAAAGCTATTCCCCAGCTCCTACATCCCAACGGGACATCCCAAACGCTACACAAGCAACAGGCTTGGTATGTAATGAGAAGCAGGGAGAGGCAAGCAAACAAGCAGTAGGATTTGGTTAATAAGAGGCTCATGAAGTCCCTCCTGGCCCTCAGCCCTGCTGCGCTCCACAAGTCCCTGTAGACATGGAAACAGAAGTGATCAAGGCTTAACAAGGAAGACGAGAAGTGGCCTCGTTTCACAGCCTGGGGAGATGCTGCAGGCACCAGGAAAGAAAGCAGGGAGGTGTCTGAGGAGGAGGGAGACCAGTGGAGATGAAGTCTCCGATGCGGAGATGCAGCAGCAGGCACAGGGGAGAAACCCATGGATGTGGTGGGGTTTTATCAGTGCTCAGCATCCACGGAATCCTCCCCTGCGCCTGCTGCTGCATCTCCTCGTGCTGGCACCTGCCAGTTCCAGCAGCGAAGCAGAACAGTGTGAAACAGGGCTGGGCCCAGCGGCTGCTGCTGCTCTCACCCTCAGACTGCCACAGGGCCCTTGCGATGGAGTAAAACAAACAGCTTGAGGCTCAGAGCTGCCAGACTCCTGTGCTCCTCCTTCACAGGGCCCAAGGAACGCGCTGGGCCTCGTGTCTCCCTCCCCACCACAACCCACGGGGCCAGGGAGGGATGCGAGGGACGCACTGGAGGATGCGGTAACCTTCAGGGTGATGCCTCATCTTGTCGCGCAGGTTGGGCAGGGCCAGGCAGCCCGTGGTCTCCCCCAGCACTGCCACCATGTCTGAAAGAGAGAGCAGAGAGTGACCCAAGAGACAGTTCCACAACAGCCCCTTGCCCTCTGCTCGCGGGTGAGCAATGGGGCAATGAACGCCCTGGCCGGGAGCAGGCTGCGGCCAAGCAGGGACCCACAAACCGTGGATCTTCAGCCTCAGGGGGGCTCTGCCACGGTGCCACCCGCATGGAGGGATGCAGGAGCAGGCGTGAGGCCTGGGGCGGGGGGGCGAGGAGGAATGAAATGGGGCTGGGTGGCACTGTAGGGAGTCAGGAGATCACTGCGGGGTGTTCGGGGTCCCTCAGCCCCTCTCTTCCACAGCTCTGTGCTTGCTGCATCAGTGAACGTCTCACCCAACAGCAGCAGGCACACAGAAACACGCAGGAGACCGGGGCAAGCTTCGCCGGACGTTACCAAGGGCGCTGGGTGGAAGGAGCTCCCTGGCTGCGCTTACCGTGTCTGTAGGGGTCATACAGAGCCATAGCGGCCGAGCCGGCCGCCAGCAGCGCTTTCTGCAGCGGGCTGGTGGGGATGTGCCCGGGGTACAGCCGGTAGCACCCCCCATCCTCCTCCTCCTCCTCCTCCTCCCCGTGTCCTTGCCGTGCCCGCCGCTCGCTGTGGCTCAGACCGGCGCTGCCTGCGGGGAGCGGGGGTGAGGAACCGGCCCTGGGCGCGCAGCGCTCGGACACCCTCGGGGCTGCCCACGGGGAACAGGAGCGGGGCACTTGCCTGGGGCACCGGAACCCGCCCGCAGCAGCGGGGCCCGCGCCGCCGCCCGCCGCAGCAGCGGCAGCAGCATCGCCGCCACCGCCGGCCCCGGAAGCTCCCGTCGGTGCTGCGCACCCGGGGCGGGGCGGGAAGGGGAGCGAGCAATGGCGGCGGGAGCGGTGCCCGCGGGGCTCTTCGCCGTGTACAAACCGGCGGGGGTGGCGTGGGGCCGCGTCCGCGCCGCGGTGGAGACGCGGCTGCTGAGCGGTGAGAGCGGCGGGGACCGACGGCGGGAGCCCCCCCCCCCCCCCTCCCCGGTTACCGGCTGCCCCTGACCCAGCCCTTCCCTTGCAGAGCTCAACGAGGGCCCCGGCCGTCCCCTGCCGCAGCGCGTCCGCTTCCTGCCGGCCCCGGGCCGCGACGGCGCCACCGAGCTGGTGCCCACCATGGTGCCGGTGCTGGCCGAGCACCCCCTCGGTAAGCGGGGCCTCGGCCCCCGGGGTGGGACGGGGACGACGGTGGGAGCCCCGCCGGGGCGGGCTCTGACTCGGTGTCCGTTGCAGTGCGAGGCCCGCGGTTCAGGCGGCTGAAGATGGGAGCCGGGCACCGGCTGGACGTGAAGGCGTCGGGGGTCTTCGGTGGGTCCCGGCCCGGCGCATTGCGAGGGGATGGGTGTGCATGTGGGGAGGAAGCGGCGGGCGCTCGGCCCCGGCCCCAACCCGCTGTGCTAAGACATGGGAGAAAAGATCCCCCGGGATCCCAGCAGTGGCAGGAGATGGGGGCAACCCCTTCCCCCTGCACACGGGGTTCTGCTGGGGGGGCACCAAGCTCCTGCCACTTAACCCCACCTGAAACGGCCTCACTGAGTGTTTGTGCTGAAGGTGGAAAGCTCTGGGGCAAGGGGAGAGCCCTGCTCACAGCCTTGTAGCTTTAATGGCAGGCGGTGACTGGGGGCCTGATTGCTTGGCTCAGATGTGACTTCTAAGGAGATGTGGCCCTGACCAGGGCAAGCAGAAGAGTGTGAGCCTGACAGCGCTGTGTGAATGCTCATCAGTAACTTCCCATGTGGCTGAGTAACGGGTTCCCTCCCATCTTCTGTGTTTCAGTTCTTGGCATAGGCCATGGGAACAAGCTGCTCACTGACCTGTACAACTGCCACCTGAGCAGGGTAAGTGTTGGCTCTCAGCAGCCTCAGAGCATCCAAGTGCAATCACGCTTGATTCCTGCCCCAGGGCCCAACTGGGCCTTTGGACCTTCTGCTTCGAGTCTCAAACCCATCAATGCTTTTGGGAGCTTTTCGGGGTCCAGAACTTCATCCTTCACGTGAGCATCTGCACATGAGCAGAGGATGCTGCTGTAGCCTGCACCTCCTCACAGCAGCATGGCACAGTATTGCTGTTCAGTAACTTGGAATATTTCTGTGATCACTTTGCACTCTTTGCCTTCCTTCAAGGCTTACACTGTCGGTGGGCTGTTCGGCAAAGCCACTGATGACTTCTCGGACACAGGGAAGCTGGTGGAGAAGACGACATTTGGTAAGGAACTGAACTGATGTGGTTTTAAAACTACCAAAATCCGAGCACCAAAGAGTGTGCTGCCTGCAGAGCATTTAACCAGGTGAATTATAGTGCTAAAAGGTTACCTGCTTTCTAGGCATTACATTTACATGCAGCCCATGTGCAGGGTGAGGTGTTAGTTCACCTGTTTGTAAATACAGCCACAACACAAAGCCAGGATGAGTCCTGAGCACAGTGATTGCTGCTGGAGTGCCTGGGACCTGGATCTCTCCATAAATCACACTCATATAGGGGTTAGAAGCTGTCCAGTGAAACTCTTCAACACCTGATAAGAAAAACTGGAACCAAGGTCTTGAAATCAGTTAAAGAAAATGATTCCTGCCTCTGTGGTCAAGCACTGCTGCTCTGTGCATCACCGTGGTGTAGCCAGAAGTGACTCTGCTAAAGCCACCTTTGGCAGTTCCCATCAGCCTGGTTTGATCCCTGACGGCACATTCCATCCACTGGCTCTTCCCAGTTTCTGGAGGGATAATTGAGATTCCTTTCTACCTTTCTATTTGCAGATCATATCACAAGGGAGAAGCTGGAACGGATTCTCGCTGTCATTCAAGGGACGAATCATAAGGCCCTGCTGATGTAGGTATCCAGTGGGGAAATGCAGCCGACCTCATCCAGCTGCCATTTGCTGGTCCTTAAAACAAAGGAGATGATCTTGTTTGCCATAATCAAAGCCTTTAAAGGTTGGAGTGCTAGACAGGAACAGAGAGAAGAGTACAGAGTGCTCTGTACTGTGGTGGGAGGTCACAGTTAAGTGTCCCTGTTGTATCCTGAATGTCCAGCTATTTTAGGACCCATTAGCTGCATCAATGGGCACACCAATGTCTTGTGGACTTGACCCAGTACCTCCCTCTCAAGCTGTGCTACACTGTGACAGTACAGACACCATTAGGATGTGTGCAAAACCTCAACACACAGATGTAAGAATAAAACCTGCAGCTCTGCTTTATTGGGGTGGGGATATTTTTGAGTCCCATCAAATGGAAGTGCTCAGTGTCAGCGCTGCTCCCTTTTGGTTTTGTTGCAGGCATTCTAACATTGATATGAAAACACAAGAGGCCTATGAGCTGGCTGTCAGAGGCTTGATTCGCCCCATGGGGAAAAGCCCTCCCATAATCACAGCAGTCCGATGCCTCCAGTTTGCACCTCCAGAATTCCAGCTAGGTAGGTACCAAATATATATAATGGGGAAGCCTGAGTATGTGTTATAGCAAATAAGTCAGGAAAACTTGAGTTTCTTGTTCCTGCAACAAAATGACTCCTTATCCCAATGGTTCAGTGCAATGCATTAGTGTTGGGTTGGTTTGGTTTGGTTTCTAAAGCAGGGTTTGCTTTGCTGCGGCCAGTCTCCTACTCCTCACAGACTGGCTTATTTAAAAGGTACCTTTTCTTATCCACTTTGAAATACCTCAGTTTCCACATTACTCCCTTATCTATGGGTTTGTTTCTAAAACGTTCACCTTGGTGGGGGTTAGGACAGCCTGAAGTATTCCAGAAAATCCCAGTCCCCCTGTGCTGTATCTTAAACAGCCTCTTCTACCAAACCTGTTCTTCAGCACGACTGTGATTGATGTCTGCATTAACAGACAAGGTCTGAGTTTGCCAACACTTTGCCGCTCCTGAAGGAACCTCTCTTGTGTCTCTAGAAATCCACTGCTTGCACGAGACCCAGCAGTACCTCCGGAAGATGGTCCATGAGATTGGCCTGGAGCTGAAGTCCTCTGCGGTGTGCACACAAGTGCGCAGGACACGCGATGGCGTCTTCACGCTGGACGATGCTCTCCTGAGGAGCCAGTGGAGCCTGCAGAACGTACGCAGCGCAATTTGGAGCTGTGAGTCCAAGGTGCAAGCAGAGATAGAGAGAACGTTGGGCCATCAGGATGGCAGTGACCTTCCTCAGCTGGACGTGGAGACGGCCCACGCTGCGGACAGCTGAGTGCGTGCGACGCAGGGAACGTCCCCAAGCAATCTCTGGAGCACAGGAACGCAGCTGCACGCTGACAGGGTGATGGACAGCGGTAGGAAGGAGGTTAATTGCAGTTCACTTCCACCCTTCTCCTTGAGATGACTTGAAGCAGGGAGGCAGTTTGCCAGTGACAGGCTGTGTTATTTTCTTAAAGCCTTGCAAACAGTTCATTAACAGGAGCGAGCTGTGACCAGATTCCTGGTGACTTCGGGAACATGAGGTTGCTAACGGATATCAAACCCCATCCCCAAATTTGTTTAGCAGCAGGAAATAGCGCCTTGGAGAGCTGCAGTCACTTGATTGCACAGATTTGTTTGTTCCTTGCTGCGAGCAGCAGAACTTACCCACTTTGTTTTCCTTCTGTTGTCCTAAAGCATTCTCTTTCTATTAGCCCTGCTTTCAGGCATTGAAGAGCTCAACATCAGACTAAGAGAGGGATGTGCTGGAGGAAACACAGCTCACACAAAGCAATGCAAGGAAATAGTTATATCCAGAGTAGGCGTGAGTGATGGGAAAGTGCCTTGTAATAGGGGTTGGTGTGCAAGATACACAAGAAATAAAACTGAAAGTGCCCTAAATGGGAGGGTAAAGGGGAAGAGGCTGGTTCTTGGCTCTACTCATCCATGCATACACTGACTCATTAAAAAAGAGGATGCTTTCCCCCCTCCCCAGGGAACCAAGGGTGTTCAGAGGTCTCTGGTATCCTGCTCTGCAGCAGCTCCATGCAGACAGCATGTACTGCCCTTCAGTGGAGCTCTGCAAGCTCTGTAATACCACTTGTTCCCTGTTAGCTCATTACAGCTGGGTCTGACTTAGCAGAAATACTTTCTAAATGCAAGTTAAAACTGAAGTTACAATTCATACTGCACTCAGTACACTCACTGTTCTTCCAGCTGACAATCAGTGAGTATGGAGATGTATTTATAGAAAGTAGAAGATGATTTGTTCTATTCCTCTCCTGCTTTTAGACAAAGCCCAGCATTATTCCATCCTCCAGATGAGAGCCACTAAGGTGCAAGAGGAGCAGTAAGGGGAGTCCTGTGTGCGCAGTCCTGTCCTGGAGCACCCCAGGAATCATTAACTTAGACCCTGAATCTTTCAGCTCTGGGTTTCCCTGCTCTGCACAGAGCAGCAGTGGAGTGTAGGTGCCACCATGTGGCACAGGACCATGGGACTCCCCAAGGGCAGCTTGCTCTTACCTCAGCTCACTGGTTCTGTAAGCATTCATCATCTATGGATGAGCTGGGATCAGGGCACCTTCCATGGACAACTGCCTTGTGCTAAGTGAAGCTTAAACCCATCACTGCAGAAGCGTGAGCTCTGGAGCCAGGCACTTGCATAGCTACAGCTGGAAGTCTTAATCCTTGTGCTCCTACAAGGAGGGGAAGAAAACATGGACTTCTCAGTCCCCAAATACCCTTCAGCTGCTTTGGTAATGGAGAATACTTCATCCCCCATGGCTTACACCTAACAGTAACAGAAGGAATTTGTGTACACACATCCCATTGCAAAAAAAAACACTTCCAGTTGGGTGTGCCACTGCCAGGCCAATATTTGGGTTGGAACACTCCAGGCTAAACTGGTTCTTCCACACACAAAATACCAGCCAGAACAGCAGTGGGCATTTGAGAACAAAGAGAGCATTTCCCAGTCCTGGCTGCCTTGTGACATTATTCCTTCCCTTAAAACTACTCCTAAAGCACTTAGCAAGGGGGGGTTATGGTGGGGACAAGATGCCTGTACCCATGAGAGTGTTCTTACATAGCCCCAGTAAAAACCCTCCAGAGAAGCACAGCTGGACTTGCTGGAATACATCCCAGGAGACGTAGGCTTTGTCCACCCTCTGCTTTAGACCCCTCCCCACAGCTTTTGTGGCAAAACAAGATACTTGTCAGTGATGCTTCTGTGCCTGGTCCAGAACCAAGAACACAGAGACAATCATCTGTTCTCAGCAGCCTTGTGACTGTTTTCTGGTTTCCAAGCACAGATTCGTTTGATTTAAATGTGGAAATAAAGAGCAGAGACTGCAGCAAGAGAGCAGGGGGGACACTTACTGGTTAGAAAGTCTTTGAAAGTAGAAATGGGCAGAAGGACATCAAGCTTGAGTGAGAAAGGGACACCAGCTCTGCAGTCAGCAGGGTGCTCCATCACTTGGAACTGCCCAAAGCAGCCAAATTTAGGCTGTGAAGTCACCGTCAATCCTAAACCTGACATTGAAACACTCCTGCTCTCCAGGTACATTCTGTGTTTAGGGCACCTCTCGTTTCCACAGTGACGCTGCATTTAGAAGAGACTAAAGGTAATTCTGCACCTACCCATTGCTGGGTAGTGTTGCCACACTGGCTCCATTAAGAGTCCTCAGAAAACACTTGAATAATGGATGTTATAGATGTCTCAGAATACAGCTGAAGGATTTGTTCCCAGTTCATGCAATGGTTTATAGGCTTTTACAGCGAGTTACTGAGGAATGTGATAGCTGCTTTATTCAGACAGCTCAACACAACTTCACATTTTGCCATTTGCTACAGGAATGGTACAGAACCTCTAGATACCAGAGTAAATAATACAGAACACCCAGAGTTACCCAGATTGGATCATAAACCAAACCACATCGGAATTCTTCCTACTTCTGAGGGCTTTTTTTTGTCTTTCAAAGCAACCACTACATCGCACATGTGTGCCCTCACTTCCTCTATACATCCAGTAACCAAATAGCTGCTGGATGCAGTAGAGAAGCAAAGACTCCATGGGAATAGTCTTAACATCAACCACCTGGAATTACCACCTTTCCCATAAAGGAATACTGTTAATCAGGTAGCAGACAAGTTATCCAAAGCCCTACATCCCTTTCCCACAAGCAGGAAACAGCTGACAGATTCAACAACTTTCATGTTCAGAGCTTCTTGGAAAGAAGGCTGTTAACCCATGCTCTGTTGCAACTCTACACACATACTTCCAAGGCCACCTTAGGTCCATTCTAAACCAATACAACAAAAGCATAAGAGCTCAGTAACAGTCATTTCTGCAGGATGTGGCAGTCTTGAGGTTCAACACTAGTCACTAAGCTCCAGATCATACTCAGGGTAGAGCTGCTTTGTAGTAACCCCTCGGATAACAGCTAGAAAAGAAAGAAACACCATTGCTTTCATTAGGCAGAGATCAGATCAGTCAGAAAAGTTGTGCTTGCATCCCAGTAGCCGCAGTCCCACAGAGCCTCCCACAGCAAAGAACCCAGCAGCTTCTCTCTGTCTATATGAAAGCACTATCAAGGTCTTCAATAGCTTTCCCCTTCCTCACCCAGTTTGCCCAGCAGCATCTGCCCAGCATCTTTAATATCGTTATACTCGTGGAGCAGAGAGATGTGCTTCTCCAGTTCCTCCAGGTTGTAGCCTCTGTAAGGATAAAACCAAAAAGGTCAAAACGACACAGAGGGATTCCTGCTGCTGCACAGCGAGTGCAGCCACGGCTGACCCAGCACAGCGAGGGGGTTAGAGGTGTTCAAGCCTGGCACCTCAAAAGCAGAGCCTGAAGGCAGCAAGTTCAGTTGGTGCAAGCTGTAAATGAGCAGATCCTCAATTTGAGGGGTTTTGGCTACATCAAGACTTAGCAGAATAAATCCACCCAAAATCAAGCAGAAACGGGAATAGGCAGTGGTGACCCCAAGCTGTGTGTGTCTCTAACCTATAGCTAGGGAAAGGAATGAAGATCTGTTTAACCTTAAGTATAGAACAGCTTTTGGAACAACCTCTGTTCTACCATTCCCATTCTATGCTCTACCTGTTACCCTAGAAAATGCCACTCCTTTGCATCCAATACCCCAGAGGCTCCCCCCTCTCTTTCAAACCAAGCAGCAATTTTATCTCAACCCAGTTGCTAATAAGCAGCTGCCACAGTGCGTCATCAGAAACCACAATGACACGGTTGCACTACCCTGTAATGCAGCACCCATCAGGCCAAAGCGTTCTACAGGCCACTTGCTTGCCTGGCAAACACTTCAGCTTCTTGATATGAAGGCTTAACCTGCCTCAGGCACAATGTAAGCGGAGTCTTGATCAAGATGGAACAGGAAAGGAAACAGTTTTACCTGGGATAAATTAATCGTCTCCATCTCAATTCCCACAGGAACAAGCTTTCCCAGGGTTGTGTCATCCTCATGGTTAAAATTATCCATTCCCATAGCCACATGAATTACCTCAGCACCATCTGGGGTAAAGTTAAAACCCTCTTATGCAAGCTCCTGGTCAAACTTGCTTTGCTTCACCAAATACAGCAGAAAATTCCCTCCTGTCTTTAACAGGCCCCATAAATCAAACCCACACCATAACCAGCACTGTAGAGCACCATGATAAAGCCAGGCTCACAGGAGGTCAGCTCTTGGCTCTAACCCCCGCATCAGGTTGTGTTTCAGAACAAAGGAGGCATCGGAGCTTGCCAAGGACATACTCAGACAATAATTGTGCAATTTCCTGGTCCAGAGCAAGGTCTTTCTGCTTCAGCTCTTCAATTTCATACCGGAGGGATTCGTTGTCTCTATTGGGTTGGCAGGGCCTTGGAGATGGGATCTGTGGAGCACAGAGGATGTTTAACACTAACTCAGCCCTGCATAAGATGCTGGGTGCTGGGTGGAGGGCACTAATCAGAGAATACTTGATGTGTCACTGGAGAAAAGTCAAAAAGGGATAAAACACCTCCTGGGCAGGGAGTGGAGGGAAATTGGTGAAATATTTACTTGCTTGGCAATATTAGCCTGCTCCACACGGTATTCATGGGACCCCAGCATGATTTGTGTTGGAAGGGACCTTAAAGCTCATCCAGCTCCAACCCCTGCCACTGGCAGGGACACCTTCCACTAGAGCAGCTTGCTCCAAGCCCCTGTGTCCAACCTGGCCTTGAACACTGCCAGGGATGGGGCAGCCACAGCTTCTCTGGGCACCCTGTGCCAGCGCCTCAGCACCCTCACAGGGAAGAGCTTCTGCCTAAGAGCTCATCTCAGTCTCCCCTCTGGCAGGTAAAAGCCATTCCCCTTGGCCTGTCCCTACATCCCTTGTCCCAAGCCCCTCTCCAGGTTTCCCGCAGCCCCTTTAGGCACTGGAGCTGCTCTCAGGTCTCCCGTTAAGGCGCTTTCCCTTCTCCAGGCTGAACCAGTCCGGCTCCCTCAGCCCACCCCTAGCGCGGGCGGGGACTCACCGGTGACTTGAAGCCGGCAGCAACGCTCCGCCGGCCGCCACCGGAGGCCCTGCAAGGCAGAGGGGACGCGCATCAGATGCCGGACTCCGGCACAGTGAGGGGAAGGGGCGGCGGGGACCGGCTCCTACCTCCTCAACGGGGCCCGCGGCGGCGGGGCCGGGCTGCGGCCTGCGCTCGGTGAAACCCGCTCGGCCACGGCTGCTGCCTCCCGCCGCACCGGCACCGGGTGCCGCAGGGCATGCTGGGAGTTGTAGTCCCGCTGCCGCCGTGAGGCATGATGGGAGCTGTAGTCCTCCCGCTGCCGCGGGGCACGTCGGGAATTGTAGTCCCACCGTCCCTACGGGCAGCCGTAGTCTCCCCGCTGCCGCGGGGCATGCTGGGAGTTGTAGTCCCGGTCCCCCCCGACACGGCCTGGCCGTGGTTCCTGCCCCCGACGGCTATGGGGTTGCGTTTGGGATGGGGTCTCGGGGGGCCCGGCCACGTACAGCCCGTACGGCCACCTTGTGGGATGGACTGACAAGAGCCTTATGGAGCTCCCCAAGGAGAGCACAGTGAGCAGCTGTGGCAAAGGAAGACACTGGGATGCTTGGGAACATCAAGAACATCAGCAGCAGAGATACAGCTGTCATAGTCCCACTGTGCTCAGCGCTTGTGTGGCCATACCTGGAAACTGTGCTCAGTTTTGGTCCCCGCTGTATGATGTGGACAGGCTGGAGAGGGTCCAGAGAAGGGCCACACTGGACACGTAATGTTCAGATGGACAACATGGCTAAGGGGTTGGAACTGGATGATCTTAAGGTCCTTTCCAACCCAAACCATTCTGTGATTCTATGCTGGCACATCCAGTGTGGGTCATGCTTTGCCCAGAAAGGTTGGACCTTTCCAACCTGGTATCCTATGATTCCATGACTCCTGGACCAGTGCTGGAGGGGTCTGGTGCAGTGCCAGGGGCCAGTTCCCTGTGCTGACCGCACAACCCAAACACTGCAGCTGCCACACTTGGAAACTCAAGGAGCTCGGGAACGGGATCAAACACCCGCAGGACCCATCCGCCCGCGCTGACCGCGGCTTCAAAGGCAGCGCTGTGGCATCATCACAGCGATGCACGGGCAGCCAAAGCCACGCGGCTCTGCAGGACGTGCCCCGCGAAGGACGCGGGAAGCCTGCCCAGCTCCCCGGGCTGCTCTCCAGCCAGCGTTTGCCCCGGGCGACTGAGTCAACGCAGGAACGCGGGGCGTCACCGGGCGCGGGGCCGGGTGCAGCACACCGGGGGAGCCGGGCACGGTGCCGCACGCAGCGCGGGGAGCAGCGCCGGGAGCCGCGTTCCGGGCCCCCCATGGACGAGCTCCGGTGAGGCCGCTCCGGCGGCAGCTCGGGCCGGGCCGGGGCGGAGCCTGGCGGCCGCCTCCGCCGCTCCCCGCCGCGGCTGACGTGGCCCGGGCGCGGGGCGGACATGGCGGACGGCAGCAGGCAGAGCAGGCTGGCGGCGGCCAAGAAGAAGGTGAGGGACCGGTGAGGGCCGGGCCGGCGACGGCCGGGTTCTATGGGCACAGGGCGGATGGGAGCGGCTGGAACGAGCCCGGCTGAGCCGGGCCCGGCCTCCCCCCCGAGGGGCACGGGTTTGGGCCTGCTCCGGGCCGAGCCGCGCTGGAGCCGCCGGGAGCCCCCGCGGTGTCCGCAGCCCGGGGGAGGTGGCCGGGGAGAGGCCGGGTCTGCGCTGCTGCGGTGCGGGCCGGAGGTTTCCCCTCCCTGCCCCTTCTCTCCCTGCTCTTTCCCTTTCCCCTCCATCCCGCCTGTTTTCCCTTATTTTCCCTTATTTTCCTTTATTCCCCCCACCCTCGCGGCCGCTCGGCCCCGTCCGTCCCGGTGGGATGCGCCTGTGTCAAAGTCACAGCTCAAGTGTCCTGGAGCAGTTGAGGCTTCCATTTTGAGATCCTCCCAATAATGGGATCCTTCCTATTTATTCCACCTCCACCTCGACACCGGCCTGGCAGCGGGGACAGGGGTTTGCCAGAGGCGGCAGGGGGCTGGTGCCAATGGGCTGTTTACATAAGCTGCGTTTGGGGCTTAGGTGTGCAGTAACACACCCCAAAGGCCGTCAGAGCCGGCAGGATCCACGTTCCGGCTTTATCAGAGTGGCTTTGCCTGGGTGCAGGCGATAGGATTCAAAACCCGACTGCAGATTGCTTCTCCCTTCATTGTGGTATTGCAGTGTCTGTGCTCATGTGTTATCTGCCCGTGGGGATTGTCATTTCTTCCCTGAAGTCCTTGATAGAGTGGAAGATCTTGCTCCCAGACCCTGCTTTCTCACTTTGCATTCGGGATTAGCTGCCCGTTTACGTTTTTGCTTATTCCTCCTAGTTATAACCCTAACCCGCCCCCCAAATACATATTTGAATCTCCTTTTAGTTGTGGCATCACATTGTTTCCCAACAATAGTGTTAGCTGTGTACAGAAGCTGAACATATACAACTCACAGCCACTGTCATAAACCCATCACATTCGTTCTTGCTTCAGGGTTCTCTGGACTTAGAATAGTTCAGGTTGGAAGGGACCTTAAGATCATCCAGTTCCAACCCCCTGCCATGGGCAGGGACACCTCACACTAAACCATCTCACCCAAGGCTCTGTCCAACCTGGCTTTGAACACCAGCAGGGATGGAGCATTCACAACCTCCCTGGGCAACCCATTCCAGTGCCTCACCACCCTAACAGGAAAAAACTTCTTCCTTATATCCAACCTATATCTTCCTTATATCCAATCTGCCTTTTCTGGCTCATTGAACAGCATTTCTCCTTGCACTGGATCTGTCTTTTCACCCAGTGGAGTTTGGGCTGGGGGCTTTTTTTGACCATAGAGAAGGCGTCATTCTGTCTGGACTTCAGAGTATTCCTTTTTTCACAGCTTAAGGAATATCAGCAGAAGAACAACCCCGGAGCAACCGCAGGGACAAAGAAAAAGCGCAAAACTAAAGAAGACAGTCGAGCAGAAACTCCTCCCATTGACGACCAGCAGCCTCCAGAGAACGTGAGTGCTCATCCCTTCTCCCTCATCATTTCCCACCTCCTTGGTCTTTGGTTTTCCAAACAGCATGGCTGAGACTGGGAAATGGTTATGGGGGTGTGATAGATGAATGCTGCAGGTGCCTGTGTGGCCAGGGTGCTACAGCACTACAGCAGTTGGCAACTACCTCTCCTGGAAGGTACACACTAGAGTCAGGGTACGTGCTGAAGCGGTGTCTGATGCGGTCACAGAGGCCTGGGTGCATCCAGAGCTGCTGTTTTGAGGTGCATGCTCCGATGGAGGATGCTGGTTTCTTTGCCTGCCTTTGATTGACGTTTTCTCTCTGTCCTTTGCTGAGCCGTTTCTCTTACCCCTTTTCTTTCACCTCCTTTAGATTCAGAACATTCTGAAGGTGCTGGTGTCAGACCTTAACCGCTCCAATGGGGTAGCCATACCCTCATTGGACAAGAGGAAGGTGAGGCAGTGCTCGTGTCCTTCGCAGTCACTCCCTCTCCCTACTGCATGCTTCGGGTTCTGTTTACACTGACCTTGAGTTCTTTGGATGGAGCCTTGTCCTGACCATCAGTTGCTTGGGTTTTGTTGCTGTTTCTGTTAACATGGAGCTCTTCATTACCATGCATTTCCATTGCTCGTGCTTGTTTCCTTCTGGTTTGGGTCAAACTGAACATGTGGAAAAGTGAACCTTGTCAAAAACTCTTCCTTGAGACAGCTGAGCTTTGAGGAGAACCGGGAATTTAGGCAATCAACTAAGGAAGAGGTGGTGTTTTCTTAGTCTGTATTGCTCCCGTTCCGTGTGTCATTGCTTTCTTTCCCAGAGCCTTGTTTCTGAAGGGCATGTTTCTGCTCATCTCCAGGCAGAGCAGCTGCCCAGGGAAAACTTCCTAGTTATTCCAGCCAGCCCGTTTTAAGACAGGCAATGAAAGTTGCACAGCTGATGTACAGTCTGGCAAGGACCACGGGTTTAAATATGTTTAGGCAGGAAGTCAGATACCTCAGGTCAAGTATTTGCAGGCTCTAGCGTCCTCACGTTTCCAGGGGAAAGGGCAGTACGTCGGTAAGAGCAGAGATGTGTTCGGGAGCAAATGTAAATAAGCAGCTTTAAAAAACCCCAGCCTATTTTCAGGTAGTTTATTTAAATAAGGCTCCATTTGTGACAGAAACTCAGGGAAGTCAAACTGAGAAACCTGCAGGATGGAATGGAGTTAGCTCTGAATTGCCTTTGTATCCCTTTGCTCCTGACAACACAGCAGTTCTTCTGTCCAACACGTAGCAAAGAGCAGTAAGTTCTTCCAGCTAGACCTTGCTTGTGTAGGGTGAGTGATGTGCAGACACCTTGCCAGCTTTGAGGGTGCTGGATGCGCCTGTCGGGCAGCACCAAGCATGTGTTTAGATTGAATTGTCACTCATGTCATGGGGAACTGCTCTGTTAATACTCCTGAGTTTTACCTGAGAGACTTGTTTCACATTGGAGGGTGAGATGGAGATGGGTGGTCCTGTGCTGCTGCTGAGGTGGCCTTCCAGTGTCTGCAGCTTTAGTCCTGTTCTGCTATTGGAGAGTTCAGCACTTCTATTCATTCTTGTTCTCCCATTCTGCCCTTATCAGGGAGAGATATATTGTATCTGATTGTCTGTTATGGAATTTGTGGATTTAGGAGTAATGTGAAAACTAATGTCTAACTGCAGTATGTAATGAAAGAAGGATTTCTCCTTCCAGTTGTTGTCTTGCAAAAACCCTGAGTCAGGAAAATGCTGTTCAGAAACTCACTTGATGCTAATAGGGCAGAAAAGCTGCTGTTAGCATCTGAGCTGCTTGCTGCTGCCATTGGTGTCTTAATGAGAGGCAGAGCCCTCCCACCTCACCCACTTGAGCTCTCTTGGCTGTGAAACACAGAAAACCCAGCAAAATAGGAGCCTTTGTGTGAAAGCAAATGGATCCTACTATATGCTAAGCTGAGCAGAATTACTAACTTCTCCTTGGACATTACAGAACCTCACAGTGCATGATTTAGTCTCTTGCTCCTAACTCTTCCTTTGTTTCCAACAAATTCAGCTGCTCCAGTAGTCTGGGGCTTTTTGAAGGAATCATTTCTAAACTGTTTCTTGTGGAGGAAGAAGGAGTTCTTGTGGTCAAGGCATGTTACTGGTTGAAGCATTAAGCTAAGACAATGTCTTGGTCAACAGAAATTGAGATGGACTGGGGAAGGGGTTCCTCCTGTCCACCCGATGTTATATATTGATGAGTGTTTGAACCAATAAAGGTGAAGTAACCTGTGGCTGGAAGAAGTAAGGGAATTCCTGACCTTCCTGTAAGCACCTCACATATATTGCTCCTTGAGAGCACAAGGATCTGTCCTGCTGGAAAGACATGGGGAGAATTCTGTTTGTTGCCCTCTGCAATCTTTCAGCTCATTGCTTTCATTAAATCTCACTAAATGTCTTTGCTGTTCCTGTATTCCTCTTGCTGCTTGATTCATGAGTGAAGTGCTGAGCAGGTAAACAAGGAATGCCAAGAGAGAGATTTCTTGTCTTCTGTGAAGTGCCAAGAAGGGAGTGACCGAAGTAAGAGGGAATTTGTTCAGATGGAATTGCAGAGAGCTGCAGTTGGAGCTGAATGGTGGAGTTGAATGTTACAAGATTATCTCATTTGCTTTGTAGGGTTTTTAATGATGACTTAGCAGAGCTGGCTGATGAAATAAAGCATCTAGATGCCATAAAACATCTGTGCATGTTTTAGGGGGCCTTTATAGCTCTCTGATGCTGTACAAGGTAGATGAAATAGTCCACTTTGGCTTGGTAGAGGTGTCATCAGATCCTCTTCATCCTCCCACGAAGGTTGGATTAGAACTTGCATCTCTGTCCAGAAATAGTTTTTTGGCTCTTCCTTTTCCATTTAGATTCTTGTAGTCATGGGATTCATAGCACCAGCAGGGCCCCAGGCACCTGCTCCCAGCCACACCGACTTTGACCTGTTCAGAAATGTCCTGCTTCTAAACTTGTGGTTCATGACATGCCCCAGGTTTCACTGAGCTTGAGACAGAGCCTTTGAGTTTGAGCAGCCCAGTTTCCAAGTACTCACTAACCTGTTCTTTCCCATCTGAGTTTGCATACAGTGATCCGTGTTTTCCCCAGATGCATCCTGAAGGCAGTGCTTTTCAAGGCAGGGTCACAGCCATCAGGGTCACAACCAACCTCGCTTGGTTTTTGGGGGATGCTTTGCAGTAAATCTAGCGTGTGAACTTAGACCTGGGGGATATTATTACCATAGAATCATTCAGGTTGGAAGGGACCTCAGAAGATCATCTGGTCCAACCTTTTGCAGGAAAGGAAGCCAGTATTAGGTATTATTGCCTGTGTTAAAGGAGTTTGATTATGGGACACTGGCTCTGAGAGGGCTCAGGTCTAGGACAGTGTTTGTGGGTTGATGCAGTCACCTCTTCGCTCTGGGGAGAACACAGATTCCCTTCCACATGTTTCCCAATGGTTGATGGCTCACATCTGTCTAGTTGTCACAGGCAGATCACAAGGTGATGTGTTCACGTGTGGTGGTGTTCACTGTGCATGAAGGCTGTAATTCCTGTATGTGTTTTGTGACAGGCATACTTTGACAGTGATGTTGCCACTCGTAATGCTGAACAGCTTGCTACCGATGTCCCTGTGCTATCTAACAGCAACAGCCTACCTAGCTGTGGTTCTGTTCTGCCTGCTCCTGGGAGCATGCAGCTGACACAGGTTTGTGAATTACCCCGACTATCGCCACCGAGCCGTGGTTAGCAATACCACTTCTTGTTTTGAGGGAGATGATCTTCATAAATATGACATGACTAGCTTAGATTTTCTGCTGTTAAAAATACTACATCCTGCACTCCCCATCCTGTCGTCATCTGTCTATGAGAGCAGAGAGAGTACCAGCACACACATGCCCCTGCAGCTTCCAGAGCTGTTTTCCTTCCTGTTCTCTCCTATTTCATTAGCAGAAAGTACCCTTAATGAGACAGAAGGTCTCCAGTCAGCTCAGTCTGTGTTTCCTTTCAGTACTTAAAGATGCAGTTGAAGGTTTTTCTAGCAAAGCAAAGTGTTGATTATGCTGATAAATAGTAACAGCAAACATAGAGCCTGGAACACTGAAGTTTCTCTGTTCCAAGAAGCCCAGGCTCACACCACTCAGTCATTATGTGTAAGCCAGGACTGAGTTGGTGGCTGGAAGCTCATCTTCCTTCGGGAAGCAGTAATTACAGGTACCATGGAACCTGAGCCCAGATGTAATCAGGTGTTAGTGACACATTCATGAGGGTGACTCCCATCTTCTTTTACAGGCTTGTAAGTTTTTGTGTTTTAATCCACAGGTTCATGACACCGAGGACCATAAAAATGCTTTGGATGAGAACAGGTGAGTGTCTGTGTGTGTTTATCAGTTTTGCAACAGGACCCCAACACATTAAGGTCTGATTGCTCCCCAGTGCTGATATGATTTGGGCTGTTCTCTGGGAAACCCTTTCATTTCATTTCCTTGTTCCCAGGTCTTTCTCCTCAACAGAAAGTCTCCGGCAGTTGTCAGAACAACTCAATGGCCTCGTTTCTCAGGTATGGCCTCATTTGATCCATTTGTCCTATTAATTCTCTTGATGTTTGATGTGGAGCTTTGAGCAGTCAGCTCAGGAAAACACTCTTCAGTCCCAGAGGTGTGTTCAGTCATCCTACTAAACAGTATCAGGTTTAAGCATTGAGAAGCAAAAAAGCCTGTTTTAGGAATGTAAAGTTTCAGCAGTAGGAAGAAAAGCCAGAGTGGGATGAATGAACAGTATGTATTCATGGAAAGAGGTATTCTTGATTCAGTAGAAAAGAATTTGATTTCAATCTGCATAATTCATATCAGCTTGTCACAGGGGGAGACTTCATGTGTCCTTAGCTAGGAAAATATGTTTTCTGTGCCTGTGTGGGGTAATATGAAGGGAAAGGTGCCATAAGAAGTATTACTGTGATAGTCAGTAGTGATTTGTTGCCTAGAGGAATAAAACTGACTTACTTGACTGGTTTGCTTCTAGTCTACATCGTATGTGAATGGTGAAAGTGCTGTTTCTTCCACGAACATTAAGGAAATGGAAGTAAGTTCTTCTCAGTTTATCTTTTCTCTTCTTCCTTCTTACTTGCTACTGTTGATCTCTTATTGTGACCCTGTACTTAGAGCAGTGCCAAAGAGACCTGACTGCACACTTCACAGACATCATTGTCAAGTGTGGGCCTGTGCTGTAATTTGGTAGTTGTGATCTACAGTAAGAGATGGGTACTGGAGGTGTTTGCAGTTTGGGGACTGGGGATAATCCACCTTCCTTGCAACCACAGTTCTCATTTTTGATTCACTTTTATGTCAAAATGAAGCCTCAGCAGAAATGGATAAAAAATACCAAAGTGTGATAATGATTTATTTTTCTGTCCTTTTTAATGATTGCTTTTTTCCTCCCCTCCTCCTTTTCTGCTCCTTCCTTTTTCTCGTGTGTGCATGTGCCCGACAGACACGTTACCAGGAGCTGGCAGTAGCCCTGGATTCCAGCAATCTAACTAACAAACAGCTCGTTACAAAGATAGAGGAATTGGTAAGAAACAATCCAAGCCACCAGTTTGCCGTTGTCTTTGCTGCTCCTCCCTGCTCTCTGGGTGTCTGCAAGGTTATGGGTTCTCTCATGGTGCCACAAGGAAAGCTGCTTACACAGCACTTTGTAAGGAACAAAGTGCTTAGACCAAAGCATCCTGATAAACCAGGGATTTCTGCTCCAAATCCCTGAAGTACAGACTTCTGGTGCTGGCAGCAGTGAGGAAACCCGTTTCTGCAGGTGGTGATGCTGTTCTAAATTTATCAGCAGAGTGGGAGCAATAGGTCTAAGAGAGAGCCTGGGGCTGGTTGCTGATCATATCCTCAGCTTCCCTTGGCACGATGACTGAACTGCTTTGTCCTTTGTCCTGTGTCCTGCATGGGTTCCTGCTGCTGCTTTTCAGCCTTGGGCTTTAACACTGCAAGAAATGCAGCTCAGTGGACTTGCATGGTCTGAAAAGAGCTTTTCCCCATTTTCTTCCTCCCTAAAGTACACTTTTCCCGAAGCTCAGCATTTCCCAGTGTACCCCATGAGCACTCTTGGTTTATGTTTGGTTTCGTGTTATTTTTGTTCCATTGCTTCTTTTTGGCTTTTAGCTGGGCTGCAGAGCTACCTGGTATAGTGCATTGCCCACCCAAGATTCTCCTTGTTTGCCTGGAATGATGTAGGCCCTTTGCTTTTCCTTGCTTGTGTTGTGCATGGGCATTGCTAGAACCAAACTCTCTAACTCATCACCAGTCATGCAGTCATGTTTCAAAATGCACTGAAGTGGTAGCAGTAAAGAAGCTGTCTGGCCAATGTTCATTCTGTGGGAAGGGAAAAAAGTACCAATTCTGTAGTTACTTATGAGGCATCTGTGAGAAAAGTGCCAGGGGACAACAGCAGCAAACACGGCAGCACAGTTTGTGTGGCAGCCTGGGCAGGCAGCTGCTGCTTTGGGCTCCTTCACTTCGTATCTAAAGATGCACTATGTGTGGTTAACAAACCTAAATACCACCCATGAGGTTGAAGTGGGATAGGACAGAATTAGCCCTTTTCCTTATATCTGGCTTCAGTACTCTCTTGTACCACCTTTGGCAGAAGCCTGCCAATGTAAGTGTGGCTCTGCGTGACTCAAAGGCCAGTTGAAGTGGGATAAAGGTCTAAAGACTCAGCTAAAGGAAAAAAAGTGGGTTTAGTTGTTTGGGTTTTGGTTTCTTTCTAAGCATTTTGGTGGTCATCATAATACAGCAGGATTACTACGATGAATTGCATCCATGTGGGATGCAAGTTTAACTGAAGGTGGTGGATGCTCAGATATAAAAGTACAGGGGTTTCAGCAGTGCTATCAGAGAAGAACTGTGGTAATGTACTGAGCAATGAAAAACCTATCTGGCACATAAAGTGCCTTAGTGAAGGGAGCCCCAAATCTGTTACTTTTTTAGACAAGATGATGTTCCCAGTCCTGTACAGAAAGGATAATGGAAATTCTGTTTGCATTCATTGGGCATGTGTCCTACTTCGTTGAAGTGAAAATGTGTTTCAGTAATATGAGAATATTTGCCCTTAATACATCAATTGTCTTCCATAGAAACAGCAGAACGAAGAAGCAGTGAATCAGCTGGAGAAGGTAAAGTGTGTCCTATTTTTGGGTACATACAGAAATAGGTGTCTGTTTCTCTGAGGAGTAAAAAGCACAGTGAACTGTACACAAGTGTGTGTCATCTCATCTTACATTAAATTCAGTTTCATCTGTAGCATAAGGTTGAATATTTTGACTTCATGAGCTAGGCCTGGCAGGTACTGTTCTTATTTTGACAAAAGCTCATCTTTAAAAGCTCAAGCATTGGAGGAGCACAGTGGAGGCAGGAGATCACAGTTCAGGTCTGTGCCAGGAGCTTGCATTCCAGACACTGCCGCAGTTGTGCCAGCAGTGACTGCACTATGCTGTCATCGCTGTTCCAGGATGGATAAATAATGAAGTAGTTCAAATGATGGAAGACTGAAGCACGTCTTTAGAAATCCTGGTATCATTTAGATGCTGGAAGTACTATCAGTGAGTCACTGCTTTTTTAGTCTGGCATAAACCAACAAGGGTTAACTGGTTATGTGTTTGTTTCTACAGGAAAAGAAGGAGTTTGAACAGAAGTTTTCTAAGGAGCAAGCAGCACTGAGGGAACAGCTCCAGGTAAGACAGAGCCTCTGTTACAGTAAGATTACCTGGCTCCTGCTGTTTTGTGCATTACTGACCACTCATAGTCTTTATTGTGGGAGCCCTGAGTCCATTCCTTCAGGAAAACTGGGAGAGTCAGTCAGCCAGACTGTGCTTAACTGCAGGAGTTCTTTACCTTTACTGAGTTATCCTTTCGTGGCAACGATGATGTTGCAGTGACAAGCAAAGAAGCTTTGTGCTGAGCTGATCTTTCTTTCCTAAAGGTTCATATCCAGACAATTGGAATTCTGGTTTCTGAGAAGTCTGAGTTGCAGACAGCCCTTGGACATACTCAGCAAGCAGCACGGCAGAAATCAGGTAATTGAGTGTGAGTGCTCCAGCTCGTGCTGGTGCTTAAACTGTGGATGTCAAGTCCCAGGCATGATAGCTGCTGGCAGGCAGCTCACAGCACTCCTTAATGAGCAATAGTTGGCACCGTCACTGCTTCTGTCATCATGGCTGCCCCCAAATGGGAGCATGTTGAGCCCATGGCAGTTGAGGTTCTTTTGTGCATCACTAAAGCCTTGTCAGCCCTGTTTGGGCCTGATGACTACCCCAGACTGTTCCTTTCTGACTTCTGTTGCTTTTAAAACTTAGTTCCCTTTTCTCTGTCCGTTCTCCCACACAGCTGTCATGTTAATGTAGGTTTTACCCAAGCCTTTCATTCTGAACTAGATTTGAGTAGTTTATTCTATTAGGAAACCCCCCAAATAGCATATTATCTATTGTTCTGCAAAGGAAGTTTCGTTATCTTCCTCTAAAAACGAGGAAGGCATTCAGAGAACTCTGCTGCCCAGAGCTGCTATTGTATCACCTGTAGAGCCAGGAGTGGAACCAGGTCCACTGATTTACAAAGCTCTGTGCTGCCTTAAGAGTTTGTTGACAAAGTAGAAGGTGCTGTTCAGCCAGTTCCAGAGAGCTCTTTGTGATCTAGTCTCAACTGACTCTGCTCTGACTTGTTCAGGAGAAGCTGAAAGCCTTGCTGCTCGTTTACATTCATCTCGCCAGAGGGTATCGGAGCTGGAACGTACTTTGTCCTCCATCTCTATGCAGCAGAAACAGTCAGAGAAGGTAAGAGTCACCTCTGTTTATGCTTAACCAGCAGTTCTACCTTTGGCTATTTGCTTGTCATTACACTACTGTCATCCCTACTTAGAGAAGAGGCAGAAATTAACCTTGTATAGCCTTGCACTCTCCATGATCAAGGCAAACTTCATTCAGGTTTCTGTGACCACTAATCATACGGTCCAGGTGCTGTCTTCAGATGTGATACCTTACTTCATTAGTCTCACCAGCTCCACACAACAGAAGCCTCACTGAGACCTTGTCCCAGGAGGGTCTCCATCAAACAGACACTTTACTATTGATATTAATGCAGAAGCTTGCAGAAATAACCTCATATTCATTTATCAGCATCACATTTGAAAGGACCGAGCAGACTTACTCCTGACAAACTCAGGAGGTTCTAAGCAAACCTGATATGAGAATTTTGCCAAAGTTACGACCTTTCCCACTTGAGCTGATCTGCTAAAGGTGAAATGAAGTTATCTGCTTGGCTAAGTCTGGACATGAATCAGTAATTCATTTTTATTTCAGCATAACAAAGAGTTGGTGAAGGAGCGAGACAACCTGAAGCTGGAACTGTACAAACAAAGGTAAGTCCATTCCGCTCTTAGCTGCAGAGTAACTACACAGTAGAGCCACAAAACCTAACAAGGGGCATGGAGCACAAGTGGGAACTTCATTTAAAAAGTCATTAGATAGGATGTTCCTGTGACTCTAACTGCTGTGAAAAACTGGATTGTAAATTGATGACATGGACACGAGCAGAGCCATAGTACACAGAATGATGACACCTTATTATTGTGTTTGTTTGCTTGTTTCAGCAAAAGTAGTGAGGAAATAAAGCAGCAGAATTCAGAGCTGTCAGAGCAAGTTCACTCACTGATTTCCAAGAACTCGGCTATGAAGTTGGATATGGAGGATTTGCATAAGAAGCTGGAAATGGCTGAACTGATGATTCAGCAGGTAACCACAATCCTTCTGGGATGGGAGGGTAGATCACTCTAATCATGGCAAGATCTTGCTTCTGACAGTAGGGGCAAGACTGAAGTCTGGTTTTTAAAGGAAGGTACAGAATCTCATCTTAGTAAAAACATCCTCTAGTAAAAGCACACACCCTAGTAAACATCCTTGTAGTAAAAGGCTTTCAGCGAGGCCTCTGAGGAACAGAAGGTCTGTATTCTAAGGAGCTGGAGCAGTAGCTTGAGAGATATTGTGATAGTGGTCTGCTAAAAGAATGATACAGAATATGAGAAGGTGACGGAACAGAAGTGTGAACACAAGGTGACCTTTCCTGCTTGGATCTATTCAGCATTTTTGGTTACTCAGCTGTTGCAGTTTCATTGAGGAACCAGTTGAGTAGGGGTGGTGTCTGTACCTACCTGGCAGAGGAAGGCGAATTGGACAGTGGCAACTTGAAGGTCAGCTGGGGAAAGTTAAGAGAAGCAGCCAGTTAGGGAATGAATGCATGAGGCCAGCTGGTAGCAGTTCAGAGAGCAGCCTGCTGCTAAGGTGAGCCGGTGAGGGAAGAAAGGGCTTTTATTTTTTCCCCAGAGAGTGGCCCAAGTTACCCTTGAAATAAAGCCAAGTGCTGCTCTTCAGGGTACTGTATGTCAGCTGAGCCAGCCTTGCTGCTGAGTCCACTGGCATGTTCGAGACATTGGCTTTGAATTCATGACATGTTTGACAACTTTTAAGGTCACCGGCTTTTATACCGTCTGATCTGGCTGTGTAATACAGACTCTTTGAAATACACAAAGGTTCTGAGCCCAGTTGTTGGATTAAAGCCTATTTTCTTAATTAAAGTAAGTAAGTATAAAACTGGTAAGAAGGAGCTGCCCAGTTCAGTCTGGTTTAACAGGGCTAAACCCTAAGCTTCATGATTTTAATTCCCCCTTTATTCTTTCATTGAACTTCACTGTGAATTGGAGCACTTTAAAGACCTGTAGAAGGTTACAGCATGGAGCATGTGGCAGGTTACTGTCAGGGGAAAGGCAAAGCAGAACCTGAGTATTAGTATTTTGCCCTAACTCTGTGGTTTTTTTTTGGCAGTTCTCAAGTCAGGCAGGGAGTCTGGATGCAAACCAGCACTTGCAGATGGCACTGGAGGAGAAGGCAAGCCTGGAAGCCCAGGTTGCTCAGGTAAGAGGTTTGTATTAAATATGGTCCAAATCTTCAATGAAATTTGTGTGGCATAAGATTCACAGGGATTGTCTACTTAAGGGATGAAGCCTGAGCTTTGCATTAATACTGGTTCCTCAGGCTTTATCCCTTAAGCAGGCACTGCCTAATTTATTTGGCTAATGCAGTTTTCTTTGGGTTTTACTTTGTTTTGAACAGCTCTCAGAGTCACTTCAGCAGCTCCAGGCAGAAAGAGATCAGTACGTAGAGAAACTAAAGGAGGAGCAGAGCATTTGGCAGCAGCGGGTACAGCAGCTCTCTGAGCAGGTAACATCAGGGGCAGCATCACAGCTGCTTTTGACAAACCCAGACAGGAGTGAAGCACCATGAACTTTGTTTTAACTTCCTCTCATGTGGCCTTGCAGGTTCACACAATGGCAGAGGAGAAGGAGAAGCATATGGCCCAAATTCGGGAGCTGGAAGCCAATGTGACAGAGCTGTTGAGCAAATCAGGTAGGGCTTCCAAAGTGGGGCTTTACACTGCAGAGTGCCAGCTGGTTAACTGTCCCCTCTGTGCATGAGATACAAGTAGGTCTGAAGCTGTGAAGGCAGCTGAAAGCCTGGTGACCATAAGGAGCCTTCCATCCTAGCAAACAGCAAGTGAACTACTTCAGCTAATGACTGTTCGTGTCTTTAGTATCTGCCTGACTGCACCGTCAGCTTCTCTGGCTCAGGAGTTTGGGAAGGCAGGATGCTGGCAGGATGCTCTTGCTAGGGCTGCGAAGGAGTCGGCATGATGCTGTGCTTGCTTTTGGGGTAGTTTTGCTCCTTTGTTCCCCTCGGTGCCCTGCAGTGAGGATTGGGTAGAACCCTATAGGCTGGGGTATGGTTTATGTATGTAATAGTGATGTGTATTATACAGGGATTTAGCCTTTGACAGAGCTGCTTTTGATTCCATTTCCATAGCAGTTAAGCCCATGGATATTGAACCTTCCTCACCAGAAAGGCCCACAGCAGCTGAGCTGAGTCTGCAGGAAGAGATCCAGCGGCTGCAGCAAGAGAAAGAGGAATTGCATGGGCAGTACCAGGCCCAGGTCCGGGACAACGAGCAGCTGAGCCACCTCAACAGGGAGCAGGAGGAGCGGCTGCTGGAGCTCGAGAAGGCTGTGCAGCGCTACAACGAGGAGTCTGTGGACAGGCAGCAGATCCTGGAGGACATGCAGAGTGACAAGGCCACAATCAGCAGGGCACTGAGCCAGAATCGGGACCTGAAGGAGCAGCTGGCTGAGCTGCAGAATGGGTTTGTCAAACTGGTATGTCTCTTCTCTGTATCTCTTCCTGCTGCTCCCCTCACTGGTGCAGTCCTTCTGTAGCACAGATGTAGGAACCTGGCAGAAGCGTTACCCATCTCTTGTCCTCTGAGACTATGGATGCTCCATCTTCTGTGATGCATACTGCCATGCCAGGAGGTTCCCTGTCATTCCTTACTCCCTCAGGTGCTTTGGCAAAGGAACCGCTATCTTTGTCCAGAGCAGTTTCCTTCTCCCCCTCATCCCCTGGCAGTCAGGCTGTTTCCTCCTGTGCTTTCACCATTGAAGATTCCCATTTTCTGTTCCCTGCATTTGCCCATGAGGAAGTTCTCAGCAATCTTTCCTCCTGCTGCTGTCACTCTTACTCCCTTTGGGGCCCTGGCAAGCTGACACATGGTCTAGCTGCTTTTTCTTTAGTTCCTTCTGAACTCTTCTTGGTTTTGATTGTCTGTTGCTCTCTTTGGGATATTCATACAACCCATCTGTTTGGAGCTGACAGGCTGTGTGATGTGCCAGGCCTCCTCTTGGCACCATCCCAGCACCCATTCCCCTGGCTCTTTCCTCGCTCTCTTCCCATCTTCTGAACCTTTCTGTAAGTTATTTACTGTCCTGAACAGTCCATTTATAGCCCTTAGTTACACCCAGGGTAACTCGGGGGTGGCACCCTGTTGTATTGGGAATGAACGTGGTTTACGGAGCATGTGTGTTTATGGTGGTTGGGGCGGTTTCTTTATACAGTGGTGCTTGTCTTGCAGACAAATGAAAACATGGAGATTACCAGTGCCCTACAGTCAGAGCAACATGTAAAGAAAGAGCTAGCCAAGAAGCTTGGGCAGCTGCAGGAGAACCTGGGAGACCTCAAAGAGACGGTAAGGGACAGGAGAGGATGGCAGGGCAGGTACTGCAGTGGTTTATGCAGACTGCTGGCAGCTTCCCAAACTTTGATGGAAGGGTGGAAATCGGGATTGTAAGGATCAAGCTGGGAGCCTCCCCCTATCGTCTGCTGTCCGATGTGGGGGACCAGCGTGTGGGGCAGATGGTGGCTGCCTGCCTGGTTGGTGGCTTTGGGGTGCTGTTGACAGTTTGCACATGTCACACGGATCAGCTTCTCTGGCAGAAATGGTTTGATGTGATGGTTCGGTGGTGTTTTGTTAGCTGGAGCTGAAAACACAGGAGGCTCAGGGTCTGCAGGAGCAGCGGGACCTCTACTACAGCCACTTGCAGCAGTACACTGTGGCCTACCAGCAGCTGTCTGCTGAGAAGGAGGAGCTGCACAAACAGTACTTGCTCCAGACACAGCTTATGGATCGGCTACAGCATGAGGAGGTTCAGGGGAAGGTGACAGTGGAAATGCACCTGAAGGAGCTGCAGCAGACCAAGGTAACAGTGAAAAGGGGAAGTGGAAAGATGGGAGGAAACATGCTTAATTACATTAAGTATTCATTAAGGGGAAGGCTGGATCTTTTGCAGTCCTTTCCAACCTGGGCTGTTCTGTGGTTACATCCTGTACAATACAGGTGGACTGATAAATGTCTGGAGCAGAAGCACTGCCTTTGTGTGTGTGTGTGTGTGGTGCTGCCGCCTGAAGATGCAGTGACTGTTCACAGTCTGGCTTGTGCAAGCTTCAGTGACCTGCTTCTCTCTTGCAGGAAAATCTGGAAGCTGTAGCTAAGGAAAACAAGGAGCTGCAGGCCCAGATCAGTCAGTTAGCAGCAGACCTGGATGGCAGGATTTTGCACCGGTTAGAGGGTGAGTAGCTGCAGCTGGTCTTCAGGAAGGAGATAGAGCTGAGCTCTCTGGGTTATTACCTCCTTGTTCACCTTCCTCCTTCACAGGAGATGGAGTTGAAAGTGAAGCAATGACTGAAGAAATCCCCAAATCTTCATTTGTGATCCCAGAGAAGTTTGAAAGCCATGAAGAAATGGTGAGTCCTAATGGGCAGAAAAGCCTTTGGGTTTAGTTCTACACAAACATCTAGAAAAAGAGGCAGGAGAGACGTTCCATTGGGTGCATGGAGCAGGCTGTTTATCAGCTGTGATCCCTTCCAGCTGAGGCACAGTAATGAGGGAAGTTTAACAGCTCCTTCGGCATAGTAGCAACAACCCCAAGATTTCAGCAGCATCCTTGCAAGAGAGGGTGGAAGTCTGGCAGTGGCTTTAATTCTGAGACAACTCAGCTGGCAGAGAGCGCTGTAATGATGATGATGATGATGTTCTCTTTAGTCTGGAAGGCATTTGGAAATGGTACTGAACATAAAATAGAGTCATATTTGGAAAAGACTGATCAAATACGTGTCCTCATGGCAGCTGGTGTTTAACCTGCATATTGGTACTACACGGGAATGACAAAGACTGCAGTAGTTGTTGCTGGTTTAGCTCCAGGGCAGTCACTTAGTACTTTGGTTTCATACCCATAAATAAAATGGGGTCAACTGTTACTGTGCTTGTCCTGAGCTGCTCTGCTGATCGTGCTTCACACGGGAGTAGCTCTGCCATGCATGATCTGGGATTCTTTGTAGGTCGATTTCTTGACATCGACCATGTCCCAAGTGGAGAAGGAGCGAGAAGATCTGAGGCAGCAGCTGGCTGCTCAGAGGCAGCAGTGCAGAGGCCTCCTGCAGCAAATAGCAGCTCTCAGGCAGGAGCAGCAACATCACGTCCCGCTGGGTGGAGGTAAAAACTTGGGGACAGTGTGAACAGCGAGGCGTGCCTTGGCCAGCTGCCTCACTGCTACAGGCTTTGTGAGTGCCTCGTGTCCAAGGAGGAACTGTAAATTCCACGTGTCCCTTCTAGGTTCTGCTACGGATACTGTTCCAGTGGAGGTTCACGAGGCTTTGAAAACTGCCATGGAGAAACTACAGGTAAGCAAAGGGTCTCCTCTTTCAGCCCTGCTGTGCTGCTCAGTGAGGCTTTGATCCAGTGTCAGACTTTCTTACAGCACACACATACAAGTTTCAGGGGAATAAGTAGCAGATATGCCATAATAATAAGCTGCTTCCTGAAATGCTGCTCACTGCTGGTCTCATGCAGGTAAGCTTCAGTAGTAACTCCTCTGCCTGCCTCATCCTCAGCCTGTAAGGGCCTGACACTAACCTGTGACCTTCTTCTAAAGCAATCACTGAAAACCAAACTGAGTATCTTCACCCTTCTGAGCTGAAGCAGCTGCTCTGCAGTCTTGGCACTGAGCATGACCAGAGCTGTGCTGTCCCAGCAATGAGAAGGTTAAAAGGCTCTTTGTTCCAGCAGCCCTTCTGCTTCCTGAAATGCAGAGGTGCTGTTTTATACCTTCTCTAGCTCTACCCTCTCTACAACTTGTCTCTGATTCGATGCTAAAAAGGAGCAAAAGCAGTGGGCTTTGTTCCCTAGGCTCAACCAGTGTGAAGGGAGGGAGTTATCTCTAACACAGATTCTCTGTATGTGAGCAGCTGAGGTGACTGATACCGATTTGTGTGTTCAGTTCCGCTTCACAGACCTGATGCACGAGAAGGCTGATATGAAGGAGCGGCTGGAGGAGTTGGAGCATCGCTGCATCCAGCTCTCTGGCGAAACAGACACCATTGGTATGTTTAGGCAACACCAGCACAAGCTAAAGCTTCCTCAGTGTGTTAGGTATATGGGGAGGAGGAAGTCCCCAGCAGCCTTTGGAGCTGGAGCCCTCCACCCACCAACCAGTTCATGTCTGTATTGCTGCCTGAGTAGTCTGGATCCGCATATCACACAATTCTATGCTTACTGTAAGGCTTGTACCCAAATCTTGCTAACACTCCTTATGCTTCCCTTGTACTCCAGGGGAGTACATCGCATTGTACCAGAGTCAAAGGGCTATCCTCAAACAGCGACACCAGGAGAAGGAGGAGTATATCAGCAGATTGGCTCAGGATAAGGAAGATATGAAGGCAAGGAATCTTCTTCTATAGCACTGCTCTAAGCAGGGCAGGCCTAGGGAGTGCTTGCACACTCTAAACCTTTGTGTGTTCTTCTTGAGCTGGCTTTAACTTGGAAGCTGCTTATTCTGTGACAGAGGCAAGACTGCAAACTGTAGTCTTGTTTGTGTGCATGTTTCATAGGCTTTCCTTTACTTTGGTGCAGGTGAAACTACTGGAACTACAGGATTTAGTGATGCGTGTGGTCAGGGAAAGAAATGAATGGTACAGCAAGTATGTAGCAGCTGCTCAAAACCCAGAGCTGTTGGCAAGCCAGACTGAAGGTGTATCGCCAGTGGAGAGGCGCATTGAACTGAACGCTACTGATGGAGAAGGTAAGGTGCAGCCAGGACAAGCTGGGTAAAGTGGAACAACCCGAGGTCCCAGTGTTGGGCCCAGATGGGAAGAGCTTCCTGCCTTGTCTGTGTTCCCTACAGGGCTACGAGACGTGAATTTATCAGATGAAATGGAACAAGAAGCTGCAGTTCTGCATCAATCCGGTTTCTCCCCCATTGACAGTAAAGCTGCTCAGCCAAGCCAGGAGGACTCCACCGCAAAGCAAATCATGCAGCTTCTCAGAGAAATCCAGAACCCTCAGGAGAGGCTGAACTCCCTGCTGGAGAACCCCTGCATTCCCTTCTTCTACCGTGCGGATGAGAACGATGAGGTCAAAATCATGGTAGTTTAAGAGGTGCTAAACCTTATTCACAGCAGTTTTCTGTGAGCCTGAAAGGACTTCAGTGACTTGTACGTGCCCATACCTCTGCTCAGTGCCCTTGGTCAGAACAGATGCTTAAAGACATCAGGAAAGAGGGATTGCATCAGCCAGAACTTGAGCATCAGCCCTCATCTTCCCTTTCTTCTGTTACTTGGTGTGCTTGGAGCTCAAACTAACCTTGGGAGGCAGCTGGTGCTGGCGCTTGGCCAGGGAAAGGGGCTTCCATGACTTGGGGCAAATGACTGAATCCCCTGTGCTGGACTCTGGTGCCAGCAGCCAGCTTCCCAGCAGTGGTTCTGATCCATCACTCATGACTGTCATCAGCCTAGTCCCTTCCAGGGCTCCCAAAGTAACTAACTTATTCTGGTAATGAACTGTTTGGACAGTAAACAGGTTATTTCTGTTTCATACTATGTATCTTAAACTTCCCTCTTTCTTCTGCAGCCTGCCTCTTGCAACTGTATTTGAAACCAGCCTTGAACAGCCAACAGGTAGAGGCTCCTGGCTGTTTCCAGTGCTAGGGTGAGGACCCAGGGTTGCCTTTTGAGTCTTTTTGGTTACTTGACAAAGCTTTATGTGATTCTTGGGAGTGGGGTGGAAATGTAACTGCACTTTGAAGGATGTGTTTCACTTGTATGTGTCTGAAGGTTTTATTTATTTTAAAAAGGGGAGAAATAAGTAAAAGGAAGCCACTTAATAAACATGCTTTGTTTTGAATTTCTGGACTCCAGGAGTTCTACTTCTTCATGCCTTAACTTTCCTCTTCTCCCAAGTTGGGTAAGGGTTGCATTAAGTGGGTGGAATTCTCCTGTGGCCCTTGTTTAAGTACCTGGGACATACATCAGCAACAGTAGGATCCCTGGGCAGTGCCCTGAAGCTACAGCCCTAAGTCTAAAGAGCAAGCAAACCATGGAGGGAGGAGAAGGAAGCCCTGAAGCAGCAACAAAGCCAATGCCCTATGTGTACAAGTGAGTATCTTGCAACTGCATCTACCTCCCAGGCAGGAACTGCCTGTTCCTTAGTCAGGTTAGTTCCAGCAATGGAGTTTCAAGGAATATTGCAGGGGAGGTTTAAGGGACCCACCAGCACTGCATGGGTCTGGACAAGCACACACCTTGTCCCTGTTAACCTCTCCCTGAGACAGAAGCACAGGAACATGGTTTTTGGAGTTGTCCAGTCTGTCTTTCCCAATGGTTCATCCTGCTGTTTCCATACACAACTGAAAAAGCAGTCACAGAATAATGTGCCCTTCCCTGCAAACCCACCAGGGGAAGATGCACCCTGGTTTTTGAACTCCTTTCATGTGAATGGCAGTAGTGGTGTCTGTTACTTGGACAACAGAAGTGATGTGGGCTCCATGCTCCTGGCTCTGGGTCTCTGTCCATAGTATATCTATGTAAAACACTGTATATTCCTTGGAGAGAGACTTCTGCAGTGTTAAGGCCTGCCCAGGTTATTCATAAATCTGTACCACAACTAACGGGGGTACAGAGCATTGATGCCCTTTTTCACTGAGTTTTCATGAGTGTTGTTCTGTAGCCAAAATGCTGACAAGCCCAAGATGTTTCTCTTGGCCAGCATTTCGGATTCAGTTTTCACTCTGTTCCCTTCAGGAGTGTTTTCTCTGACCACACCTTGGACTTGAAGTGAGCTAAGAGCAGAATTACTGTTCAGCTAACACCCACTAGCTTTGAATTGGAGCAGGTGAACTGCTTCTGCACCTCTGAGCTGAGGAAAGGGAGAAAAATGCTTCTTAAAGGCCATAAAGCACTGAACAACAGGGAACAGGACACTGCCAAATCAATGGACATGAGCTGCTCTTGTGTGGGAAGGGTAGCTGGAATTCACATCAGAACAATACTTAACCTTTGACAGCCAGTAAAGGTTTCTGGTTTTGCACAATAAGGCTCTAATACTTAACTGGAATAAATATAGTTTTGGTTTCAGAAACAGAATATCCTTTAGGAACAACTCTAAATGTAACACCAGGGATAGATGGAGCAGTTCCAGTGAGGAAAGAAACGGGACAGGGTAGGGCAAGCACTGGTTAGTGCGCCTCAGTTGCAGAGAAGCTGACGTTGCAACCCATAAAAACAGGCAAGAAAGAGACAGCTTAAACACACAGAGGAAGGAATCGTTAGAATTCCTTCAACCCCACCAGGACCTACTGTGAATAAAACCTTCCAGAGGAGTTTCAGCTTATTACAAGTCTTGCCAGGGAGATTCCACAAGTACCACAGCAGCTGCAGCCAGGAGCACTCGGGGCCAAAACAGGCTTCAGTATCACACTGATTTAAGTCAGCAGCCCCAAAGCTCCTGGTCTCTTCCTTCAGATGTAGTGGTGGAGCCCCAGGACACAGGGCCTTAAGGAACCCACTGTAACTGTTGGGATGGCAGTGCCAAGTTCAGGAATTATGGACAAACATGACTGCTACTGTGAGAAGCAGCAACCATGATCCAAACCCCAGAGCACTCACGCTTTTGGCATGGAGACAGCAGGAACGGGTTTACCCAGTCTGTACTGGGGAGAAATCCTACTTCAGCCTAAAAGCAACTTCCCATTAGGAGTTGGCTACATGTTAGACTAGAAACTACAACTCAACAGCCTTGGCAAGACCACCCTTGTAAGAACCAAGCAATTGTGTGCAAGACTCCCACCTTCTGTATGTCCAGTCTCTGAAGCACCTCCATGCTTTTTCCTTTACAACTTAACTTCCATGTCTGACAAGGTGTTTCACTACTGCAGCTCCTCAGTGCTTGATGCAGATCTGCTCCACCTTCCCTACCAGTGATAGCACCTGCTTGCATGTACAGCTTTTTAAGGTCTATGGGATGAAAAGATTAGGTAATAATTAAACACAGTTTGAAAATCACCCAGAGAAAGAGCAAGAGAGATGGTTTTATTCTAGTCAGAGACCTTCATTATACAGAAATGATAGTTTATTTCATCCAATAAACAAGAGTGACAGGTAGATCACAAACTGCATCACAGCTACTACCAGCACTGAGACAGTTCACCCACAAGTCTGGGGTAATACAATAACCCAACTGCACACAGCAGAGAATTTAACAATCGGCTCAAAAACAACATTGGGATTTGGTTAGCTTTTTGCATGTAAGTGTGTACATATATATATATATGTATATAGATATTCTTTCCCTACTTAAGTATTTCCTAAAATCCACATGGAAGCACAAATGGCTTTAAACACCTGGACATAGATAGATTTTTCATCTTATATATATATTTATAGATATTTATAACAGTAAAGATATGGTTCTCATTACTACAATATACTTGTTTAACTCCTTTAAGCAGCTGGGAAGAAAGAAAATGAAGAACCCAGTTTTACTACAATCACAGCTGATGTGTGTGTGTCACAAAATACAAACAGAACAAGCCATGGGTGAGATTCGAGTCAGACCATTCCAGGACAGAACAGCTAAGAGGCAGGCAAAGAGTCTCAGAGGGAGCAGGCCTACATGTCAAATGGTGGTTTTGGGCTCTCCGGGCGGGAGGGACTGGCCTTACCCGGCCGGCTGGAGGGTAAAGACAAGGAAAACAAAGGAAAAAGGGAAGGAAAAAGGGGGAGAAGTAGTAAAACAATAGTTAAAATACAGAAAGGAACTGGCATCAGAACAACAGAGGATCCACAACAGATCAATAGCACTGAAATGGAGATAAGTTAAATCTGAATCAGGCCTTGGTGAAAGCCTGCAACACAAATGGCTCATTCAGCTCTGGTAGAGACGTGACATCTGAGATGGACAGGGTTGACATATCTTTAATTCTCAAGTATTTTTTAATACATGTAGCATGAAAAGTAGAAACCAAACCTTAAGAAGATGAGTTGCGATCAACAACGGTTACAAGTTTCCCCAAACACGTACCATCCACATGCAAGAAGAAAAGGCTACGGAAGAAGTCACCACAGTACCCAAACCACACGGGAAGATGTGCTTATCCAAAGCAGAAAGATTTTGAACAAAACATTACACAGCAAAACTCCCTGAAAACATTTGGCTGTCCATTTTGCAAGGGGGGAGCAGCGGATCTATTCCCCTCTCCCTGCTGGCTTCAGGAAAGTCAGCCAAAAGCGATAATGCAAAAGCACTGCATCACCAGCAGGATTGCCCCAGCTATAAGGGAGCCGAGTGTGAGCAGGTCCATGTGCCCCCTGCACGCTGAGGTGTGTGCGCTATCTCAGTCTTCACTCTAGCAGGACTACGCCGATCCACTGAGGTCCCCCCCTTTCCTTGTTTTCCCTGCCTCACTTGGATAGAAGGTTGATTGCACTGTTCCCAACATGAATTTTTGCACCTTAGAAGTCAAACTAATACACAGGACATTGAATCTGCTCCTAACGGTGTCACGTGTTTTGACAGTATTGTTCTTCTAAGTCACACTTTAGTCTTAACT
Source organism: Pezoporus wallicus (assembly GCF_028554395.1). Classification (NCBI taxonomy): domain Eukaryota; kingdom Metazoa; phylum Chordata; class Aves; order Psittaciformes; family Psittacidae; genus Pezoporus; species Pezoporus wallicus. The sequence continues at coordinate 2,908,790 of NW_026637499.1, forward strand.
ACAAGAAAAGAGCTATAGATCAGTCCGGGTGCTACAGCTAACGGATGCAGGCAGGACACTTATCCAGGCTAGACCAGGCAGATGGACGGACAGCCACCACTTGGGCTTAAGGATGTCCCTGCAGCTGATCTCTCCAAGGAGCCCGTGTACTTCAGGGATCCATGCCACTGAATGAAGGCTACTCTATGCTCACAAAGCAATACAGGACGCACGAGTGAAGACGAAGAGCTCAATCACTAGGCTAGTGTTTTACGACACACCAGGAAGGGTGGGTGGGAGGCAGAGATGTGGGATGGATGAGAGGAGTGACTGTGGAAGGGAGGGTGGGATGGGGCAGCCGCCAGCACGGCATTCGTCGCCAGCTGTCTACAGCCTCGAGTTATAAATCTAAGAGGGACGGTTCAGCCGGTCGGATTATGGTAGGTCGAGTAGGTGAGGCAGGGCCCCTTCTGTTGTGAAAAAGCAGAAAACAAAAACAAGAGAACACACACCGTGGTTAGCACAGCAGTCGCAGTCACAATCACTCATGCTTCTCCACCTCGCCTGAGCCAGCAAGAGAATAAAACTGAAGGCGCAAAGTACCAGATGCAGCTCCACAAAGGAGACTTGCAGGTTTGTATCAGGCCTCACACTGGCCTTTCTGCACAGCATGGATTAGCAGTAAAGCAATCTGCTGGAAAGCCATTTCTGCTCTCCCTCTGGAATTTGGAAGTGCAGAGGTTTATTATTGGTGAGCGCAGTGGCTCTGGAATGAGCGTTGAGAAGCATGGACAACAGTGAGCTCCTGTATCAAGCACATGACAGTCACATAGCATGGATGGGGCCCTCTGAGACACGCTGCTGTCAGAGGTTCTTGGCTGGTTTGGTGGAGCACCTTCTACCCCTGCCCTTGAGGCTACTGCAAGCCTGAGATTCCCTATTGCAATACACGACACTGATGTTCGGGGCAAGCTTGATGCTTCCACTTCTCTAGTTCTGGTGCTCAGCAATTGCAGCTTCTACTTAAATAAAAGGAAATTCGACCATTGCTACTCCATTCTGTTTCAGCTCTTTTGCTAGTCCTTTAGCTCATCAAGTGGGAAGCAATGTGAGTGTTTGCCCTCTGCAGAGATAAAGTATTCTAGGATCTCCTTCCTGTAAGGGACTGGGGAAAACACAAGACAACACCCCTGCTGTTCTAAGTCATTCCTCAGAAGACCACTTCAGACAGACTACAGTTTACAGATTAAAAGTGTTCTGTATGTCACCGAGTCCAATCTATGTTCCTCCTTTAAAGCATACTCCCTGCAGTGTCTGCAACCTAAACAGCGTCATGATAGTGTATCATTATGATAATTAAATTGCTCAGCATCAAGCCAGAGTAGTTTTACAATCCAAACAGCCTGAAATGCAAAGAGCAAATATAACCGGATGCAGCCCAAATAGAGAAGCATTTGCACTGATCACACAGAATCAGCGTTCCAGAATTAATGCCAAACAATTCCACACTGACAAGCTTTAATTTAGATTACAGAGAATCAACTGCCTGCTGGAAATCGTGGTCCTTCCCTAACAAAGGGCCCGAGGGAAAGGAGGCGAGGAGGGGAAGAGAGGCAGAGAAGGATATTTGCACCAATACAGTCCTCTGGGGTACAGAAGTCTTGTTGTGCACTGACTGCAAGCCTATAGTCATGCTGGTACCAGCGGAGCTCTGCTCCTATAAACCAGGGCAAGCTCCCTCATCATAGCAAATGAACCAGAGCAATTCTACAGTCCTGTTTATTAGATCTCAGAAGAACTTATTGCTCCATATCTATTAAGTCCCAAATCTCAAAACAATTACAACCACTTGTTCCCTGCCTTGGAAAATGATACATAAGAAAAAGCTTCAGACAGCAAAACATTCTGCAAATGTTATTTCCTTGGCTGGTAACGTCAACAGGGACTACAAGACCCCGCTGTCAGCATGTCAGTTAAGTTACTGCTCCTGTACAGCAATTAAGGATGGGATTGAGCTAACCCGGAAATCACAACCACCTCGGAAGGATGCTGAAATGATACTGTCTCCCAGAAGCAAAACTTACGACGAGATGTTACAGCTGGGGAACTTGTGATACTTGTTTTCATGTCACATGGCATCCCTGCATTCTCTCTAGAGGGTGCTCCTGGTGTAACTGCAGCCACACCAACCAACTGATGGCTACTACCCTCACTGGAACAGCAATAGTACTTGAATTAAACCCCAACAAAACTCTAGCTCATCCTTTAATGAGATGTTGCTGCACTGTCCCATGTGTCAAAAGGGATTTTTGGACAAGTCTGAAGGACTATTTGCATTTCAGGAGTTTGGACAGGTTGTTCTAACAGTCTCTGTGGATTTACATGAAAAGGATGCTTAAAATCATTGGACTATGTGATGTGCTCTGGCAAGAGAGGCCACTTGACCCTACCAGAATAAACAGGGCTGAAAGGAACACAAATAATTCCCAGGTAGATGGGCTGCTTTTTCATAACGTGCTGTGACTGAGTTTTGCAGACACTCAGAGGCTTTCAGGGGGAAGGGCTGCCACTTTTTAAAGTTACAGATTTTGTCTGTGCTCAGCTTTTCTGGAGACAGGTGCAGAATCTGCCTGCTAAGGCTGCCAAAGGCTGAAATGGGCAGAGAAGTCCATTTACACCCGAAATGCTTCAGGCTGTCTCACTGCATCATTAGCAAAGGCCTTTTATGTCACTGAAAAGTCCCTTTCCTCAGTCAGGACAACAAGGAACAAAGCTTTGCTCATGGGGAAGCCTGCAGCAGTCTCTAGTCCTGGGAAGTAAGACCTGAATCCTGGCAGGAGCCTGAGGAGACCAGTTATAGTGACTGTCACATCCTTTGAAGTCAGTCTTTCAAGCTATACCCAGACCCTATGTTCATCATACCTAGGAAGCAATGGGCTAATTGGGAGTTCTGCTGATAAGGACGTAATGGAGATGGTAAAACATTACATTTATTCCCTTGGACTTCAAAAGGATTTGGGTGGTATTTTGGGGGTGGTTTGGCTCTTTTGGTGCTGTTTTGGTTTTTAACTTTCATTTCCTTGGTGCTCTTGATGCCAGATTTAGAACAGAACACCCCATAACAGCGAGTCCCAGAATGAGGTGCAGACAACAGCAAGCCTCTTCACCGAGGTTCTTCACCAAGATGCATGTTTCTAGGGCTGCCAGGGATGTCTGCAGTAGGCAGAGTATTGGAGGAATCTGCTGATTGCTCCCAGCACCTCTGCAGTGTGTCATCAGTGAGGAGGGCTGGCGGATGACGTCCTCAGAGATGTCAATCGCTGAGCAATCACTGCATTGGTTTGATGGGATGTGGCACCTCTGAGCTCTAACTGCAGTCACATGCAGCAGTGACAGACACCAACTTGCTGCAAGATGGGGGCTAGCTGTGAACTCTGGAACAAGGGCTTGATCTTTTGCTATTCCCGTTAAGACAGTACTTCAACACACACTGCTACCCTCAGTTCTCTCTGCCAGAGCCAGCAGCAAGGGAATCTACAGGAGATGCTGCTGTGCCCCTCTCAGACCTTTCACTTCAAGAAAGGAAGTCCACAGAGAAAAGGAGAAGGTGCCCACCCCCCCCGACTTGCCCTATTCTGGCCTCTCTGTCCCTTTATCAATAAGGGCTGGAGTTTCCCAGGGAAAAGATTCCGGAGAATTTGCACAATGCCACTCTTCAGCATTAACAGGACAAGGAAGAGTTTTTGGGCCAGTGCAGTATGCATGAGCCTGCCCCAGTACCCTGCTACATCACTGAACAAGTACAATGCTGCAAGATGCAGGGAGAGACAGGAAAAGGAAACAGGCAGGACAGGCAGTGTTTGGGGGACATGGATCACTAAAGCCTAACTCTCACAGGGGCAGAAGGCAGAGGAGAGAAGGCAGTCTGAATGGAAGCAGAAGAGTAACCTGGAACGTAAAAGGGTCAAGTGGAGAACAAGCAAAAGGGAGTTTGCTTCTAATTGTGACAGGACACAAGGATTACGGGGAACATTCAATGTCAGAGTTACCTTACACTCAAGACACGGAAGTCCTGATATTAATGACCATAACTCCTGCCTTCCATGAGCGCTGGGAACACAGTGATGATGGGAGGACTCCTCCAACCAGACATTTGAATGTAAGAAGAGGAGTCTGAACTATGCCCCGAGTCTCAATCTTGATTCTAACAGAGCTGACAAACCAAATCAAATCAGAGTTCCCTCAGCTGATCTCCCAGTCAGGGCACATATAAGGCAAATGAGGCACACACAGTTTAGACCTTGTGCCAGAGCTCATTCCCCCATCCCACCTCCTCTATCTAAAGGCAGAGAAAGGGTCCTCTAGTGACCTTCAATCAGGTACTGAGGCTTTCCCAGCTACTGCAGCTCAAGCAGCTGCTCTGACTCTCATCAGCCAGTTTTTCTGTTCAAGACTCCTCCCTTTACGAGATCCTGGCAGAGGTGGTTCATTGGACAAGGGACTCTGTTACTAACACAAGAACTAGGCAGCAGAGCTGCAGAGCAGAGTGATGGAGGATGGGACACAATGACTCATGCATTGCAGGGAGAGTGCAAAACGTACCGTGGCTGCCAGTCCTCAGGGGTCACTGATAGTGATTCTGAAAGACAACATGAAATCAACATGGCAGTTCAGACAGTTCAAGGCAGAGGCCACACAGACTGTCAGGAACGTGGAACAGAGACACATGCATGCACAGACACACATTGCACGTCTCCCTGCAGAAGACAGCATCAGTGTGTGCTGCTGGTCAGGACTTCACACACACAACCACAGCCTCATCTTTGCACACATCCAGAACCCTGCTGTGCACAGCGGTGCATGAAAGCTGTCTGCACATCCACTGGCCATTGCTCACTCACCCACCAAGTCCACTCACACATCCAGGCTGATGCTCATACCTGCTGAACCAACAGTATATCTCGGTCTCAGCACAGGTAGCATAACTTGTCTCTGATCATATTAAATGCTAGAGTTGAAACAAACAGCTCAGGAAAGAGAGAGATGCAGTCCTGAGTGCTACCCAAAAAGGGAAGAAGCAGGTGAAGGCTTCTGTTTTGGACATTACAAATAATGAGATCAGCCACTCCGACCTCCTAAATAATTCCAGTCAAAGCTGGGTGATGTTATGCTTACAGTGATGCTGATCACTTGCATCTCTTTCCTTAGATGTACCAAAGAATGGAGAACCCATTAATGCCTTCAACAGGTTTTTCCAATGGTTCAAGCCTTTTCACTTTAACATTCTTCCTTCTCCTTTGAGTTTGCCAAAGCTCTTTCACCTTTTCTATTGAACTAGTTTCTATTGAACTATTTTAACCTGAAGAGCCTAAATGGAGGAGTATTTTCAGAGTTTTCTTTCCCAGAGCAAATCCTCCTGCATAGCTCCAATAAGCATGTAGTCCTCATACAGCCTTTAATCGCACCCAAACAGGACCTTATATTGCTTCAACTCTGTATGTATTTGGCAATATGGACTTCCATAGCAGACTGAATAAATGCCAAGTACACAGGCATGATGGCAATGTTTTATATGTCCTTAATTATATGCAAGAAAACCTTCCTGTGCAAGAAAATGGGCCATGTGGTGTTTATATGTGAAAGCATGTGTCTACAGTTATGTTTGAGAAAAGTACAGTGACACTCATCTAAGTTCATCATTCATAAAATCAGATGCTCAAACAAACTGGAGACACAAAACCTGCCACATTTCTACACGGGTGTGTGCATACACACAAAGCACATCCAGCCGCCACCACACACTTGCAGTTCACTACACGACACCAACTCCTGCAGCAAAGCCCACTCACTCCATCTACAAGAGCTTTGTTCCCCTCACACAACAGCATAGCCTGGTTAGCAAGGGAAAAGGTGAGTATTAAAAAAAGCAACAATGGAGATGGCATTCGTTCACCCATGTCAGAAGGACCCGAGTCCAAGTGCTAGCAGGGAACATTCTTATTCTATATACAGGAGAGGAAGAGAAAGAGTCCCTTGTCATTGGAAATTCTCCATTCATCAGTGAACTCAAATGACAAGCTGGTATCAGGATCCGGAGGAGTCTATGAACAACTGGAAGAATCAGAGACGGGGATCAGGGAATGAGCATCACTTCACAGCTTCTGGAATTACATTCTCAACTCCAGATCAGGGCAGACAGTAACATGCAATCCAACCTACCATCTCTCCCCTAAAGCAAGGGATTGCTTGGTTCAGTATGAAACACTTTCTTTCTCTGCTTCAGTACTGTTCCCTATCTTCAATTAAACCCTCATGCAAATGGCAGAAGAGACATTAAGATAGAATATGACAGATCTCTTCAAAAAGAGAGGCCAATTCATTTCAGCCCATTTGGGGAATCCTATTGTGACAATCAGGTATATAGAATATTTTTCATGAGTGAAGAAATGAAACTGAGTGAAAGGAGAAAGATGGAGACAGAAAGAAGCGTAAGTACACTAAAAATAAAACCACAAAGTAACACTAGATGGAAAAGCAGGGTCACAGGAAGCAAGAGCCAAAATACACAATAGAAGCATGCTGACATCCATAGGTGCCACCAGCAGGACTGGACTCCCTGGGGCAACACTGAGGCATGTGTGGACAAGTGACTGTGGGAGCTGCATCAAGGTGCAGAGGGAGGACTGGGGGCAGAGGCACCAAGAAAGTAAAACCATTTGCACACACCAAAGTCAGAAACTGGGGTTATAATTGATAACAAGGCCTATAATCAATATGGACTCATCCACCTCTGGGCTGGATACAGCCTGGCAGAGAATATGTCCCCTCTAAACAGGCAGCACCACATATCAGCTGGGGCACTATAACAGGAGGAAGTCTGAACTGCCTCTGCCATGTACTATCACCACCCATTGACAGGCTGGCTGTTTCCACCAGAAATGGCAAAGCTTCAGACATGTGCCACCAGCAACCACCAGAGAGGAGGTATTTTCCAGGAGGGAAGTGATCCCTCTGGCATGCCACTGAGGTGTTTCTGATTATATTCATTCTTTACTCAGCAATTACCTTCTCTTCCTCACAGGGAGGCCAAGTACCCAACACAAAAAGCATTCCCTGTTCCAAACTATTTCCTAAGTCCTGTTCAGCAACATGTGCTTAGGAAATGTACACAACATAATTACTATATTGAAGTGTGTTTGAAGTGACTGAACAGGAAAGGAACTGAGTTTCCCAGCAGGAAAGAAAAGCTGTGTGATTTTAATGCTCTAGACTGGAAAATGTTCAAGTCGATTACAAAAGCAATAAAAAAGGCTAAAAAAAATTAAATCCATTTATCTGCCAGTGATACTGCAACATTCTCCTAGCCAAAAAACAACCGAACAACTTAAAGGTCTCCAACTCACCTTGAAGAACTCTGGGCCAGGAGAAAAGGGGCAACTTCACACTTTGGGAGCCCTACACAGAGGGAAACTGTCACTCCAGTCCTGCGATTTTTCTTGTGAACATCTACTTGTGAGCAGAGGCATTGCTATGATTGCTTTAATAAAGCCCTTGGGTGCAAGGTCCTCTTCCCCCATTATCTGCACAGAGATGTGAACAGAGAAGACGCTGCCCTGTTCCTGAGAGCTGCTTTGGCAATGCCTCATCTGTATAATGAGATCTCAGTGGACAATGATGCTCCTGCCTATGGACCCAGTTCAAATATCCAAAGACTGTACCCACACCATGCACTCCATTCTCCTTCTATGGCCCAGGCAGGCTAAATGCTGTCAATTATGTTACCCCAAAACCAGACATATCCCACCTGCGTGGAGCAGCATCTCAGGACTTACCTGGGAACACCAGGAGGAGCACGATTAGGCCGAGAAGGAACCTGAGGTGGGGGCCCAAAGGGATCAGGAGAGGCACCTGGCCTGGAGGGCACAGGGGGTGCACCACCCAGTGTGGACCCACCAGCAGGAGGTGGTCCAGGAGCTGGGCCTCGAGACCCAGGTCTGGCGGGTGGCACTGCAGGAGCTCTCCTCTGTGGTGTGGGGCTGGACGTAGGGGACCTGGCAAACAAACAGAAGAAATTCAACTGCAACAACAGGCCTGAGATCCCTCTCTCACCACCAGGTCCCCATATGCCACCTTCAGTGTTCCTTCTTTAGTTTCACACCACTTTATGTACCACCCTTTCGAGGACCATCAGGTTGCCTTCAAAGCTACTTCAGGCCCTATGTAACCTAAGGGTTCAGAACCCTCAGCATCCTCTAAAGATGTATCAGTCCTACGTAGCTTCCAAAGCCTAGGAGCCTCCAACACAAATACCCAGAACTCTTCATCCACAGGGAGAAGAGGACAAGAGGAGGACTCCCTGTCTCAGTAGGAGGCCCCAGCTAGCCACTGAAGAGGCATCAGGCAGGTCTGCGGGGCTCTCCCCCTGAGCCTCTGGTACCTGCGTCCAGATGGTACGCTCTGCACCTGCAGCCAAGAGTCGTCCACCGGTGGGGGCATTGGGGTGCTGATGGTGCTGGTGTTGATGTCCCCGATGATGTTGAGGGCCTCTTTCAGGGCATGGAACATGCGCAGCATCTCGTCACGTCGCTGAGCCTGCTCTGCCGATTCCTCCATCAGTGTATTTTGGTCACCACAGGAGTACAGGTTTGCCAGCAGCTCCGAATGGATAAAGTCCTTGGTCTGTAAAGGAGCACAAAGAGGGAATCAGTTTTCACCCTCTTCCTCAAAACATTCCGTTCTCTCCCACCTCTTCCTCCTTCCAAGCTGCCTTCCATTTTTCTTCATTCTTTCTCTCCCTATTTTTCCCCTTCTCTGGGTCTCCCCACCTCCACTGACCACCGTGTGATAAGTACATTGTTTATCATGAGGTGCATGATTGTCTTCGGCATGAGGTCTCTGATGGTTTTGTTGACAATTGCCATGTAGGAATCCACCAGGTTCCTGATCGTTTCCACTTGTCTCTCCAGCTGAGGATCCATGGAGTGCATGAAGCTGTCTGATCCATTCTCTTCTGCTTCACTGGCCTGCAGAGAAAAGGAGAAACAAATTGGTGCTTCAATTGTAACACAAAATTGGTTTTTCAGGAGAGGTAAGAGAAAATAAAGGGAACGTACAGGAAGCGCATGCAATAAATAAAGCTTAAGCTTACATTTTGAGCTGTGATTGTCAACGCACAGCTCAGCTTATATAGACTTCACCTCGGATCTAAGGAGCTTTAACAGTAAAGCTGCTCTCCTGGTAGAAAGTTACTACACAAAGGTGAAAGGCAACAGGGACTCCTGACCAGTGTTCACAGGTTATGGCTCTAGTGAATACTCAAAGCTGCATTTTTGCCTTCAATGCTTAGAGCTTCCTGAAAGGTTCTTCATCTGAGCTGGCTTTCCCACCCTCAGATTCAGTTCAGTCCTGAGAATTAGTCACCATAAATTAAGCCTCCCAGGCTCTGATACACTGCACCTTCATCCTCATTATACAAATGAGAAAACAGATACAGAGGCGAGATAACTGCTTGTCTCAGTGAGACCACAGTAGATGGAATAACCTAGAAACCCCTCCTGATCACTTTAATTGCAAATCCTCCATCGTAAGTCAATTAGCTTTTCTTTCACACCAAGCACATGAATCTCTGCCTGCCTGAAATGCTTTGTTTAGCTTTCTGTAAGGGAAAACCTGGGCCATGCTGTTTGACAGCAAGCAATCACCAAGGCTCTTCCATTTGGGATCAATTTCAAAGCAGCAAAGCATGAAAGACTGCTCTTTCTCAATGCTTATTAAAAAAAGGCAACAAACCAACCTTGACTTTATAAAGAAAAATCTTTCTTGTAAGAACCATCCCAGTCTGAAGGTTCTGCAGCAGTTCCTTATCTTTTGTTTTGGGGAACAAAATACAGGAGAAAGGGCAAATTCTTTTGTTCATTTGAGCTTTTCCTGGGAAGATCTTACATAATGAAGGAACACAAGGTCTCAGTGAGACACAAAGAAAAGGAAGTGGATGTCAAACAGGGCAACTTAAAAAAACACAAGGGTCAAAAAAAAAAACCCAAAATAAGTTTGCACTAAGATTCAGAAGCGGTACAAAAAGGGAGGAATAACAAGAAAAAAAGGAAAATTCAAACCAAGAACAGAAACAAGCAGCAGGAATCCAACAGAAGGCACAAAGAGGGAGAAGAAGCAAATGCCTCTCAGGAAACTGTGACAAAAGGTAAAAAACAAGAGAGCTATCTGGTGAGATCCCCAGCGGGCACCGCAGGCAGGGAGGGTCAGACTTACTTTGTCCTTGTCCTGGCAGGCCAGTTTGAGCATAGGTGGAAAAAATTAAAACAAAAAGGGACAAAAAACAAAAGACTTTTAATTGGTCTCAGAATTTGGAGAAGATCCCATCACAGCACTGAACAAGCAACGCTCAACCCCACTAAAATACACAAATCCCTGGATTACCCTGGAAGAGGAACAAGTTAATGGTTTAGCTACACTGACAATCAAAATGGGATGCACACCAAGTAAAATCAGATTATCAGCAACACAGAGCAATTTACTCACCTACAACACCTACTTGTTCTTTGTTACATAGGGTTTTGAGACAGTCATGCTAGCAATCGGCATTCTTATGTCAAACCATTCCATTTGCACACCAATAGATGGCACATGTCCTTTACCAGAGTGTGCTCAAGAGGCCCAGTCTGGTTCAAAGCCAGTCTGAAGTCATGTCACTGTTAAAGTCCTCTCCCTAATCCTCTGATATTTAATATCACATCGGTTTGTCAGGAACTACTTTAAGGCAAACCCCACAATCTTCAAGTGTAACAGGAAAAATGAATGCAAGTAGTCTATTAGAAGCAACAAATGCAAAAAGATAAGCAATTATCACTTTTCTAATGGACAACTATTAATAGCAGCTTCCTCTCAGAGAGCAGGAAGGCTTTGAACAGGAACATATACCACAATTCTAGAGAATGTACTTTTAAAGCAGAGCATAATGCTGACAGCAAGTGTTACAGGACAAGGCTAACGGAAGAGATAAGGGGCCTTGCTAAAATAGTATATTAAGGTATCTACCAAGCAAAATGAAACTTCAGAGAACATCTCTCCCTAACTGGGTGACGGAAGGAACAGGAGAACAACTACTACTAAGCCAGAAGTTCCTAACAAGGCTGTACAGTGTTTCTCAAAAGGAATGGCAACTTGGCATATACCAGTTAGTCAGGTAGTTAAATGTCCTACTTAGATTGGGAATTTAATGCCCACAAAGCAAGAGAGCTAGAAGGGCTTATTCAAGGCAGTCTTTGCCTACTTTATTCCCCCTTTGAAGCCACCTGTTACTTTATCCCAAGCTTCCTTAAAGGAAGCACCAGGACATACCAAAAACTTAAAAAGTTTTGTTCCAGAAGACGCCCGGTTTAGTAAAGAGACAAAACCTTCACAAACTTATTTGTAACACAAGAGGATGATGCAGCTATGCTGTGTTCCTTCTGATCCCATAGTTCTGGCTATAACTTACCCCAACACGCTCTGGGTAGACTCCTGCACGAAGGAAGGAAGCCTTCCAGCTATCCACCTCCTCCTGGGTCTCACAGGCCAGCTCCAGCTGCCGGTAGTCCTTGTAAACATTCCTAAAGAGACAAACATTTTATTCTTCTCTATTGCAAATCGGAGATTTGCCCACATTTAACACAGATGTCAATGACCAGGGAATCTTCACAGCCTTGTAGAAGCTTCCTGGACTAAGGCAGAGATGCTTAGCTCCTTGCTAGCATCCTCATCATGACTTTGCAAAAGGGAAGGGACTGTCCCTAGATCAGCTGCGCGTTTCAACTTGGTGTGAATAAGATTCTTCTTTCAATTCTGCCCACTGCTGGACTTCTCCAGCTAGCCTGGGTCCCCCATCTCCTATGGCTTTCCCTAGTCACTCATTAAGAACACTGATTATCAGTATATATTCCAGTTGGATCCAGGTAACCACGCTAAATAGGTGAAGGCTAAGGTCACCCTGCAGGCCATGCGCTGGTGAAGAAAGATGGTACATATATGCAAGACCAGAAGGGATGAAATCAGACTTATTCTTCTGTCAAAAGAAGTCCCCCCATCTCCTCCAAGAATGGCTCTCCCCTGGAGAGCTATCCCAATACACTCATCTACTCCCTCCTATCTAATATTACATAAATGCTGTCCCTAGCTTCAACAGCTTGGCATGGTGAGATGTGAGCATACCTCTGTTCAGTGTTGAAGAGAGCAAAGATGTGCTTGCTGGACATGAACCCCTTCTCAACATCTCGCAGTTTCAAGTTATCCACTGGTAACATGTACTTCTTCTCTTTCTCCTGAAAAAGGAATCAGTAACAAGTCACTCACTGCTCCAGCAAAGCCTCTACTCTGCCAGCACAGAGAAGCCTGTCAACAATACAGCCCCACATCACCAGGGCACTCAACTCACCAGGTCTGTTCAATCTGTGAGAAAAGGGGACCTGTTTTCTCTTGTCCTTACTGACTGCTTTTGTGATGTGACCCAAGAACCCAGGCCCATTAACTCCTCGAGGAGCAGGCAGCAGCATGGCATGACCCAATTCCCCAGGTTGTAGATCACCACCAAGGCCCTCGATCTTCCCAGCAAGGGGTCAATCAGCACGAAGACCCTCACCAGCCACTTGATACCTCCATCCTCAGGACAGCATAAGTGGGGGGAAACTGCTGCTGGTCAGAGAAGGGGCAATCAGCCCTCACAGCCTCACTATTGACACCTCAGTGTTTTACTTATGATCATGACAAGCCTATATCCAGGTTCAAGAAAAGCCACGCATGTGATAGAGTAGCTGGTTTGCCACAGATACAGACTGCATCAACTTAAATTCACCTCTTCAGAAGAGCTGACCTTCTCATTTCATCCTATCACTGTCCTACACTATTGATTACTGCAAACCCTCTTAAAGTATTAATTAAGCAATAATAAATATACACCCAAAGATCAAAGAGCAAGTCTGGCTATAAGAACACAGGTTACTGTAAGGTTACCTCAAGGGCTCCTGTGTTGGAAAAAGAACATAAATCAATAACCATGCTCACTAATGAAGCTCTCATGCTTCAAATGATGAGAAGCTGCAGCAGTACAGGCAGTTTGCTGCTCGGTGGATGCTCAAAACCAGAGCCTGGAATTTTAGTGACCAGATTCAGATTGCTTGAAGGGATCTGTTTTCCAGAACAACTGCACCCACAACCCTCCAGTCTGGTTCTTATGAGACCTCTCCCAACTGCTAAACACAGAACAAGGCATCGAAAACCAAACCTCAACATTTCTGACCCTAGATATCATCTTTAACAAAGAATCTTGAGGTTAATTTTCACATTTAACATCCAGAAGCTAAGGCAGAATCATTCTCCTTGCTCAAATCTGATCTACAGCAAATTAACAGAAGTGAGTTTGATTTAAGGTCCCCATTTGGAACATCTTGTTCCAGCTGGGTATTATACCCCAACATAACAAGAGAGGGAGCCATCACACTGGTCTCCTAAAGGCAGAATGCAGCTACCCGAGACTGAAATAGAAATAGAGCATACTTCTGTGCGCAAGCATGCATGTGTGACTGTCCCCTTGTGAGCATCTTGCGTGTTTGTAGACCTTTCTTGGCTGGAAGCAACAAAACACGATTGCTCTCAGGGGAAACAAGAACAGAAAACAAAGATGGTCAGTGAGCAGAGATTAGCTAGGAAAGAGGGACAGGGCAGAGCAGCAGATAAGGACGACAAAGCTGCTGAGCTCAGACATCCGTCCAGCCTGACACCCTCTTCAGTTTCAGTGAAATAGGCTTGAGTTTGCTAAGGACAGCAGCCACTACACGGTTCAGACACAGCCCAAAGATCAAATCAGACAAGTTCATTCCAAAATTCAAGCAACAAGAATATCCCAGAAGCCAGCACTTAGAAACCAGAAGAGATCACTTGGGTACCTATCAAACTCTCCATTCTCTCGCAGAAATGCCAGGCTGTGAAAGCATGAGAGCTCTTCCAAGCAAATTTCCCTGGATATTTTACTATGGTTCATCAGCCTGGTGGGCAAGAGCTTTTGTGATGAGACATCTGTCAGCCAGGTACTGGGCTCAGAGCCAGATCACTTCAGGTTCTGTAAGCCACACACAGCTTCCAGCTTTCTGTTACTTTGGATTATTATTATGCTGGTGTAGACTGAACTAGTGACCTAGAAGGGAAGTACACCAACTGCTAAGTCCCTGTGCAAGTCAGACCATCCCTGCCACAGCCTCCCTTGCCTCAATGTCCCTGCATCCACCCCAGTGTCTCTGGGTTAGTACAAGAAATCACTGATGTAAAATCATTTTTCTCAGGCGGCTTTAATATTAGAACCATATTATTCCATGGAAATCTAGCAATGCAGTCATTCTTCAGGGGAAAATAAAGGCAGCAAAAGGTAAGGGAATCCCATGTCCCAGATATGGAAATACATGCTCTTTGCCAGAGTTTCAACTTTCACCCTTTCCAAGCTCTTGCATAAATGCTGCCACGTGATCAAGACAACATCATCTCTGCATGCTGATCTTCCCATACACCAGAGGGAAGATGCATGCATTTGTCTGCCAGCATAAAATACCACAGTCAAAAGGATGACACTGGCTCAAGGCAAGAACCCCCCAGCTCACACGTGCTGCAGGGCAATGCACACTGACAAAAGCCCCTGGGGCTCTCCATCACCCCACACCTCCCCCTAACCAGTCCCCCACTTCAGTCTTTCCAGCTTCTCAGTTTTCAACCCAGCCTGTTTTATATCAACATTCTGACTTCATTTCCTGAATGTAGAGACAGGAAAGTGTGGAATGAGCTGCCAAGGGCTGAGCCTCTCAAAACTTTGGCTGAGCCCTCTGCCCATATGTTAGCAATCTGGCAGTATGTGCTATGGCTGAACAGCATCCTGGCCAAGAGGGGAAAAGGGCTTCTCTCTCTCTAGCTTTCCAGACTTGGAGGAGGGGAGAGAAGGAAGAGCCAGCACATATCGAAATGGGAAAGTGGTTTGTGAAATACTATATTAAAAGCCCGCAGTCTGATCCCAAGAGGCTTACATTCCTTGTAAGGCATCTCCCTTCATCTGTAAGAAGGAGGAAAAAACCACCTCTCTCAGCAGCAGAGTAGGTGTTGTATAAAATGTGCATGCTGGCTGTGAGTTAATCTGTAGAGCCATGAGGCCAAGGAGAGGTAGTGAAGTGGCAGAAGCATTTAGATTGGTTGTAATAAACAGAACATGGATGCTCAGTGTTAGGGAATGAAGCAGGCACAGGGCTATTTACCCATAATCAGGGCTGCTGTTCCCAATGGGAGCCACACTGCTTGCATGGAGAACTGCAGAAAGAGATGACTGCAAGCTACTTGCACAGGCAGGATAAGTGCCAGAGGATTACTCCCCCGCCTCCAGCACAGTGCAGATACAGCCAGATGGCTCTGTACTTTGCATCTACCATAGAAAGAAAATACACATGGCCAAGGAGGAGACCAGGATCCACCAGCCATTCCAACTGTGGGGCAAGAAACACAATAGCTGGAGAAAAAACATAAAGAGGGATGCTGCAGTTGCAGCCTGATGTTGCAATATCCATATTGTGGCCACACATCTCCTGATGGTGGCTAAATTCTGAGACTGGTTTTGGTCAGAGACAGCAATGGTCTGCACTATCATCTCAATTATATGTTGTTATCTTATAGGTAACAACCTACAGAAGGTTCCCAAAATCCAGCAGGCAGCAAGCCAGCCTGACTGAAAGCATCTCCTCCATTCCTTGGGCTGCCTCAACTGCAAGTTACGTTTTCCTCCTCTTGGATATATGTAAAGTGAAGCTGACAGATGCATGTGTGGGCTCCCCTAAGGCTGGAAATTGGCACTGGCAATACAAGAAAGTAATTGGCAGAATTATTAGGTCTCAGTTTGCTTTTGGAGCACAAATAAACTAATTCAAGGTTTCCCTGTAGCTGTTATGACAAACAAATTTCGCACAGAGACAAGGCTCTGTGGATATGGGAGAAAGAGCATTGCCATTGTTTCAACTGGTGGCCATGTGTAATGAGGAGAAATTCATCCTGTTTGAACCTCTTAATCTCCTTTCATTCTTGTAAGACAAAGCACTTCTTGTAAACAAACCTGCCCCAGAGATGAAGGGAGGTTCAGCCAGACTGTTTGTATTAAACACATGCACAGCACTTCGGGAACTGCTGTAATCAAACTCCACTCACATGGAAACACATTAACATCATAACGGATGATAACACACTGCACGAATGCATGTACAGTACAAGAGTATTGGGAAGAAGCCTCTGAAAACTGGAGTATTTGAAAGCAGTACTGAAGGTATTTGAGCATTTGAAGTTGAACCACCCCGCATTACTGACCACTTTCTGCCTGTCTTTGCAAAGCAAATGCACATCAGAAGAGCTTTACTTCTAAGCTGTGATTCTTCCAGGAAGCCCAAGTCATCCCCAAACACACATGCACCTTGAGGCCAGCTTTCTAAACCACAGCCCACCTGCATCACTTTTACCCTCGGAGCACAGTTTACCAAGCACACTGATCACTGCTCCAAGCAGCTGCAATGGCTTGTTTACATCGGAAAGCTGCACCGGTTTAACTTCAACAATGCACCCTAAGATTTTAAGCTGATTTACTTCAAAAGCTCTGTAGACACTAGGCCTGGCCTCATGTGATTAATCACAGCCAGCACTGTTGGCTTAGTAAGCACAGCGATGGTAATCAACTCACCTGCATAAAGCAAAGACTATTTACATCAGCTGAAACAGCCATGCGGCTCAATCTGCACATGAAGTGCAACCCCAGGAAGCCATGAGAAGGCATATGAGAAACCAAGGCAGAAACTGAGCCGCTTCAGAGAGGCTACAGTGCCCAAAACCCCACTGCTATGACCTCTGTAAGGTCACAGCAATGCTCACCAGCCTTTGCAAAGGACAAACAGGCACTTCTCCCGACACCAGCCCCTGTGCCAGGGATGAACCTCCCTTGAGTAGATGACTTGCTTTGATGAGGTGAAGTACAACATGCATGCAAAGTGTTGCACGCCGCTGGGGAAAGGAGAGGGTTGGTTACCCTTCCCCAGTGCATGGTTAGAGCCACAGTGGGAGCTTTGGGCATTCATATCCTCGGCCACAAATCCTAGCTGCCCACCAGGATGCCCACAGGAGAAGGGGATCCTGGAAGGGAAGCACGCAGCATACATAAAGCCCTCTTTATCCCTGCAGCGCTAAGGCAGAGAGGGAGCAAACCGCACGGGCTGAGGCTAACATCTGGAATCGTTACATGGGAGCCAAGCGCCACAGAAAGCGACAGCATTCCTCAAGTTTCCATGCGGGGTAGGGAACCTTCCTTTCCCCCCGCGCAACCCCATCCGTCAGCCCGCTCACTTCCTGCCAACCTCCGGCCTTCCCAGCAGCCAGCAAGCTCCTCCCTCGAGTCTAGTTAGCTTTCCACTGCCACGTCAATTGAGGCAGAAGGACAGAAGGGGAGCAAGAAGGGAGGGAGCAAAAACCAGAGGAAAGGAGGGAGGGAAGCTCAGCAATGCCAGATATAGTGGAGGGGGGGAGGGAGAGAAAAAGAGGGGATGCGGATTTGCTCCTGCAAGTAGCTGGAGGTGAGCTGCAAGGGCAATGGGCCAACGTGGGTCAAAGGACCCTTTTGGGAAGCAAAGGTTGGTCCTGTTTGAGCTTTGCTCCGGACATCAGGACAGAATGGGGCAGAAGGAGGTGAGGGTGCATGGGGCCTGGGAATCCTCCCACACAGCTCCATAGGGAAGAAGAGGAGTTGAATGAAGCAACAAGTTCTGCACACCTGGGTGACAGCCAAAACTTAACAGCATTTCCTCCTCAAACAACAGGAATTGACTTTTCTTGTTCCTCTCTTTCTATATAGGTGCAGCATATCCCCAGGTACCAGCCTGACACCAGCACTGGAAGAGGAAGGAGCTTGGCAGCTTGCTCCAAAGTGGAAACCTGCAGAGAACACCATTTCTTCTTCCCAGCTGCCAGAAGTGGATGCTTTTTCAGTGACGACTTGGACTTTCTTTTACCCCATCTCTGCCCCCCAAACCCCATCCCAAAAGCATGGATGGGGAAAAGGACTAATGGAGCTGCTGATAGCCGGAGAGCAGATTGCAGAGGCTCCACTCCGTCTGCCCAGTGTTCAGACTACCTGTTCAGGACTACGAGATTGTACAGTAGTCTGCACATTGGTTAGGCTGTGCTGGGATACACCTCACACTGCCAGTGCTGCACGGGGACGGCATCACCTGCACGGCAGAGGGACATGCTTGGAGAGGGTGGGGTGCGGGCATAGCTGCATGCAAAGTCCACTCATCCCTCAGCCTGGGAGGATATAACCCTTTGGAGCAATGCTTGATCATCACTTTTACCTGCCTGTCCAACCAGCCTGCTCACAACCCTCCCCTTCCTCCCTCCATCTCTCTTTCATCCCCTTATTTCTTTCAGTTCCATGCACTTGTCCCAGGTAGCTGTGTTGAGAGTGGCTTGTGCTTCACATGCTGAACTTTGCCATAGAACGCAGAGACAGACGCATGGGAGGCACAACCACGCTGTGCTTTGCTACCTGAGAAGGCAGGATCAAGAACAGAGAGGTGATTGGAAAATGGGGATTTCACATCTTAAAAGAAAGCTGGTCATTAATAGAAAGAAGGATTTCAATCCACAAAGGATTGAAAGATGAAGGTTTGGATGCTCTGGAAGTTGTGTTTGCTTTGGTGTTTGTCTGGAAAAGAAAGAAGAGAAACAGTGAAAGAGTAAGTGAGGAATGATTGAGATATTATCCATGAGAAAATATGCACTTATGAAAATAGGGAGTGAATGAATGAAGGAGCTCCACAGAGGATGTAAAGAGAAGGAACACATTCCAGAGAGCACCTAAGAGTAGTGTGAAAGAAGGGCAGGAAGAGCTTTGGAGCAGACCTGCTCCTACAAAGCCCTGGCTGCAGCCAGACCCATCAGCAAGTTTCTGATCATTTGTGAGCATCAGAGCAAAGAAAAGGATTTCTGCCAGCCGAGATGGGCCTCAAGGACACAGACTGCTGGGGGGGGGAGTGGGGTGTGTGTATGTGTGCAGTGGGGAAACAATCTCAGTATTGATCAATGTATTTTTAAACTAGAATGGGGTACAGCACATGGACAGGTACAGAATAAGCAGCTATTTGGTGACTGTCAATAAGGTCACATCTTTCCCAGGACAGAATACCTTTGTGCTTCAAGCAAAAGAGAAGGCGTGAAGACCAAGAAATCAAAGAGCTCAAGCACAGTTGTTGCAGCAGGAATCAACATGATGTATAAAGAAGCATCCCACACGCACCTGAAAGTATCTAAACCACTGTGCCCAGCCCTCCTGCACACACCCAGAGGATTCAAACCCTCCAACACTGCATGCAACACATACTTTTACACAAGCAAATAAGGCCATATTCTTCTCATGTCACCTGTTCTTACGAGTCCCAGCCTTCTAGTACATGATTTACCTGAGTAAGGACAGAAGGTCCCATCTGTATTGTACATTCACACAAACTCCCAAAGGAGCCAGCAGGTATATCCATCTACCCAGCTGGGCAAACACTCCAGCACAGTCACTCCAACAGATACAGTCACCCTTGCAGAGCAGACGACGCAGGGGTCCCCTCCAGCAGGTAGTAAGCTTTACTAATAGGAACCGCTGAGCACAGTGCTCACTGCATCTTGCCTACAAGGTCCTCAGCAGCAGCAGCAGCTCTAGCCCAGCTCACAGACCCTCTTTTCCAGCAGGCAGGAAAGCCCTGCAGAGAAGTGGGCACTGTGCATTTCGTAAGGAATTCAGGCAGAAGGACTATTCAAATCAGCTTCTTGTACTGTGTCCACTATGGAGCTTGCTGAGCAGCTATCCTGTGTGCTGTGCTGCTGCTCCAGCCCTGGGGACACTGTGGCCTCTCTGAGCAAAGGAAATCTCACTCTATATTGCCAACAGCCAGAGCAGGCTCCTCCCCATCTCTCCTTCCCACTGCTGGCTGCAGCATGATCCCACAGGGTTCAGGAGGTGCAGGTACCTCAGGAGGGTCTCCAGGTCTTGGGAGGCCAGCTTTCTGTGGGGCCGCTCTCCATGGGGCCAGCATTTGACTCATTGGAAGGAGACAGGAAGACAAACAGAGCCCAGGAGCACACACACATGCTCTTGGCAGCGAGGCTGAGTGGGGAGCCAACTTTCCACCCCCGCCTGGTCTGCTCTTTCCTTCCCCTCCCATTCTCCCCAGCACACTCCTTCAGGCCCCTCCAGAGCATCCACAGCCACATATCCCTGCTAGCATGTAATGCTGGGCCCTTTAAGACATTTTGAGTTTCAGTTCCTTTCTTCAGAGGCAGAAGAAAAACAAGCCAGCCCTGCGGAAAGAGTGGTATTTCACTAATGGGGTCCAGATGTCTTCATTCCACAGGCTCTGGGTCCTGGCTTGCAAAACAGGGCAGGGAGAGGCTGTGCCCCCAATCCCCTCACAGAGGTGCTAGCCTAGCCTTCACCCACCACACACCTTCTCACCCTGCTTCTTTCCCCATCGTCACCCACAGCTCTGCCATCAGCATCTCCATCCACACCAGATGGATTCACCTCCCTCTTCATTCCCGCTGGAAAGCTGCCATAGCACAGGGGAACTGGGACAAGAGAGCCCACAGAAGTGCAGGGTGGAGCAGACAAAGCCTCCCCCCCTTGCTCCCAGAGCTTAAGTGAAGAAAGATCATGGTGTACAGCCTTTAAAAACCACACAAGAATGTCTCAGGAGCTGTAGAGGACATGGGTCCTCCTGAACTGCTGGAGAAGGAAAGCTCTAGGACAGACATGCCAAGGTAACTCTGAAAGGGGACCATGCACTGCATACAGCTCTTTGGAATGGAGCTGACTCTGTGCAGGACTGAGGTTTGGGATGGGAATCACCATGCTCAAAAGCTCTCCAAGCTGCCCTTCAAACGCACCAACTTTTGGCCTAAAACAACTGCGGAGCCCAGGTGAAAGTTGCTTCCTTTCTCCCTCACAACAGTCAGTGATCAAGGAGTTGAATGTGGGGAGGAAGCAAGTAAAAACATGCTTCCCTTTCCCCCCTGCTCCCACTCCACTGAAGACAAAGACTCCTTTCTCAGAGGCGGCTTAGACCTCATCAGCACTGGTCCTCTGGTGTTTAAGGGACTGAGGCTGGCAGGGAACTGTTTTCATTAGGCAGCTCTACCTCTGCTATGCTGAAAGGAAACAGTGCAGACCTCCAGTTGCTACTGACCCCCAAGGCTGCCCTCCCTCAGGAGGGAAGGCAGGTCTAATCCCCATCCCAAGCAACTGGAATCTATCAACAGTTTATACATCCCCACTGCAGCCCTCCCTCCCTCCCACTCCCCAGGGAAGGACAGGGAGTTCTGATCATGTCTGTAATGCAGATGTGGCAGCTGGCTTTGATTAAACTACTTGATGTTTATAACCAGTCGACCTGCATATGCAAACCTAAAGGAAAGGAAAGCCTCCCCAAGCAGATCTGAATGAAAGGGCAAGGGTCTTACAGCAGAGACACACTGATTTAGTGGAAGACATTTCAGTGCCTGGTTCTTTAATTAGGAAATCACTGCCTGCTCATCCATAGCAGCACAGCAGCAGTCTCCATGCAGAAAGTGATATTTAGAGGCTGATTCATCACTGGGTTTGTCATCGTTTCCACCTGCTGAGAATGAGACAGGCCCACTGATAGGAACTAGACAAGAAGCTAGGATTAGCTGCAGCTCCCAGGCACATTAATGTGCGCCTCAGAACACCTGAGGGACACAAACCACAATAAGAGGCAGAGCAGTTTCTTCATTTGCAATCAAAAACCCCCATCAATTCAGAACGCATGACAAAAATCATACCAGGTATTTTTAATCCCTCAAGCACATTGAGTAGGACTAACCCCTTCGATCGTGTTCTTACCAAAACCATCCAGCTATTCTTTCTCTCTTCAAAGTCATTAGAAAAGACAATTATCTACCTTTGTCTGGCACAGGAAGCAGCACACTGTTGACAATGATAACTTCTGTTGGGACAACTCTGTCTGCTTAAATAATCTCCCACTAGAGCACAAAAACCCCACAACACATTGTAGAGTTGCTTGAAACCCCTGAATATTAGGGATTCTGGCATGTTCCCATCAGTGATATTCCACACATCTCTGTACTTTACATCAGCAGTATTCTAACCATTCACAACTTCGACAGTTTTACACGTAATGCATTAATGGCATGTTCAATATAGAAACATTAAAGAAAGACATTCCTGCTTTGCAGGTTTAACAACGGAATCCTGGAGAGGGCAAGTAATTACTCCAAGTCAGGAGAAGCCAGCATCTGAGCTGCAGCTTCAGGTCCATAGCTCCTGTTGCTATACTGAGAAAGGAGATGCTTTCTTTCTTGTGACTGAGAGAGATGCATGAAAACCTCTGCCACATTCCTTCAGGAAACTCATCACAGCTCTCCTCAAAATGCTGGCAAAGTCCAAATCTTGGAACTAACCCATCAAAGCCTTAATAGCAGCTGCCAGAGCAAGACAAATAAAGGTCAAATTCATTCCAAGTGTCTGTCAACCTTCTGCTGAGCCAGGACTTCAAGTACAGATGTTACTCCTTGTGCATCAAAAAAAGCCACATTCACATCAATTGAGAAATGCTCAGCAGTGCTGAGACCACAGAGCCTGCCCCAAGGACAGTTTCAGCTTGTGTCACAAGCTGCAGACAGTACTGAGGAGACACATCTGTAACACCCAGCAAACTGAAGGCCTTATGCTCATCAGATGTACAAGATTCAAGTTGTGCTACTCACCTCATCATCCTTGTACCAGGAGAGGTTCTCTGCTGTCAGGACAAACCAATACTCCTTGGAGCCACCCTTCATGATCCCAATGTTGTTGATGGTGAGCCAGCCCTTTCGGATGACCTAGAGGGGCAGAAGCAGTAAGCATTAACATGTGCCCTAAAAGCCTGGCTTTAGGTGACAGAGGAAAGATCAGAGGGTAACCCTACACACAGAGTAGTATGGAAAGACAAGGAACACCATGCTCTCTGCTGCTGCCAGAAGAGCCCCCCATTCAACTAGCCAGTGAAGGTCTTCACCTTAGAAGGGCCAGGAATAGTATAAAAAGGACGCAGGAAGGAGCCTGGCAGTGCTGTGCATTATACCCCCTGCCAAGAGGAAAGAGATGCAGGAAGAAGTGCATCAAGAGTGCCTCGGATACTGGCACAACCTACAAACACCAGATCACAGCAACACACCCAGAAAAGGCCATGCCTAGAGAAAAGCAGGATGCCAGCACACCTTTGGGCACACTGAGCGTGTGGAGTGCTTCACTCAACTCAGGGGTTGGGGCAAGAAGAAATGGGCAAGCAACCCAGAAAGAACTGAGTTTAGTAAAAGGAGACACTAAGTATAACAGAACAAAACGGTGCATCTGGAATTAGTACCCTGGACTTCTACCCAGGTATTGAAGTAGTCATTAATTTAGGGCAAAACAAGCTCCTTTTAGGTCTCGTGTGTAAAGAAGCCAGGTTTCCTCTCTAGGAAACTCTGGTTCACCAAGTGCTGGTTTAGAGCCTCACACCTGCAGTAATCAAATGCAAGTATGCATCAGCTTAAATGCATTAGTTTTCTTATGTACTGCTGCACTGTTAACACCCAAAAGCATCTGGATGCATTGTGTGTGTACCTTGTTGTATGGATGTGCTAGGTGAAAACAACCTGGCTTTGAAATAAAACATACAACTGCACTGCATAGTAGCAAGTTGCACCGTGTGAGCAGCCTACCACAGAGGTACACAGTCCTTTTAATTGTCAATTTATCCTATAAAGGTAAACTTAGGGGCATTGGATCTTCATCTCATGCCTACTGTTAAGCTCGAGGCAGTCCTATTCTCTCTACGGACAGGAGGGGGCAGTGAAACAGAACCACACATCCATGGATTTCTGCTTTTTATCTCCACCCACTCACAAGATGTACCAGCAGTTCTGAGTTCTTCCTCAACGTACGACCTTCCAACCTCATTTCTGCTTCACCTGTGTCTAGTGCCAGCTGCCCTCCTCTCCCCATTCAGCAGCAGAGGGAATAATTTGCTTATGCACTGTTCTTGCCTTCCCAGATGCAACATTAATGTTCATTAGCACACCCTGCTGAGTGGCCTTCTACTCACCAGGATCTCATCCTGCAAAGGGGAACCATAGCAACAGCAGCAGAGCAGAGAGCAGGAGAGGAGCAAAGAGAGGAGAGATTGTTACTAGGAAAGCTGGAGCAGGAGGAGAGGCTCAAAAATAAAATAAACTGGAAGCTGGTACCAAATTTTTTACCCCAGATGTTAACAAAAGCAACCCCCATCCCAAAATAAAGTCTGCTAATGGGAAAGCCAAAGCGCTTTACAGGTACATCCAGAGTTTGCCCTTTGCACTCTTTTACACTCAGCTCTTCTGTCAGTTGTACTGCAGAGGATGGGGTTCCTTACAGCTGCTCCAAGATCCCATGGGGTGGATGGTTGGCCAAGCCCAAGCTGCTCCCCTGCTGGCCCACCAACAGTACCAAAACCATCTGCATGTTTATGTGCAGGGAAAGGTGGTCAAACGTTATAAAGAGGATGGACATCAGGAGTGAATATCTTTAAAAGGACTGAACAAAAGCATTTGCTTCCATTCTCCATAAAGCTGCTCATAAGACTGTGTTTCTACAAGATCTTCTAGCCTAGACAGCCTTGCCATGCCCCCAGCAAATCTGGGAGAAAGTATCATTAGTCCCTTTTCAATTGTCTTCAGTTGAGTTTCCTAATTCCTTACAGTTCCAGAGGGAATAAGGGAACTCCTCCCCTCCGCTGCTGTCTTCTCCCATGGGTGTGTTCTCATACATACCCCATGCAACCATGGCTATAATCACCCTTTGTCTCCCCGTACAGAGATTTAAGTACTTCCAGTGAAGTTCTCCAGAACAGAGTCCATAAACTCTCTTGAAATCCCTTTCTAGAAAGTAGGTACCACTGGTGGGAAAGACAACTAGAACAGACAATTCTGTACTGCAACAGTTCACACCTAGTGTTCTGTACCCCTCACTTCAAAAGAGGTGTGAGCACAGCTAGTGAAGGGGCTAAACTAACAGGGATTTACACAACATCAATAGGGATTTCTACCAGAAAAAGCAAGACCAGAGCTTGATGATCAAGCATCGTTTCTCTCTACAATACTTGCCCTCCATTGGTGCTACATGCTCAGTTCTTCCTGACTGCAGTGAGTCTAAACCAGTATTTTCTGGGTATAAATGGAGTTTGATGAATAAAAACAACTTGGAGCACTGCTGCATCCAGCCCAGCACTTGTCTACCTGGTAGCTTCCAGGTAGCAAACATGCCCTTCTTGCAGCAGTGAAGGAGATGGAACTTGGCCTACCTGGTTGCCAGCTGCCTTCTTCTTGCTCATCTGGCTGCTCCTCTGCTGAGCACTGCAAACAACAGCAGAGTCATTCAAAACCCCCCAGGCTCTTGATCACCTGAATCCTGCTCCCATCAGACTGCTGCTACAGTGAGTTCATGCACCTCACCACTGGATTCCAAGCCTTGATAACCCAATCTATTTCCATCTGCTCTCTCAGCATGGTCAACTCATTACACCCCCACCTGAACCACACTTGGGTCACTAACCCTCCACAGCTTCTGCTTCTTCCTCCCTGACAACCATAATACTCTTAAATCCCTGTTCTCCTTCCCAGCCTTGTAATACAGAGCCACTGAAAACCAAGCAATACTGAGAGCTGAGCCATACTTTGGGACCACAGCATCCGCACCAGGGCTTTTGCAACCCATTTACTGGAGCAGCTATTAGGACAGAGCCTCACGAAACATACAGACAAGAGGAGGCAATAGGCTGTGGGTGCTTACTTGGCAAAGCCAATGAAGTCCTCATGGTTTGTGTTCATGTAAGCCAGCTCGATGTCTATTAGAAGCATGACCTGCCAAAGAGATGCACAGAGCAAGACAGACATCAGTGATTTGCACTGCTAATAGTCAGGGACAGAGCCCTGGGCATTGTTCACCTGATTGTCCTCTGCAGCCAGACACCACTTGGCTCAAGCCCCTCTAGCCTAGACTGGCCCTTCAAAGGTGTCCCCATTCCACACCCCCAACCTCCCCTCTTATACACACCCCTGATCCCCTACCTGATCTTTGGTCCTGCCTTCTCTCTCTCGGATGTGAGTCGTGACAATCCTCTCCATCTCCTCACGCAGATGAGGGTATTGGCTGAGCTGCAGGAGAGAGAAAACACGTGCACATGGGAAAGGGAGGTATGAAGTGGGGAGCAGCCCCCCACATACAGGCATGCATACATACACCTGCAATCAGGTATTGTCAAGGGAAGTTCTAGAAAGCTGGACTTGCAGAAAAGTTTTCCAAGTTCCTGGAGGTCTGCTGGGAGCAAAGTTCATTCCCCTCTTGGTTTGGGCTTCAGGAAAAAACCCTTTGCACTCTTGCAGCAACCTTCCTGCCTCACTGGAGGCCTGCGCCAAACTCACCACACTCTTCCTGGCATGACCTACTTGATAAACCCTAGATGTAAATGCCCATTGTAGCAGGCTAAGTAGGTGAATGGCCTGTTGCTATAACCTGTGAATACTACAGAAAGTCACCCTGAGAAATGAAGTGGATTTCAATCCACACTTGCTAAGGCTCTATGTGAAAGCATCTGGCCCTCTCCAACATCTGTAAGCAGAGACAGGATGTGACCAACTCAAGAGTACATGTCTTCAAGAAACACTGCTCTAGGCATCCAGCTGCTTCTACCTGCTCTCCGTGTGTGTTGGGGCAGGATTACATAGCTGAGGTCTGTACTCACATCACACCTATACCACAGTTTTTGCATGTTACTGAGGAGGAAATCCTCCTACTTCAAAGATGTTATGAGCTGTGATTCAGAAGAAGAATTACCTACAGAGATCATGCACAAGAGACACTGCCAGAATCAGCACCCTTAAAGCCCTCTGGGTTTCACACAGCACCTATCTACCTGCCTACATTCATAAGCCTCTAGTGATTTCAGTAGCAGTAACTGTATGCTTCTCAGGTCAGGCCCAGTATAGGCAAATGAGATTAATCCTCCAGACCCAGCCTGTTCTTCCTCACTTTTCCTATCCCCCACCAATCTCATTTCCCCCATTTTTTCCCTAATATTACCTCTAATTTAACTATAATGTCAAGCAGCATTTCCTAATATCAGTCTTTTATACCCCCTTAAGGGGAGTATATAAAGAAGTTTCATTTGCCTATAATCTATACTGCGTTTTGTTCCTTCAATTTACATGAGAGGAGCTGCTTAAATTGGTTTGGCTTTTTGTTCTGTACACGTAAGCAGTCAGAAGGTGTTAGAAGGAACTGGCTCAAAGCGTGCAGCATCGCTCCTGGAAGCCAGATCTGACATTAACTATCAATATTGCTAACATCTGATTACAGATAGTCTCAAACCCTCCCAGCACTTTTGCAGTCAAGTAATCGCAATAGCCTGGAACTGACACTGAGCCCTAGCTTTGACACTGCCTATTTTCAGATGTGTGGTTTGTTTTGGACACCAATGACCCTGCAGAGGCAGGAAAAAACAAATGGAATTGGTGTTCCCCACCACCACCTTGTCTTGAAAGCACAAACTGGGTGTTCTCCATGATCCTGACGGTTTAGGCAGCTGGTTGCTTCAGAGACACACAGGCAAAGCTTCCTGTTTCCTTTGGGGGTTGGCAAAGGATAGATGGGCAAGTTATGTCAAACAAAAACAGGAAGTTGGAAAACCTCTAAGCAAATCTCAGCTTCTTTGCTTCAAATTAAATAAAAAAGTCAAATAAAAGACACATCAAACCTTCCCCCTCCCGCCCCACTCCCAACCAGTACAAATGCCCACAAAGTGCAAACCAAGTTGGGGTTTACTCCAAACCCAGGTCCAAATCCAGCAACGTTCATGTGCAAAAAAATAAATCAATAGCATCAGTCCCCATGCAGGAGCTTGCAACCCCAAGCATGCAAAGGAGAAGCAAGGGTGGGCAAGGGAAGAGGACACAGGCAGCCACAGGATGTCACACCACCAGGGAACATGCAAGAGGGCACAGAGGGGCAGGGAGTTATCACCAGCAGAACAAACAGCACCCAGAAATGCCATGACTCTGAAAGACAGGAGAGCAGGCGACCCTTCAAGGGGTTAAGTCTGTCAGCCTGGGATCGTGTCCCAGCTCAACTGGGTTTTCAATCCTGTTTTAGCTGCATTTGCCCGTTTAATCAAACTACAAGCTTACAGCCCTCTTTGAAAACCAATTTGTCCCAATGTTCCTTAGTTCCCCCTCTTTGCAGATTCCAGGAGACCTTGCCAACACACCAAAGAGCAACCTTTAGCTGAAGGCTGCTGACTTGCAAGATCTTCCTGCACTTGTGAGATGCTGCAGTGCAGTCTGGCACAGAAGGTTCCTGCTTTTGGAAAAACACTAGCTAGAACATTATCCTCCTAAACGTAACGTCTTACATCTTACACCAGCTTTCTGCTGATTTTGGAGCTACTCTCCATTTAACCAACTGGAAGCAGCTCAGAATCAGCCCAGAGAACAGCTGGTAATGGCTACCTTCTCTTCAGGTCTCAACTTTGTCTAATAGTCAACTGCAAGTCTCTTTTCACACAGGAAAGCTGTTACTTCTGTAGACAACAGATGGGTTTGCCGCCCTCCATGTTCTTTATTGACAGTCTCATATTATTGCATCAATGCAGCTTTATCAGCTGCACATACAAAGATTTCCTCACCATCTGGGGTGAAATGAAATAATTGTGACACCACACAAACAACACACAATAGTTCAGGTCAGCAGCAAACCAAGGCTACAGGACTGTTAAGCTAATTCAAGAGGTGTTAGCCCAAGTGATCTTCCTTTCAAGAAGCCTTGCAGGGCTTCTAGTGAGTTTACAGGTTTGGTTTTGTCATCTGAAAGGCAGCATCAGTCCGCACCACAGGAAGCTGGGTATTACCTTACAATTAGCATCAGTCCTCATGTAGCCTTTTCCAGGTGTCTTCCCTAAATAGCACATGCTCTTATCCACATCAAGCAGGGCTATAACATGCAAGATAAATATTGCAAATTGACTTATGTTCCTGTGCTGGTACTACCTTATGCTATCAGACCCCATCTCAGGCTGGCTGCTATCCTAAAATGGTCTATGGCAGTTCCTTTCTACTCTTCCAGGGGGAGATACAGGCAAGATTAACCTTACTAATACATGTAGACATTTGACTTTAAGCACTAGTACTGTTCCAGTACTGTTGCTACATATTTCCATTCAGACAGTTATTTCACATCTCTAACATTTACCTCCCTGGCCTCTCTGCCTTTTATTACAGCTATTAGTCTCTTAGAGTGTTACTGCTACTATCACCTTCCTTGGTTGCATCACCTTGGAACATCCTCATGCGGTCCTCCACAATATCACAGGTTATAATCCACAGCGCAAGTGGGTATCCAGCCCTTCTAAAGACGTCATCCAACAGAGAAACCGGAATTCAACAGCCTTGGGGGTTTCATGAGCCTTCTCCCTCCCCACCCAGAGCAGACATCTCCAGCCAGATACAGCAAAAACTGTCAACGACCAAACCCATCAAATAAAGAGAAATGGCTTGGAAAGGAGTTACATCAGCCCTCACAATCTGGCAACAGCAGGAGTCAGCAAGAGACAGACATGCCCTGAGCTCTGCCCAGTCTAAGACGTCACCCCTTTAACAGCAGCAGTGGTGAGCTCTGTATTCCTACATACAACCAGACCTTATGAGCTCAGCTCTTGCCTTCACTCTGAACTCGTATCAATTCTTATCTTCCCTTCCTTCCCAGCTTAGGGGTATACATTGGTGAGTCTGGCTGCAACCCTGCAAGAAGAGAACTGTAATTATCAAGTCCTAAAATAACCCATGAAACAGCTCTTTCCAACTCAGCTTCCAGAACATACTCCTCTTGTGCCACAGATGTCCCTGGCTCCTCACTGGTGTGGTTAACACCAATTGCCACAACTGCCTTTTTTTCTTTTATGGAGGCATGTGGTGCCCTCTCCTGGAGGAAACCAGCCCGGGAAACAAACCCACTCCTGCCCCAGTCTCTAAGCACTATTTAACACCTTCCACATCACTTGGGGCAGCTTCCCTCTCCACCTACTGCTGCCCTCTCCTAGCCTAAGGCTTCACCTCCTGTGCTTCACAGCATACAAGGAGAAGTATCCACACTACCTCCAACTGAGCATAGGTCATGGAGCGAGCGATCAGCAGGAGAATGATGCAGAGGGTGTAATGCCTGGAAAAGCTATTCCCCAAGCCTTTTGGGACAGTCACCTTCTGTTGACTCTGAGTATCTCTTGCAGAACATCTTGCACCTCAAAACCTGACTGTTTTGTACATGCTACTGCTTAACGCAGCTCTGCAGACAAGATGGAAACCTGCAGACCATTCATGCTGGGGGATGTGAGCTCTTTTCTGGCATTTTAGCTTTTTCTGCAGTATATGGACTTTTTAAGGGGGTTCACAAAAAAGACATTCCAAATGTGCAGGCAGTGGCCCAGAAACAGGGCTTACAAAGGGTTTGATTCACCCTGAGGTGTATACTACAGAGCCAGCCAGAGGGAAAGTGTATGCTGGAATAATCCGCTAGATCCCAGCTCAAGAGCCCAGCAGCTGATGCTCGCTTCCCTGGGCCTGCTTTTAAACTGCTCTTACACCTGCAGGTTGCTGCTTTCCTTCAGCTACATCTTTATACCCATTTCCTCTCTCTAGCTTTGCTGGAGTTCCCAGGGGTGCATGTGGAGAAAGCGCATGGAAGTGTGTGGGAACGGAGCGGGCTTTCTTTGCGTGTTTTGTTTCTTTACCTTTTCGCTACACTTTCTGATGGTGGATGTGAGCTCACTCACTACCATATCCACACACTTCAGACTCGGCTCCTTCAACTTCTGCACCTGCTTTTTCACTATGGCTTCAAAAGCGAGGTCAGGCGTGAAGAGACCCGTTCTGCATGGCAGGGGCAGGGTGGGAGGAAGCAACGAGGAAGAAGAAAGCGAAGCAGAGAAAGAGTGGGAAGGAGGAAAAAAGAGAAGGAAGGAGAGGGGGGGAAAGAGAGAAAACACAAGGCAAAATGAGAAGTGAGATTTTTGGTTCATTCCATTAGTTTATTGAACCAGGTGAGCATTGCTATGGGGCCTGTGCACTGCCAAGTATCAGGAGAGTCTACAGGCAAATGGAAGTGGCAAAGGGGAATGCGGTAGGAGCGGCTGGGCCAGTGAAATGGTGAGCTGTCAAGAGCAAGATGAATGGATGGAACCCCCCAGGGATCAAGTGATCTCCTCAAGAAGGAAAACTTCTTTGGATTTTAAGACAAAGCTGCTTGCCAGTGAGCCACTGCCTCTCTTCTAGAGGCTCACCTGGTCTCATTTCCCTTTGCTTCAGGCACTCCCCTTCCCACCACAGTTATCTCCTCTTCATGTTTCCCTTATTCCAGCTGCAGGAAGCCAGAACAGGATCCAAGTTAAGACTTGTTAAGGTCTGTCACATCTTGCTGTAGCAGAACTGAACTGAATTTGTGGCTTTCAGTTGCAGGGATTCAACCTGCTCCACTTATTGAGCATATTTCATTTCATTTCACTCACCTTCCCTGCAACATTAACTTCTTCAGAACAGATACACCCAGTTACTTAGGCAAATGCAAGCATACTACAGGGCACCCACAGCTATATAAAGCATCCATTCTGCCCCAGGTAAGCTGTAGCATCAGACCAATACAGGCCAGTTGAGGTTTATAAGGAAGCATTAATTTCCACTGATACCCAGTGGCCTGTATTCACAACGGCCCCACTATGAAAAGGCAGGAATTCCATAGAAACTAAAATTACTAAAATATGGCCTAGATTAATTCAAGACTATTGTACCCAAAGAAGTTTTTCAGCACAACTTTAACACTTCAGATCTTCTACCAGGATGCTCTTTGTTACACAGACCGAGTTACTTGATCTTCATCTTTCACACCTCTGTGGATAACACCTGCAAGACCCCAAGCAATAACAGCACTATTAAAACACTCCCCAGCACGTATTGTAAAACCTACAGCTAGTTTTTGTAAGACCAACAACTATTATAATATCTACAACTAGCTGCTCTTCCAAGCAGCAAAGAGTTGGAATGTGTTGCAGGATTCAGCTTCACCCAAGGACCTCTCTCAAGGTGCCAACAATGCCTCTTTTGAGCAAAGCAAGGGCATTTCCAACATTCACAACCTCTGACTCAACAACAGTTTTCTACTAATGCACTTGCCCTGCTAAGCTCAATAATACCTGTTTTACGCAGCAGACATGGAGGGCTCTGCACAAAACCAAGCATCTTTAATACATCAGTAGCTTCCAGTACCTGAACATCACCTGAATCACAGTATTTTCTTTCTTCAAATACAAATCTGTAGCCATGGCTACTAGAGCACACCCTAGCACTGAGGTAAACCATCAAATTCATTGCAGTAGGAGCTGAGCTAAAACGGAATGCTTTAATCCTGAATCTGTGACACTTCCCCCCATCCCATGGCTTCTTCCCATCCCTTATTTCCCACCCTGCTACCCACCACCTGATCACTTGAGGAACCTGTGCTGTCAGAACAGATGGTCTATTCCGAAATTATCAGTAAAAGAGGAAGCAAAAAGGAACAGTGGAAAAAAAAAATACATGGAAAATGGAAAGAAGGATGCAAAGAGAAAGAATGAATGGGAGATTTGTTATAGCAACTGAGGAATGGAGAACAAATCAAGAGAAGCTTCAGAGGGCATGAAAAAGGAGGGCCCTTCTGATCCAGTTAGCAGGCGACTCTGGATACTTGGCAGCCTGAGGGCCTCTGCTTACCTGTCGCCAGGCTCTAATGGCAATTTTCTGGGTGCTCCCCACAGTCACACACCCCAGGAGATGACAGCAGGAAGGAAAAAGGAAGCTCCTCCAGCACTCTAGAAACCTGAGCACTCTCTCACTGCATCCACTTTGCTTTCCCAGTCTGTCCTGGGGGCAAAGCACGTGCCTGCTTGCCTGAGCCCTTCTGTAGAGGCTCTTGGCCCTAAGGACTAGGCATTCCTCCAAGCAATGGCAAGTATCACCACTTGGGCACCTTTCCCCACCCTTGCAAAGACAGGGTGTCAGACTCTCCAGACACCTCCTGCGATGCCCATTTACCTGCACCGTAATAGCCAGTGGCGATTCCAGTCTCCAGTGCCCATACCATCATCCTAACTGAGGTGCCTTTCCACCAGCACCTAGCCCTGCCTGAAGCAGCAAGCCATGGCTGAGAGGAATGACACAAGCCATCTTATCTTGCTGCCTTTCAACCCCAACCACAGAAACTCAAGAACTGCCATATCCAAAGGGGAGAATCAAGGCAGCTTCCCTCCCTCAGCCCCAACAAATACCAGTATGGATCCCAAAAAGCAAAACCTGAAGCCCTCTCTCTGATATCAGGAGGACCACAGAGACTGATGGACATTTCTAACTTGCTTCTTCTCAGCCATGTGCTGCTCTACCAGAACAGGGTATGGACCAAGCCAACCAGAAACCAAGCCAAACATCACAGGAATGGTTCCTTGTGACACAGCCCACAGCTGTAACTGCTGCAGCCTCTGAAGTTCAGCCCCATACTTGTCCCCAGCAGCACCCAAAGACTAGTTTGGGATTAATCCTCTCACTTCTACAAAAACAGAGGGGACAACATTTAAATCCCAGTTTCTGCCTTGGAAAATAAACCCAGATACTAAATTTGAAGTCAAATGTGGCCACATAAGAAATACCCTAGGTTTTAGAAGGAATTAGGAGTTATGCTACAGATGGGTAGCAGGGATGTCTCCAGCACCCCTCAGCTCAAAAAGGCAGGGAACAGGGCCATGGCCCATGTCCCACAGCACTTCCCTTCCTGTTTGGCTTGTTGGCTGGATCGTTCCAGGCTGGTACCGCTCAGGTCTAGTCATGCTGAGGAGGTGGTTAGAAACACCGAGTGTGGCTGCAGGCAAGTCCCTGCCCAGGTCACAATGCTGCGCCACAGCCAGCGAGCGGGTGGAAGGTGCCAACTCCATGCTGCCTCTGGTTACCTTCTTGGTGCACTGTCTAACAGTATTGATTAACTCCGAAATGACCATGTCCACGCATTTCAGGCAAGGTTCTTTAATCTTCTTCACCTGCTTTTTCACAATGGTCTCAAAGGCCATGTCGGGTGTGAAGAGACCGGTTCTAAACACCCAGGGTGGGGACAAGAGAAAGCAGGAGGGGGAGAAGGGGCAAGGAGAATGTCACAGCGTTACACACACATCTTGGAGCAGGCACCACCATCACTGAAACCGGGCACATGGGGCTGGGAGTGAACATCACATCCCCTTGGACAAGCCCTGACTGGACTCCATGGAAAATGGGGGATGCTTGGCACCTCACAGGAGGGAGATTCTGAAGGCAAAACTGATCCCAGCTGGACAGCCAAGGCCAGGCCACCATTTCACCTCAGCCACCAGGACAGTTTAGTTTTAACCATATGAAAGAGTACCATGGACTTGTATCCCTCTTTCTATTCTTTATGTCAAGACACAAGAAGGAAGGTGAAAATCTCATCATCAAGGCAATTTTACCTTTTAGCCTTCTGCGACTCTCACATGGGAAGAGAAAGCAAACTGACTTGGATGATTGCTCCTACTCCCAGATTCAAGCTACTGGGGTGGTCCAAGGAGATTATCCCTCCCCTTTGGCTGACCTACCGTACCTTTGAAGTCTTCAACTCCATTCAGAAGGTCTAGAGGTATTTACAAGGCTACGCAGCCAATGGTCTGCCTAGTGCGTGATACATGCCTGATACCATGGATGTTCTTGATGGCATAGCTAATCTCCCGCCGCAGCTCCTTCTCATCAAACTCCATCTGCGCCAAGAGAGAATTTGATCAGAAACTGTCTGACGCTTATTTGCGCAACCCCAGGATCCACAACAACAAGAGAAGATGTCCCACGCCAGCACTATCATGTGACAGATGAGATATTAGCCCAAGTGTTGGATACAGAGTTCAGCCCTAAAGCTTCTATTGCCAATGCAGACATGCTGGACAAATACAAATAGCTGAGGGCCTACAGTTACAGATGCCAAGCCCCAGCAGCTCTCAAGGAGCTTTGCTGAGATAAAGCAATCTGACTGAAGTGCTAGATTGCTCTCTAAACCACAGTTCTGTCTCCCAAGATTCATCCCAAGGTCTTGGCTGATGTTTTTTTCAGTGAACACCAGATATTTACAATTCACATACAAAAATGTATTATCCAATACAAGGCAGACTCTTGTATTTCACATCAAAAGGCCTCATCTTATTCAAATGCAGAAAAGGAAGCAAAATGCAGACAAATCTGATCAGGTTAGTGCACTCTGCCATCCAAAGAAACTATAATTCAATTAAAATCCTCTTTAACTCTTACAACAGTAGAACAGTTTCTCCACTATTCCCACCTCTAGGCCATTGACAGGGAACAGACAGAAGTCATCCCAGCTGTATCTACATCCTCTTTCCAGCTTCTTGCATATTTTATTAGGGCAACTCTAACTCTAGTCTGGTGCTCAGGACCAAGGAAGTACAAGTTTCAGCACCATTCATACTATGTGAAATCAGTCAAAGGAGCTCTGACACAACATATCTGCAAGAACATTTACTCACCGATTTACTGTTGTTTGTGTGGAAGTTATTTTGCACATTTAATTTAGCATTTAGAAATTAAGACAAATACTGTAATTTAAGAGAAGGTTAAGTTTTTTCACAAGGATGGGGACTGAGGGAAAGATCAGAAGTGTAAGAAGGCTCTAATAAAGGAGCCAAATTAATAAAAACAGTGCTAAAGGGAATACCATGAAACAAAGTATTCAAAAGGGAAAGACAGATGATGAAAGATACCAAGAGGAGTAAGGAGACAGAAGAGGTAAAACAGGCAAGATCACAGAGTGGATCTCAGCAGCACAGGGCAGCAGTACCTTCACCAGCTCAAAGGGGAAACGCTCGTGGAAGATGCGGTTAATCCTAGCTCCTCCTGACAGCTCATAGGTATCAATTTGGTCTCCAGAGCCTTCAATGCGTTTTTCAAAGTCCACAGCAAACTGCTGGACCATCCTGAAAGAAAACACAAGGCATTAAGTAGAAGTCATGGCTGAGCAGTCATCTCCAGGGAGGGACTTGCCACTGGGGCCACTCACTGAAGCAGAGCTTTGGTCTTGCGAGCAGGGTCATCAGGACGAAAGTTCTTATATTCCTCCACCTCCTTCTCAATGGAGAGAAGCTGGCTTTGGAGCTTGTTGCGCAGGCCTGGCAGGGTGTCACGGATGTGGTTGGTCAATTGCTACACAAGAAAAAGGTTGAAGGTGATAATAAACCTCTGGGTGGTTACTGGAATGAGTTTGGTACCTCCACACCACAGAATAAAAGAGGAATGCTCCTTTCTTCTGTGCTCAATCCTTCTGCGCGGTCCTAGCAAATCTATCCCAGGACAGATACCAGTTATGAGTTGTGTCTATCCTGCCTCTCCAGCTCCTACCTATTGCACCCCTCTAATTCATCCCCTTCATTTTACCTTCTAGTCTAGTACAAAACTCCCATTCACACAAGCCTGCTGTCTCCACCTCAAGAATAAGTTTCACATGCAAGTATTAGCATTAGCTAATACAGGTAAAGACTATCCCATCTTCAGATTAGCAAACCGCTGACACCAAAGGTGGTGGTTAAACCCTTTTACAACAATAAACACTTCAAGGCAAGGCAGGAGCCAAAACCACTGATAAGGCTCTAATAAGAGGGTTTCTACAGAGCACAGCTGTAGAAAATTCCAGTTTAAAGATGATTATTTAAATAAGGTGGAAAAAAAACCAATGCAATTCTTCACTTAAGGAAGCATTTCAAGGGAGCAGAGAGGAAAGCAAAAAATACACTGCTACTGTATAAGACAGGAGACAAGATAGCCTTAATAGATTGGAAAATGACTACAAGAATCATATTTAAAAAAATCAATCTTTGCAGCTTACTGTTAGATATGGAGACCACTAGAAATTTAGAAGGCATCTTTTAGCTTAACCAGAAAGATGTTGCATTCTGATAGTGCAGATGCACCAACTACTGATTTTGCACCAGTGTTACTGAGAGCATAAAGCAGTGCTCTGCCTCTCATGTGTAAGCTCTGTAACTGACCTTAGTATTTTTCACTGTGTATCAATATTCATACAAGGCAGGCACTTCTATCTGAGAAGAGGCCCGATGGCCATTCCTAGGACATAGTGGGCAGCAGTTCTTAACTGTTGACAGTACCTGGTTCAATACTTTCTGCAGGTAAGGGGTTCCCATGCGATCAGCCATGTGTCTGTAGGCCGGGTGGGAGAGAAAGAATTTCCTCTCTGCAGCCAGAGCTGCTTGAATGTCCTTTTTGCCATCAATGTCCTTCTGACTTCTGTTCACTACACCAATGTAACCTGTAAGAGCACAGTTAAGAGATCAGATGGCTGCAAGGATGAGAATGCAAATGGGACTCAGACTAAGAAGGAAGTCATCCAGCTGGCAACACTGCAACAGGGGAATTCTAGTAGCAACGTGTTATTAGGAACTAATCGGAAGAGTTTCAAACTAGGATTTCCTCTGAATGGCATGGTTGGGGATGCAGGACAGAAATGACTGTGCAACTGAGAATTAGCTTACTTACTAAGTTTTCCCCCAGCCACAAAGCATTCCCTAGCCTCATTCATTTGAGACTTTTGTTAAAAGCCCTAGGATAGGTACTTCACTATGGCTAACACAGCATGTTCCACAGTGCAAAATTACTTCATCTGATGTAGCAATTACATTCTAGATAAAAGATGAGGAGTCTTTTAGACAGGAGTTTTATTTTTTTGCAGCTTGCCTTAGTAAAAGCAAAGGGAAAGTAAAGATAAGACCATAAGGTTGTGCTTCTGCTAGGACTACATATCTAAGTACAAATACCTAAAGAATTGCTATCAGCAGTCCAGTCCCTGACTTTTCTCAGTTCCAGCTTAGAATAGAAATGGCTTAACCACAAGTTGTGATAGATATTGCAGGAAGGGGATGCACTGGAGGAAGAGGATGAGGCCAGGACACCTCACATAGGGAAAACAGAGGAAGGAAATGAACATGAGGAAGCATACCTCTACGAAGCGGAAGCAATTTATTTTCTAATACATCTCGTGCATCAGTGCCTTCATCCATAAGATCCAGCTTAGTGATGACTCCAATAGTGCGTTGCCCTAAGGAAAAAAAAGACATACTTGATCAAGCAAACAACTTAATATTTTCCTCTGCTTATAGAGCTTACAGGTTGCCCAAGCTGACAACTCACACCACCACCTCTCAGAAGAATGTGTGCTGGCAAAGATACAACCTGAGACAACAGACGGGAGCTCATAGCTACTGAGCTAATCACAACCAAAAGGTAAAGGGAAAAATCAGGCTACTATTCAGTAATGTCACCCTAAATAAGAGATACTTACCTTGAGGATCCACCTCCTTTGCAATCTTCAGAGCATCAGAATTGGCCAAATCAGAGTTGGCTGGAGATACTGCCAGGATGAGGCAATTCTCTTTGGTGACGAACTGCATGAGCATATCTCGGATCTGAAACTCAATGTCAGGGGGCTGGTCCCCTACTGGGACTTTGGTCATACCCGGTAGATCCACCAAGGTCAGGTTCAGGACTAGATATAGGAAACAGAAGACAGCACAAGGGAGTGTTGAGATAAGCCATGTTCTGGTCTATAAGTAAACACCTGTAGCTTTAGTGTCTCAAGTATATCACAGGCATAACAGATGCACACAGCTTTCTAATTCTGTTACTGCTCAGTAAAATCTTGTTGCTACTGTTACTAGTTGTGATTGTCAATGTCATCACCTTTCCTTTCAAATTACTTGTATCCACCCTGATCAGGAAAACTGTGTCCTCAAAGTCCTTCCATATAGACGATACTGAACAGGAAGGAAGAACAGTACAGGTTTTTTTTCGACTTTATAGCAAAGTCTGGAGATTCAGAAGAATTGGTTCCATGCATTAAGAGCTGTCCCCAGTATTGAAGAACTCAGCCCTGCCATCCTTATTCAAGGAAGGTTCCTTCAAAGTCAGCTGGGCCTTCTCCTGCAGGACTACAATATGCAGACCTCTAACTTCGTCTTGTTGAGAGAAAACACAGCACTGAGCTGCTGCCTTCCAGAATGCCCAGAGTGTTGCTCACAGTTAACGAGATGGCCAATTTGGGACTATGTCACTCCCCTGTTTGCCCAGAATTCTTCCACTGAGATCAGCAGCATTTGCCATAGGCACTACACAGAAAGAACTACACAAGGTGCATATTTACATGCAAGCAGAAGTGCTCTTCAAGAAAGCTACTCTCCCCATTTCTCTTTTATTTGTTGTTCCATTTATTTGCCCTGTAAAGCAGTATCAGACAGCAGCTCTTCAGTGGAATGCCCGTACTGATAGAAAAGAACAACCTCAGGAAAAACCTTCTGCACAGGTATCAGTTGTTTCTGCCAGCAGTCAGATCCTTGAGCTGGCAGATAAACCTCTTTTAGCAGTATGTTCAGGGCTAATGATTTGACATAGCATGGCCCAGCACATGGAGATTAAAGTCAAAACCAAGCACACTCCCCATTTCACCTCTGCTCTATGTCTATTTCATGACAAAGCACCAGCCTGTCTCATCTCTCTGCTGACTCAGATGCTGCATTAGGACTCACCATGGGGAGAGTAGACTCGAAGATTGATGGGCACAGGGGAAATCCCTTTGTTGGAGCCAGTAACACGATCCGTTTCAGCCTCAATCTCCAAACGGACCTCCTCAAAATCAGTGAATTTCTTTCCTTTGCAGTGTAGGAACTCACCATATTCTATTTAAATAGAAGCAGAGAGTCAGAAATAGTCACCAGGGTCAGAGGAACACTCAGAGTGTAATGAAAACATCATGTTCCTAAGCAAAACAAAACAAAACTACAGTTGAAGGGATGAAATCTGACTAGAGCCTTTCCCACTAGGACCTGCAGGTTGGCACTGCAGTCACATTATCTGATCAACATCAGAGAACTCAGTAGAGCCCAACACCTTCACAGTTCAGCTTCTGTCTCAGCAGAGATGGATCCTCACTTGTTTTCATTCAAGTAATAACCTAAGACCTTCTCTGGTAATACAAAGCAATCCTAGCATGCACCTACCTGCAGCAGTGACTTGCACAGCTCCCATGGGAGGTATCTTGGTACAGGAAAATTTAGCCTAGTTCTGTATTGATGTGCTGGTGTAAATAACAGTCTCTTTATATAATGAGAACAGACTCCAGAGTAAAACACCTCAAACTTCCTCTTGACATGGCTCTGAGCTGGCTGCTGGTTGGGGATTTTTTGTGTGTCAGTCCTTGACTAGGCTAACCAATCCAAGAACCCTCTGTTTCCATTTCAAAACCTCCTAAAAGTCAAATTGTGTCCTTACAAGGCAGGAGGACTGCTGTGCATAGACCAAGTTCACCTGACAAGAGGAAAAGCACCTTGAAACATTCACTTGCCATCTCCTGGATGAGATCTTAAGGGGAATGGTAATGAAAATATGCTGCAAGTAGCAAAACCAGTGAACTGCCCAAAAGAGCAGCCACACAACTCTGCAGCCTTTCTTCTGTACATTCCAGCATTCTCACACTGGGGTTTTCAGTACATTAAGTCATCTCACCCCCTTATTTCAGCAGATTATCAGCAGGGTGATCTGCCTCTTAGGCCTTACAACTCAGCCACAGCTGCAAAGGACAGTTGTGATAAGTGTATGCATGGAGCCTTGCCTAAGAAGTTAGAATAAAAACCCCAAGAAGCATTTTGCTTCTGAACACTTCATGCATCACATATTAAACAGGTACAACGGAAAACCACCCGCAGCCCGTTCTCACTGGGGAAAATCCTAATTTATTTCACAAACACGCACACCAAGCAGTGCCAGTGATCAAATAAGACCTTTCTTAGAGAGCAATCCATCTGGATAGGCAGGGAAGGTGCTCACTTACCTGTGCTGGCATTTACCAGCTGCAGGACCAGCGGGCGCCTGGTTACGATGCCAGATCCACGGGGCAGAAAATCCCTGAAATGAACCAGGAAGTTTGATGAGTGAACGATTGCTTCCTTCCCTTTTCACAGCTGCTCTGCCTCTACAAGCATACGGA
Source organism: Pezoporus wallicus (assembly GCF_028554395.1). Lineage (NCBI taxonomy): Eukaryota > Metazoa > Chordata > Aves > Psittaciformes > Psittacidae > Pezoporus > Pezoporus wallicus. The sequence continues at coordinate 2,950,029 of NW_026637499.1, forward strand.
GATTCCAACAGGGAGCCTCAGTCACAAAAAGTAGTTTAAGGCACTAAAAACCAAGTGCCCCCCCTCAAAGAGGATGCGAGCTTCTTTTGAAGCAGCTTATACTCACAGCACATTCCTTCTAATCCTGTAACAGCCGTAGCTCCTTCAGATGAAATTCCAAGTTAACCAACAAGCTCATTTAATGCAGCTTGGGAAAAAACAATCTCTTTTATTAGAAAGAAAAGAAGTTGAAGCAGAGCCCCCAAACCAGTGTGGCGCCTTTTAACAAGATACAGTTGCCCAAACTACAGCAAATCCCCCCATCCCCTGCTCTTTGGGGCTTCAGAAGACACCACATCGCTCCAGCATGCAAGCACCATATGACACATCTTAAAGAATAAAGAGCAGCCAAAGGCTTGCCTCTACCCAGGGTTTCTCTTGGCTAACTACTCGAGACATAAGTATTGCCAAGGCAAAAGCAATAGCAGCTTCCTTCTATATTCACAAGAATCCTGAGTTTTTGTGTACTTCAAGACATTTCAAAGGAAGGAAACCCTTCACCATCCTTCTCCAAATGCTGACTTTGCAGCCACAGCCAACAAGTTCTCCTTTACTTTTGCTATTTCCAAAGCCAAGCACTTTGAGCCCACTGAGCCAACACTTCAGTTATTGATCTCCAACTTGCATTATCAAATCCTGCTTTACTGTAGGAAAAGCACCACCTACATTTACAAGCATGAGCTCCCCAGGGATTAAGGTTCCACTCATGTTGTGCTCCATGATTTCCTGAAGCTTTCTGCTTTAACCAAAACCCTGATTTCTCTGCTGTCCTTGTCACAGCTACTATGGCAAAAACTCAAGACAAAGGCACATGAAAAAACCTGTGTGGCACCTGGGGTCCAGTTTCCTGTGTTAACTGAAGTAGTTCCTGGGCTATTGCAAGGAGAAAACACTAAATCCTCACAGAAGGCAAGACAACCAATCCATTAGATAAATTCAGTCACCTAAATCAACAAGTTTAGTGCTGCTGCTTTAGTTCTGAGTGAAAATATGCACAATCTGATCCCTAATATCAGTAAGTGAATGTGCACTCTTATCCACATGCTATTGGGAGGTACATGCCGTTCAACTTCCGAGTTCTCTCTGCACTTGACTCCTATTAGGAGTTGCAGACAGAAAGCTGCATAAAACCCCCACAGCTGATGCAGGATCACCCTGTATTTTACTCTTCACCTCCCTTTCCTCCACAGTCTTTTGGAGAAACTCCTCCTCCTGCTCAAGCCTTTCAAATCAGACACTAAAAAGTTTAGATTAGTAAATACTGTGACAAGCTAGCTAGGCACCAGGCAGAAGGCAGTGCATGGGAGTCTTGCCTGCCCTCTTGCAGTAGGCATAATGAACTGCTTGTGTAAGTGGAATTACAACAGCAGAGCATGTGCAGAATGGACAAGATGCTCAACACAAGTTTTGAGCACACTTGGGAGCCGGGCAGGGGGGAAATCTCTACACACAAAGTGATGAAACTAAGCCAGAATCAGGGAAACAACAGACAAGGTAAGAACCACCCCATGCCAGGTGACTTGGGCAGATGGGAGCAGAAGGGCTAGATAAACCAGCTTCCTCAGCTCCAGCACATATGCACAGTAGCAAGGCTCCAAGTGCTGGCACAACAAGGATAGCAGGGATTCCTCTTGTAAGACAAGGCAGCCTCTAGCATGACACCAAAAGCAGTCTCATTACATACATCACTATTCAAGACTTTGTGCCTGAAATATGTTATTCAATTAGGTTTGAGGACACAAACACCATGGTTTCCTTCTCCACTTTGATTCTTAAAAACTGAGAATTACTTGTTGTTTTATTGTAACACAGAAGTGGCATGGCATTTGGTTTCCTATGCTTTTAAGCAGGAATACCACCGTGCCAGTTCTTCAGGCAAGGCTTTATGCAGAAAGCACAGCAAAATAGCAGCTGTATTCAGGGAATAGAAATACTTGACTTGCTTGCATCTTTCTTGATTAGCTATTGACTCAAAATTCCCCATCAAGATATTGGAAGCCTTATTTATACATGTCTCACACATCTTTTATTAACTACTGTCAGAGAGAAAGCACTGAGCTAGGTACATGTTTGGTCTGAGCAGTGATCACCTTTCCTAAATCAAGACAACAAAAAGAACCAAGGATGCAAATCCCGATGGGTCTTCAGGCTGGAGAAGTTGTGGCAGGGAAGTGACCTGAAAAGGCATTTTTTGTTCCATTTTGCATTGCTCACTTCCAAAATGCTTACACATGCTCTTGACTAGCTACCTCAGGGCAAACCCCATCTCATCATCCCTTCTAGTCTTATTTCTATTTTAGTATGCAGAGCTGCATTAAAGCACAGATTTAGGCTGAAAGCTGCATTAGTAGTGCAATAGTAAAACCAAAATATTTGAGGAACAGCAAACAACCTAACAGTTGCTGTAGAGCAGCATCCAAACAAAATCCAAACCCATTGGGAACACAGTAAGGCAATCGATACCATGCAATAACACATTTGGGAACAGGGCACTGGGGACTTCAAGTTTCCTTATTAGTGTTTTGAATTAAAGCCAAACACCGTACAAAGAACTTCCATGCATAAGATAACTTGGAGCCCTCCAGAACAAGAAGGTGCTGTTAATGACAGAAAAAGCACATTTGCTCTAGAAACAAGTTTCAGAGTTCATTTACTGACTTGCACAGTCCAAAGGATTAGAAGTTTAAGGTAACATGGACCAAAGACATTTCCCACTAGACTATAAAACGCAGGAGATTGACAAACTGCTTGTATAATTCAACCTATGCTGTATGGAAAAGGAAGGAAACTGCTTGTATAATTCAACATATTGAATGTTATGAATACTAAACATGTATGGAATGCACTGAAAATTAAATGCAATTTTAGCTATAAACACTCGTGAAAGGAAACAGCATTAATGCAGATCTGAAGATCTGCATAATCTGAAGCACTTTCTTTTTGGTCATATATTCTAGAAACTTCAATATGACTGGACAAGAGGGGTTACTGCAATCCTTTATGCGGCACCACAACTGCAGTCTTATAAGCCCAGCTCTCAACCCAGCAAGAGCTCGAGTTCAAACCAACATGATATCCACAGGGAAACCCAGGAGCATCTGGCAGTTCACAGGACAGGTAGTGAGGACTCCTGTGCTGTGTTTTATAATAAAGAATATAATGAAGTATAAAAATTAGTCTTATACTAATTTTGCCCCTGGTTTACTGAGCCTCACAAATAATTTACTCCTTGTACTGCAGAACTGAAGGGGTTTTGCCCTTTCACCATCCACTGGTAATCTCTACTTCTGAAAGGACTTTGTGACAGAGCTTTTTCATGCATAATTTGTGTCTTCACTGAAGCTGTAATTAAAGCCATTGGCAGGTAAGAACAGAACTGAGTCCTTGGTACCATCTCTTGATCTAAATGGAGGACGGATCAAACGCTTCTACCACCACTTACTTTCCTGCCCCCCAAGGAAGCCGGAAGGTTTGTAAAGCTGTTTATGCAGGGCTTTGAAGCACCAATCTAGGACTAGTCTGGATATACCAATACAGCATCCCTGCAGTTATTGTTTGTCAGTCCTTTGAGATTCTTGGATTAGGATGCGCTGGAGAATGCAAAGCCTCAATTAAAAAGGCAAACCAGCAGCTTATGAAGACATAAAAGTAGTTGTAAAGAACAGAAGAGTGAACACCACCATCTGATCATTTCATTTCAATTTGATTTCTTCTTAAATATCTACAGACAAATGGGGCATTGAGGGCTGTGATTAATTCCCAGTTTGGATTATATTCATTTCAGAAAAATTAAGATTCACACAGCCTCCACAGATCCACATGGCTGTTTGGTTTCTTCAATCCACTATTTATTTCCTGTGTTCTGGTGGTGCCCAGGGACAGCAATTCAACCAGAACTGCACTGCACAAAGCACTATGCCAATACACAGCAAGCAATACAGTTCCTGTCCTTATGGATTTTACTATCTGCTTACAAAGTTTGGACCTGCTCCTGCTTAAGCTTAGAACCACCTTCACTTCATCTGCCAGTTCTTGCAGCTGATAATTCACACGCATCCAGATCGAGTTCTTCATGAGCTCATGATGGCACAGAGCATTATAGGAATCCCAAGCCAACCTTTGGGTATTGGTACCTTTATGACTCTTCTGATCCTTGCACTGATTGGCAAGGATCCCATCCTCATAAAGGCTACATTCTATGAATGGCTTATACACATCGCTGAAGAACACTTCATCTCACAGCACAGCAGCTACGTTTTCAAACATATTCTTACTCCTGCGTGTATGACTTGAATGAATCTTTAAAACACAGGCTGGCCCCTATGCGACACATTAACCATACAAAACCTGCATGGTCAAAAATAATTACTGTTAACCTTATGGACTAAAACAAACACCTCAAACAGTAATAGCCTTCCACTTAGACACTAACTCGAGTTCCATGCTCCTTCGTAACAGACATCATCTAGTTCTACCAGAAGGTAGAAGCCTGATGCAGAAACTGCCCTTGAGAGCACCTTCCTGCTCTCATCGCTCAAGTGACACACAAGTACACTCATAAGCAATTCTGGAACTTGGACACAGGGCAAGAGGAAAAAATTTGTTCTTTCCTTTATCACCCAGTAGGTCAACACAAAGGCTGCCTTACAGATTGAGGCTCTGCTTCCCTGCTGACTTTGTGGCCTCTATGGGCTCTTATCTTCCCTGAACCAAAGCGCTTCTCAAACAAAAAAAAGCCGGACAGGCCAACAGGAAGAGCAAGCATTTAAAAGCAGGTGCATTATGAACACCAGCACCCATCAACCTGCTCTTCTGCTTTATTCTGCCCTTAGGACGCCAGTCCTTCAGACTCAGTCCTGTGGTCAGTCTCATTCCCAGGTAGCCACGTTTCTTTCCATTGAGGTTAACACTTCTAGACTCAGAAGTTTAAGCCATGGGATGAGTGTTATTTACCCACCGATCCCCACAGCACAACCATGGGCCTAGTCTTGACCCACAGTGAAAGAAAGAAATTCCATAAGCACTTGGTATATTTCTTAGGCTGTAATTGGTACTGGTCACACAATGGATACATATAGAACTAAAGATCTATTGTAAGTACACCACATTCCAGCATACTGGCAATATTATTGTGCACAATGATGCATTATACAAGAATACAATTGTGAAAAATAAAGACAGGCAATAGTTCATGAGTGTCATCATAATATACATGTTACCAGAAACAATGCAATTCAAGAGAAGGCTTCCCACTGCCTTGTACCTTGAGTTCCTACTTACAGCAGCTCAAAGGGAGGTTAACACTATTGTGCTGGCTTGGGACACTTGCTTTGGTAAGCTGTTCTGGCATTCAGACAGCATCTCTAGTACCTAGCTATTTGTCCCCAGTGTAGCAACCTAGAGTAGTAACCAAGAAAGGCCAAGCAAACCTCCTCTCAAGTTTGGGAGTTCTGCCATACATAAGATGAGCTCCCAGAGACTGTCTCACAAACTTCATAGGTGCTGTCCGAGCAGGACAAAGCACAAATGCCAGTGTAAGCTGAAGTAATTTATAGCATTTGACTGAATAACTTGCAAACAAGTGTCAGAGGGGACAGATCATGAACTAGAAAGTATTTTCTGAAGCTTGCACCTTCTATTCCCCTGTCTGCCTTGAGTTCTTCTATTCCCTTGCACAGCACTGCAGTTGATGCCAACACAGGTCCCCAGCAAAGGTGAAGGGTACACTGTCTATGATACCTTTATTAACAGAGACTGGGGTACTGTGGTCTTCAAACACGAAAGGATAGCAATTATGCTAATTCACTGTAACAAAAAATTATAGAAATAGGCTTTATTACACGTTCACACACATGTACTGCTCCAGAATTAACACTAAGAATCATCTTTCTGGTTTGTTTCCCCTGTCTCTTTTACAGCTGACCAGGACATATGTTCCAGAGCATCTTTTTGCATGTTCCTGCATCTTTTTCCCCATACTGTGCTCTCACCTTATCCAAAGGCAAAGTAGCATACACAGAGTTAACATATGGAGTAAATAAAGCCACATTAACAACCTACATTTATTACAAAAGGCAACATTTCAGAAGCCATCATGACCCCACATCACAGGCTTTGCCAAAAAGACAAGAAACCTTTCAGGAGACTGCCCCCCCCAAGGGAATCCAGCTCCATAGAAAAGTGCAGGGCTGGCTGTTTGGAAGCCTACAGACAGCAAGTCTGGCGAGTCAAGGCCAGTTCCTCGCGAACACACATAATGGTGAGGTTTGTTTCACTGACATTTGGGACTAAATGATGTGCCATGGAGACACAGCAGCTGAATGGAGCTCCCACCTCAGCCACAGGGCTTGTCTTATCATAGGATGCAGTACTTGGCCACTGATCTAGATATACAGAGGTGACAGTCTATGCCCTGTGTCACCTTAGCAATTTCTGATAAAGCATAAACCTTCTCTTTCCCACAGAACAGGATAAGCCTTTTGTTACCGAAATGCAGTCACATTTATGTGTTCCTGTGGGTCTCTGGGAGGACCCACATGCCTTGAACATCAACAGTGTTAATCAAAAAATGTGTTTCCTCCACTCAGAACCCATTTGTTGAGCCAAGCGTGGGCTGAGGGGGTCAGACAACTACAAAGGAGATACGTGCAATGCTCCCTCACATCACTGGTACTTCAGCTGCAGTGGCAGTGTTCAGACTTCAGCCTGCAGCACCTTTGCAAACACTGCTACAGCAAAAAGGAAAGTGCAGAGCAGTTTCTGCACAAACACTTGCTCAGAAACAGCTCTCTTCCCCCCTACCCCTCCCAGAGCTCACTAAATTCTGCTTTTCTGGCTTATCTCTGACTGCACAGACTGGTTCCCAGGAGCCACTGCAGGCAGTGCTTCTCATTCCCTCTTTCTGCATCTCCCTCCTTTCTATTTCAGCCCCTCTCCTGCATATGCCCCTATGCAGGTCCCAGCAGTGGGATAAGATAAGAAGTTTCTCTATGTTTATTTTTATTTGACTCCTTTGGGCTGATTTTAATCTTTCACACACCAAAAGTCTGGAAGACAGCTGAGTGCATTATGCCAAGTCATCGCTGCACTGGAGCCTCTGCGCTCAAGTTCATCTGATGCAGAACTACAGAGCTTTGTGGCTGTACAGTTCCACAGGGCAAAAGACATCCAACGAGGACAAAAGGATTCTTACACTTGAGGTATTACACTTTCATTTAATGGTCTATGGGTCTGCCAGCTCACAGAGTAAAGAGGCACAGCCAAGAGTTTGCCCCAGGGATTTCTCTATGGCTACAGCAGTCTTCCAGCTTTATGCTTGGTAGACCTTACAGCAGGATCTGCCCTGACTTTTGAGGTGCACTATGGATCTATTTAGATCACCTGAAATAAGGCAGAGATGTTGCTGCTACATTCTTGATGCACAAACCCATAACCAAGGGTTACCGCATCTGATCACCTCTGGCTGCGTTACAAGGCATAAAGCAAGAATTTCTGCTACAGCTGCACTCCATCCCTGACTCAGTTTACAGAACTTGGACTCAAGTCCCTAAATAGAATGAGGGGAGACAGAAGCTGAGCAACTGGAATTTCTCTCCATTAGAGAAGGTTACACAGCTCCCACACTACATTTGTAGGCTCTATTTGTAGAAGGGGAAGAAAACAGGCAAGGAATTACCTTGGGAAGAGGCTCAGACACACAAAGGTGTTACCATTTTCGCCAGTTTTTCATGGTTTGCTTTCCTTTTATCTAGGAACCTCAGGTTTCCCTCCCAGAGTCATTGCTGGGGCCTCTGGTCAGCCCTTTTGAAGGGCCAGCACTAGGATCTGGTATCCATTCAGACTCAGTACTACAGACCACCCCCGGCAGTGTCCAAGGCCAGGCTGGATGGGCCTTGGAGCAACCTGGTCTAGTGGAAGGTGTCCCTGCCTTTGGCAGGGGATTGGAACTGAATCAGCTTTAAGGTCCTTTCTAACCCAATCCAATCTGTGATTCTATGACACTGTTCTTATTTGAACCTGTTTGATCAGTATCTGTATTCATGCTTTGGTTTCTTTGATTTCATGAGATTAACTTTCATTTTAGAAAGACAGGTTTCAAAATCAGCCCCAGCCACAGGACTTCAGGTGCTGGAGCCTTCTGAAAGCTGTACACCAAATACAACAGGAAACACAGTTGTTTCATCAGCAAGCACCACCTGAAGCCTGTTTGAGAGATCTCAGCTCCCCTCAGCCCTTGCAGACACCACAAAGAGGTCTTGGGTCTTGCCTAGAAGAAGGTATGCTAAAGTATGAACACAATTTATCACCTTAGCCATCCTAACCACAACGTCTGGGCAGGAGACACAGTCACAAGCCTCCTTTCTGGCTGAGTGATCAAGGTTAAATTCTTTGCTTTTAAGTGCTATGGGGGATTGTGACCTTGGGAATCCTGGCACACAGTGACAGTGCCTTGTGCCATCCCCAGTGAGGAAGCCTGCAATGGGACCAGACTGGATCCATGTGCTTCTTTCCCTATCACTGACTAGACAGATAATCCCTTCATGGGCTGCTGCTCTATAACTGCAGTGCAGCCAATCCACTCTGAGAGCCCAAACCAGGCCCAGGGGGGTAATTCCCCTCCCTCTTCCCTACAGCATGGTGAAATCTACTTGTCTCCATAGAAACAAATCAGTTTGAAGTCCACAAAGCTCCTGCATCCCTCACTGCTGTGCATCAGCCCCAAGCTGCTAAGGCTGAGAGATTTTAAGCAAGTCACTAAAGCTGTAAATCAAGAGTTTGCAGGAGAAACAAGAGATACTCCTGCCATACAAAACCACCCTGCACAAGATGTCATTTGCTTCAGCGCATCACTGCTATGAGAAAATTAATTGGGAATATCCCTTCCCTCCTCCATTTTGAGGGTTGACTTATCTGCCAGATCCCTCCCTGCAGATGGGTTAGCCCAGAACACGTGAGGATGTAGACCACAAATGGGAAAGGAGAGCACTCCAACTCCTCAAGGGCACTTGAGAGCCAATTTCCTCCTGGTACTTTTGCAGATAACAACTGTAAAGGGATTTGCTTGTTTGGAACTCTGCATTTCACTGCAGAGGATTACTCAGAGTGGTAGAGCCTCCAGTGCACTGCCTGATCTCAAAAAGTCACTGCCCATTATAGCAACGCCGCATTGACTCTGGGCTGCACTGCTGGGGGAGGAAAGAGTCTTGAGAGAGTGGAAAATCGCAGCACTGCTGCTGAGCAGCTTCCTCTGGGATCTTTTGGGTAATGAAAAATGAAGTCCTGGCTCTTGCCTTGGGATATCAAGGTAAAGAGTAACACAGCACTGATTCTACGTGACAGTATTGGGAACTCAAGGTAATAAGCAACCTGTTGGGTCCCAAATGGATGCAGCAATAAGGATTAAGGATTACATGTTTGTGGAAAACACAGCTTTGATTTCAAGAATTACAATCCCAGGAAAATGGGGCTGTGTTCACTTCTAATACACAAACATAACACTAGATCTGGGTGACAGTACTAGGATTCCAGGGGAAAGCAATAGCACTGCCTGGGTCCAGAGGCCTCCAGAGACACAGGAAACGCCGCACTAGCGTGATGTATTCTCTGCCCCAGAAGTTGTAAACCAGACCTTTCTGCTTGCCTTGCTGATTTCTCACCATCATAGCAGGAGAGCAAGCTTTCCTTTTGCTCCTTCTAAAGGATGGATGCCCTGGCAAAAAAAAAAAACATCACGTAGATTTGTATCTGCAGAATCTCCCTGCAACTTCCAGGCAATCTCCTCAACACCCTAAAGCATCAAATTAGTCCAGTCCTGATGGCTGTAGGGGAGAAGCACAGTTAGTTACAGCAATAAAGGTAAACCCATGATCCAGCATCTTTGTCTCATTCTCAAGCTGCACTGATCTGTCATAATACCGCAGTAACACAGCTCTTTGGCACAAACAAACTACAGACAAATCCTGCCTTTGCCATAACAGAAGGGCTGCAGCCTTGAAAACCACAACCTGTACAGCACCTGCATCTTGAGCTGGGGGAAAACAAAAGGGTAAGCTGTACACAAACACTGGGAATGACTGATGGGAAGGCACAGCCACAATAACACCCTAGGATTAACATACGCTAAGACCCATGAGCAACAGGCTGACCTTGCTATTTCCCACCAGCAGTGTCTTAATCTGTCCTAGCTCTCTGGAGTCAGGCTGCAGTGTCTCGAATAAGGGCTGTCCAGCAGTAAAGGCTCTCCTGTTTTCAGGGATACCTCTAACTGTGCAGCAGTAACATATTCAAGCTATTCATCACATAGAGCCTCTAGATTAAAAGGGGGTTATCCCCATCATTGCCCTTCCCTCCTTCAGAGAAGGAAACCAGGTACAATGCCAAACGTAAAGACGCCAAACACTCATGGTAACTGTCAGCTTCGATTTCTTGTCAAAGCTCCACCACCTCTGGAATCGTGGTATTTGCTGCAAGACCCAAGAGAAGAACAAACATAGCTCAAGGCACATTACATCAGTGCAGTGTGACGCTTCCTGCACTCCCAGACAGCCCTGTGTGCTAGAAAAGGCAACAGTCTCCCCAGAGCTTGAATGCCATAAAGGGTCCAGACAACTGAAAGAGTTCATTGGGAAAGGCCAAATCACTTTGAGCCCACTAATACAAACCCAAGAGGAAGCTGTATGAGGAAAGGAGATAACACCTCAAGCCATGATGTGCTATGAATGGCCAGACATGGGTGGTGAGTTTATAAAACTGAATGCATGTACCCTGATAACTTATGTTGGGTCAGTGGTAAGATGCAGTGTTGTGGACTGGGAGGGAGGCTATTTCCCCTCCAGCAGGCCAGAGTTCTGTGGGGTAACTGAGTTATGCTGCACTCCAGCATCCTGATCAAACTGTCCCAGGTGCATGGTTGTCCTGCAGAAGGGATTTCAGATGCCAGCTTCTCTCTCCCTGCCTAGATAAGTATGCAGGAACAGTGCCAGGCTCCTGGCGATGCACTGCACCTCCGCAGTTTTAGATATAATTAGGATAACCCTGGCTTGGAAACACAGTGCAGAGGCATTGCTGCTTCATCCCTTGAAGTTAAAACAACACATGACTACTCAACACCTCTAGTGCAAAGTCAGAGGCATTAAACTCTACTTCAAAAAACACAAGCCATCTCCATTATACCAGAAAGAAAGCTGGATCAATAGTCCCAGAAGACATGAGCACTTGACCTCCTAGCTGGTTCCAATGTGTCTGCCGGAGTCCTTTTGACCAACCACACACCTCACGTCCCAGGTAACATTTTTCTCTGGTCAAGAGTAGCATTGACCACAGGAGATGACAAAAGTGCATGTTTATTACAGATACACATTTACAGCATTTCTAAGGGAGCCTATGTCTTCATGGACAGCTTTCAAGGGCTTAAATTCAGAAAGCCGAGAAGGGTCAAAATTAGTGTTGCCTATTAATGGGCACTCCAAATCTACAGCAGAATTGTGGCATAATGACTTGGACAATCAGGCCAGAATCTTCAGTCTTCCATTCCTTTCCCTGTTTCCAACAGGTAAAGGGTATTTCCTTCCCCTGGTATTTTCCCTTCACCCCTTCAAACCAATATTCTTATTTCTAACAACATTCGCTTTTGCCTGTCCAGGTATCCAGCTTGAATTCAATTTTGTCCAAACAGAGGATGGCAAAATATGAAGTGATAATGCACTGCTTCACTTGTTCTTTTGCAGAAAGTATTCCTTAAATATCGCTCTTTCAATAGTCTACACAAATTCATTCAGGAAATAGATCCCTTTCTCTAAGATGGGTTTGGAGTGCTGGGTAGTTTGCAGGCCTGGCATAACAAACATCTTGAATGAAAAGGCATAAACGGAGTAATGCTTAGGAACAGGAACATCAAAGTAGGACAACCCAGAGGGAAGAAGAATATTGCTGGGACCTCTGCTGAGAGCTGCACTGATGTAGAAGAGGTGACCTGAGCTTTGGCACTGGAGCTGCAGCACCAGCTCTGCAGTGTGACACATGTCATGCACCAGTCCCTGAGGGTATTCCGCATTTTGGTGCTCCAGTCTCCTCCTTACCTCCAGCTATAACCCCACTGCGACAGATCTCCTCTCAAGGCCATCACCACACTTAAACAATTCCCAGCTATTCATAGGGGAGCTTCTATTAAAAGTAAAAGCACAATCAGCTTAAGAAATAGCAAGAGATTACTCAAGAGATCACAGCAGCCTGAAAGAGAGAAAACCCAACACGTGTTTGAATCGATGGACCCCACCCTGACCCACACCAGTGTAAGTTCAGAGTAAATTATAAGCAAGTTAGTAGAGCTAAATAGCAGCATAAAAACTGTAAGGGTCAGAGAACTGAGCCAGATCCTACATAAGTTACTCTACATTTACACATGCAAAAGTGGCAGGAAGGCAAAGAGAAGGAACTACACAAAGACTGCAGGATTTTTGCCTTTAGGCACCTCTTTCCTTGTTCTAAGAAATTCAGCACAGCCTCCCCTATCCCTGGATCTCTGGTCTCAAAAGAAAAAAGGCAAATATAGTAGTTTTTTGCTAGTGCTCTCAAGGGTAACTTAGCTCTGCTATAAAAACATTTGCAGATGTTGAGAAGTGACTACTCAGCATCTCTGTCGATTTGTGCCCATTGATGCTTTGAGTTTAAACACAGCTGAAAATCTACTCTGAACTATGGCTGCAGTTTATGCTCAGCTTTTACACAGCCCCACAGCAACACTGCCTGGCTCTGCAGCCAAAATACCAGCTATGTCCTCTCTCAGGCATCCCATGTACTACAGTGGCCACTCTCGCATCAAGATGGGATCCCAGCAATTCTCATGTTTCTTACAGTAGTATTAACTCTTCACCCTTCAACACAGCTGCAACTATGGAACCTAAAGCCATAAGAAACAGGAAACGGATTGTTAAAGGGGATTGCTGAGGCAATACATTATTAAAATGGTATTTTCACCACCAGAGGCTCAAGTTCAATTCCCATTTCAGTCACAAGTGAGGTGCAGGGCTTATTCCAAACCTCATTTTGTGTAATTTATTGTTCATTATGACTAAAACAAGTATTTTAGCAGAGCTTATAGTTTTAGGACTGAGCTCTGATTTTTAGGAAGGGAAAAGCTGACAACAGAGGTCTTAGAAGTTTCTGGATTCTTTATACTTGAGCATTTACAGAGACAGCATCTTTTAAAGAAAAAAATATACCCTCGAATATCCATGTTAGAAATTGCTGGTTTCAGTACAAAAGCTACACTGCTCCTCTGTTAGCTGAATTGCTGTGGCCAGGGCTCTAAGAAAAGCCACACAAGTCACAAGACTTGCAGAAAAGTGGCAGAAGTTGGCAAGTTTGCTTCCAGTCAGCAAGACACAGCTTGAGGAGCTTGCATAACGTCTGCTTCCAAGATGTTCCCAAAAGCATCTTGTGTTGAGCTGCAAGAAGCTACTGACCAGGGACTGAAGCACCATCTCGCTTCCATTTGGTTGTGGCTGGGGCTGCCAAGGCTTTCAGAGCATCTAACATGGCAGAGAACAATCAGAGACACTGTTAGATCTCAGACTCTGGGCTCACTCTTCCTCTACTGTCTTGAAGAAAAGCACTTCTCTATTATAGTCAGCACCAGTCTAGGAGCTGTGACAAGCTTGAAGGTCATAGAGGAAGCAATAGTCAACAACTTCACTGTCTGTCTGTCCATCCGTATAAGGTGATTTAGGAAAACTACTGAGCCACTTTACATTTACTTATTATTCAAGTTTTCACTAACCAGACGCTGAAAACAAGAAGCTGGACATAAGTACAAAGTTTATTCGTTTAAATCGCTAACACTGTGCTCAGTTGCCAGTCGCAATGTTTTGATGCACTGCTCCTCAGTAAACGCTGAGATGTTGTCTCAGCCCTCTATTCCCAACCACCCCAATATTTACAGCAGTTAGTCCTAAGCAAGACAACCAACTGCCATGACTAAACTCCATCAATTCACTCAAAACCAAGCATGATGCATGCTTTAGAAGGCTCATAGAGAAATGTAAAGGAGGACAAATAGCTTCTTGGAGCTTTTTGGAACCAGCCCTGCTTGCAGTCTAACCAGACCATCTGGGTGTTTCAAGTCAGTAGGAGCAAACCCTTGGGCACACTCCTCTATAAGGCTGTGATACCCATCCCTGCTCTGAAAGGCTCTGCTCAAAAATGGAAGTGCTACCAGCTCATCTAGTGCAGTTTCTCATTTCCCAATGCTTTCTAAGAATACCATGACTCCTCAAATCCAGTATCTGATCTATGCCAGCAGCCAAAGGTGGCTGCCCCAGTCCCAAACTCTGCAGAGCAGACGTGACTAGCCATAAAACAAAGCTGCATGAACAGCTAAAGCTCTTGGCACACCAGTTATAGAGACAGGTTTTGAGGGCTGAGGCAGACATCCCTGTGCCACCCTTGCAGAGTTTTCATTTGTTGTTAGGAGAGTTTCCTACTTTACGGTTAACCTTTTCTAGTGTTATTTCAAGTGTCTACTCATGATATACACCTCCATGACATGAACAGCCTCTCCTTTCTACAGATGGAGAATGTGGTATAAAAGAAACTTAGTCATAAAGTAAATTAGTTTCAGTGCTGAGAACAGAACTCTATTATGAGGCTGAACATGCCCATCTGCCAGTATTTCTTTACCTTGAGCTTTCACTATCGGGATGTGCAAAACCAAGTCTGAGATCAGGAAAGGTAAGTTTCAAGAGGAATGAGAAGCTGTCCCATCAGCGAGCTGTTTTCCCCTCACACGTGACTAGATTTCTTTCTATTCTGAACTAGATTTCATTTCAGCTCTCCTCCCAACCGGCACTACTCTGACTCATACAGTTACAGATCTGCGAGTCCAAGAAGGAAAGTCTTACACCCAAAGATTTTTGGTGGTGTATCAAGGAAACACGTTCATCCCCTGCATAATACCAGTAACTTTCCTTTCACAGATGTCACCTCAAAGCCAATTTCACATTGGGCATACAGGCTGAACACTGCACGTTTCTAGGTGACTGCCCACCACCCCTTCAGTAAATCTTGTTTTGCCACTCAAATGAACTGCCTGAAACAAACATCTGACTCTTGGCTCACATGGGTGGAGCACACATGGGTTTGCTCTTGTCTAATAAACTCACTGCTCAAGGCATCATAATGAGTTTCACCCCAGCAGGTAGAGCACAGCAAGAACCCTTTTCTTGATTAACTTAGCCTAAGTGGTCAACTTCTTCCATTTCTCCTCAACGTTTCATTTTAAAGATGCCAAGAAATCCTCACTCTGAAGAATTTTTACTCACACTTGTATAAACAGGCTCAAATTTGAAGTACAAAGCAGGGACATTCAGTAACTCACCAGCTCAGGAAGGGGATTAGCTTCCTGCCTTAGAATAACATTTTCAGAAGCTGCCTCAGTAGGAGGTGCTGCAGACTCCCACACCTTCTATTTAAGTCTAGCAGAGCTCTGCCTGCTCAGAGCATCTGGAGAACATAGGTTCAAGGACTTGGCTTGGCATCCCCAACTAGGTATTGAACTTTGCCTTCTGAAAACAATTCGGAGCCTTTAAAAATAGAACCCCAATTGCATAATACTGAGCATCAGCTTCCAAAGTGGAGATAAAAGCCAGTTTCCTTTCCCTGGGTAAATTCTGATATGATCTGAGACATGCCATAAGGATCTCTTCCATGTGAATATAAAGCTAGTGGGCAGTTACCAGAAGTATGAGATCATCACTAAAGAGTTAAGCTGAAGAATAGAGTCAGACAGATAGATCTGCAGAGAACATCCAACCGCTGCTCCAAGTAGAACAGATATTAGACTTGTATTTATTTGAGCCAACCCACAGAACAGTAAAGCAAGTAGTCAGAGGACAAATGCAGGCAGACACTGCTGCTGCATCCACAGACATTGAGATTCCGAGACATGGTTTTCCTCCCTCACAGCTATCCATATTACTCCATGTTTTAACTTAATTATGTATCTCCTCCTAGCATTCTTCCTCCCACCAGTGTTTGCTCAGAGATTTCTTTTAAGGTAAATTATCTTATCTTGCAGCCTGCTGTACCACATCATTCACTCCCCCCAGTGGTCCAGATTCTCCTCCTTCCTCAATTAATCAGAAGTGAAAAACAGGTATTTTTTTTTCACTGAAGACCAAAGGCTTGCTGCCATTTGAATGACTATTATTTGACCACAATTTGTTTCTCTAAAGAGCAGAATCCTACTCCTGGCTCTTCTACCATCCTCTGCAACCCTACGTAAGTCAGCTCCCAAGCAATGCTTATGTCTTTAACCTGCAAATGCACCACAGGATTTGGTCAGCTCACAGATGTATTTATCATACAACTACTACAGGTCCATGACTTGCAATTACTCTCTGCTCACACTCTGGGCATGCAACTGTATCTCAAAGCAGATCAAAACAATAAAATAGAAGAATAATATTTAAGGAGCCCTTCTGTGGCCAGAGCAGGGCAAGTTAGTGAGTCTATCTTCTTACCCAAACCTGCCACTACAATACAGCACTGATGCACAGCACCCCCAGTACAGCAGACAACCTCAATCTATATATATGTAGCTATGGCTCTTAGGAGACTTAAACCTTCAATTCTCTTCATGGCACTCAAAGCATGTACTACAGCGGAAGCTTGAGCAGCTTCAAAGCACAAAGATCATTGACAAAACAGTTTTCCAGGAGTATCTGAACAGGCCAAGTACCCACAACACCGCATGCGTCCCTATAGGATCTTTCACTTCTAGATAGTTGCCAAATACTGCTGTTGGTCTCTGGAGGTATTTTGCTGGGGAAGCTTCCCCTGACAAAGTAAAGTACATGTTATCAAAGGCAACATTCCCTCATCGTATCTTGGGGGTGTAAGTATCTCTAAACGACTGGGGAAGACTGAGATACAAAAATAAGTTGCTATAACAAGTTATTATGCCTGAAGCCAAACTCAGCCCTGTGACTTCAAGATCTGGCTTTGCATTTTCAGTATATGATGCTGCAAGGCAAAACCACAGTTGCAGCACACACTGCCTGGTCTTGTCAAGGCAATTGCTGCAGCACAAGTACCAAGCTTAATACGTATTTATCCTTACCACTGCCACAGGCATTGCAATGCTGCATTTTACCTGCTTCTTTACCTATACTGAAATTTCAGTTTGCTAGGAGAGACCAAGTTAATACAACACAATTTCATTTAGGTCAGTTTCCTTCCAGGTAACGTATAAACATCAACTAATCCAGCATATACCATCAGAGTCCAATGACAGACTCCTAAGGGCCCCTATTTGGTTTGGGACAAAAAAAAGCTCCCAAGAGAGGAAGCTTTTGGGGTAATGTTCCAGCCTGGGGTCAAGTAAACACTGATTCACTTCCCACACCTTTGGCACTGCTTTGCTCCCCTGACAAACGAGATGGTTTCACCTCCATTCAAGTCCTTCCACCTACTATTCCCAGTCCTTAGTCACTGCCTCCTCAGCAGCCCCCTTAAACCATCTGTTCTCCAGAAGCCAGAGGTGCCTTGTTTTCTCCATGAAGCACAATGCAACTGTCCTTGCAGGGCTGAAGCAGTGCACTTCCTTAGATCAGCAAACAAGACCACAAGGTGCATTTACACAGCCATCTGAACACAACCCAGTGCTTTTGGGCTTGCCTTTTGTAAAGCAGAGGTAACAGTAATACTCCCACAAACCCAAAGATTTGTGTAACAGCACTCAGCTGTTTGAATTTAAAACAAAAACCAAACAAAACACACACTTCAAAGAATCACAGAATGGTTTGGGTTGAAAGGGACCTTAAAGATCATCCAGTTCCAGCCCCCTGCCACAGACAGGGACACCTTCCACTAGACTAGGTTGCTCCAAACCCCGTTCAGCCTGGCTTATATTTGTTAGTTTTTAAATGGTAAAATAAGAGTAGCATGAACATGAATGCTTGTAGAACAGCTTTGAGGGATGTCTCATACATTCCCCCCTTCTCAGTCCTTTGGGCTCTCAAGTCAAATTAGCAATCCCACACACTTGGTTCTTTTCATCAGAGCAATTTGGCTGGTACTGGTGCCTGCCCTAAGACCTTCTAATTAAAGAAAGAGGGTAGCAGGGAAGTAACAACACCACAAGAATAGACTAAATGACCCCTGAGGGCCCTTCCAACCTGAGTTATAACCACACCAACAGGAAACACCTGGACCTGCCCAATTAACCTTCCTTGCAGTTCTGGGGCCCAGGACAAACCAGCCTACAAGAGATGTGTCACCTGTTTGGCTTCTACGTGGCTGCTCGTCTCTTCAGTGATTTTAATCACCATTAGCTGGTATCCCCGTCACCATGCTGAGTCTCCGGCAGCAAAAGCACACATAGCAGCCACACTGACATCTGGTATTATAAATACAGGCTCTGCACTGTTGGATAATCTGTTAACAGCAGAGTAAGTGACACTGGAAGAGCAATTAGTAGTAACTACTAAGGCATCACGTTCAGGAGGAGAATAAAGATTTGTTTGGTAAGCCATGTAACTACATATTGATTGCAGTCAGCATTCCTCCTCTGTGCAGAGAGGTTTCCAGCATGCGTGGGATACAGTGCAAGGTGCCAGCATCAGCCCCAGGCTGAAATCCTGCATTGCCACAGGCCAGGTCTGTCAGTGGGGGCAAGTGTGCTGCCCTGCGGCATGAGCATGGCTCGATGGCAATTCGAAAGGAGCCCTGCAGGTGTTGAGCAGGGAAACCATCCCCTCTGCTGAAGTGTCCCCGTGGAGCACAGCAGTCAGTACCAACTGTATCAGCGTTTGTCCTTGCACATTCCCATCCACTCAGAGAGAAACTCATCAGCACTCACATTCAGTGTGCAGTCAGCAGCTGCTGAGCAATAGCTGCACCACCATCCTGGTATCAAGCTGGAGCAGTGACATATGTCATATCCACACTACAGCAATAGTTGTATTTGTACACAGTAGGCCTACACGCAATTCCTTCTGATGCCTATTCAGGCAAGACAAGAACCCCTCTCACAATTACACTGAGGAGCCACGCTTATTCTGGATACCATTTCCATAGCTCCTTATCATGGTTACCAATACCCACACAAAAAGAAGAGAAATTACACACTATAGCAGAGCCCCAACATTATTATAACACGACTGGGTTTTGCAGCAGATACACACACATTCTGTGGCAAGATGTCTCAAGTTACCAATCTCTAAACCAGCCAGCACTCAAGGGTATCAAATGGAGAAAGACCTCTTCACTCTGACATATCTTCCATTCCCACTCCAATTATTTCCTGTAAATGCTTTTCTACAGACAGGTCTCAGCTTCTGCTCAGGGGACCCTTCATTATTTCATTTTCTAAAAGCCACAGCACTATAACTTGCTGCTAGAAAGACGACTGATGGGACACAGCGAGGTCACAAGCTCTCCTGGGACAGCAGTCATCAGAAAGAGACAGAAAACAATTGGAATTCATTTCTTTTTCCACCAGGCAAGACAAAATCCCCGGTTCTCAGTTGGAGCAATGGAGACACAGCAAGGATTAACATATTCCCTTCCATTTGCTTAGTCCAAAAGACAGGGGCAGCAAACCCCAATGCACTGGCTGCCCTTCCACAAGCCCAACAGCCACACATTACATATTACGCCACTGCAGCACTGACTGCATAGATGCTCTAGAAAGGATTTACGAGAGGAGGCTGCCAGTGCTTTGAAAGCATGAAAACAGCAGAGCCAACAGGTGAACCTGTTTTGCTCATGTACTTCAAGAGACCTATTTCCCCCTTCTTAGAAAGCTACAGCACAGCAAGCTTTTCCCTTTGGTGGCAGGAATTGTTATTTTCTTCCTGTGTCTATGGACAAATAAGTGGATACTCTATGACCTGAGTGAGGCTCAGTAAATTGTTCCTGCAATGTCCTTCCCCTGGCATGATTCCCAGCATCCCTGGGGGATACCTCTTGGACTGCTGCAAGTTAGCTAGAAAGGATCCCAAACTCTTTGACTGCATATCTATAGCAAAGAAAAACAGTAATCTTATTCTGACCATGCTTTCTTTGCACCAGATACAATCCCTGTGCTGCCTTTCTACTACAGACAGCGCATCTCGCACTCGGTGCTCGAGGCTACCCTTGCACAGGTCCAGAATTTGGGGCTACTTGCAGGGAAACAAGCAATTCATACACACCACAGACCCTTCTGATAGTAGAAAACCTTTGTAAGCCACCCGGCAGCAAACAGCTTAAAAGGAAAAGCAGCGGTAGGGGAAATATATCCAGTAGACGGGGTCACAAAAGCAGTTTGTTGGAAGAGGAAAAACCCACACAAGCATCTGACCAGGTACCACAGCAGTCACGGCTTCTCAGGCAAGTCTCCAGCGACCCATGTGCCACTCATAGCATAACAAAACACCTCGCTAAGTAAAACCTGGATATCACTGAATACCATTAATTAACGAGGCCAGAAACAAGCTGAGGAACACCCCCCTCCCCTCCTCAGGTGTTGTGTGTCTACACTGGCCCAGATAGCCAGGCAGGACGCGCTGCAATTGACTCAAGTTGCAGATGATGAATGCGAAGGTCACATGAAGGGAAAGCATCAGTATATTGCCTGTCACAAAATGGTAGCACGCGGGGATTTGAGCATATAGGAGGGAAACAACCCTGTCCTTCCTATAGCCTCCCTGCAGCTCCTGACATGGCATCCGCTATGGAGGACAGCGAGGCAGGGCTGCGGGAGGAGGATGGAGCAGATTAAACTTAAACACCACCACCACCCCCCGCCTCGCCGCAGCTTCCTCCCTCCATTCCTAATGACAACATCCATGTATCAGAGCCCCGCCGAGGGGATACCCCAGCCCGGCGGCCCCGCAGCGAGCCGGGGAGGGGATGGGGCTGGTTCCCACTGACACATCAATCCCCTCCCGTTATGTAACGGCGCGGGTTGGGACACACACACACACACACGACACTGCGAAGGTGCTGCAAAAACGGGAAGACCCCGCTGCGGAGATTCCCCCACCACAAACGGGGAGCCCTCTAACGCTCCCCCCCCTCGCCCCTGCACCGCAGCGCCCGGGCGTCCTGCAGCGCTGCCCCGCTACCGCACTGCACACGCACCCCGGCGCTGTGCTGGAGAGCCGTGCTGCTGTGAGCCGCACTGCCCGCGCTACCCGCACCGCACCGCACTGCCCGCACCGCCTGTGCGTGCGGCGGCTCTGCCCGCGCACCGCGCTCTCCGCACACCGCGCTGCCCCTGAGGCGGCTCTGCCCGCGCACCGCATTGCCCCTGAGGCGGCTGTGCCCCTGTCCCCCCCCCAAGCCCAGGGCCCCCCGTTTCTCTCTCACCTCCCGACGAAATTCTCCAGCACAGAGCTCTTGCCGGCGCTCTGCCCCCCCACCACAGCGATCTGCGGCAGGTCGAGGTTGGCGTTCTGCCCGATGGCGGCGAAGGCGTCCTGCAGCCGGTTGACCAGCGGGATGAGATCCTCCATCCCGCGGTTCCCCATGGCTGCGACGCGGCACCGGCTACTTCACACAGGCGAACTCACACCGCTCCCTTCCCCGCGCCCTCACCGGCGGCTCTCCCGCCGCCCCGGCCGGTGGGCACCGGCACCCGTTCGCACCCCTCGCCCCGCTCGACGCCGCCCGGGCTCGACTCGGCTCGGCTCAGCCCGCCCCGCCTGCAGACAGCCACGCGCCGCCGCCAGAGGGCATTAATAGCGCCGGCGCCGCGCTGCATGCTGGGAGTTGTAGTCCGGGTGGGCTGAGGTGGCGGGGGCAGCCTCTCACAGCCCGCCCTGTGAGGGCAGCGATGGCACCGAGATGGGGCCAGCTCGCTTCTCCCGTCACCAGAGCAGCACAGGCTGTCCGCAGGCCTCGGTGTTTGTGTGGTGCCATGGCTGATTGACACACTGGTTGATGCACCAGCATGGCCCAGCCTAGATGTGCATGGCCCAGTCAGTGTGCATGCTTGGTTACCGTCCACGAGCCTGTCAAACTGGGTCAGTATCCCTGCGGAGTTCAGTCTACATCTACACAGCGGAGGCAACACACAGGGATGACTGGATGGGGCTTGGAGCAAGCTGCTCTAGTGGAAGGTGGCTCTGCCCATGGCAAGGGGTTGGAACTGAATGAGCTTTAAGGTCCCTTCCAACCCAGACCAGTCTGGGATTCTATGATTTGGTCAATGTACCTGTATGGTTTGGTTATTACACCACACAGTTTGGTCTTTGCACCTGTATTCGTCTGGTGCAGTTTGCTCTCAGAACCTGTGAAGTTCATTGACCCACCCACACTGGAGGGCTTTGTGTCAGGACAGCACTCACAGGACTGCCAGCATACCAAAACTACTTGGTATGATTGAACTGGATGTTTACAAGACATCTACTGTGCTTCTGCTGCTTCACCCCCATTCAAAAGTGGATGAGAAATGCATCCATTTCTGTTTATAGCTACAAAACAGTAGATGTTGCTGTGTTTGTTTTGCAGAAAAACAAACAAGTGCTTCCTTTTATGTGCTTTGTTTAAAAATCAGTTGTCTGCACTAAGAAGGAAACTGTTTGATTTTGTGTTTTTAAAAGGGCTAGGGTTTCAATAAGAATATAAAGTGAGGCCATATTTGGTTTGGAAGTACAGCAGTAAAAACAAGTGCTCAGAAAAGCAGCCGATGGCTAGCGGTGACTCAGGAGGATGGGGAACACTGCATTTCAAACACCCCTCAGTTCGTGCTACCCAGTGCTCTTGTTCACGGCTCAGAGAGAGCTGGGGGTGGTGGGGGAAAGGAATAACAAAAAACTGCAACAGATTTGGAGCTCTATGTTTTGTTTTTAACAGCAACTTTTTAGTTATGATGATTCCAAAGAAGATTTCACAGGCTTCCATCAAATGTAATCCATGCAAAAATACCTACCTGGGCGTACAGAGAGAGTGGAACTACCACAGAGGGGGTGGACTCGCCTCACTGCGTCAGTGAACATGCCCAAGAAAGGTGTTCTGAAAACATCACCAGTGTGCAGGTAAGAACACTGAAGGAACGGAAGGGAGCAGCTCCATCTGTAGGGGTAACACCACTGCAGGGCATACGTGGGCTGTTGATGCTATTTTTTCCTCTCAGCAAATTGCCCAATAAGTCTCAAGATACAAGCTTAAGAAACTCAATATAGACTGTGTCTTTAAGCATATGTGCAGCTATTCTGATAATTTATGTTGAAGGAACCTTTGTTTTTTTCCTTCAAAAATTGATAGCTGTTCCTCACTGGAGGTCAACACAAAAAGAACAGTGGAGATTATCAAAGGCTTGAAGAATGATGTTACTTTCCTCCCTGGATCAGAGCTCATGGTCAGGGAACTTCAGGCTACAAGGATCATTGAAGCTTTATTTGAAGAACTATAAGAAGAAAACTCTTTTTTTTCTAGAGGTTACTGAAACCTGAAGTTCACCCACACAGCTCTGCTTTCAATACAGAAAAAGATTGACCAGCTGTGTCACTGCACTCATCTCGCATAATTTAAGAGTTGTACTAATAAGCCTTAATGGCCTTGACTAGCCTCACCTGGGACTTCTCCACACATTTGTAGGCCCAGGAGCTGTATTTAAGCTCAGCCCTGGGCAAATAGTTCTTGATGAATTATGGGAAAGTGTTGGTCTCTGGCTTGGTTGTGTAGTCCTATGTGCCTATGGAGTCTTTGATTCTGATTTCAGTTTGTAGGCTGACTTTCTAACTCTGTTTTATTGCTATAGATGTGTCTGGAGATCACTAGAGCTAATCTTGGTCTGCAGGTTTGTACCTCTGCTTAACCTTAGACCTGCCTTATTGCCACGCTGTTGCCTTAGGATCTGGACTTTCTGTTGAATCTAGCTATTATCTTTGGTCTATCCTGCTTGTCTCCCTTGGATGCCGTGGGGTTGGACACTGAGGGGCAATACCTCTTGTTCCTCTTCCACTGGGGAGTAGCCCTGCTCTTGCTGCTCCTGGACAACAGTGTTAACTGCTTAGCTAGTACATAGAGACTTGATGTTTTTCCTATTCTTGCCCCATACCCCACTCTATGGATCTATTCCTGCCTTTAATAATGCCACAAAACCGACTGTATTTGACTGTGGTATCAGTGTTTTCCTAACAATAGAAACATTAACCTATATTGTATTCTACTCTCTATTTAGTACTCTATGCATGTGTTTTTCTGGATGAGCTTACTCCAATCCAGAAATAATCTTTCAGGTTTATACCATTTTCTGGAAAAACTGAAATTAAACTAATCCATTTGTTTTGAGAAAGGTTCGTGAAAGAACTGTGCAAGTACAGTGTGTCAACAGCTAATATTTAAAGCTATAGAGAGAAAGAAAGGAAGCTCATGTTGCCAGTTAAGGAGCTGGTACAGCAGAAAGGCTCGTGCCTTCTCTTTGCAGGTATTCTTTCATGATGTTATTTGGTTTTATTTTCTGTGGAAATTGTGCTTAATTTTTGTGAAATGTGGTTCTTGGGGTGGGTATTGGGGATCATTGGTCTGACTATGGTCTCTGGGCAAAAGTGCACTGGAGGGATGGGGCAGCTAACAGGGTGCTCTCCAGGCAGACAAGAAAGGAAGAAAAGGAGTGGTAGAATTGGTAAAAATACGCAGAAATACTTGCAAATGTTATGTAGATTTATCATCAGATTGATACTAGTGTGAAACTGTGAGTTGCACAAATTGTGCTCCTGCACATAAGCAGATGAGACCGCAGTGTAATGCCTGCAGCGTTACCCCTACAAGAACTCATTATTATTGTGGGCTCTAACTGCTTCTGCGGCAATTGTAATCACAGCCCAGAGAGACCCAAACTCGGGATCTGAGACAGGCGCTTGGTTTTCAAGAAGCTTTATAAACTTACACCTCCCACTGATGAAAATGAGAACTGCAGGCGCTCAAAATCGTTCCTAAAGCCTTCCATTTTCTCTCCTGCAAGAAACTGAGTTGCAAGGATGTTAGCAGCAAACGAGCCTTTTGATTTTATAATACTTCCCACTGTCATTTATGGAGCAGCATGAAGCAGTTATAAGAGGAAAACCAACTGTGTGATCATTCTCCATGGGAAATACTGAAAAACTACAGTGTCCTTTGAAATGAAAACAATTTTACAAACTGGTGTGGACAGGAAAAATCTATTTCTACTTTGGTAGAAGAACTTAAGATGTGAGCAAAGAAAACTAATAAGGATGCGAGATTCCCCCTCCCAAGATGCTATAAATATTTCTGGATGTGCTTTAATGTGAATCCCTAAAAATGAATGTGGGCATAACTGCATGTGTTTCTATGTATGGCTATCAACATAAGGACAGTTTTGTACACTGATTTTGTCACCTCATGCAAATAGAACTCCCAGTTTAGTTGGCATAATTAGAAATAGACACTTGAGTGCTGGATTCTGGCCCTCATTCCTTGCCCTTGCCAAAAGAACACTTTTAGTCCTCAGAGAAAAAAGAGGCAAAAAACATGGAACGCCATCAGCTTACGATTCTCCTGGTTACCTGCAAACTGTTTCTGCTCTCTCCAGGTAGAGCTGTGAGTGTTCAGAATGTGTCACAGTTGGTCAGGAAGGGGATGTTCCTAAAAAATGTCTATAAAGACAGGTAAGAATTTAAATTGCATGTTTATAGGTACAGTTCCACAAAGAATCTGGGTTGTCACTGTAACAATAGAGAATACATTCTACAGCTGACAAGCAGTGGAACAAATTAAATGAAATTAGCCTCTTACATTTACATGACTATGTACAGCTGCCTATAGAGATAAAAACAATTCAAGTATTTTATAGGTACTTAAATGCTACTATCTATGCTACAGTATACAGATAGTAACGTCATTGATCTCTTGTAATATCAGTTGCTCAGAAATTAAAAGTTGATCTCTAATGTTCCTATTAGTTGGAAAAGCTGCCTGAAAGAAAAGCAGCCTTTAACTTCTGAGTTTTAAATCTAAAGTTTTCTTTTGTAAAAACACAGTGAAATACTTCCTCCTCTCATGTTCTGAAACAGGAAATTTGCTGAACTGGTCTGCAAATCCCTCAGAAAGAGGTAAAAGGTGGTAAATACAGTGTATGAGACACTGGGCCAGGTTTATCTTTAGTGTGGCTCCAAAAAAGCCAGAATACAAATAAGAAACTGAATGTTACAGTCCATTAGCAAAAGGATCTGCACATGATGTGAGCTTAAATTAACACTTTACTAGCAACAAAGCTGAGTTCTCTCTGCTTTCCACATCCGGTGAGATGATACAAAATAGCTCCTGGAATATATTTTACGTTGCGAGACTGAAAATCACTGATAGAAGTTGATTGACCATGTGGAAAAATGGGTGTAAAACCAGTATCTCAGTTTATGTCCTGTGAGCCTGCCCTGTCAATTAGGAAATACTTGGAATAGGTATAAAGCAATAGAACAAAGAGTGAGCGCAATGTCCTTGAATGCACACATCATTTTGCTTTGCAATGTTGCGTGGTGCTGCTTTCACATGTGTGAATGTAGCCTTCCTCCAGGGAAAAGTTGACAGGGAAAACAATGGAATTCTAGTAATCAATATCACCTGCTGAGAGCAGGTCTGATGAAACCTGACCAGTTTCTTTCAACAGATAAGCCCCAAAGCAGGAGGAAAAAGTTCTTTAAAGCTCCATATGCATTTTTCTCTGAAGAGTTTAGGAGGTTTAAAGACATTATGGTGAGAACTAGTTATATCCTAGTGAAATGGATGAGTAATACCACTATCCTTGCGGATTGCAGAGAAATTTTGGGCACCGCAGTATCCTGGCGCTGTCACTGAGAAACATTTGGATTTTTCAGAAGCTATGTGGGTTCAAGGGTTTCATACCAAGTCTTTTCCAAAGCGAAAATTAAAACATACAACTGCACAGTCCAGTCATGTGCTGGGAGCTAGAGATCTTTGGTTATCTGTCTACCTGATCTGGTCTCTGGAACAAATTCATACAGCCTAGCAATCCTTGGCTATATAATGCAACCCAGCTTCTGAATAAAAAGCATTGTATGGTCTGTCCTCTTGTCTGCAAGAAATTTCATAACCTTGATGTAATCATATAGAGTTGTAATGCAGGCTGCCTTACAGTGATGGTCCAACAACTCTGCTGATTATCTCTGTTGCAAGCTAATTTCTAGGTCATTTTCTTACCTTGAACTTTCACTCTTTCATTCATTCCTGTTGTCAGTGAGGCACAAGTTTTGCCTACTTATTAGGTTATTATTGAGTGATGATGTTGTCTGTACTTTAGCGCTGTTTTTAAGGTTCCATGTGTTCATATGATGTGTATTTACTACTGTTTACTAAGGAGCAAATTGCTTAATAATTGAAAGGGAAATGTTCATTGCAGGAAAAAACAGCTGTCAGAAGATGGGAGGTCAAGGTCTGTGGACCAGTGCTCTGTGGGCACCAATGCTAAGTAAGTACTGTCAGTGTAAGACACACTGTTCTATTGCCTCTAGTGAAAGAAAGGATCCTGGGCCAGTTTTTTGCACTGTTACCTTCTATCTCTGCATGACTTTCAAACTGAACAGTATGATTAACTGAATATGGAACCTTCTGGATTCAGTTAAACCATCTTTGGTAGGTGGGATGTTTGTCTGGCACATAGAGGCATGTCTGAAGATCAGGCTTAGGTTGATAAAGCAGCATGTGCCTTCACCTCCTACAGCCCTACCCCTGACTTGCATTGTGCATGCATGGGCCTAAATCCACATCCAGATCTGTGTTCAATGTAGCAGTGTGTCTACATATTTTACTGTAGGCTTTTTCCCATCAGTTCAGGCTGAATAACTTGTATATATGACCTTACAGAGGAAGGACTGATCTTTGAGGGGAGCCTCTAGACTATGTCAGAATATAATATCTAACAGTAGAAACCCTGCAGACTTCGTTATTCACATCTCATTGACACGGTGCTTTGTAAATTTACAAATGTTACATACAGAATCCCAGACTGGTTTGGGTTGGAAAAGACTTTGAAGCTCATTCAGTTTCAGCTCCCTGACATGGGCAGGGACACCTTCCACTAGAGCAGGTTGCTCCAAACCCTGTCCAACCTGGCCTTGAACACTTCCAGGGATGGGGCAGCCACAGCTTCTGGGCAACTTGTACCAGGGCCTCACCACCCTTGCAGGCAAGAACTTCCTAGTATCTAATCTAAATCTCCCCTCTGTCAGTTTAAAGCCATTACTCCTTGTCCTGCCCCTACAGGCCCTTGTCCAAAGCCCCTCTCCAGGTTTCTTGTAGCCCCTTTAGGCACTGGAGCTGCTCTAAGGTCTCTCTGGAGCCTTCTCTTCTACAGGCTGAACCAGCCCAGCCCTCTCAGCCTATCTCCATAGAAAAGATGCTCTAACCCTTGGATCATCTTTGTGGCCTCCTCTGTATGTATGCCCTGGGATGTTACTTAAGCTTTCAAGCTTAACAGGAGAGCATTTCCTCTCTGTGCAGACAGCTGTGAGTGAGTAAGGGACTCTGCGCATTAACACTGCCACTCACTGATTAATATGGATGGTCATCTCCAAATTGATTATTGTAAAACCAGGATGGTATAAAAAGGCCCAAAGGAAAAATCAACATATGCTGCTGCATTGAAAATTATTAATGCTAACTGTATCACCAGTAGCTGCGTTCAGCTTACAATACCTTAGCTAACAAGCAATTCCGAGGCCTTTAATCAAGTAGTCTTTATTAGTGTGAACAATAAAAAGATAAAGTAAATCATTTCAGGGTGGATTCTCTGGAGTGGCCAAGAGCAGAAATGCATCATTATCCTTTCTAGGTTTAATATAAGAAAAAATGAGTCACAGTGTATGTGCATGTAGGGGCTGTGTGTACTAAATACCCTAAAACAAATTCACTTACAGAAACCAGGTGCTGCAGGAAAGGTTTTGCTGCAAACTCTCCTTTCCCCCAAAGGATGGACCTGATAGAAAAGTCATCTCAGCTTACAACACAGAGCAATGCTGTAAACGTCCCTGGTTTTCTCCCACATTATCATGGCCAGATTGCCAAGATGTGACCAGAGCAGATAGACAGACGCTCTGTTGAGGGCTTTTTTTCCCCAGTCTTCTCAGTGAGATGGTTACCAAAGATGCTCCTGGACTATTTAAAAAACAAAAACAAAGAGCAGAAAACCCCACGCTGTTGGATGCCATCTGCTCCCCCCTTCCTCTGCCCTTTATTACATTCCCCCTGCCCAGCCCCG
This sequence comes from Pezoporus wallicus, assembly GCF_028554395.1. Classification (NCBI taxonomy): domain Eukaryota; kingdom Metazoa; phylum Chordata; class Aves; order Psittaciformes; family Psittacidae; genus Pezoporus; species Pezoporus wallicus. The sequence continues at coordinate 2,979,289 of NW_026637499.1, forward strand.
GACAGATGGTGTCCATCCCCTCCCAGCCCTCTCGAGGGACCAGGGACCTCATTCCTGCTGCTGTGGGGGGTGATGAGAAATGGGGGTGCTGCAGGTTGGGGAGCCCTGAGAGGCGGCTCCGGGGGTGATCGGGGCCTTGCGGGGCGGCAGGGTCCCGCAGCCCCGCCGGAGGAGCTGCCTGGGGCCGGGCATGTGGGCATTGTCCCCGGCGGGAAGATGGAGGCGGCTGGTGGGGAGCGGTGATCGCCGCGGGCTGCACCGTGAGTGCCGGCGGGGACGGGAAAGAGCCGCGGGCCCCGGTCCGGCAGCGCCGCGGGGAGCGGGGCGGGCTGCGGGCTCCGCTGGCAGGGGAGGGTGGGAGCGGATTTGGGAGGTGGGGTTTGGAAACCTCCTCCACAGGCTGCTGCTTGCGATGACCCCGGGGGGAAGGAGGAGGAGGAGGCACGGGGGGATCGGCTCAGTGAATGAATGGGCGGCAGCGGCGGCGGCTCCCCTGCTCAATGGCTGCTGGGCTGATAGGCGCCAGCCCCGCAGCCGGTGCCTCCCTCGCTCTCCCGTGTTTTGTCTCAGGCTCGCCCCGCTCGGGGCTCCCCAGACATGTTCAACCAGCAGCAGTTCCAGCAGCAGCTGCTGCAGCTCCAGCACCTCCTCCAGCAGCAGCAGCAGCACCACCACCCTCCGGCGCAGCAGGGAGGCCGGTAAGCGCCGCTACGCGAGGCCGGGGATCTTGGGCCTGTCCCTGGGGAACCGCGCTCCTCCGCCTCCCTCCCCTCTGTCCCCCCCTCCGCCCGCGGAAGCCGCGGCGGGGCTGTCCTCCCCTGACCGGGGAAGGCGACAAAGGGAGGCGGGGGTCGGCGGTCGGGGGCGTAGGCCTCGATCGGGGCAGAGCCGTGGGGCTGGAGGCCTGGAGCGGGTGGCCGGAGGGGAGGCGGTGTAGGGGGGCGGAAGGGGGGGATGTAGGTGCGCGCACCCCGCCGAGGGCCCGCTCGCCGTTTCCTCCCGTGCCCCGGTAGTGCCGCTCCCGCCGCGGGGTCCCCCGAGGGAGCGTACGGTGGCTCCGGGCAGAGCATTTTGTGTGTGGGGATGCTCTGGGGCCGGGTGTCTCCTCCGCCGCGGGCCAGGGCCCGGGGGAAAGCGCCTTATCCTGCAGAAACACTTGTGTGCACCGAACGGAGCAACCCACTTCGTTATTTCATTACTGAGCTGAAGCTACTTGTTTATTGTCTCTCCCTGGATGGGTCTCTTGGCCTGGCTGATATTAGTGAACTTACTTGTGCGGTGGCACGGGCGCTGAGGATGTGACAGAGCGTTGAGGGGCAGCGGGGAATGGAGAAAATCATGGTTTTAACCTGTTTGTTAAGAGACAAATGATAGTTGCCAGAAATAAAAAGGCAGGGAACCAGGGGTTTCCTGAAAACCGGCTGGCTTGGATGGGAATTGCTGTCCCTGATGAGCCGAGATTTGTAGAAGGAGCACAGATTCTCAGAAATGATGTTTTTATTTGCAGTTATTGTTATCTTTAACATTCAAATCAGTGGGTGTGAATTTGAGGAAAAAAAATTTATCGATGGTCATAATTATTATTCTAAGGCATCTGTCTCAGGTAAATGTGGGAATCTTTCTGTTCTGCTGGAAACACATCCTCTAAATCACTTAACCATTAACATATGTTGTATGCTGTAAACAAAGTTGCCCTTAAAATGCCAGCATGGGGCTGGCTGCTGATAGCATGGCTGCATCTTACACCTTTAAAAGTATGATTTTCCTGGTATAAATAGCTCCGAGGCTAGAACAATCTAGAGCAGCAAACGTGAAGATGAGCTGCTGTAAATTCTGCTAAGAGGGTTGGGGTTTGTCAACCAGCGTCTCTATTTCGATCCGTGTTTGTACCTCTTTCCAGCCCTGACAGATTCAGCTGTGTCAGCAGTTGTGCTTAGAGGTGGGCCTGACCTTGCTATTGCCTGAAGAAGTGCCTGCCAGTTTCTTCAGACTTTTCGTGTCTGCTCCACCCTCCTTAGAAGTGAAGAGTCCTCCGCTCGCTCCTTCCTCCTCGTGGTTTAAATATCAAGGCCGTGCTTTATTTTCCCAAGCGGTTCTTGCAGTTAGGGGGCACCATTTACAGTTGTGACCTGTCTGGCTCCGTGTGGGAGGCATTGATTTTAGGCAGAATGTGCTTTAAGCTGCTGAGAAAACTCGCTGCTCTTTAGTACTTCTTTTCTGTTGTTGTGTTAAATGTGGCCGCTGATCTAGATCACTCCTTTCTCCTGGTGAGTTGCTGCATAATTCTGCAGAAGTGCAGTCAGCTCGTGGGCTTTTTTTATGCTGCTTGAGAGGCTTTATGTGGGCTTGGTGCTAAAGGAGTTCTCTCTGACCTCAAATTCCTTGATAGACAATCTGTCAGCTTTGGAAATTCCAGGAGAGTGTGGAGGAAAGAGGATACAGTGCTGGTGTATGGCATCTTTTCACGCATGCAATCAGCATTTCAGATGTTCTTTGCTCCTCTGTTTTACACTTGTTTGGTGTCTGGAATTGAACAGTACAGCTTTTACTGGGTTCTGATGATTAATGCTTCTTTTCCAGGGGTTTGCCACCACCGCAGCAGCAACAGATGCTGAGCTTACGGGCAACAAACCAACCATCACTGCTCAATGCCAATCCTATGCTTCAGCGGGCCTTACTCATGCAGCAGATGCAAGGTACTGTCGTTATGGGAGACGCTTCCTTACTGGAGCTATTTAATCATCCTTCATGGACTGAAACCAGAGTGTGGCTATTTCTTGCTGAACCATTGCAGTCCTTGTATTTGGCAGTTCCATTTGTCATCTTTTGGGGTTTTTTGTCCATAGCACAAAGGTTCTTCAGTTGAAAATCCCGTGTGTCACAACTGGGAATAGCACTAGAAGGTATCAGGTTAGATATTAGCCATGTGCCTTCCCTCTTAGACTCACTTGAGCCAGTATTTTTTCATCAGTATATTTATATAAAATATTATTTGCTTGTCTTTCTTGGTAGGAAAGTTAAAAGCATTTATTTTGTTGTCTGTTACGTACACACTAACCTGGTTTGCTGTAGATGCTTTTCTTTGCCCAAACTTTATGCAGTGCAAACAAATTAAGTATATTGTGGTGGAAAACGGTTCAGGTTTCAGTTGTCATGTAAAATTCCCAGTCCCTGAAATGGCTGTCATTTGTGTGGTGGATAATATCACTGTTCTTCCATCACTGTGTTTCCACAAGTGGATTTCATTTTGCCAGATGTGCTGTTTTCAAAATAGATGTGTGAAGCTGCCTTTAATTGCTACTAAAGATACCAGGAATGTAGCTGGTTTTGCTTTTGCTCATGTCAGCCTGCCAGCCCTTTTCAACACAGAAAATCAGCACCTGGGATAGTTTAAAAGTGCAGTTGAGATTAACGCCTGCAGTTTTTATCTTGCGTGTGAATCATGCCCAGATGTGAAGACAATAGATTTATTCTGCATGTCGTTAACTCCCCTTTTGTTCTGTCTTGTCCATTTAAATGAGAGGGCTCTCTAGTGACTCCTGTGGCTCTCTACAGATCTCCCTCAGGTTGTAGGGAAACTGGCAGTGACAAAGGACACGCCATGCTCTGAAGATTGGCATATATATGTATATTTGTGACAGGAAAAAAGTCTGACTCCGCTTCAGTCAGCCACACTCCTATCAGATATGTTTGATATTAGCATGGGTGGACCTTTTCCCTAAAGCAACATCTCTTACTGAGCCAAGGACCTGAGGCAAATTAGATGCAAAAGCAGGATAAAGGTATGCTAATGAACACTCTACATGCACTTGTTCCTCTTTTCACCTCTGAGCTGAGCTGTGACTTCTCATTCAGTTGTGACTTCTACACTAGGTAGCCACAGGTAACAGGTAATATTATGTTTGCAGTGTCCAGGGTGGCCCTTCTTAAGGATCTGAGTATTTCTGGTCATTCAGGTTTGGGTTACATGTAAGAATATCTGATGCTGGAGTATTTCTGTACCTGGAAAACATCAGCATCAATAATTAATTTGCTGTGTGGCTTCAGCAGTGGGAATAGGAAAAGATAAATACTTCAAGTTGAAATGGATGTGTGGCTCTTGGAAGCTACTAAACCGAGAGGAGAATGATTTCTTGCCTTACAGATACTGTTTTTAAATACAGCTATGTCTTTTACAGTAAGATATTATTTATGGTAAGTAATAAAAAATTAGATTACTTTTGAAGACAAACATGAGGGTATACTTCCTACTGTGTTGCAGGCTTTAAGCAGTGGCTATCTCCAAACTTTCCTGCCCTGTTTTGGCAGCTGCTGAAAAGGCAGAATGTGTATTAATTCAAGTGAGGGGGGAAAAATTGGAGTGTAAATCCAGATTTCCAGAGTGGTGGACAGCTTCTGGGGGTGTAGCTGAGGCATCTGGGCACTTCCATTCCCTCAGCCCTCAAATGGGGATAGGAAGGACTGCCTTCGTAAGGAATTGTTGAGACTTAGTTCTGTCAGCATCCACAGACTATTAACTAACAAGAAGAGCATTAGAATTGGAAATGGCAGAGTCTCAAGTGTCGGAGTTGAGGTTGCCATGTTGAGCTTGCATGACACCCAGGTGGCAGAGAAGACTGGGGAATCTTTTGTTTGAGGAGTCCAGTGTTGTTTTAAATGAAACACTGTCACTGGCATCTGTTAAACAGCATCCGTGTCCTGGTGTGAGCTGCCAGCTGCACAAATGTGCCATGCATTTTCCTTTTCTACAGAGAATTTGTGTAAAACGAGACCCTGTTTGTGGCAAACACAAGCGGCAGTGTGCTCAGATCCACTAATTGCTCTAATGATCTTAGCCTGCAGTGACAATTATAACTCAATAGCCTGATACATAGTAATGGTTGCTATCGCATCAAATTGTTCTGTGTGTGCTGAAGAGCATGGAGCACCCATACAGTGCTCAGTGAAGGGTCTTGGGTGGAGGAGCCTTTCTCCTCTCTACCTCCTGCTTGTACAGGTGAAGGATGTTCTTCTCCTTTGCACCCTGCAAGGTGGTGATGTGCTGTGTGCTTGCACTTATAGGAAACCTGCGTGGATTTAACATGACGGCGCCAGCACTGCAGCAGTTCTTCCCTCAGGCTACAAGACATTCCCTCCTGGGGCCACCACCCGTTGGGGTCTCCTTAAAGCCTCGAATGGGCTTCCCCAACCACCCCTTCCAGCGGCAGAACCGGAATTTTCGCAAGGTGGGCTTCCAGTTTCCAGCTGTTGAGGAGCTTTGTGCTCCTTTTGCACTTCCAGCAGTTGACTGTATTGTAGGTGGAGAACAAAAGAGCAGGGAGAGAGCCTTACAATGAAAACTGCATTTTGCACCATGCTGCTGACACAGAAATGCACAAATGAGTCCATCTTCAGGGTTCTTGTGGTCCATATTTACATTTATGATGAGAAGGTTTCTTGTCACTTCTTGCTCAAGAGAACAACTCCTCATAGCAGAGTGGTTTACACCTAAGATATAAAAGGATCCTTTAGAAATGCCAGCTTCAAAGCTATTGCAATAGAAGAAATCCTGGCTGAGTGCTTTGCTTTTCCCAGAGGCCAGAGTTCTGCTCCATTAGCCTTCCAAAGCAGTTTGTTGTTCCCAAATGACTTGCTCCTACCATGGACATGCCACTCTGCCCCTTCGGGCTGTTTTCTTTTTTTTTCAAGATCAGGATCATATTTATTCTTGTGGATTTTGTAAGATCTGTGGAGCTTTTTTGTGAAAACCTTTCTCAGTTTTCACCATTAAGACCTCTTTTGTGTCCTGGAAATGGTTCTTGGATTAATTGACCAGTACTTCCCTCCTCTTAGATTAGCTTTTGCATAGTTGATTCCATTACGTCAAAAAGATGTAGTGGATAAAGGTAGACTTCCATTCTTGGACTGTCCTTTCTCCAGAGTCGAAAAGAAGGGGGATTATTTTGGACTATTCTTTTTCCCTGCCCATGCACCCCTTGCCAGAGCCCCTCTAAAGTGACCCTACTCTGCAAGCAGCTGGGTCTCCTACAGTTGCTACTTAAAGCACTAGAGAAATGTCACTGTAAGCCATCTACTCCTTCCCATTCCTGTGTGCTGGAATTCCTGTTACTGCTCCTCCCAGTAAACCTCTGGTGCTTTGGGCAGTATGTTGGGTTTGAGGAAGGACCAAGAGCTGGCAGTGACTCTTTGCCCATTGCAGGACTTCCAGAGGATGCCTGACAGGAAGCGAGAATTAGATCCTGGTTCTTCATCTCAGTCCCAAGGTGATGAGAAAATGGAAATCCCAGAGGGAGGGCAGGCAGGGTCAGAGCGGAACAACTTCTCACTATCCACAGGTAAGGGGGAGCCTGCAGTGAAACAAATGCTTGTAGGCATTATAAACTGCTTTTGGCTGTTCCTGCAGCAAAGGCTGGGATGACTTTAGTCTTAATCAGCTACATTTCTCTCTAACTGTAAAAACTGCCTGTGAGCCCTCTAAGGATATATGTGCTTCATATATCCTTTTTACTTGGATATTTTTAGGTTTTATACTTATTTCCATATCCCTTGCATGCAAGCCTCTCAGAAGTCGCTTTGAAAGTGAGTGCCATTTAAGATGGGGAGAAAAAACCTGCTTTGAAATAGGACCTTCCTCATTGCCTTACCCATGATGAACTCCCCATCTCATAGTGTCAAACACATGATGCAGAATCAGTTGCAGTCAACATGCTAAGGAAGGGATGAGTTGAAAGAGTACTTGTGCTCCAGCTCAGAGCAAACTCTGGCACTGAATCTTTTCCAGTGTCAGATACAATATGGATGTGGGGATGTTATTTCTGGCTGAAGAGTGCCTAATCTAGAAATGCAGGTGTATGTGAGGTCGTGAGCAGTGTATGTGCAGTGGTGAAAATTACCTGATTAAATGGTTGCTGTCAGACAGATCTGCCACCTTGGCTTAAATTAATGTTTCTATGATTGGGGCTCCTGTCACCTTAGGTATAGGACTAAAACCCACTTAGTAGACATAAATACAGATTTCTTTCTGGATGACAGCTCATCCAGTGACATCTGCAATTCAACTCAAGTCTCTCAGGTCATTCATTATCTAACCTTGTCACTACCATTCTCAAATTCAGAATAAGCAAGTGTATAGTATTCGCTCTAACAGAGCTTTATTGGAATTGGCCATTCAGTTAGAGAACATGCTCAGGGTGGCATGGTCTGCTTTGCTAAGGAGATCTCCTTCTGTCTTCCTGCAGAGCCAAGAACTGCAATAGAATCTGTGTTGAACACTGAGCCTGCAGCAAAAAGACTGAAGAGGTATTTATTGAATTGGGGTACTGAAATAGTTACTGGGCTTAGAATTATTGTCTCATTTTACTTCCTAATGATTAGGGCTGTACTGTACTGGCCTGATGTCTGGCATGTAGGAGGTATTTCAGATGCTCATGGACAATTCAATCTCAGTCTGAGATCCAGCATGTTGCAGGGTCTCTTCTGGGGGTGATCCAGCTATGGGAATGAAAAATAAGAGCTGCAGCTCATGTAAATGTGCAACAAAGTGGAGTTTGCTCATGTGTTCTCCTGCCAGGATTCTTGTAAGAAGCAGAAAGGTTCTTTTCTATCCTGATCTATTTCTCTAAATGTCAGAAAGGGAAATGAGCAGCTGTGTAACAGCGAGAGGAAAATTCTGTTACAGTAGGTGTAGGAGAAGGTAGTTTATTTTGAGGAATGAGAAGGGGAAAGGACTCGATACTCCCTAGTATTGAAGCCTGTATCCATGAGCGTTGAATTCTGCATCCCTTCTCCAAAGATTGTCTTGCCAGTACCCCTGTCTGCTGGGTAAAAATAGACAAAGGCAATCCTATTAACCCGCAAGGGCTGCGCAGCGGGCAGCAGCCTGCCCTACAGGCCCGGCTTGCCTCTCCTGCCTCCCCGGCGGGTGCAGGCAGGGACAGCCGGGGCTGCATTGCCATCTAGTGGGACGGCAGCTCCTGGTGCCATCTGCACAGCGCCGCACCTCTCCCGGAGCTGTCGCCCGTAGCTGGTGCGGAGGGAGAAGAGGAGGGAGCGAATACAGATTTCTGGAGGCATTGATTCGAGAATTCCTCAACATATGTTAATGACTGTGAGTCAGGACTCCTGGGGCCTCTTATCGTCGCTGTTAACAATTCACTGTGTGCTTTTGGACAAGTTTCTTCACCTCCCTGTTTCCCATCTGCAGATTAGAGATTAATGGCTAGCTTTAGGGAGAATATTCCAGGATTACTTTGATGTTCAGATGTTACCTTGATCATGTAAAACATCAGAGAGTGATAAATACTATGTGAGCAGGGACTGTTGTCAGTTATGGGCTCTGATTAGCAAGAAAGTGAATAAATTCGATTAAAGCAAAGTCAAATGCATTTGAGCGTGTGCTTTGTTAATCTGTTTGCCAAAGCTAATTTAATTTTAATTACATTAATATTTAGTAGGATATTAATCAAAGTCCTGTTCCATGCACTGGAAAAAGACTCAAGTCTGAGGAATGACAGGTCTCACTGCAGCAAGCCTGCTATTAGGAAAAGCCTTTCCTGAGCAGTAGACAGGGACAGCCAGATTTGATGCATCTGTTATGGCTGGTATTTACTTAGAATAGATAATTCCTTAGCTTTTTTTTTTAAAGTCTTTTTGTTTACTTCCAATGAACAGATGATGGATCTCTGGAAAAAATAGCTTACTGTTCTGTATTGCCCTTCACAGATGAGAAGGGCATTCCCTCATCCGTGTCCACACCTTTTTGTTTTGTGCTTTGCTGTTCCATTTCCCTTTGGCCAGGAATACCAGCCTCCTTCTTCATTTCAGGTTTTTTCCCTCTTCTGCCTTTTCTCCTATGTACCATCTGTATACCTGGAACAACATCCTCATTCCAGTACAGAAAGCACTCATCATCTTCAAATCCTTCTTGAACACCCACTTCTAGCATGGCCTGACAAGTATCCATAGAATACTATTTCCTCCTTGTGATGCCTTTTGCTCCCTTAGGTTGCTCCTTAGATTTGCAGTTTAGAATGCAAACCCCTGCCCTGAAGTGCTCACCATCTGTGTGTGGTGTAGTGTTGAGCCTGCTGGCAGCACTTGACAAATAATGTTAATGCCAGCCACTCTTGTTTGCTTTGTGGTTGCACTGCCCAAACCCTGCTGCTTATTTATAGCTGTGTAACCCAGTTACATTGTCACTCATCAGTCCCATAAGTTATGGGGAATGTATGTGTTTGGATCACTGAATGCAGTTACCTGCAGAGTCTGCACTCTTGCTTGTGCAGAACATGCTGCTCCATGTTGGCAGAAGGACACCAGGGGGTGGGATATCGAGACAGCCTCAGAGGAAAGACAGTCAAGCCATGGTGAAATGTGCTAGCCCTGATGGAAAAATAGGGGATGGAAAAAGATACTGTAAAGTACACTTTGTGCTCTATGGAAGCCAACTGTTTAGTCTCAGCAGTCCCCTTGAGATCTCTTTTCTCCTTAGCAGTTCACCAGTACCAAATAAAACAAAATCCTTTTGATTTGCATATGGTACAGTTCCACTTCCCTCACAAGCAGAACTGTAGGGCCTTTGGAATGAAATACAACTGATACAAATAGAGCAGGCAGTGATGATGAAAACCCTGTAAGACACCACTGTGAACCCATTCAGTTTTGACGGGTCTTTGTTTCCTCTTGCACAGAGCAGCCTGGAATACTGTCTGGGTATTGCAGTTTCCCTGCAGGTCAGACAGGAGTGAGCTCTTGAAGCTCTTGTTAAGAATATTTCCTCTGTGAACTTATTTCCCTGCAGGCCTCTGGCAGGAGAGGGCAGTGATCAAAAAAATCCAGAGTTCCAAAGTGATCCAAAAAGTGGTAACTTTCTTGTCCAGATTTGTTTGGCTGCATTTCCTGAAGCTGTTCTAGAATGCTTCCCCTTCATTGTGTTATTTTCCAAAATCCTTGCCTGAAATACCACTCCCAGTAGCTTATTTAGTGGGAGTGTGTGGTAGTTTAGACCCTAGCCTGTGCCTTGATGTGTCTGCTGGATCTCTCTGTAACATGGTGAATAAGGTTATTTTCTTGATATCCTTGAAGTGTGACTGAGGAGTCTGCATTAGAGGATGACACAGACAGCAGGGAAGCAGGAGAGTCAAGCGCCCGTGTCCGAGCTGATGGTAAGTTGCTGAGCACCATGACTTGTACTTTTAGGGGACTCTTGATGGAGCTTGCATCTGTAGATCAGTGGGTCTTGTTGGAAGTGTCCTTCCTCCAGTGATACAGGATGGGGAAAGGAGGAAAAAACCTAGGAACCACATCCAAACATAGTCCTCTAAACCTGTTGCCTATCAAATGCAAAAGATGGAAAGTTTCTCTCTTTAATAAGGGATTTTTGTTGAGAAAGGTTTGTGAACTGGGCTTATGGCCAGCAGTGCTGTGAGGAAAGCTCCCTGGCTTCATTCACCTGCTGCTTTGTTTTTAATGTCATTGCTGTTTTGATTTAAGGCAGCTAAAAAGACTGTCTCTTCCTAGGTACAGACAATGCAAAGGAGTACACAGGTGAAGATCTCTCTAAAGAGAGGAAATTCTCTGAGGAACCAAAGGCTCCTGAGGTGAGTAGACACCACTCTGTGCAGGGGTGGTGCAGAACATAAAACCTCCTCCTCCATCCCAGAGAAGCCCGTTGCCACTGGGAACCAGATGGCACCCACGTCTGGAGCTCTGTCTCCTGCTGTAAGCTGTTGTCCCTGGCAATAAGGCATAATATGTCTGTAATTAGTGCACAGTCTGCTCTGACTTGCTGCTTTTGTGCCTCTGCTAGGCTGTACCTTACCCACTGCTAGCTGTTTGTGGTGCTAGGGTTTGTTAAGATTTCAGTATTCATCTGGAAAGGTGGAAATAGAATTGAAAGAACCACTGAAAAATTTACGTATTGAGAGCTGTAGCTGAATACATCTTTATGCTGCAGGAGAGCAGGTGTAAAATGAAATCAGGTGAAAAGATAGGAGCTGCTGTGGGACTTGCCATTGCAGCAGGTGTGAGCAGACAGTGGGAGTCTGTGCTTTTCAAAGGCAGCTTGGAAAAATGAGACAGAGGTTAAGCCAGCAAACCTTGAGGGTCTTGCATGAAATAGGTTGCCCACATGCTAGATGTTAAACCAGGTTCTTAGGCTGTGTAAATCTGTAAGTAAAGAGTGAGCCTATGGTGTGAATCAGACTTTTGATAGTCTTCCTTAACTGGAGACATTTGTTGATGTGATCATACGTATCTTCCTGCCCTTGTTTGAGTTTCTTACTCCGTCAGGTGCGGTGCTCTGTTGCCTTTAGTTCTGCAGTGGAGAAACATAAACTGATTGTGTCCCTTACCAGCACACTGTTGTTGCTCCAGTCTCCGGAGACTGGGTCATAGGGTATCCACAGAGGCTGTAGGAACAACCACCTAATAGGCCTGATGCTGTGACACAGGGATTGCTGATTTAGCAGCATTGAGGAGGAGTGTATACAAGAGTCTCTCTGATCAGCCTCCTGCGGTTTCAAGCTCAAACATATTTTTATTAGGGGTAGGGAGCTTAGGTCACATACAAAAAGCTGATGTGATTTTTAGTGTCTTCTACTAAGAGACTGGACTTAATCTTGACTCCTTTTGGCAGGTGTTGAGCTCTGGAGGTTCACTGAAAGTGACTATCCAGCAGAGCAGTGAGAGCAGAGCTATCAGTACAACAGCTCTGAAGCCAGGCCACTGGACCTGTGAGGTGGGCACAGCTGATCCCAACCCTGAATCGGTCCTGAAATTCTACTGTTACATCTGCAAGACCAACTGCTGCAGTCAGCAGGTAAAAGTCCACAGGTCTGGCTGGGATATAGGTGGTCAAGAGAAGTGAATTATGTGGCCTGCTGCTGTGGGGAGGTGCAGCAGGAGGCTTGTTAACAAAAGCTTACGCTTTAGGAGCAAAGAGCATAAAAAATAAAGACAAGCATGCAGATAAAATAAACCTCTTTTGCAGAGCTGGCAAGCAACTTGCTTGAGAGCAGTGTGGGTGGATCCACAGGCAGCCATGCTCTTAAGCTTTCATACCACTTCATTGTTAAAGAGCAGTCAAGAGAATGGAAAGCGTAGCTCATGCCTATTATTTTCTGTATTTTGAATACATATAAATGGAGTTTTCTCCTCTCTCTCAGAATTTCCAATCCCACATGGCTGGAATTCAGCACCAGCAGAGACTCGGGGAGATCCAGCACATGAGCAATGTTTGTTTTGTTTCACTCCTGCCCATGGTGAAGGAGCAGAAGGCAGTAGCAGAAAAAGATGGGTAAGTGTTGGTTTGCACTAGAAAGCTCATTCTGAATGTGGACCTGAAATTCCTCACTGTGCCAGGGCTCCCCTGTTGTCTAGATAAGGTACAAAATCCCTCTAGTTTCAGGAGCCTTAATCTCCTTCAGGCAACTTTCTTCCTGCTGAAGGATACCAGGGTTGACTTTGACCTGCTGTGTAGTTTTTAATACAGTAGATCCATTTGGAGTCTTGTTTTAACCGGTGCCTTTCTGTCAGCATGAGATAAAGTAACCTATATAAGTGGGTGGGAAGGGGAGAAGATAAATCCGAGCCTGTAAAGATAGGAATGCTGGGGAAAACAATGCCAGGAACAGATTGCAAATTGCAGTATTCCATGGAAGTGTGACTTACAGATATATCTGTTCTCACTTTCAGAGAGACCCAGCAGCGATGGTGTAACACTTGTCAGATACACTTCACGGGGGATCTAATCAAACATCGCAGGACCCAAGAACACAAGGTAGCAACCACAGCATGGATTTTATCTGTGCACTGACCTTTCCTGGGGATTGAGTGGAAGTGTCTAGCATCTCCTGCTCCCCAGGCAGCAAAGGAAGAGCAATTGGAGTGGAGAGATGCACGTAAAATTCTGCTAGTAACATCCTCACTGTTGAAGGGCACTGCCATGCTGCCTCCTGCCTCTGAACACTGGCACTGTTGGAGCTTCCAGTTGTGTCAATACGGCCTGAAGCATCTCTAGTTTATAATTCTTGGCGTTTCTCAATAAATATGGCCTCTCATACTTACCTAATCAATTGAATGGAGGAATTGGTGGGCAGTCTGTAAAGTGTTTCTCTCGTAACTTAATGAATTGTCCTTTCCTTAGCTGGCCAAACGCTCGCTTCGTCCCTTCTGCACTGTCTGCAGCCGCCACTTCAAGACCCCTCGCAAGTTTGTGGAGCATATGAAGTCTGCTGAGCACAAGCAGAAAGCCAAAGAGGTAATCCTGCCCGAGTGGAGAGCTGTGCGGGACTGGAGGCAGCTACACTGTGGAGCAGGTTAACTTTCTGCCTCCCTGACTACTGAAGGGAAGAAAGGAAGACAGGCAGTTCTTCCAACCCTGTTTTAGTTTTCATCCTTTGCTGGACTTCAGTTGTTAGAGCTTAAAGAAATTGAGTGAAAAAGGAACAATGAGTTAGTTGTCTCTAGAAATGAGATAGATCTGTGCCTCTCTTGCAGTCCCTTGTACTCATCACGTGCAGTCTGTTCAGAATCTGGGTCTTTGGTTAAATGGAGAGTGCAAAGTCGGTCTGATCTTTCTTTTCTGTATGTGACAGGTGAGACTAGGAGAGAAGGAGTTGGGCAGCCCAGAAGATTCAGAGGAGTTGATCACAGTGGATGCTGTTGGCTGTTTTGAAGATGATGATGATGAAGAAGAGGAGGAGGAGGGGGCAGCTGGTGAGGAGGAAGACCTTGATGTAGTGCTGATAGAGAATGAGGATTCTGCTGCTAAGCAGGTATGCCATACGAAAGGAGAAGGAATGACCTGTCTGAGAATCTGCTGTGGGATCCTGTGACTTCATTGGTTGAGCTCCAGGTTTCGAGAGTCCAGTCAAGTTTGTACCCTGCAGCAGGAGGGTGAGAGGGCTCTGGGGTTCTTCCAGCGTGCAGGAGAATGCAAAGGAGAATCAGGCACTACCTGTGGGATACAGGAGGGTGTTTCTGCTGTGCTCTACAGCTCCTACTGGTGTCTTCAAACATTATCATGTTGTTGAGGAGCATAAGCAATGTTTTTTAAGGGAAAGACTTTCTGACAGACACTGACATAGTCTCTTTGAATGGCCCCACAGTACTTGGGTCTTGTAGCATAATGTATGTATGGAGGTTTATCTTGATAAGTATTTTACAAGTAGAGAGCAGTTGCCAAGAAGGAGGTACATGGCTAAGCTGCTTCAGGCTTGGAGTGCAAGGGGCGTTTTTAACCCCTGTAATGGAGTGGTCTGCTGACACTGGGGTTTGTATCTGGCTCTAACCAGATGCTGTGCAGCTCTGTCTCTGGTATGTGAATCCTGTTTTGCTCCTAAGCTTACCAGAAAAGCCCAGGAAGGTAATTGGCATAGATACAGTAGGCACTAATGTTCTTTTGGTTTCCAGACTGGGCTGAAGGAAGTGTCTTTGGAGGATTACGAAGGAAGCGAGAAGTATTGTCCAGACACAGCCTATGGTAAGCAAGCAGAGTTAAGAGCAAAGGTCCACAGAGCCTTCTCTGGCCACACACTGTATCTGTAAGAGAAGATGGTCTCTACCTACTGCTGTGATAACTTCTTGGGCCATGGTGCTTCAGCATTTGCATTGGACTGGTGCAGGTCACTGCTGCCTGGAGAAAGAGCCAAACATTGCTTTATTACTGTGTGATAAATCATAAGGATGTGGTTGATGTTTGTCAGCAGCCTTTTGCTTTGAAGAAGAAAGGGTGAGAGCCTAAGGTAGGAAATGGACGAGTAGGGCAGGAGAAGAAAGTAGGTAGCAAATGAGAGATGCTCTGGAAAGATGGAGCCTGGAAGCATATTGACTGGAATGCTTTCCAACAGAAATGTAGCTTGTACAGAGATACTGAGCAGTACTGACAAGTATCAAGCTCTCTGCTAGAGCCCAAACTGTGCATGTTTCCCCTGCTTCAGAACCCCCACGCTCCACCTAGCACTTACTCAGACATGTTGCTGGACTGGTGGGCAGTGTTGCCTCCAGATGGCTGTCCCTGATCCCCACCCTGCAAGCGATTCTGACTTTAAACCTCTAATGGCCACTGGTGTTGTGAGGAGGGCAGCTCTGCAGAGGCTGTTTTGTGCCCAAGGAGAGCTCTGTTTACACCAATCTTCCATATCGCTGTAACCTTCCACTATCGTGTGGCAGATGGAATAATGATTCATGCTGTGAATGTTCTCTGCGTGTTCCTCTTGCGCGCCTGCTGTCTTCTGCTTGGTTTGATCCCATTACATTAGATCACATGTTCTCTGTAGTTTTCCATTGTATTCTTTTTTTCCCTTCCCCCCCACTTTAATGCTCTGTGTAGTTTCTTTGCTCTGGCAGCCAGATTTCTCTCTGAATATCCACCACACAGCCATTCCATGGTAAGATGAGATATTCAGCAAGTTGTCTTGCAACTCCCTGATTAACAGAAGCAAAGCTTTCCACTTTTCTTCCCCCTTCAACCCTTTCCCCTTTAACATGCTTTCATTATTTGAGTTCCATTCAATGTGATCTGTGATTTCCCTTCCCCTCCCGTTTCACAGGCCTGGATTTTCTGGTCCCCGTCGCAGGTTACCTCTGCAGGCTGTGTCACAAATTCTACCATAGCGACTCTGCTGCCCGGCTCGCACACTGCAAGTCCCTGATGCATTTTGAGAACTTTCAGGTTAGACCCTTTGGCGATTGCATGGCCTGGCATTTGTTACCCCCCGTGCGTGTCTCTTCAGCCAATCCACCACGTTAGCTGTCCTGTCTTCAGTTCATTCCCATCATCCTTGGTGTCCGTTGTGCCATAGATTTCTCCTGGTGTGCTCTGTGTTTGTCTCCCATCACCCCTGTAGATCTAAAAGCAGTCCAGTCCCGCTTCCCAGCTACTGCTGCTGTCATCTTGTTGCCCATTTCTGGCTGGAAATCTTCCTCAGAGTGTCTGCTCTGTTTGCTGAACCTGTGGAGTCTATCGTTCAGTCTAGGCCTCTTTGTTAGACAGATTACAGGTGGGTCTAGATGGGGAAAGAACAAGAGAGAGGGGCTGTTCCTTGTAAAGAAAGCTTGTACATAATGCATCTTTGCCTGTGATACTGCAGGAACAGCTCCACTAGCCAAAATTGTGGGTGTGATTCATCCATGAAGGAGCCTGGTAAAATCAGATCCTCACCTTAGATATCTGGAAATTTAACATTACAGACTCTTTATGTGATGGACGCTACGAGCTGGTGAGAATCCATTTGGTCCCCAGGGTCAGCCTGCAACAGGAATTGAGTCTGTCTGTCTGTCTGTCTGCTGCCCTTTCCTAGAAGCTCCTCAGCACAAAGCTCTGCCAACTGATGCTGTTCCTTTGCTTTACTGGCTCCACCTAAAGGAGCCATACTGCCCTTTGCTGCTTTGTAGAAGCTTTTCCTACTGGGCTGTCCTGGAATCTGCCTCCATTGTTCTGTCCTTGTTGACTTGCCAGGGGGTGAGGGGCCTTGTGGTGGGTACACAGGGCTTGCACTGCCTCTGCCCTCTCCCATGACCACTGCCAGGGCCCTGCCTGTGCAAGGAGGGAGGCTCCCACACTGACTTTGTCCTCTGCACCCAAAACCTGCTCCAACAAAAGCCAGTGTGCTTCCCTACCAGCTTTTGGTAGTGTTTTAAGAAACAAACACACCCCAAACCTCATGTTTTTCTTCTAGTCTTCAGGCAGGTTAACTATTCTTAGTCAACAGTCCCTGCCTCCAGTAAGGGGTGGGTGCTGCAGAAGCCAGCACTTAGCAGTAGATTTGGAATGGCAAATACCAGGAGAAGACCACAGCTGTTCCTTCATGGTTGCTCATCCTCTCCCACTCCTGCAGTAAGACATTTCAGGGAAGAAGGAATCGGCCTTGCAGTCTTCCTGGCTTATTTTAGATCAGCTAGAGTGAAATGGCAGCAGCGGTGTGTTATGCCTCCCTTTTGGCCCACTTAGAGTTGAAATCAGATGCTCTTCATATGGATGCCAGAGTGACCTGGAGGGATTATTTATAACAGAGTCCAACCTTAAATACCTGCAGGCAAGTAACGATTATTCCAGGGTGCCTTGGGGTTCTTGCAGTCTGAGTTAAATCATTGTTAGTTTCTGGGGTACTCTATCTGAGTAGCAGAGGGTTTCAAAGCAGAGAACTGTCTGCTGGTGAAGCAGTTCACAGCATCACTCTGGAAACAAGTTGATGTGCTTGTATCTGGTTCAGTTTGGCTACATTATGACTTGACTGATCTAATTCTGTTATGATTTCGTGCATAACCCACTATTTGAGGACAGAGAAAGAACAAGCCTGCAGTGATAAACTGAATTACAATGTGAAGCTGCCTGTGTGGTGCGCTGTAATTCCACACTACAAACTATGGGAGCACTGCTAAATTGTCAGGTCTAATGCTAGTGCCAGTTCAAGGGACCTGTTAAGCAGAAAGCCAAAAGTGAATTGATTACGGAGGGAACTGCTGAGGATTGTTTTATCTTCAGCTCATACTCTGGGTCTTGAAGACCTGATTCCTGCTGCATGTTGGATGGTTACACAGAATTGCTGTCTTTGTGAAATCCAGTCTTGCAAATGGCTGTTGGCCATTTTAATCTCCTTACAGACCTCTACTGGTTCCTCGTGGTAGCGAGTGCAAATGAGCCATCTTATCAATGAGATGCTTACCTTTCTTCTGTAGAGAACCTCAGTGCCCTGTAACAGGAAGATATTTTTGGTATCTTAGTGTTCCTGTCAACGGTTTCACTGAGTGCACAGATTGTATCAACAGTGTGGATAAACCTTAAGCTTTCAACTGAAGTCTTGCTTGGGCTGGTGAACATTAAATCACTCTGCTATAGCAGAGGGCAGTGCCTTGTGTATCCAGGGAACATGTCCAGAGTTACATCCTGGCAGTAGCTGAAGCAGGAGGTGCCACTTACACTGTTACATCCATAAAATCCTGAGTCTGACTAAGATTAACCATTGCCAAAACATGATTTTTTTTTGGCTGGGGAGCCAGGGGTCTGCCATGCACTCGCTCAGCACTCAGTAATGTGAGAGGGATTGCAGTTGTTAATATTGCCACTTTTCCTCACAGGAGCTGACCCTTCTCTGCTCGAAAGCCTCAGCAGCCAGGCCAGGAAAGCTGCTGAGACAAGTCGTGCCCCTGCAGATTGTAGCTGCTGCTCACCACTGTTTTTGTACAGGTTTTCCTGGACCAGATGCCGCTTGCTGCAGTGCCTGAGCTGGATTGGTCTCTCATGTTGGTTTGTTTGTATTTGCAGAGATACAAGGCAGCGAGGCATCGTGCCACAGCTGCCTACCCCGAGGCTCCTTTGCATTCCCAGGGCTCCAGCTCCCAATTGCTGGATGATCCAAAACAGCCTCCTGCTCCAGCAGCAGATACCAGCAAGAAAACTGATGATCGTGTGATAGAGAAAGGGGGCACAGAGCTGTCAGCCCTGCAAGAACAAGCTCCAAGGTCTCTGGAGGGTAAGGGTGAGCTGGCCACCTCTGTAGCAGAGGGCAAAGGCCTGGCCAGTGTGACTGATGATGTGTGTGGAATCATGGTTGTAGACGAAGAGAACCTACAGGAAGAGCGCAAGCCCACTACCACTAGTGCCGACTGGCTGCTCCCCGAGGAGAATCGTGCGGCAGGGGAGTTGTGGGCATCCACTGTGTGTGAGGAGGAGGAAGCCAATGCAGCCAGGCAAAGGGAAGGCACAGACGACTGCCAGGATCTGGGGAGCGGATGGGGTTTAGCACAGAATGAGGCAGAGGCAGAGCCTTCCTCCCTAGCCAAAGGTGAGACAGCCGGTCTTACCTCTGCTGGGTGCAGACGCTCTTCTAGGCACAAACCCAGATAGAGTGGCCTTAAAGGGAGAGCCCTTTACATATGATATTTGCTGGAAATGTTTATTTTCTGAGTCTTTTAATAGAGCAAAAACCTTCAACTTTACTGCTGTTTTTATTTTAAGAATAAAAGAAGCCTGGCTTTAGCGTGTCTAATACAGGATGGTGTTGGTTATTACTTGTACGGTTGGGATACAGCAACTGTGTGGAGAAACTGAGGCTTGGATTGTTGAACCTGGAAATGGGATTGTCACAGGGGACAAAGTCCATGAAGTAGATGGATGCAGACTTACTAGTAATTCTTTGTAGTTCCTCTCATTTCCTTTCGAGGCAGAGGAAAAGTTTGTCTCTTGGAAGACTGTGTGCCCAATTCTGCTTCTCAGAATGCTTTCCTTTCAGAGATGCACATTAGGCAAGCACTGTGTCCTGAGCTGGGCAAGAATGCATCTTGGTCCTCTGTTAATGCTACAAGGCCTAGTACAGTCTGTTCTCATAGTGGAGGCTCTTGGGAACAAATCTTATTTCAAACTGATTTTAATAAAACAGATTTCTTATAAATAACTTCTTTAACTTTCAAAACAAGCTCCTTTAATTCTACAGAACAGTAAGAATTGTTTTGCAGTGCTGGCCCCAGGCCATCCTGGCAAGACTTCTGTTTCAGACCAGGATGCTCATACATACTCCTGCCAAAACGTACAGGGAGCAGCCCACAGGCAGGTCTTGTCACTGCTCTGCACAGCTCATGCAGTGATGGGGACTAACTGGGCTGCTCTGATTCCCTCTATCACCTGAGTTCTTGATGGCAGCTTAAGGAGTTAGGTAGCTTCCAATTATACCAGTCAAAACATCATCCTGGCAGCTTGTCTTATCTGTTTGGAATGGGACAGAAGCATCTGGTGATCTGGGACCATCAGCCAACATTTTGGACATCCCAGTTAACGTGAATAACAGAGAAGCAGCGGTTTTAAGGCAGGAGCTGGTCTAGGGCCTCCCTCTCCAAGTGTGTCACCAGAGTTACACTTAGGGGCAAGCCTGGAGTCAGGACAGCCCTTGCCTTACGTGCTTTTTGAGGGAAGAGGCTAGAGCTGTAACACTTGGACTTGCTTGGACTTGATGGTCTAAAAGAGCCGAGATCATTTTTCCTCTTTGTGAAGAGGAACCTGCTCACAAACAACCTGCATGGCATCAGGTTTCCTTACACCCAGCTTTAACCAAGTTGGGTAGCAGAAAGAACCAGCTCCCCTCCATCCACCTGTGTGCTTCTGCACCTATCACACAGCTAAAGAAAAACAGAACATGGAGGTGAATGGCAGGACACAAGCACAGTTTAAATCGGTGACCAGTTCCCTCAGCAATACTGAGGTTGTGGACAGACACTATTTGGGAGGCTGCGATCCGTGCACATCAGCTTCCATGTTCTGCTGCTCGCTCTGCTGCTGGAACTCCAGACGTGTCTGGCGGTTGGACTCCAGCAGCTCTTTCAAGCAGGCATGTAGGTAATTATTCTTCTCCTCCAGGTGATCCAAGCAGGAGTTGATCTGGTCCAGCATGGAGTTTATTGCTGCATATTCTAAAAGGAAAGGAAATGAGAGACTGAACAATGTAAGTATGTTGTCACTGCAGCCAGGGACAGCAGCAAGAGCTCTGCAAAACACAGCAATTTGGCTGTGCCTGATCTGCCACGGGTGGGTGAAGTGAAATGCAACTGAATCCTGTGTGTTGTGTTCCCTGATCAAGCAGGCAGCTGGAGGACTGGTACCAAGGTCTGAGGCAAGGTACCTGGGCAGCCCAAACCCACTGCTGGTGTATGCAGCGGCCTCTGATCTCACATATAAATAGCTGAGTGCTAGCATGCAGCAAGCCATACTGCAACAGCACCAAATAAATCCCAAGTGAGGCTTTTTAGATGCCTTAGGGCTCATCTTTCCTGATGGTGGAGACATTCTGGCACTGTGTGGTGAAACATTAACGTTCTGTTAATTACCTGTGTGAGGCTCTCAGGCTGGAATGTGCTTTGCAAGTGCCTGGCTGGGCTCAGGCTGCCAACGCAGCACAGCCATTGCTGTGGCATGAGCAGGCATGAGCCCAAAGGTGCTGCTGGAGGCACTGTTACTTCTGAAGTGTGGGGCACAGGGTTCAACTGCAGGGTTTTCATGCACCAGTAAGGCTTTGGGTCCTTCAGATTAGAACTGAACTCATCCAGTGTGACCCTGACAGATGGTTCTCTGGGTACAGTTTCCTATTCACAGCACGTGTTTCAAGTGCAAAAGTGTCAGCCTGGCTACAATGGCATTTCAGTGATGTGCATTAGCACTGTTAATCAGATGAAAACAGCTGTGCTACTGTGATGAAACACTTGCTTTTGGATTGCTCTGAGCGATATTCGCACAATCCTAAAGAATAACAAAAAGACTGAAAAGACAAATTGCTGACAGGCTATTCAGGAGCCAGGCTCATGTTCCTTTCTGAAGCCACACGGGCATTGAGCTGTGCCCGCAGGCTGATGTTTGTGAGCTTGCGAGCTGCAGGACAGGAAAGTATGGGTAGGACAAGCCCACACCTCACCGGCTGGGGCTGGCGCCTCTCCACCCTGGCATCAAGAGCCAAGGTGACACACACAGTGCGTGCCTGGAGCACTGCTCGGAGCCAACAGAGAAAGCGAGGAGGAAGGGGAGGATGTGCTCTGGCCACACACGTCCTATGATGAGGGCCGAGCCGCGCTGGATTTCAGCCTCACCAACCCCACCGCTCCTCCCAGCTCTGCGCACGTCACGCATCCTGCGGTTTCAAAACCGAAACATCTTCCTCCTCGCTTACACGCACCCGCAGTAGCACGGGATAAACGGGTCACAACGGGAGGAAACGCGCACCCCAGGGCTGCGGGAGCTCCGCGCCCCATTGCCGGGCAAGGACCGGCCCAGCCCCGCTCCCAGCTGAGGCAGCAACCCGTTACGGGAGCCCGCCGGGGAGGGGAGGAGGGGCCCTGACCCCGCGCCACCCGGCTCCACCGGGGGCGGCGCTGCCCGGTGCCGCCGCCACGCACCTTCCTCCCCGAAGCTGTCGCTGTCCCCGTCCCCGCCGTCGCCCGCCGGCACGTGCGGCTCCGCGTTGGGCCCCGACATCCCGCCGGGACACCGCGGCCCCAGCGCCGGAGCCGCCCGCACGGCTCGGCCCTGCGCCCGCACGGGCCGCTAGCCAATGGGAGAGCTCGGAGCCGCGCGCGTCACGCAGGGCCGGCCGGCCGGCGCGGGGGTAAAACCTGTGGTTAGCGGGCGGGGCGCGGGGCGCGGGCGGGAGGGGCGGGCAGGGCTCTCCAATTCTTAGGGGTTTCACCCCAAACGCGTCCCCAGTGCCAGGCTGTGCCCTTGCACCCTGGGGTCCGCATCCCCGGTGCCAGGCTGCCCCAGCCATAGCACACACTTGCGCTTCACACATTTAGTGACGGGACAAGAGGAAACGGCCTCAAGCTGCCCCAGGGCAGGTGTAGATGGAGCTGAGGAACAATTCCTGCCCCAGAGGGTGCTCAGGCACTGGAACAGGCTGCCCAGGGCAGGGCTGCCGTCACCGTCCCTGCAAGTGTTCACACAGCGTGAAAACGAGGCCTCATTGCCATGGGTTAGTGGTGGCCTTGGCGGTGCTATGGAGCAGGCAGGCTTGATCTCAAAGGGCTTTTCCAACCCGGTTGATTCTATGGCCATGACTTGGGCACTCAGCGAAGCTGCCCTCAGGGGGCACCATCGGCACCCAGCGCTTCTTTCCCAAGACATCTCATCCATACGGACAAGCTGCACCTCCACCACGAGGAGCCTCCGGGCTGACCCACGGGTGCTGAGGCTGCAGCAGTGAGGGCTTTGCTGCTGAGCTCCACAATCCAGCTGTGGCACCAGCTCCGCTCCATCCCCTCAGCAGCTTGAACTGCCCTCAGGGCACCTCCACACCTCCTGTACCCTGAAGGAATGCCTGCAATGGGCTTTGTCCTTCCTTGTCTTTGGCCCCTACATCGCTCAGCCCCAGGAGATCCAATCGCTGTGTGGTTTTCTCATCCTGATGTCACTGGGATGAAAATAACTTGCAATTAGAGCATTAATTCAAGCAGCACTCAGGAGGTAAACCCGGTTTGAGGACGCTGCTGTTAACTGGGTATTTGGGGCAAAGAAGGAAAGGTTATGTCCTTATTTACCACCACAGCCAGCTCTTCTCCTTTCTGTGGGGTAACCCCGCTGCATGCTGCTGTGTTGGGCCCAATATAGAGGAACTGGAGATTAATTAATAGACATAACCACGCTTTAATGAAAAGGATTATGACATTCAGCGTGAAGCGCTCTTCTGAAGACTTCCGCATCGTGGTACCGCGCTGGTCACAGGGAGGATATGCTCCCACGGAACACATTATATCCCATTCCCCCTTTAGGTGTCTTCTCGGCGGACCCGTGTTCTACCACCGCTGCGAGGACCCGGCCATCCCCACCCGCCCGAGCAGCACTCGCCGCCGCCATGTCGGGGCGGAGCGGTCCCTTTAAGCCCTCCCCAGTGCCCACCCGCGCCGTGCCGGGAAGATGGCGGCTGCCGGCAGGGCTTGGAGGGCCGCCGCGCTGCTATCGTCTTGGTGGCTGCGGGCCCCGTGCCGGGCCTACGGAGCTGCGGGCGGAGCGGGAGGCGGCGGCGGCGGCGGGGGAAGCCGCCTGCTGCTGGGCGCTGCCTTCGCGCTGGGCGGCGGTGCCGGCCTCTACCTGGCGGCGCGGCAGCGCCTGCGGGAGCACTCGGCCGCAGAGGTAACGCGCCGCCGGGCCCCGCTCGCCGCCTGAGGCGGCTCCCCCCTTCCTGCGGGCCGCGTTCTCCTTCCCTCCCCGCGGGGTTCCCGGAGCGCCTGCCCTGCCCGGCCGCGGCGGTGGGCCCCTGAAGGCAAAGCTGCGGTGGGGCGCGGGGGTCTGTTCGGTGTGCCGACCAAGCGGCTTTTTGTGCTCCGCATAAAACTGGAGGAGGCCCCGGCAGCGCTGTCCTTGAGGGGCTGCACGGAATTCCTAACGGGAAGTGGAAGCCTGCTGGGGATGCGAAGCAGCGTTGTTTGTTGGTGCCTTACCCAGCACCCACAGACGGTTGTGTAACCAAATAAATTGCGAATGAGAAGCACAATGAGGTGAAAGAGGGGAGACTGAGATGAGCTCTCAGGCAGAAGCTCTTCCCTGTGAGGGTGCTGAGGCGCTGGCACAGGGTGCCCAGAGAAGCTGTGGCTGCCCCATCCCTGGCAGTGTTCAAGGCCAGGTTGGACACGGGCTTGGAGCAAGCTACTCTAGTGGAAGGGGTCCCTGGTTGGAGCTGGAGGAGCTTTAAGGTCCCTTCCAACCCAAACCAGTCTGTGGCTCTGTGGCTGCAGTTTTATCATGTGTGAGTAGTCTTTGGCATGGCCTGTCAGATGGCTGAAATGTAGTGGTCTTGGGGAGCATTCCTCACCTGATTGATGCCTTACAGCATGTGCTGCCCTGGGGTCTCCCACCTTGGCATAGTTCCCCACAGGTTGGTAATCCTAGGAGCCTGAACTTGGGCAGATGCATGCCTGTAATCAACAGCAGACTCTCGTGCTCTTCCCACCTTGTGGCCTCAACAGACGGGTGGGGGGGGATAAAAATACGGGTTAAAAAGGCCTTGTGGGTTTGATTTACAGATTATTAAGATATTCTTGTGCTTTTCTTTAGTTTCACAATTGTGTATAGAAGGGTAAACTGGATTTAACTTGGTGTTTGGTTGTTGGTTTTTATCCTTGGCTCCGAGTAGCTGCCAGCAGATTAAGTTATTTAGACTAAAACCCAGCTATTTGGCCGCAATAGAACCAATAGTGATGCCATTTGAAGAAGGCATTTCTAAGTGAAGATACTGTGATGCTCAGATGTTGAAACTGAATGTCCATGACTGTGACTTAATGAGAAAAATAAGATTTGAAGGGAGGTAATATTTATGTTTTTAGTAGCAAATAGAAGCTTCTGGTCTCTTCCTTCCCCAGCTGCCTGCAGGGAGCCTGCAGCTCACTCTCTACCAGTATAAAACGTGTCCTTTCTGCAGCAAAGTCCGAGCTTTTCTTGATTATCATGGCCTGCCCTATGAAATTGTGGAAGTGAACCCAATAATGAGGAAAGAGATCAAATTCTCTTCCTACAGAAAGGTGCCTATCCTGCTCGCCAATGCTGGAAGCCCTCTGGTAAGTCTTACTAAGCTGAAAGCTTGATTTCCCCACAAGCAGTGGTTTGGAGGCTTTGTCTGTGTCATGTCTCTCAGGTTTCACATACACATATCACATACAGTGCAATCTTTAGATCATCTTTTGTCCTCTTCAGAGCCTAAGACTTGCTACTTGCTTCATGGCTTCCTATGCCTTGGACTTAGTTTATTGTTGCTCTTTCTTATGAGGGATGTTTGTGTAGTGACTGTAACGCAGTGATTATCTAGCTTCTATCAGCTCTTATTCAGGACATGTAATTTGTTCCAGTCATAACAGGAATTGCTTGTGTCTTGTGGGAAAAGAATGAGATCTCAAGAACACTCAAGATTCAGCTTATCTAGTGAAAAGCAAATTTGAGGTGATGCTGTGAAACAGTCACAGAAGAGATTTGCACGTAGGGCTGTCTTTAGATGTGCAGGGACTCCTGTGGATGTACATGGCAGAGAAAGGGGCTGCAAGTACTAACCTGGAGCCTCAGCATGCAGGGGGCAAGGTTTTGAAGACTTTCCTTTTCAATTTCACCAACTGCTTTTAAAAGAAGCTTGTTTTAATTCTGTTTTTCAGCAATTGAATGACTCCTCGGTGATTATCAGTGCAATAAAGACCTATCTCATTTCCAAGTAAGAAGACGGGGAGATGGGAGAAGAGTTGAGTGTGAATGGCCCTTGAGGACTGGAGATTTAGAAGTTGGTCCTAAGTGTCTTGCTGACTATGACCTCTGAAGTTCTGGGTGTTTGACCCAGCTGAGCTGTGATAGTGTGGATGATACCTGTTGCATTGTGATGCATGTGCAGTAAAGCAAAGCTTTTACCTGCCAGAGCTGCTTTTTCACCTTTACTTTGTTACTCTTTGCACAAAACCTATTTAAACATGGACTGAAGTTAATCCTGGGACTAAGCTTACAATTAGGCAGTTCTAACATCTAGAATGAAGTGGAAATGCTGTGTCTGCGGCCTTTAGGTCACTTGGGAATGGCAGGAAGTTTTATGCCTGCAAAAACTTCTGACCCAAAGGTATATGTGCTAATACTAGTTATTAGCAAGTGGCTGTTCCACTCTTTTCAAAACTTATTTAAATAGAATTTGGAACCTTGTGGTCTTATTTTTAGAATAATATATTTTAAAGTGTGTATTTTTCAAACTGTCCTTTGCTCTTGCTCAGTTTTCAGCAGCTGGGTCAGCACTAACTGTGTTTCTGTCCACAGGAGGAATAGCTTAGAGGAGATTGTGTCCTTTTACCCTCCTATGAAGACTGTGTCTGAGCAGGGCAAGGAGGTATTTGAGTATGGGAATAAATACTGGCTCATGCTGGATGAGAAGGAGACAAAACAAATCTATCCTGTCAAAGAAGTGAGAGTGTAAGTGCCCTTAAGTTCCAGGAAAGGTTACAGCCTCCTCCTTATGTGCTTCAGGGATGATGTGGATGTAAAATCCTGTCACATGCAATTAGTGTTTAAAACCTCAGCAGTTAGAGTGGTTTGCTGTTTCTTGTGTAACAGTGCTGTTAGATGGCCTAGTTACCACCATCACGGTCGTACCGCCAGCTGCTTCCAATTCCCTTCTTGGCCTTTCCTTTATGTCACAGGGGAATGCTATGGAGGGCTGGTTTCCCTTTCTGCTTTAGTTCTCATGTTGGGAGGAGAAGCTCTATCTTAGTCTTACTTTTAGTTAAGATTTTTTAGTTAAGATTGGAGGATTCTTGCCGAAGAATCCTGAGTGTGTTTCAGAGAGGTGACCAGAGTACCGGGCTGGGCAGGAGTTTTCCATACCTTTTTCCTTGTCAGAACCTTTGCACAGTGCCGCTGTTGTTCTCCCTCCTGTAGACCTGAAATCTGTATTTCATTCACTGAAAGTTTCATTCTCTTGAATGCTTCCAGGGAAGAAATGAAGTGGAGAAAATGGGCAGATGATTGGCTTGTTCACCTCATCTCCCCCAACGTTTACCGTACCCCCAGAGAAGCATTGGCATCTTTCGATTACATTGTCCGTGAGGGGAAGTTTGGCACCATGGAGGGTTTGTTTGCCAAGTACGTGGGGGCTGTTGCCATGTTCTTCGTTAGCAAGAGGCTGAAGAAAAGGTTGGTACCACTGAGCACCGAGTACATGAGAGGAATAGCTCCTTAACCTCCTTAGCTGTGAACCCCAAAAGGGCAGCACCTAGAGTTTTAAACCAAGCCATTTAATCCAATGTGAGTAACAGTGTATTGCTTTAACTGGAGGTGCTGAACCCCTCCACTCATCTACTATGTAATCACCAGCTGCCCCCTTCACTCTTGGATACCTTCCTGATCCCCAGGCAAGGACCAGCCCCATAAGATGAGAGATGATAAAAGGTTAAAGAAACAAACTAGTGTTTTCAAAGTAGTTCTTTTCTTTATCCAGACATCACCTTCAAGATGATGTCCGAGAAGACTTGTATGAAGCAGTTAATGAGTGGGTTAAAGCTGTTGGCAAACATCGACTGTTCATGGGTGGAAACCAGCCCAACCTTGCTGACTTGGTAAGGGGTTAATTCCTCCGTTTATTCTTTGGTGTATTACACATTACCCAGTTACTCATGTGTGTGAAATAATTAAATACAGGTAGAGAAGGTGGGTTGGGTGGGATGAATGTTGACATCCTCTGTGCAGTAATACGATTCCCACGTGAAGGGGACTTAGATTAAGTAGGATCATATTTGTTGTTTTCCTCCAGAAAAGTGTTTCCTAAGATGCTGCTCTCATCTGCAGGTGGATGTTGCTGTTAACATGGAAGCATGATAAAAGCAGGTTACAAGCCAGGACACTGCTCTGGCTCGTGTACTGGTGAATAAAGCCTCCCACCCGCACAGGTTTTACAAAACTTGGTGCTGCTGGGCAGCAGTGTGGGCTGGAGCAGGATTCATCCCCTGCATCAGCTGTTTTCCTTGGAATCATTTCACAACAGGGCTTGTTGCAGAGATGGGATGAACATTTGACCCATAACTACATGTAGATCCTGACCTTTCCTTACGTTACCACTGTTCCTCATAGAAAAACGTGCATATTCCTAACTACCTTTCTGCCCTTCTGTCTTCCCTGCTAATTGGAGTGGTGGAGTAGATGGCAGGATGGGGAAAGAGCCTAACTGGCCAGGCTACTGAGCTGTTCCCCACTGACTCGCTGGTGGTGTTCTGTTCTTTTTGCTCTGGTGCAGGCAGTGTACGGGGTCCTGCGAGTCATGGAAGGGCTGGAAGCCTTTGATGACATGATGGTTCACACCAAGATTCAGCCTTGGTACGAGCGCATGGAAGAAGCCATTCAAAAAGCTGCAGTTGCGTTCTGATGCCAGCTGCAGCTGCCTTCCTGAAGCACTTGCATGGTAAAAAAAAATACTTCAGAAGGAACACCATTTATCTTTAAGGAGTTGAAAGGGCTGATCACACCTAAGGACTGACACGGAGGCACAGAGACCATCCCGCTTAGAATATCAAGTCACAGTGAGCACAAGGGATCCAGCTGTGTATGCTTGAACGTGGTGTTTAGAAGGAGGGGAACAGGCAAGATGAATGCTGCTGGAAAGGAGAAGCTCTGAAGAATGCAGCAAATAGGCTTCCTTTAGGTGAGAGCCATTCTTGGAGCAGGCTACTGTAAAAGCAAGACTCTGCTAGTGAGTGTTACATCCACAGTGGATGCGATGGGTCTGAGCAGCTTTTGCTTTGGGCTCTCTTCTGCTGCTCACCTGAAGTGTTTTCCTGATTGAGACACTGGATACTTATATTTAAGTGACAATTTTTCCTGCAACAGAATCTTGTAAGCCCAGTGCTGAGGGAACTGGAGGAATCCAGGGTGCTGGGAGAGGCATCCTTCCCGTGACACAGTCACTGCTGCTTTCGCTCTTCCATGTAAACGGTTCTTTTGGTACTTGATGCTGTACAGTCTGCAAGGATAAAGGCTGGCTTTAATGTGTGCCTCTGGGATCTGTGAGTTCTTACTGTACCTGGGAAGCACACCCTATGCAGCAAGCACTGATGCAGAGCTGGTGCTCAAAAGATTAGAATCACTTGGGGAAATCAGTTTATTCTTTTTCTGGAAAAAAGAAGGATTAGGAGCAAGCCGCCAATGTAGGTGTTTGTGCTGTGTGAGAGTAGCAAAGGATTTGCTGTTGTACCAGTGGGTTTAGGAGCTGGCTCAGCAGGTAATGTACAAGTCTCCTGAGCTGCGGTGGGATGTTTGTCCTAGCGCGAGATGATTCAGGCTCCTTTACAGAGCCCAAGCCTTGGGGTTTGCCTTGGTACTGTCCTGTTTTCCCAGGAAAAAGGGCAGGTTTGGGGAAGCTGCTTTGTTGAGACATTCTGAGTGCAGCTGGAGTTGGTCTGTAATACAGCTGGGCCCTGCTGGGGAGGAGGTGTAACAGCAAAGGTCGTAGGGGTGGGTTTTGGGGCTTTTGTTGGGTTGGTTGTTGTATTTTTTACTTTTATTTGAATGTGAGACTAGTTACAAACCCAGTTATGGTCTGGCATAGACAAAAATGATGTTTACAGTAAAACCAGCTGGGTTGCTGCTCTGTGACTTGCTGTGTTCTTGTTAGAGCTGCCTTGTACTGAGGCCTGCATCCCGCAGTATCGACACAACAGCGAGCGATGCAGTCTGAATACAACTGCATGAACCTGCTCCGAGCCCTTCGGTGATGGCTTGGCCACCCTCGGGGGCGGCGAGTGCCGGGGCCCAGGGGCCGCGTCGCCAGGGGCTGGCCCTGGAGGAGCGCGGTGGGTCCCGGCGGCGGCGGAGGATCGCGGCCCTAGGCCCGTCCCCTCGGGCCGCTTCTTGTCTCTATGGCGACGGGGCCCGTTGTGGGGCGGGGCGTGGTGACGTGCGCGGCGTCGCGCTGGTCACGAGGAGGGTTTGAATCTGCCAATGGAGGAGCCGGGAGCGGCGGCGCGTTGGCGGACCCGGAAGTGCTGCGGCACCTGCTGCGGGCTCGCTCCGCCCGGCCCGGCCCGGCCCGCCTGAGGGGTTTCTATGGCAACAGCGCCTCCCGCCGCCTCCTCGCAGCCGGCGACCACCTCCTGAGGCGGCAGCGGACCCTGCGCGGCGTTTATGGTGAGGGACCGATGGGGCGGGCACCTGGGAAGCGTCCTTTTGCCCGCTCTGTCAGTGGCGAGGGGTACCCCCGCCTCAGGGGGGGTCCTTCCCGCCGCAGCGGTAAACGGGAACCAACGGGCGTCTTTGAATAGATACAGGAAAACGTGCTTTGTAGCGAGGGGGGCTTTGGGACGGGCTGCTCGGGGGTGGTGCCGCTCCTGCAGGCTTCTCAGCCCGTTATGGGGAGAGCACTGCCCTGAGCTGGGAGCTGGACCTGGTTGGGGTGGGAGATTGAGCCCTGGATAGGGCCCTGCTCTCCTGAGGCAGACAGAGATTGTCGGAAGAGCCTCCGGAGATGGCAGGGAAAGTTGCTTAAACTTCTGAAATAAACCCAGTTAGCGAAAGCTGGTGACTGCTTTTCTGTACCACTTGTGGTCCTTAGATCTTAGCAAGTTCTCCCCTGTGAGGGTGCTGAGGCGCTGGCACAGGGTGCCCAGAGAAGCTGTGGCTGCCCCATCCCTGGCAGTGTTCAAGGCCAGGTTGGACACAGGGGCTTGGAGCAAGCTGCTCTGGTGGAAGGTGTCCCTGCCCGTGGCAGGGGTTGGAACTGGATGAGTTTTAAGGTCCTTTCTAATGCAAACCAGTCTGGGATTCGAAAGCTCTGCAAGTTCTCAGTGCATTAACCCATGCAGGGCCTGGGGGGAGTTTAACCCTTCTCTTGAAAACAAGATTAAAGTGCCCAGTGGTGTTTGGAGTTGTTCATAGCTAGAAGCTGGGGATCTATCTCTCTTCCCCTCTGTAATCTTCATTACTCTTATGTGATGTACAGGTGTGTTTTGTTTTAAATGCATCCTGCTTAAAACCAGATGCAGTAGTAATAGGTTTATTTAGAGTAGTTTATTACATGAATCGCAGCAAGCTGGTAAATTAAGCAATGAGCTATAAAGAATGATCTCGGTTCCAGTCTGGCAGAAGTGTTGTAAAAATTCTGTTCTACCACATTAAGAAGTGTGACTTGACTTGTAGCATCGTGAAGGAGTGTTAACGTAAGGTCAGCTAGCTAAGGCTGATTTACCACCACTCCAATAGCTGTACTCTGTCCCTCCCCAGCAAGCGTTAGTCCTTTGGACATCCCTTCTCCTGCACTCCCATTTCTTCAAGTCTTCAAGTCCTCCCAGCCGGAAGATGCTCGTGCTGTAGCTGACTGAGTCTTTGTGGTGCTGGGTTTCCTTCAGCATGAGTGCTAATGCAGATGTATCTCTTCAGCCTGCACAACAGTATAAACCTAAACCATCAATGTTTCAGTGCAGTTTTGCAGAATTTATTGATGATGGCTGGATTTGGGGAGGCTGTGGGGTTTGGGAGGGAATGTACACATGCCCTAGAACTGTTCAAACCTGTTCCCATATTAAACTGCTTTAAAATTGCAGTTAGAATTTGAAAGTTTGTAACTGTTTGAGCAAGGCCATAGAGTAATTGTTCAAAACGTTTCCACTGTTGAAGCCACGTTTCATTATCACTATGGTAAGGAATTACAATCTCTGTCCTTCCCTCATCCCATGTTTGTCAGCGGAAGCCAGGACACAGCAGCCGCTGTTGTTTGGGTCCATATCCTTGATATGTTTGACCTTTAAATTGAAAAGAGGAGGATGTTCATAACTTGACACCTTTTCTTATTAGTGGTCATTTTATTATTTCTGTATCAGGTGTCCCTCATCCATCAACAATGAAATGACTTCAGTCTCTGCACAGAACGCACTGTCCAGAAGAGCCAAGAGCATTAGAATAAGTGTAAGTAATTTACCTTACAAAAAACCCTTTCTGCCAGTATCAGGTTAGCGCTGCTGGTGGACTTTTGTAGGATTTGCAATTGCATCATACCATTACCTTAACCAAAGCATCGAGCTCAAAGATAGAGGCTTTAATCTTGCATCTCTAGGCTTTTCCATCTTGTGTTGGGTATTGGTTGAGGTTGTGCTCTTTTTCTGGAGATTTAAGATTAAATACTGTGATCCAAAAGCTTTTAAGCATTTGTTTAGCTTCAGAAGACACTTAAAGCTTGCATGAAAGAGTTTACAGGGTCAGGGTTCTAGGATGGAAGGATCTGATGGTCTCTTGTTGATTTTTCCGTAAGCAAACTGTTAAAAGAACGCTTCTCTTCTCCCTTCAAATTTCTCTTCATAATCAGATGGTGCTGGTTATTGGAACCTTGATTTGCTTGCGTGCTCAAAGACTTTGAACTCTAATGACTCTTACAGACACCTGCTACCAATCCAACTGTATTTGCTCCTTAATAGCAATGTTCAAAGCAGAAAATACCAGCAGCAGAGAAATTACTTGTATTAATCCCAGCTTTGCAGCGAAATAGTGTGCAGTTCAAAATGGCAGATGCTCAAACTTTAACCAAGGCTGGCCACTGTTGCTTTCTGGCACAGAGGGAAATGTTGTTATTTCCAGTTTCCTTATCCACAGGTTTCCTTTCATTGTCTTGCCCTTTCCCGTTTGTGGGAGAAGAGCCATGAAGAACCGTTCCTCCTCTCCCCCTTTGCACGTCCATGTGGATGAAAACACCCCTGTCCATGTCCATATTAAAAAGGGTCAGAAAACCACACCTGCACAATGCCAGGTAGGAGTGTGTAGCCACGTGTTTGTAAGGGTTACAAAGAGGAAGGTGAATGGTCTTACAAGCACCACACCATCTTCAAGGTCTGTTTTACTGTTGTGTTTTAAGTGTAAGACTTGAGTGTGTGTTCAGTGGTGAATTTTCAGTGATGCGTTTTCTATGTTTAAGGTGATTTGAGTCTGATCTAGGATATGTATTTTTCATGTTCACATGTATGTTTGTGAGGGGCGTTGCTTCCAATGTGATATAGTTTGGGGGATTTTTTTTTTCCTTTTATTTCCTGGATTTGTGTCTTGATAATGATTTTCCTTTGGCTTCATCCTTATTTTTGTAGGAAAGGTTTGGGGAAAGGTCATATTTAGCTGTTTCAGATACCATCTTGATTGCATTAAAATGACTGTGCTTAGGGAGAAGGGTGTGGATTCAAACCATCTTCTGGCATTAAGCACCTTCTCGGTCTGCTGCTCTATGCAGCAAAGAAAATCTCTACATAGCCTTACCCACAGCAGGCTGAAGGCAAGACTGAAGATGAGTTTCAAGCTGTCACCTGTCCTCTTTCGCAGTTGGATGTTTATGTAAAGGTGATGCTCATTCTTCCTTAGGTGCAGCCATCCTGTTCTAAGTCCTCTGTTAATTTTGTGTTTGTTGCTAATGGTGCATATCATAGTGGGGTAGGGCCTGACAGTGACATCAATGATTCTTACTAATTAATTGCCTGTAGGGGATATTTAGAACATCAGATTTTTCTCTGAAGGTCAGAATTGTGCAAGGCCACTTGAACTTCCCTTCAGTCAGAGCACTTTGAGTTCAATAGAAATAAATGTCTATCTATTAGTTGACTACAAAGCATCAAAAACACTTCAGAAGCTTTTCGGGACCAATCACAGTGCCCTGTTCTTAAGTTTCTCTGATAGTACTGTTCTCATGTGATATATCTGCTCTTTTGTGAGACAAACTTGGAATGGAGAAGGGATCTCTCAGGTTGTTCCTTCTTCACATGAATGGGTTGCATTGTGATATTTTCTTGTGCATCTCCATACAGAGAAGACTTTCTTCCCTCCCAAGTCTCCCACCCTGACCTGCTGGGTAAGGCTCTCATCACATCACAGGTGCTGGTATCCCAGGGATCACAGAGCTTCTTCATGATAGACAAGAATACACTGTCAGCTGAATGTGCAATAACCTTTCCTCCAGGCTGTTGTTAGCCTCCTCTGATGGCTGCTGGCCAGTCTTATGTGACGTATCGTGCATAACACTGTGATATTTTTGTATGAATCATCTTTTATTTGGCTTTGCATCACTAAAAATTGTAAATGGTTCTTTAAAAGTCTGTGATTTATTTTATCTTCTCTTTTCTTTCAGCAAAAGCAGAAGCAGAAAGCGAAGGGGGATACTGTGAACGTGTGTCGAAGTGTCCGAGTGAAAACGAAAGCCCCCTGGGTACCCCCAGGCAAAACATCTGTCCGGGAGGCCACCTGCAAATGGGAGGTATGGCTGAGTTTGCTCTTTAAAACCTTAAAACTTTTAAAGGTCTGTCTAAAGTTGAAGAGAGTTGATGTTGTAGTGAGGGAGCTGGGCTGATCTGAAAGAATGCTACTGTTACCTACCACCCATTGGGTCTTCTATAAATCTTTTTCACTTTTTAATACAGAAAAATAGGAAATTAATTATTAGTCTATGCCTATATCATGCCTTTCTGCCTTTAGAAGCCAGAGAAATTTCTTTGCTTATTGTAGCTTTAGTAGTCCCCTTCAAGATCTCATCTAGAGGCACAGTGAAGTGCTGCTGTTCTTAGTCTCTTCCAAAGCATGGAGTATTTGTGTAGTGTATTTTCTTTCTTGTGGGTTGATAGTTTTTCCTTTTGTATTCCTGGCTTTTCCTAGATGAGAACTTGAACTTCCATTACTTTTTCTGTTCAAGTTTTTGTGCATTCTTGACCTTTCCCTGATGGAAATGAAAGAACGTTTACAAGTTGGTTTTCTCTACCAGCCTTATTGCAGTGATACAACCTGGTCTCTGTGTCTGGCAGAGCTGTGGTTAGGATCCTGTTTATGACTTTCTGGTATTTTCTACCAGGGACCAGCTCACCGCCTAGAAGTTGCACCTCCAGATTCAGACAAAATGCCATCAATGTTGCACCTGAGCGACCTCTCTGCAGATGAGGAGGATGTTGTTTGCTGCAGAATGAATGAATATGAGAAGAAGATAGATAGCCTCATAAATGCAGTGGGAATGATGAAGGAGGTGAGGAGATGGAGGAAGCTGAGGTCAAGTCTTGGTGCAATAGAAGAGTACCCAGGCCATTGGTAGCTTGTTTAAAGTTGTTTAGAAAAGCTGAACTATCCTACTGAGAAATTCAATAAGCCCTACTATAAAACATTGTAAAACCTTATCCGCTTAATAAGGTGTCGCTGTGCTTCAGTTTCCAAATAATCTTTCTTCTACCCAAGCCCAAAGTCTGAAAACTGGTTATTCCCAAAGGTGAAAAATACAGTATGTTGCTGTTTCAGTGTCAAATAATCCACTTAACATGATTGTTTCTTCTCATTCCCTTTAAAAATGTGCAACCCACTGATGTGTTTTCCAGATAAGTAACATCTTATGTATTTGACACCACTTAAAAAGTGGGTAGGAGATGTTCCCAGATGCATGATGGTGGGGGCAAACTGTGTTTTTAACTTTGAGTTAACACTGAGGGTAACACATCTTAAGTAATATTATTTTACTTAAAACTATGATGTTCAAATCCATGTAAAAGAATAGGATTTGAGTCAAATAGATTCTTGCATTAAGCGTTCTCCATTTTATTTATGCTACAAAATTTAATGGAGTTACTTACATGACTGTAAAATAAAAGTCCACTTTGATACTTTTAATAAGTTAATTGAATCTAAATGTTTGTGGTGTCACTTAAATCCATGATGTAAGATCACATTAATTTTGTTAGCTTTGATTTTTGTGCAAGCCAGGGAATCTCTGGTGACTTTTTGCTGCAAAAAGAAAATCCAAGCCTGGTGCAGTGGTTCAAGCCCCCTCTATGTTCTTTCTTCTTTCACATCTTCACTGTCTGTAGCACTCTTAACTGCCAAATGGGGTACATGTGTCATTCATGGGGAGCAGTAACCAACTTCTGAGCCCCATTCAGCCTTCAAGTATTATGTACACAACTTGTCACACTACCAGCAGTGACACTATGCTGCTACGGAACAGGTAGATGGAAACATAATGCTAGGGACTGTTAGGTTGATTTCACCCAGTTCCATGGATCTCCCAAAGCAATAGTGGAACAACTGGAGCCATTTCCAGTGTGTGAACTGCCACCAGAGCTCCTTTCCTGCCATGTTGGAGGCCTTTCACATGTCTTGTGGCTGATGACAAGTTTTTGGTATATGACTTAAAACCAGGACGCTTGCATCTCCGTGTGTTTGTGGGATGGGAGGTACTTCAAGGCAATAGCTGAATTATGCTCTTTGTGCATCCGAGCAACCTGGAAATACCTAGGGGGAAGGTGAGTGGGAGGAAGGAAAAAAATGCAAGAAAAAGCCTGATCCTCTGTTTGCAGCTCAGTAGCTGGTTCAGTGGTTTGAGATGTGGCTCTGTGTATCACTATAAAAGCACCTAGTTTGTCTTATGTCCTATTTAAATATTTTCATCAGGCCAAGCTGCAGGAAAAGGAGGAACACAAGCAACTGACAGAGCGTCTCCTGGAGGAGCAGAAAGAGCAACTAAATGAAGTCACACAAGAGCTGGTAGAAACAGAGCATGAGAATACGCTGCTCAGACGCAGTATGGAGCGTATAAGGGAAGAGAAAGACCTGACTATGTAAGACAGCTGTGTTCTCTATTGTTACTCCAAGTAGTGGTATTTACAGGGCAATACCTCCTTTACTGCTAACATTATTTAAGGTTGTAGTTTGTATGCTGGGTTGCAGTGCTGCTTAAGAACTCATGTTCTTTTTGTCACCTTTTAGAAGGGGAACTTCAATGGCAATAGCTGCAGAGAAGGGTTATAGGATGATATTGGAAAAAAAAAAACTACTCTTGAGAGGAACCTGAGAGCAGTTGGCTTGTGTGGCCTACAGGAGGGTCATCCTAGCTCTGCAATTTATATTTTGAAGGTTAAGAGATGCTGTTTGAATTGTGATGATATTGGTAGAACAACAAATGAGTAAACATGAAACTGAAAACTAGAGGCTACACCCCTGAGAGGACTGAATTATGGGGTGTTTCTTAATCCAATCAACTGTATATCAATAGTGGCTGGTAGAGTTGTCAAAGCATCTTGTTTCTCTGATGCTTGAATTCTCATTACAGGCTAGAGAAGAAGTACCTGCAGCATGAGAAGGAGTGTTTGATGTCCAAGCTGAGTGAGGCAGAAAGGGATGCATCAGCAGCAGCCAGGCAGATCCGTGCCCTGGAAAATACAATTGGGAGACTCAACACTGTAGGTGTTGTCTGGTTTTGTTCTTATCTTTGCTATATTGTCCTGTTATGTGGCTGTCTTAAAAATGTAATGTAACAATTGTTTCTCTGGAAAAGTGGAGGCATTTGTTAGTTTTGTTTGGAAGTGGGGTATTTACTTGCAGCATCCAGTCACCTTCTGCACATGGTGCTCACTATTGCACTGCTCGTGCTTGTATCAGCTTTACGCATTCCATGTGAATAATTCTTTTCCCTTTTTTTACTGTTCTCTAGGAGAAGCACATGAGCAGCTCAGACATTAACACACTGACAAGGCAAAAAGAACTTCTGCTCCAGAAATTGACCACCTTTGAAGAAACCAACCAGACCTTACGACAGCTTCTCAAAGAGCAGCACAACAAGGAGGTGAGCAATGCTGTGTGCTTGAACTTGCCAGAGGACAGGAGGCTGTGTCATCTTGTGGGCCGAGATGCATTTTGAGACCTTTGAATGCTTTTTCCCAGCCCTGCTGCTGTCCCTGTGTCATAAAGGATGGGTAGGACTTTTCATGTTTTTGTTGGGTTTTATCCCTACCTACTTCATAGAATAAGACTGACCTTTCTGCTGTGAGGATTTTAGAGCATCCAAGTGACTATATTAAAAGGTATAGGCACTACTGTGTTGCCAACTCTCTCTTCTGGATACAGCTGCTTGTGCTAGTGTGAAATGTAACTGCTACAGTTGCATTGGCTGACATCTGAGGACTAGATGTGACCTTAGCTAATGGGAGCCTAAGGATATTCAGACCCTTATTTTTGTAGGCTCTAAGAGCAGTAACAGAGAGACTGTAAACAATTCTGTCCTGCTTTTACAGAACAATTCTATATTGCCTGTAAGAGAAATACAGAAGTGAATTTGCTATTCTTTCTGTAGTTTACATTTTATATTTATTATATTTTATTTGGTGCTTCTGAATATCTTCTGAGAATTGCTGCTACAACTGGGAACAAATGGTTGACTTGCCCAGTTCTGTTTAAACTAACTGTCTGTAACTGACTTTTTAGTTACTAATTTAGTTAGTAATACATAATACTTATGTATTTCCTTCATAGAAGGATGCTCGGAAGTTAATGGTGCAGCAAAAAATCCTTCTGAAAAGGCTGGCTGACTCAGATGCAGAGAATGTGGTAAGCAAACCACAAGCTGTTTGGTTTTGGAGCTTTCGTTTTGCTTTTTCTTTCATAGCCATTGAAGTATATGGGCTTAGAACAGGGATAACATAGGTGAGATCTTCATGAAGAGCACTATTAGAATTTACAGTATTCACGCTATATAAAAGAACTTAAGCTTGTCCTTATGTTTAAGACAAATGATTGTGAGGGTGGTGAGCCACTGAAACAGGTTGCCCAAGGAAGTGGTAAATGTTCCATCCCTGGCAGTGTTCAAAGTTGGGTTGGACAGAGGCTTGGGCAACACGGTCTAGTATGAGGCGTCCCTGCTCATGGCAGGGGGTTGGAACTGGATCATCATAAGGTCCTTTCCAACCCAAGCCGGTCTATGATTCTATGTTTTTGCTTACCTTCTCTTATAGTACTGAATGTACAAAGCAACAATTATACTACATGTTTCTTTAACAAGGAAACTCTGGGGGTGGGAGAGGAAAAAATACCTACTGCAGAAATAAATGCCCCTGATGCTCAGGATAGGATTTTTCAGTTTGGAAATTATCTTCTTTTTTCTATATGGTGATCATGTTATCTTCAGAGATAGGCAACAGATCAATACCTGGCTCAGAGCCTGGTGTCACCAGCAGAATTTTGGGGATGTGGATCATGGGTTGGTTCACACGACACCAGGCCTGCTGGCAACAGGCCTGTCTCAAAGAGGAAAAAGGATCTTTGCATGGGAGTTAGCAGGGCTCATTGAAAGAGCATTAAACTAGATTTGAAGGGGAAAGGGGTAAAACCAATGTTTGAGGAGCAGTGTGCTAGCGAGGTCCTTTGCTCTGCCATCTCAGAGGAGGTAGGGGATGGAGATATATGTGGCAGCAAAGACACAAGAGTTTGTGTTAGAAACCACGAGCCTGAGAATGGTCATGTAGGAATTAGGTCTTCTACCCCCAAAAAGGCAGCATGATCAGTAGTCCAGCTGAAGTGTGTCTACACCAATGCATGGGCAACACACAGGAGGAGCTGGAAGTCATTGTGCAGCAGGAAAACTAAGACACAGTTGTCATCACAGAAGCATGGACAACTGGAGTGCTGCAATGGATGGCTGTAACTCCTTAGAAGAGATAGGCAAGGAAGAAGAGGTGGTGGGGTAGATCTGTGTATTTTGATTGTCTAGAGCTTAATGATAGTGATGAAAGGGTTGAGTGAGAAAGTTAGAATGGCCAAAGCCCAACTAGAACTTAATCTGGAACTGCCATAAAAAGCAATAAAAAATGTTTCTATAAATACATAAGCAACAAAAGGAAAGCTAAGGAGAATCTCCATCCTTTATTGGATGCAGGGGGAAACCTAGTGACAAAGGATGAGGAAAAGGCTGAGGAACTTAATGCCCTCTTTGCCTCAGTCTGTAATAGTAAGACCAGTCCTCAGGGTACCCATCCCTCTGAGCTGGAAGACAGGGATAAGCAGCAGAGTGAAGCCTCATAATCTAAGGGGAAATGGTCATCTTTTGCCTGTACCCAAGAGGGAATGACCTCAAGCTGTACCAGGGGAGATTTGGATGGGATATTAGGAAAATTTCTTCACCAGAAGGGTTGTCAAGCATTAGAACATGTTGCCCAGGGAAGTGGCGGTGTCACGTCCCTGGAGACATTTAAAAGATGTGTAGATGTGCCCCTTAGGGCCACGGTTTAGTGGCTGACTTGGCAGTGCTGGTTTAATGGCTAGGGTCTTAAAAACAAAGAGCTTGTGGTTTGCTTACCACATTCTCTGATCTTAAAGGTCTTCTCCAACCTAAATGATTCTGTGATTTTGTGACAAGCACAAAGTGGGGAAGCTTTCTGTATCTGTTGCTGTCACTGAATGAGTGATCTGGTGCCAGTTTTGGTTCATTTCCTTATCTGTAAACTGAGAAAAGAGCTCTTACATTGCATGAAGTTATAAAACTTGCTGTGAGACGGGTAATGCCCTTTTTTTTATCTGTGGGGTATACGATCCTGTCAGGTCCTTGTTCTTGACTGAGTACATTATGCCCTGTTACACAAGAGCTTGTACCCCTTCTGCTTTCTGTTTGAGGAGAATGCCACCTGTTTTTCAGTTGCTGTGGATACCAGAGAGTGCCATGAATCAGAGCTGCGAGGGAGGGAGACAGTTACACCTCTTTTCCTCCACCTTGCCAACCTAAATGTGTTTGTTACTTAACATCTAAGTGGTGTTTGTTTTCCCAGCAACTTCAGATGAAGCTTCAGGAGAAAGAAAAAGAAATGGAGAGTCTTGCCAATGACATACAGGCAGGAAAGGTAGTTTCCTTTTCCATTTTCTCCTCCCTATTCCACCTTTGAGTTCTGCAGAACTACAGATAGTCCAGGCTATGAATTTGGATTTGCAGAAAATTACTTTTTAAGAGTTCAGATGACTGGCTTAGTTACAAAACCAATTTCTACATAGTTGTGGATTCCATATTGTGCTAATAAGACATCTGTCACAAGGATGAGTAGGTAGTATTCTCTTTGCTTGGGCTTATCACTGAGTTGCCTTTCTGTTTAAGGTCCTGTTGGTTCCTGATGTCAAATTCCAGCCTGTGCCTCTGTTTAGTAATTTAAAGGGAAATGTAGTGGAAGAGATGCCACATGAAGGATGTTTTGCCCTAGAATAAATCGTTCAGGCCAGTCATTCACATCTGATTTAAAATTAATGGCTACTTATTTGTTCCCCATTTTGTTGGAGTAGAAGAGCCATGAGGGTCCATCTGAGGAAAGAGGAGATGGCTGGAGACCCTTCAGTGAATAAATCTGAGACTGTTGGGTTTTATGAAGTGTTCCTTCTATTAGCTTGTTGAGGAAAAAGGTCTGTGTCTTGTTGCTCCTTACTTAGGACCAGGCAAAGGCAGCAGAGGAGCTCTCCAAATCTATGGAGGCTGTGAAAGCCCATTTACAAGCACAGTTGCGAGGCAAAGAAGCGGAGAACAACCGCCTGACTGTACAGCTACGGGTATGTTTGCAGTGGTCCCTGGGGATCATCTCTTCATTTACTCATAAACTGAATTGACTTCAAGGGAAGCAATATTTTGCTCAAAGGTTTATGTTTAACGTATCTGTTGATGTTGTGATGATGTTAGGATGAACATGTGTGGTAATAGTTTAGAGGAGCTTTAAGGTATATAGCTGCATAAAGCAACATTAATATATGTGAGCAATCCCGTTAATAAAGACAATGTTCTTGGGTAGATCAAAAGAATGGTAAACCAGTATTTATCTTGGTCAGGAAAGGAAATAAGTGTTCTAAAGAGCAGGTTATGAAAGAAAAAAGGAAGACTCTTGGAAGGAAAGCCAGATCTGTCATGCTGACATGTCTTTCAATATTAGGACAGGACTGTGTAGGTGAAACCTGATTGCAAGAACCTCCAGCCTGAAAGTTGGGGGGGTTATAACCAGCTCTCTCCACCAGTTCTAGGAAATGAGTTGCTGCTTTGGGTATGCAGATGTAAGGGCATTATTCCATATGGTGTATTTTCTTCCCTCTTGCAGAATCTGGAGCGCGGTGAAGCTCAGCATAAGGCAGAGGTGGAACGTATCGTGAAACAGCTGAAAGAAGTAAAGCAGAAGGCAGATAGTGACAAAGAGGCCCTGAAGAAAGCCCTCCGTGCACAGAAAGAGCGTGCAGAGCGAAGTGAAGAGTATGTAGAGCAACTGACTGCCCAGCTAACAGAAAAGGTACCTGATAATACAGGAGAAGAGACCTCATTTCAAATCATGCATCTAAGCCTTTGACTTCTGGTAGCAGCCCTGGGGAGAGTCTCTGCTTTCAACTAATGAGATTTATTTCTGTCTTGATGCCTTGGCCCATTTATGCTAAGTTTAGAACAAAACCAGTTTTCTCGGCTGTCATTGTATTTGCTGCATGTCCTTAATGTAGGACTTGCCATAACTTAGATAATACTAAGCTAGCAGATCTGATTTTTCATGTGGTTCTTTAGAACTATCTGAAGGTTGAAAAAAAACAGTAAAATAAAGCCTTGCTATTTTGACTGAAAACTCTGAATGGAGTTAGAGCAGGAAATTAAAAAGCCTTAGAGGCATAGTGGAATTTCCTACTGGAAAAATGACTAAAGGATATCAAGGAAAAGTAGGAAAGTTTAGGACTGGGACAAACCAGAAGGGAACATGGATTTTACACTACTTGATTATTTTTTTATCTATCCCTTGTATTTTGAATCCCAGGGACAAGAGCCACTAGTAGCATCTTAGCCATGCCTTATATTATCTGCATATTGCATATGTCACCCTTGCTCTTTTCTCCCTGTATTTCTTTTGGTTGATAGGATGGGTATGTTGCTGAGGCGCTGTCTAGTCTGGAGACCTGGAGGAACCGCCACCATAGAGC
Source organism: Pezoporus wallicus (assembly GCF_028554395.1). Taxonomy (NCBI): domain Eukaryota; kingdom Metazoa; phylum Chordata; class Aves; order Psittaciformes; family Psittacidae; genus Pezoporus; species Pezoporus wallicus. The sequence continues at coordinate 3,021,953 of NW_026637499.1, forward strand.
AGTAAAGGACAAGAGTGACCTCGAACTGGAGATTGTTACACTGACCAGGTTAAAATAAAACTAGTGTAGAGTAACAAGCCTGAATGTGTTCTAAGTTCAGGGATAATTTAACTGAATTGAATAATACCATTAAATTAAATGATTTTGTTGGATTGACTGTAAATAGCCAAGCAAAACCAGTATTGCCTAAGGGCTAGAGCAGAGTTTGGGAAGAGAGAGAGCAAGAGAGCAATGTGGCTTCTTCTGCTGACTTGCCACAGCAAAGGCAGACTTTTTAAGGGTTTGCTGACCCTTAAAACCCTGTTCCTTTGCAATTTTGTAATGCTTTGAAAGAATTAAGGTTATTTTTCTTTTGAGATCTGTTTGAGAAACTTGAAGGTATTAGAGAGGCAGTGTAGCTCCTGTCTATTTTGTTGCAAAGGTTAATAAATGTAGTGTTATTACTGCAGTACAGTTGTTGTTGCAGGAAAAAAGAGGTAGTTATGAGACAAGAGAAAGGTACCTCTTCACCCTGTGTATCTCGAAGGCAATGCATTTGAGCTCCAAGAAGACAACTCAAGTTAATTTCCAGCAAGCTAATATTGAGGTAGTAGAACAGTATAGAAGATAGGTGTGCATATATGGAGGAGGAAGATGAAAGGATAGGAAAAAGCCTCGCTTCTGAAGCTAATGTTTAAAGGTTGGGAGCCTTATTTTTTCTTGCCACTTAAGGATTGATTTTCTTTCTGTATGGCAGTCGTCTTGCAGACTTGCTGGAAGAGCAGGCAACTCGGGAGGACAAGGTACGGGATGTCAGAGATGTGGTGCTGGATAAAGTGCATCGACAGAGTTCAGAGACCTCCAATTTAAAAATGGAGAATGAAAGACTAAAGGTCAGTGATTCTAGGGGTTTGAAGCTGAAATGCTAGGGGGGAAAAAAGAAAGACATTACAACAAGTTGCTTGGCTTCTGATGACAGAGTTCAATTGCACCCATCGCTCCCGTTGACTTTCAAACCAGTTTCTCCATAACCTGAGTGTGACAGGACAAGTGTGCTGGGAAGAGACATAAAGGAAATGTACATTCTGTGAGGACTGGGTTTCTTCCATGTTTTGGTTTGGAGGATCTCCAACTCAAGTACTGCTTCCTCCAGCTGGATTCTTACATCTTGTCTTTATATCTTCATACTGCTGGCCAGAGAACAACCAACTGTAGCTCATGCAGGGAGAATGGTGATTTCCAGAATAAAACAAAAAGTGGCTGGTATATTTCTTCTGTCTTCTCTTACCACTGGTGATCTTGTAGGTAACCTACATCATTTTCTTCTTGGAAAGCCAGGCACTGATCCAAATAAGGAGTAGCCCTAATCCAAGTAGCACAGCTCATTCAGGCAAATGGAAAGACTGCACGTCCATCCCAAACCTCTCTGCTCTCTTGATGTGAATTTGGCAATCTACTGAAGCCTGGAAAGTTTTGCCGACTTACACTTGACAAAAGCCTTTTTTCTTAGTCTAGACATTAGACAGCTTAGTGTGATAGTTACTTCCAAATCTGTTCTATTTTCAGGCTAGTGTGGCCCCAATGGAGGAAAAGCTGAAGCAAGCACAGGTTGAAGTGCAGCAGCTGAGAATCTCTGTCAAAAACTACGAAGGGATGATTGAAAACTACAAATCACAGGTAGGCATCTTACCAAAACCAGCAGCCCTTGCAATGACATGTTTCCTCCCTTTACTGTTGTCGTTTATAACACCTTGGAGGTGTTGCAGTTTGATATGGTTTTGGTTGCTTTGTCTCTATTAGCCTGACTTTTTCTCAGCTGGCAGCATGCAGACTGCCATGTGCTGTATGTCAAAGTGTGCAAGATTTGCCTTCCTCACTATGTGCTGATGACTTGGTCATTAGGAAGAGCTGACTCCCATAACAGAGATCTTGATTAATGAAAAACAAAAGAATGGTTTTAATATTTCACTTTCCTGCGCTCTTTTTCAAAAGGTAAAGAAAAATAGTTAGATGCTTTATTTCTGCCTCTTAGTGTGGCAAGCAGTGTTCCTTGGCTGCTTTTTTGGAGGGATTTTGGATATTGTGACTGTAGGAAGATAAGGCAAAAGGGGAAAACATTTGGTAGAAAGCCCAGATTATCCAGGTAGCAGAAAGTGAACTTCCAGATAGAGTTCTGGGGTGGTGGCTGGTGTGGTAAGAAACTTGTTGCTGATCCTTGAGCATATATATGACAGATAAAGTATGTGGGATATTTTTTTTTTGATGTCCAGATATTAAGGACCCAAATGGAAGCAGAAGATGCAGCAGCAAAACTGGAGAAGTTTGGTAAAGAGAACAAGGCACTAAAGGAAGAAAAGAATAACCAGATGGATCTGGTAACTATTCCTCCAAAGACTGATACATTCATGGATCTTAATGTTCTGAATGTAGTGAAAAATGGCTGTGAAGAGGAAATAAAAGGCTTGAATTTGCCTTTTCCATTAGTTTTTCTCAGGACTTGTTCATTCTGCAAAATGTGTTGAACATTTAGCAGCTGCTTCTTGGCTATATGGTGTTCTTCAGAGGTGTTTAAATTGCTTCCTATGTCCTTTGCGGCAGAAAAAGTGGTTTAGAACAGTGGGCTGACTAGGTCACACATCGTCTGATGTAGAGCAGCTCTCCTCAAAAAAAGAGCTTGTACTTCTAGTAAAATAGAAGCCCACGATCCAAAATACTCGTTCTCACTCCGTCCATAGGCAATGCCAAATCCTAAGAGAAAGCCTTTTGGAGTAGAAGACCTTAGGCTTTGAACTCCAACACTGGCCAGATACCCACACGTTATCACCACGGTCACATTCCAACAAAGCTTCATTGAAGTTGAGAAATGTTTTTAGTCTGGACCTTATGAACATTTGAAGATTCCTCACGTTCTCTTTGTCTCCTTTGATTACAGTCATACAAGCAGCTGCAGAGCAGGCTTGCTGAACTGGAGAAGCTGCCTGAGATCCTAAAGATGAAAGAATCACAAATAGCAGAATATAGAGAGCAACTTCAGAATTCCGAGAGGAAGAACGTCGACCTGTCTGTCCAGATTTCAGATCTTCAGCAGCAGGTAAGGGATAGCAGAAATTACCGGCATCTCTGCTTTCCAGAAGTCTGAAACCAACACGAATTTCCAGTCGCAGGAAGGTTCAGTCTTCGTCTCTGTTCTCGTCTCTTTCTGAAAAGATTAAACGTGCACTGCAAAATAAAGGTGTGTGCCATGTCTTTGTGCGAGAAGTTAGCGGCGTAGCTAGTGGCATTCCTGACGACTTGAAAGCTTCCTCATTCCCTGGTCTGCACTTAGTGCGTCTTGAATAGCAGCAGTTTCAACACTTGCTAATGCCAACGCTGGCTTCTGTTACTTCCATCACCTTGTCAGCTTTCCCTTTTGTGTTTTTCTGCTGATAGTGCTACCCCAGCCTTGCTTTCTCAACTGATTTCAGGTGTTTTTCCCTATCCCTGTTTTTTGTCCCCAGGAGGACTCTCTAGGTATTGCAGGACAATTACAACAGGCATGACTTTTACAGCCATGCCTCAAGACTCAGCAAATGATCTCACAGTGTAACTGCTTTACTCTGATTAGCTTGGAATTATAACCTTCCTGGTATTTCAGGCTCTAATGCCTTTGTGGGCTGCTGTCATGTATATGGCTGCTTTTAATGTGTGTGCTTTGCTGTGCTTACAGCGGCTGCTCTGCATGCAAGTGTTCACAGACCTGGCTTTTCATTTGCAACATGGAAGAACTTTCTCATACCTTTCCAAACATTAGCTGGAAGCACCAGCAAAATGGATGTTTAGTGCTTTGCTTTTCTCTCTGCTCTTCCTTTTCTGGCATTCTCCAGAAATTCTGAATTGAGCATGTTTCCTTCTGACAGGCTGCATGTAGTTTAGGTGGTTGGTCCTGGGTGTGTAGTGACTACTCTGTGAAGTAATTACTCACTGTAATTTTTAGATTGAGCTCCAGGGGGACAAAATGGAGATGACACGGGAGAGGTGTCATTCTGCCCAGGAGGACAAAAAGCAGCTCACCTTGAAGGTGGAAGAGCTAGAAAGGTTAGAAATATTAGGCTTTCTTGCTCTCTTAACCTTCCATTTCTATCCTCTTCCCATTGTTTTCTTTCAGGGGATTGAACAGGTTCAGTCTTGTTCCAGTCCCTTATGTGCCCCCTGGATTCTGTGTTTGTTTATCCCAGAAGGATCTCGAATCAGTAGTTGTCCACTGGAGAGTTGTATGTTTTTGCAGCACATGTTGTGAATGTTTTGTTAGAAAGGATGATGTTTTACACAGCACGTAAACCAGTTCCTTGCCCGTTTTAGCCTGACAATTTTGAGGTTACTACATGTTCCTGTAATTTTACCTGTATTTATTAATTCCTTTTAGAGACAATGTGTGGGGAAAATGCAAGTATGTGGGTACTTTCTCTGTCCTTCAGTCTTTGGAATCCTGTATTTGAGAAATGAAGAATTTTCTTGGGGCTCTCCTCTTTCAAGGAGCAATGGAATCTATTCCCAGACTAGCCAGGATCTGACAAAAAGGCAGACTAGAACACACTCCATTTAAAATGAATAGGTTTCCTTACCTTATTGTCTTAACCTAGAAAACTAGAGTCAACGAGTGCCCAGAACATAGAATTCCTTCAGGTCATAGCAAAACGGGAGGAGTCGATCCACCAGTGCCAGCTGCGGCTAGATGAGAAGACCCGGGAGTGTAGCTCCTTGGCACGTCAGCTGGAGATGGCCATTGAGGATGCCAAAAGACAAGTAAGAAACTTCTTGTGTTTGTGAATTCTCCCAAAACTGCCCAGCCTGTAATAGGAGAGGAGCGATGATGCTGGAAATACTCCTCAGCCTATGACCAAAATCATTAAAATCATCATGTTCAGTGAAATACAGATAATAAAATGTGCTGGTATTGTTTGTCACCAGTTAAACCATTGAAAAACCTGAACTCTGTGCTCCAGTTTGCAACCAAAAGCTGAAAGCACAGGACTGCTGCTTATGAATGAGGACGTGTCCAGTTAAACTTTCTTGGGCTTTTGTGGGCAATGGGGTAGGAGAAATGGTTCTGCAATAGACAGTCCTTTAACAGAGTTGTTCTGTTGGTACGTGCAGGTGGAACAAACCCGAGAACGAGCAATGGCGAGAGAGAGGGCGGCCCAGTCCAAGATGTTGGATTTGGAGACCCAGCTGAGTAGGAATAAAACGGAAATGAACCAATTGCGTCGGAGCAAAGATGATGTGAGTGAGCTGCAGTGGATACTGTTGCTGTGCTGGTGGTGTCCTGGGCAGCAACTGGAGTCTGTAAACCAAAGTTCTATGGGTATACTGCTGGTCACGCAGAGCTGTGTCTGAATATGACATGCTGTTGTATGTGACCTTGCCAGATGTGTAGCATGGCATGTCTGTTAGGTCACTGATTCAAGAGTGGGGACTCTAATTTACTTATAGCAATGATCTGCATGAACTTGCTCCAAACTTATGTGATTGATTGTAAGAAAAGAATCAGGCCTTTGTATTCAAATAAGATTTGCATCAGCTGTCATGAGCAGATATCAACTTCATTTACTCTGCCTGGTTTTCTGAGAGAGAATGCAATTTAGAGGAAAGAAGGGGAATCTTTCATCATGTCCTATTTCTTCTGCTGCTTGAGTTTTACTTGGAATTGGGTTGGCATATAGATCAGGTCAAGCAGCTTTTCAGAGCAGAGTGTGTTTAATTCCTCATAACTATAGCTAATCAGTTTTAAAAGCTCAGCTGATCAGCCACATTGTCTCCTGGTTTGATCAGTGGGTGCTGAGTGGAGTTGGAAATGAGCAAAACGGGTTATAAATATCATAGCACCATCTATGGTAATGTCATCCACTGCTGTATTCATTCTTGCTGTCTTCAGCACTTTAGGGGAACAACTTCAGTTTTAACAGGAATGGGATGAATGTTGCTGTCTTTCAGCCTGTGTTTTGTGCTTCTTTATGCAGGCAGAGCACCGCTATGAAAGCCATCTGCAGGATTTAAAGGATCGGTTGGAGCAGTCGGAGAGCACCAACCGCAGCATGCAAAACTATGTCCAGTTCCTCAAGTCTTCTTATGCCAATGTGTTTGGAGAAAGTGCCTTGCTGGGCTCCCTCAGCCACTCTCGTTCTTCTCCATGAGGGCAATGCTCTCCTTGCACCTCTGCTTTTAAGCACAAAAGGAGCCCTGTTTCAAAGCCATATGTTAGAAAGTAGGTTGGCATTTCAGGGTTGCTGTCAGGAGACGTTTTCCTCTTTTCCTTGCAGCATGAGATGCTAAAGTGATGGTGACATATATCCTAAATGTAGGATATCAGCAATAGGTGAGGTTGCCATCACACCATAAACTGTGCCCCAAACCCAGATATTTTTGCACATGATGGAGAAGGTCCTTTTCATCCTACAAAGTCCTGATGGTTTCAGCTCTTAAAACCTGTCAGCGGTTTGTTGAGCATGTTAATGTTTATAACAGCTCCTTTCCTTTTCACGCTTCCTTTTTCTATTTGTCAAAGAGATCGTGTGGGGTTTTTATGTTGTTGGGGTGGGGTGTTTATATATTTTTTTAAAACTATTGAACATTGTATTGCTGCACTGGGTGACAGGATGGTGGGAGAGGGTCCACCCACCAGAAGTGTGAAGCTGAAAATAACTGAAGTGCCTGAGCTCTACATTTCTAAGACATTATTTCCTGAACAACCACAGTTTTTGTGAACAGTTTTGTACCAGAAATAATGATTTGGGTTGTGGTTTGTTTTTTTTTACTCCCTGAGCCTCACCTTTTTTGATGAGTGTGATGCTGCTGTTGCTTTACTCCTCTCACCCTGATTTCCTGATCCTGAATATCCCCAGCACTGAGCCAAAAACATCTGACTTCAAAAGAAAGATTGTGGTTTAACCTCAGTTGCACTTCAGTGATGTGAATACCATGTGAGTTCAGGGTATGCATGAAATACTGATTTGCTCTTAAGCCACTTAAAGAGCAGCTTTGGATACTCAACTCCTTTATCAACCTAGCCTGCATCTTCCCCTGAAAAATCAGGTCTTCGATGTATGGAATCCCTAAAATTCATGTGCTCTCTGGTGTCCTTTCCAGTAAATGGTTCTAATTCAAAACTATGTTTAACTCCTTTAAGTCCTATTTATGTGCGCTGTGCTCATGAGGCAGTATTTGCCATCAAGCTGTCCTAAGTTAATAATTTTTTTGAGAGTTCTGTAATTGTGTGTGTATTTAACACTTTAAAAAACCTAAAGGTGCTATGGTAGGACATGCAATAAACTACATTTGAATTGGTAACGTTGGCCATTTCCTCTTCATCCTGCTGTATTTAGGGTCTTCTGGCCCCGTGTTGTGGGAAAACAAACACATTCCAGGGCTGTTGGTGCAGGCAACTGGCTCCTTTCCATGTTTTATAGTTGGTGGCCTCTTCCTCCCCTGTAACCCAGGCTGTGAATGCTGCAGGGCAAAGTGGGCTCAGTGCCCCACACAACATCCCCACCGCAGACCCCTGGGAGGCGCCCTCCCCGGGACTCGAACTCGGGTCTTTAGGCGTGGCGCGGAGCGCGGGGCTCCGCCTGCCCGCCAGGGGGCAGCCGCCACTGTTACGTGCCGCTCCTGAGAGGAAGCAGAAGGGCGCCGCGGGCCGGGGCCGCCATGCAGTCGGTTGTCGCTATGGAGCCGCGGCAGCTCCGCTGGGACACGCTGGCGGCCCTGCGCGCCTCCAGCAAGGGCCAGCTGAGGTACTGCCCGCACTGGCTGCAGGATGAGGTGAGGGTCCGCTCCTGGCGGGCGGCGGGGGCCTCCACAGAGGGTCTGTGGGTGTGTGAGGGGGGATCCGTGACTCGGCCCAGGGGTTATCTCTCGGTTTCCTGTGAGGGCTTGGAGCAGTTAACTCGCCCTTGTGGGGTCTGTGCTGCTCGGTATATCAGGGCCGGGCCCCTCTGCTCCCCTGCAGCAGGTCGGGTTCCGGCTCCCTTGCACTGTTTAAACCTTGGGGGCTTCAGGGAGGAGGTTCCAGCATGGCGGCCCTGCAAAACTAAGGGAGCCTGGAAGAGGTGTTGACGAGACAGCAGGAGAGATGGGTAAAGGATGGTAGTGAGCTGTCATAAAGCACCTGGTGACTTGTGCAAATGTGTTCGGTGTTAATGTTTCATTGCTTTCTTGATGTGTTTCACAGACTTGTTTGGGTTGGAAGGTTGGAAGCTCACCCAGCTCCAACCCCTGCCACGGGCAGGGACACCTTCCACTAGAGCAGCTTGCTCCAAGCCCCTGTGTCCAACCTGGCCTTGAACACTGCCAGGGATGGGGCAGCCACAGCTTCTCTGGGCACCCTGTGCCAGTGCCTCAGCACCCTCACAGTTTTGCCTTCACAGAAGCTGTTTTCTCTCTAGGATATCTTGGAAGGATGCATAACTCCTCTTGAGCTGTCCCCTTATTCTGGCTGGGTCCTAGACAGAGTGACTGGGCAATCGGACCAAGAAATGGCACCCTCTGGAAGTTCAACACCTGAAGAAGCCACTCCTGTCACAAAACAGTCGTCTCTGGAGATCACCTCTGCTGGCAAACAGGGCTTTTCACCACTTTCATCTACAGCGCCAAGTGAAACAAAGGTAGCTCTGATTATAACCTGTATGTGAGCAAAGTGGCTGCCATAAATTGCCTGGTAAAGGTTGGTTGGTGCTCTGTAAATCTGTGAGGGAAAATGTGCTTAGTTTCAACTAAGGCTAACAGTTGATGATAAAATTGTTATGAACACGATTTTCGTAGAGTAATGTTTCCTAGTAGGCCAAAGCAAACTCTCTTTTTTATCGTAATTAGGGAAATTTAGTTGGAGCGGTATAATTATATGGATTAGCAGCATGGGATTCATACATTTGGGTTCTCTGGAGTCTCCAAATAACTTAGAGGTGTTGCAGCTCTCTTACAAGGCAATAGGGTAGGAAGCTGGGGAATGAGCAGTTGCGTGGTGGAGGTAATGAAGTTGATAAAGCACCTGAAAAGGAAACAAATACAAGCATCTGTTGCTATGCATTAAATGATGACTTCACCACGTAACAATGAAACTGAGCAGCAGGGTTTTGCGTCATCTTGGCCCCATTTAGACTGAAGAAATATACTGTGAGGAAATCATTTTAATGAAGCTGCAAGATCTAATAAGAGTTGTAAGAGAGTCTGAAGACTCCTCCTGAAGAATGATTCAGAGAAACCTGTCTTGACTTCTGGTAGTCTAACACCTTCACTCAATGTTAACAGAACATGGGGAGCCTGTCAAGCCTGCTAGGTGACACTTGGTCTTCCTGAGTGTCCTATAGGCTTTTGATATCTCTACTCCCAATTTTAATGATTGGGAAAAGTACTTATCCCAACCTTGTGTACATGACGGAGGACACTCCAGGTGGTGCAGCTGTGCTCCTGGGGTATATAACCACCCTAAATGTGCGCTGGTTAACTCCTCTGCCTGTTTCTCTGCAAATAATGTGCGGTTTAGGAGACTTGATTTGGTTTCCTCCAGGAGTTGCTAACATTGATTTTGCCTTGTGGTGGCCACACAGGGAAGTGATGACCGCAATCTGCTGGAAGTGGATCAAGAATTCTACCGAGCAGTTCTTCCATCTAAAGTTACAGAAGTTGAAGGCTGTATTCAGATGTATGAGGAGATGCACAGGCTGAAAGGAAAGGTAAAAGAAGAAAAGGGTGTATATGAGTCACAGGAGAGCTACATAACCATGTGTAGCAATGCGCTGGTTAAAGTTATCCTAAATGTTGAATGACTTTGGCCAATTTAATTTGTATTTTCTTCTGTCTAAATTCCTGTGATCACCCTACTGTGGTTCTTGTGGCACCTCTGCAATCTGCAGGAGGGGCTGAGGCAACGGCAGGAGCAGCAAGAGCAGATGGTGAGGGCAGTGTATGACCTGGCCAGTGAACAACTGAAGCGCTTTGATGAACTGAAGGAGCTAAAGCAGCATCAGGAATTCCAAGATTTGCAAGAAGTAATGGAGAAGAGGTAAGATTAGCTCTGATATCCTTAAAGTGCTATAGCATGTAATCAAGATAAGGATTAACTCTTGTGCTGGACAATTCTGTGCTGGTCTCTTGTGCTTGAAAATCTCACCTGCTGCTTTTACCTTAACTATCCTGGTACTATTTGTTTTCCAGAGTAGATCTTTGGCTGCTATTGAGGTTTCATTGGTGAGAAAAAGACTGTATTTGTGACAGTTAAAGTTCCTCTAGCTTATCTAGAAGTTGCAAAGCCACTGGCCATCGTATTTGAGAAATCATGGCAGTCAGGTGAACTTCCCGACGACTGGAAAAAGGGAAATATAACCTCCATTTTCAAGAAGGGGAAGATGGGTGACCCGGGGAATTACAGACCACTCAGTCTCACCTCTGTGCCTGGCAACATCTTGGAGCAGATTCTCCTGGAAGGCATGCTAAGGCACATGAAAAACAACAAGGTGCTTGGTGACAGCCAGCATGGCTTCACTAAGGGGAAATCCTGCCTGACCAATTTGGTGGCCTTCTATGATGGGGCTACAGAACTGATGGACAGGGGTAGAGCAGTTGATGTATCTGCCTGGACTTGTGCAAAGCGTTCGACACTGTCCCACACGACATCCTTGTCTCTAAATTGGAGCGACATCAATTTGATGGATGGACCACTCGGTGGATAAAGAACTGGCTGGATGGCCGCACACAAAGAGTTGTGGTCAGTGGCTCAATGTCCGGCTGGAGACCAGTAACGAGTGGCGTCCCTCAGGGATCGGTGTTGGGACCGGTCTTGTTCAACATCTTTGTCGCTGACATGGACAGTGGGATTGAGTGCGCCCTCAGCAAGTGTGCCGATGACACCAAGCTGTGTGGTTCGGTTGATACCCTGGAGGGAAGGAATGCCATCCAGAGGGACCTCGACACGCTTGTGAGGTGGGCTGATGCCAACCTCATGGAGTTTAACCATGCCAAGTGCAAGGTCCTACACCTGGGTCGGAGCAGTCCCAGGCACAGCTGCAGGTTGGGCAGAGAAGAGATTCAGAGCAGCCCTGCAGAGAAGGACTCGGGGGTGTTGGTGGATGAGAAAATGAACATGAGCCAGCTTCGGTGTGCGCTTGCAGCCCAGAAAGCAGCCGTATCCTGGGCTGCATCAAAAGGAGCGTGACCAGCAGGTCGAAGGAGGTGATCCTGCCCCTCTACTCTGCTCTTGTGAGACCTCACCTGGAGCATTGTGTGCAGTTCTGGTGTCCTCAACGTAAAAAGAACATGGAACAAGTCCAGAGGAGGCCACGAGGATGATCGGGGACTGGAGCACCTCCCGTATGAAGACAGGCTGAGGAAGTTGGGGCTGTTCAGCCTGGAGAAGAGAAGGTTGCGTGGAGACCTCAGAGCAGCTTCCAGTGTCTGAAAGGGGGCCTATAGGGATGCTGAGGAGGGACTCTTCATTAGGGACTGTAGTGATAGGATAAGGGGTAATGGGTTAAAACTTAAACAGGGGAAGTTTAGATTGGATATAAGGAGGAAATTCTTTCCTGTTAGGGTGGTGAGGCACTGGAATGGGTTGCCCAGGGAGGTTGTGAATGCTCCATCCCTGGTAGTGTTCAAGACCAGGTTGGACAAGGCCTTGGGTGATACGATTTAGCATAAGGTGTCCCTGCTCATGGCGGGGGGGTTGGAACTAGATGATCTTAAGGTCCTTTCCAACCCTAATTATTCTATTCTATGATTCTATGAAAAGTAGCTTGCTGTGTGTTTGTATTTTGTCTTGTGCATGTCTTGAATAGAGTTTTTCTGTCTTTGTGTATTGTAGCTCAAAGGAGGCTCAAGGGCAGCAAGAGAAGTTGAAGGAAGAACACCGACACAGAGCAAAGGTCTGAGACTTCTAAGAGTTGTCTTTCATAAGAGATTGTGACTACTTGGTGGGAACTGGAAAGACCGATTGATTTGTTTGTATTTACATGCACCCCTGGAGTGGGAGTGTTTTCTGGTGCTGTCCTAGACACCTGCTGCGTTGTTGTGGAAATGTGGTTAAAAGCACATGTATTGTAGGAGCAGGAAGGACCTGTAAAACCGGAGGCATCGGATCAGGAAGGAGCTGTAAAACTGGAGTTTTTTAAGTATTTTGTGTCTCTTGGGTCTTTCTCTCCCCAGGTATTAAACCTCAAACTGCGTGAGGCAGAGCAGCAGAGGCAGCGTCAGGAGGAGCTGGAGCGTCAGCGTAAGGAAGAGAGCCAGGAAAGATTGCGTCGCCTTTATTCCATCCAGGAGGAAGTGCTGCAGCTTAACCAGCAGATTGATCCCAATTACAAACACAAAGACTTGCCAAGAATTGATCTTTCTGCATACAGTAATCGTGGCAACCAGATCTGTGGGCTGGTGTCAGGACTCATCCGCACCACAAGTGAGGTAAAGGCTCTAGAGTTGTTTCTAACGTTGGTTGTCATTCCTTCGTAAAGCTTCCTGCTGTTGTCTTCAAAGGCAGCTTGTTATGAGGCTGCTAAATAAGATGTCACAGAAATGCTTTTAGATACTTGTCCTATTAAGCATCTAATTTAAAAGGAGAATTCTTTACTATGGCACTTCAGCTGTTCTCTTGAAAATGGCTTATAAAAATGCATGAGGATTTCTACAGGAGAAAGATTCAGTATTCAAATGCTATAAATTCTTGGTGCTGTAAAGTTCCCTTTTGAGACAACCATGGAAGCGGGGTGGTTCACAAATTGTTAAATACATGATGATTCTCCTGTACTTGTCTGCCTTTGTGCAGGAACTAGGTTTCCTTGAAAACTTGTTTCTTTAAAGGTGGGATACAAACGTGGAGAAATAAAACAGGAGAAGGCTGGTTCTCTGTTCCAGCTTGTCACAGAGAGAGCTGTCAAAGTTCTGCATTGGGCTTCCCTTAGACTTGTCAGTGTGGTGTTAATTTCTGTTGTTCAAGGTCTTGTGAGATCTAGTTGTGCACTAACATTATTCACAGATGTTATGACCTGTGTTACGTACAGATAAAGGAGAAAATGGTATTTTCACCAAAGAGGATGAAATGTGTGGTTAGCTCCCAATGATCTGAAGGCTGATGCTTCAAAAGCTCCTTGCTCTTGCTGTTGGTCTATGGATAGCAGAGCGAAGTTTGATGCTGTATGTACCTCCTCTGTTTCTTGACAGAAAGGTTTCCCTACTCAAGCAGATGTGGCCAATACTGAACGAGCGCTGCAGGAGATGCGAGGGTTGATATCCAGCATGCAGCAAGAAATTGCTGCAGCTGTGGAAGAAAAAAAGAAGAGAGATGAAGAGGAAGCGAAACAAAAGCAGAAAGGGTCACTGAACAAAGAGCAGACAAGCGCTCAGACTCCTGCCCCTGCACAGCAGGCTGGGGGAAAGCAGCAGAAGGAAGGTTGGTTAGGATTTTTGTTTCTTCCTTTCCCTCATGCGCTTAGTTTAAATACTACTTTGGAATCGTCCTGTTGTGACAGCATACCTTCTTGTAGCCTTTACTTTTAGCCCAACTAGCAAAATGGGTATAGGACCACTGACAGCAAACTTGTGAGATGAAATGGATGCAGCATAAATTGGCTGTATTAACTGAAGCAAAACCTGCTTTCCTAGACTGTGTGCCATATACTGGAATATTAAAGAATAACATGGTGCCACTGTAGATGGGTCGTGCATAATACAATAAAACATACAAGGACAGATCACTGAAATGGCTTCCTCCTAAGTTAAAACCTGATGTCCTGCACCTATAAGGTACTAAGCCGAAGAAGGACTTCAGCTTAGTAAACCTGTAGTCCGTTTATGTTAAACCATGGCACTTTCTAAGCTAAATTCTGGGGAAGACCATTCCTGCAGGTCTTAGTTGCTTGCATTTTCTTTTTTAAGTTTTCTTAAGGTCTTTTAGAGGTTTTGGTCTTTCTTAGTCTTCTGCTTAATTTTTTTTTTACCAGGACTTCAAGTTAAGGCAGACGAAAGTACCATGCAGTGGTACCAGCAGCTTCAAGATGCTGCTGAGCAGTGTGTTGCTGCTTTCAGAGGAATCAGCAACTGCAAAGACAACAATGAGGTATGAACATGATTAATACTGCTGAAGAGCAATTATCTTCATTTCTAGGGGGAATAGGACAGCTTTCATTAACAAATAATAATAATAATTCTAACTTGGCAGCCTCTGTAAACAGTCTGCTCATCCAAACTATCATAGAATCATAGAGTGGTTACGGTTGGAAAGGACCTTTAGATCATCTAGTTCCAACCCCCCTGCCATGGGCAGGGACACCTCACGCAAAATCCTATCACCCAAGGCGTCGTCCAGCCTGGTCTTGAACACTGCCAGGGATGGAGCATTCACAGCCTCCCTGGGCAACCCATTCCAGTGCCTCACCACCCTCACAGGAAAGAATTTCCTCCTTATATCCAATCTAAACTTCCCCTGTTTAAGTTTGAACCCATTACCCCTTGTCCTATCACTACAGTCTCTAATGAAGAGTCCCTCCCCAGCATCCCTATAGGCCCCCTTCAGATACTGGAAGGCTGCTATGAGGTCTCCATGCAGCCTTCTTCTCCAGGCTGAACAGCCCCAACTTTCTCAGCCTGTCTTCATACAGGAGGTGCTCCAGTCCCCTGATCATCCTCGTGGCCTCCTCTGGACTTGTTCCAACAGTTCCATGTCCTTTTTATGTTGAGGACACCAGAACTGCACACAATGCTCCAGGTGAGGTCTCACAAGAGCAGAGTAGAGGGGCAGGATCACCTCCTTCGACCTGCTGGTCACGCTCCTTTTGATGCAGCCCAGGATACGGTTGCTTTCTGGGCTGCAAGCGCACACTGCCAACTCATGTTCATTTTCTCATCAACCAACACCCCCAAGTCCTTCTCTGCAGGGCTGCTCTGAATCTCTACTATCGTAGTACTTTACTTGTCTGTAAAGGTTTGTAAAGTTGTTTGTTTATTCTGCAGGTTAAGAAGATAAAAACAGACTTGCAGAAAGCAGCTACGATCCCTGTGAGCCAGATCTCTCGAATTGCAGGTCAGGAAAACACCAAGAACCCAATCCAACTGAAATGCCTTCTGCCTTTAGTAGAACACAACATACCTAATGTTTCTGTAATCATCCCTACAGCAGAAGGCGGCTTGCATGCAGTCCAAGTCTTTGCAGCACAGTGTTTGCTTATGTTTTGAAGTTTTGTTGCTTCCCTCAGAGGCATCTTGCTTCATCATGATTAAGTTTCTTTAATCAGATGTAGCAAACATGCAGTTTGAGGTGCCTTGCCCTTCAGGATGTAGGTCTAGTTTTTTGTTAAGTTAATGTGGTCTGGTCCAGGCTTGTCTGCTGTTTCCTAATCTTCTGTCTCTATACGTTCCTGATATATTTGCAGGCTCTCAGCTGAGAGAGATATTTGACAAGATCAATAACCTGCTCTCTGGGAAGACTGTTCAGAGTGGAGGGAGATCTGTATCAGTGACTCAGCATCCACAGGGACTGGATTTTGTTTATTACAAACTTGCGGAGAAATTTGTGGTGAGGAAATGTTCTGGTGCTGGTGCTTTGAGAGGTTCTTTGGGACATTGTCCTCTGTCTTCGGCTCTTAAGAACAAGATTACTAGGTGTTTAGCTTGCATGTATTAATGTTCATATTGATTAGAGAAAGCATCTTTTGGATTAAAAACAAGTGAGAACTTAGTCTCTCTTTCCCTCCCAGCTCCCTTTCATCTCTCCTAGGAGAACTATTTTAAATCCCAAGCTTAAATGGTACATACTCTGATCTAGTTAGGTACAGTGTTAGTGGAGAACTGGTTGATAGTTTATTTATGATCTACCACGAAGCTATATATATATATATATATATATATATATATATATATACTCAAAACCTTGCCAGAACTGGGAGGAACAACAAAAAGAAAGGAAACATGGAAGCAGTGGGATCCTTCAGTAGAGGCAAACTACACAAAGAAAGAGGAGGTTTTTTTTTGTCTGAGAAGTAGTTTGAAGGGTTTGGAGACTGACTTCCCTTTCCCCTCTCCAGAATCAAGGAGAAGAAGAAGTATCTTCTCACCGTGATTCAGCTTTCCCAATTGCTGTGGTGGCCTCAGGAATCTGGGAAATGCACCCTCGAGTTGGAGACCTCTTTTTAGCTCATCTGCACAAAAAGTGCCCCTATGCTGTGCCATTTTACCCTGCATTGAAAGAGGGGACTTCTATGGAAGAGTATCAGAAGTAAGTTTGTTACTGGATTTCTTCAGATGAACCCTGCAAGGGTGAAGACTGTGTTTTTATGAGTGAGCTCCGCTTTCTCCCATCTTGGATTACACAGGCACTGTGATGTGTTAGCATAGACTCTGGAGATTAACACACAAGTGTGTGGCTCCCCTGACCCTGTTTCCTGAAGGACGCTGTGTCCTTCAGCTTTGGAAGTTAGCTTTTGCTGCTTCTTCCTCATCCTTCTCAAAGAACATTTGATAGACATAGCTTGATTGGAATTGAGATATCCAGTACAGAACCCAAATATTCTATATGGTATAAAATAGTGGAACATGTGATTCTGAGGGTTATGGTCAGCCTCTGCAGTAATTCTTGTGTGGTTTTGGCATATCCCTTACTCAATACAGTTGACTTAAAGTAAGCTGAGAACTGCAGGGACTCAAGTGAATGTGTTTTGCTGTACTAATACAACTAATGCAACATTTTGTCATACTTAGGATGCTTGGATATCAAGTTAATGATTCTAAGGTGGAAGAGCAAGATCATTTTCTTAAACGGATGTCAGGACTGATCCGTCTTTATGCTGCTATCATTCAGCTCCGGTGGCCTTATGGAAACAAACAAGGGGTATGTGTGTACAGCATTACTATCCCAAGAGTCTAGTAAATGCATTGTAAACTTGATTAGTAGTGAAGGTGTGCTGAACTTAAACCAGCTCACAGTATATCTGGAGGGAGATGGTCATAACCATAATCAACAAAGCAATGCAGAGTCATTTGGAATGTAGACATATAATTCCTTTCTTTGTATTTTCATACTGACTAAGTTTTATGTTAGGTTATGGCAAAATAGAAAGAAGAAAGTAAATCAGAAAGCTGCCTGGTTTGATAATAGTGTTTTGCAGGTCGTAAAACAAGTGGTGGGTAGCTTGTCGTTTTTTTGTTGCTTTATAGCCACATCCTCATGGGCTACACCATGGATGGCGCTGGCTTGCTCAGATGTTGAACATGGAGCCTCTAGCAGATGTGACAGCTACACTTCTGTATGATTTTCTGGAGGTAAGAGGTGCAGACTGGTGGTAGCTAAACTGGTGCCATTTTAGTTTTGGAAGGCATTGCTGAGCTGAGGTTCATTGTGAGTTTTTAACAGCAGATGTTTTCAGTTTGTACTTCCTTCAGAAGGGAATGTGAGTATTTCCATGTTCTTGCAAACACAGCTTTGGAGTGGAGTGATTTAAAACCAAAAGTTTTTACACATGCACCTTCTGTTGTTTTATTTGGTTCCGTTTAAGGTTTGTGGTATTTTATGTGTGGCCCTGTAAGAATAAAGTCTGCTGAGCACTTGGCATCACTTTGTACAATGCAATAAGGCCCTGTGTTCTTCAGCCTGAATTAGTTTGTAAAACATGTTTTTTTCAGGCTGAAAAGGATAGAGCCTGATGTATGTTTATCCTATATCCTAGGATATAGGCCTGTGCTAGATAAAACACAGTTAAAGGTTGAAGTTGGGGAGACACTGTTGAACACAAGCAGCTTCTCTGCTTATCACATGCATTCTAATGGATTTTGTAAAAGTGGAAATGACAAAAGTAAAGTGGGGATTCTGTTAGTAGTGGTGAAGGTTGAGGAACATTTCTCCTGTAAACTGAATGAAGAAAGCTTATGAATCCACACTGCAGTAATAGAAGTGGGGAAATGACCAGAGTATATTCTAGCAAATGGTAATAGGGAATGGTGTTACTTTTGGAGGGAGACTAGAATGAGAGGAAGAATAATGTAAGGTTGGTATCAGTGGCCACCCCTCAGTCACCAAGAAAAGAAGGTGGTTGTGGCAGCATTAATGGCATTTAGAGGATTTGCTTGTTTTATTGTGGGTGTAGGTACATTTCTTTAACTGTCTGGTTGAAATATGAAGTGGTTGATAGTGAACAGGCCCCCCTAGTCTGAAATGCAATTCTGAACCCAGTCTTTGTGGATTTCTGTACCACAGGTTTGTGGCAATGCTCTCATGAAACAGTATCAGGCTCAGTTCTGGAAAATTATGTTGCTTATCCAAGACGACTATTGCCCAAGGTATGGTATCTGTGCTTAGGAAAGTGAAATAATCCTTGGCTTTTACTTTGTGTTTGCTCTTAAGTGGTTCCTTCATCTTTTCCAACCTCTGCCATTCACCCCCATACCCACTCGTAAATCAAACCCACCTTTCTAAGTGGATTTTGAAACATGCTGTTATTTCTGCAGAATTGAAGCCATTACCAACTCTAGACAGATGGGCTCTTTGATGCGTTTCAGACAGTTCTTGGAGGTAAAGAAGTGGTTTTTTTCTTTAGTTTTCAAGTAATTTGGTTGTGGGTTTTTTCTCCCTTTGCTTGATAATCTGCATCATTTTGACTAATGAGGCCAGCACCGCTTGCAGCATTCCTGACAGTCCAGACCTGTCACTATGATGTAACCCCTCTTTGGAAACTTCTCAGTTACTGCATTACCTTAATGATAGTTACGATGTGAAAAATCTTGCTGCTTTCTTACCTAGCATCTCGTTTTTCTCTGAGAAAATGTGTTTTATTCACAAGTGAAGTTCTGAGAGCTTGGCTGCAGTAAGAGCAGAGGTGTATGCTGAGGAGGATTCTGCTGAGTCATTTCTGTAACAGCTATTTTTTATCAGTGGTTTGCTTGGTTTTCTCTCTTGCCCTGATCAGATACATGTGGAGGGAGACAGTTTGATCTTCTCTCTGTAGCATTTGTTGAGCATTTCTGCGTCTTTTCTTTAAGAAAGCTTGCAAACCTGTAAAATATTTGATTTAAATTGTTCTGTATTGACTTAGATTATGATATTAAAATATGAGAGCTTCAGAACTTGTACTTTCATTTAAAAATGAATTTTGGTGCATTTATTAGCAGTGCAAGGTCCTACACCTGGGTCGGAGCAATCCCAGGCACAGCTACAGGTTGGGCAGAGAAGAGATTCAGAGCAGCCCTGCAGAGAAGGACTTGGGGGTGTTGGTTGATGAGAAAATGAACATGAGCAGGCAGTGTGTGCTTGCAGCCCAGAAAGCAACCGTATCCTGGGCTGCATCAAAAGGAGCGTGACCAGCAGGTCGAAGGAGGTGATCCTGCCCCTCTACTCTGCTCTTGTGAGACCTCACCTGGAGCATTGTGTGCAGTTCTGGTGTCCTCAACATAAAAAGGACATGGAACTGTTGGAACGAGTCCAGAGGAGGCCACGAGGATGATCGGGGGCTGGAGCACCTCCTGTATGAAGACAGGCTGAGGAAGTTGGGGCTGTTCAGCCTGGAGAAGAGAAGCTGCGTGGAGACCTCATAGCAGCCTTCCAGTATCTGAAGGGGGCCTACAGGGATGCTGGGGAGGGACTCTTCATTAGGGACTGTAGTGATAGGACAAGGGGTAACGGGTTAAAACTTAAACAGGGGAAGTTTAGATTGGATATAAGGAGGAAATTCTTCCCTGTTAGGGTGGTGAGGCACTGGAATGGGTTGCCCAGGGAGGTTGTGAATGCTCCATCCCTGGCAGTGTTCAAGACCAGGTTGGACGAGGCCTTGGGTGATACGGTTTAGTGTAAGGTGTCCCTGCCCATGGCAGGGGGGTTGGAACTTGATGATCTTAAGGTCCCTTCCAACCCTAAGTATTCTATGATTCTATCTGTCAAAATTCCTGCGAAGAGACGGCAAACTAAGACCCACATTTCTTTCTTCTTTGTCTTTTTCCACCAGGAATGTCTACAGCAGAAGGAGATTCCATTACCAAAGGGAACTCTGCAGTCTTCTTTTTGGAGATCATAAATCAGATTATGTTTATTTCCCCCTGGATGTCAGTGCTTTCAGACCTGGATTCCTGTTTACAAGTAAAGGCAGAATTATTCTGTATACAGAGAAATCAGGAGGAAAATATTCCATTGACCTATTGATGTTAAATTCATCAAGACTTACGTTGGGCAGGACAAACTTGTGTTTCATTTGTTGCAAAAACATATGAAGAGTCTTCATACGTTTAAACATGTGGAAGATGTTGTAAATAGAGTATCCTGATGACCTCTGGGCTTCAGAGATAAAAGACTGAAAATTTGCTGTTCTGTTGATGGAAGTGAAAATACCTCACAGCCTTATGAACTCCTAACGGGGTAATCAACCTCAAAATTACTGCTAGAACTTCATTTTTGTACTTACTACATCTATCTTTTATAATTCAGTTTTGATTATGCTGATCTACTTGCATCCTGTTTGTCTTGACAACATCCTAAAACTACAGTGAGATTGAAGGCGTTTGGCCTGGCAGTACTGACACCCGTCTTGAATGTAACTTCACCCCAAAAGGGATTACTCCTGATTTAAGAGAGGCAGACTTATGGCTTTAAAAGGTTTGAATGTACAACGGTAACTTCATGGGGGAAGAGCAGAGTTCCTGAAACAACACAAATTCTGTGCCTGTTTTTCATCAGGTGGATGGAAGCTAATAAGCCCTTTTCTTATTTTAAAAGGTGGAAAAATGGTGCATTCACTCTAGCACTTAGGCTGATGTTCTGCCATCATTTGTGGGGGATATGGCATGCTTGTGTTTGTGGGGGTTGGAATGTATCAAAGCTCTCAGAGACCACGGGAAGGAGAAACTACAGCTGGCAATTAAGTGTGACCTGTCCCTGACTGGTACTTGGAAGATGTTGGAACTGGCAAGGAACAAGGATGTCGGAACTGGAAAGAGGATGTCGATAAGAAAATCAGATAGATGTGCTTTTCTAATTGCTTGGAAGCATATAAATATCATGTAATCTTTATAAAAGAGCCAGCTTGCACTCTACCTCTGGGTCCATGCCTCCATCCTCACATGGGTTCCCTAAGGTACATTTTGTAAGGTCTCTCTATGTAAATTAATTTCTTCCTCATTAATAATAATAGTATTTTTTGTACTGTAATACTTTTGTACCAATAGTTCAATCTAGAAATGTTTAATATTAAAGTTTGGTTTTTCCTTTTAATCTGAACCTGATTCTGTTTTTTTTTCTATAGGGGAGCAATGTTGTTTTTCTCTTAGGGGTAGTCAAGAAAAGCCACAGCTTCTTGGTGAATGCAGGAGATAGCACAGGAGAGCAGTGATGGGTGACTTTTCTGACCTTGAGCTATTTGGTGGCCTCTAAGATGAGAGGATTTGCTTCTGGGTTCTAGAAAGCAGTGTGTTATTTTTGTATATACTGCTGCAGGTTAAAATCATTCTTTTTACCAGATCAGGTTTGTTATTCTTGGAGGCACCACAACTTGAGGCTGTAGAAAGCACAATTGAGGCCATATGAGAATCTGATTTTTATATAGCTCTTGAGATTCCTGAGAAAAGGTTGTAACATGTACTTTGGAATTCAGGCCTTTAAAACCTTTAACCTTGGCTTTAGAATTGACTGCAAAGCACTTAGATTTGTATTTGGCTTATATATTTTATGAACTGACTCTGGAATTCTTTAGACTAATATTACCGGTGACTATTCTGGGGTACTGGAACTCTCCTTCCAGTATCCTTGTACCAGATAACACTGAAGCAATACAACTTCCATTAGTACACTTGAAAATGTCCAGGTTTTCTTATACCAAGTGGAGATGTTTTAATTACATCTTGCAGATCTACAGTTATGTTGGGAGACTCGCTTTGCCAAGACAGTAGTTGGTACTGTCTGTTAGGAACAATTGTCTGCCTGTGCCAAAACACAAGGAAGCGATTTGATGATGTGTATCTTGGGTACAATGACTTTCCTCTTTTTTTGCTGACAGGTTTTCCAACATTTGTGGGGGAATTTAAGTACATATTTTATAAGAAACAAGCACGGTATCCTTTTCTGCCTCGGTAAAGGGCATCCAGATACCTACTATGTCAAAACTGATGAAGTCTAATTGAACGAGTGCACTTCAAAAGAATCATAATAAATCTACACTTATTTTTAGATGCAGCTTAAGGTTGCATCTCCTGCTTGAACTGATGGTTGCCTTGTATTATGCTCTTCTGCTTTTTGTTGTTAGAGCGCTTTTCAGTGTTAGCCATTCAGTGTTGTGAAGGTGCAATGCAAGTAAGGTCTTCGTGCATGTATTTCTGGTATGTTCCTGTGCTATTTGTAGTGAATAGGACAAAGGAGAGCATCTCAGCTGTGAAAATACTGTGCATTCAGGACGAGATGCGTTAAAATCGCCGTGAGTCATACTCTTCCTTGGAGACAATAGTTCCAGGCAGTCCCATGGGTTGTGATGCAATGGCACTGCAAGTGTGCTTTTGCCATTTAAGTACTTTTATTGAAGAAAGTGTTATTAGCTCGAAAATCACTCAAACCCCCTCGCTTCTTTGATCCCATCAAGTTCTTGCTGCCTTACCAGGCCTCTTCAATTTCTTATTTTTAAAGCGATTAAAGTAGAACTCCTTTGCCGTGTCTATTTTGAACAGCCAGTTTGCACTAAAGCCTCATTTTCCTTTGAATTTATGCATCGGCTTCTCAAAAATAGATTTTTCTCTTGACAAGCGCCTGCAGCATCTTGATGCTGTGTCCTTTACAGGCTGCTTTGTGGCACTGCACTCTGCTTCCAAAGCCTGATTTTTAACAACATAAAACTAATGAGAATGCTTCTTGGAGGCTGGGCTGTTGTTGATTTGAATTGTAAAACCTTTCCTCCGCACTGCTCGGCCCCTCGAGAGCCCAAACGGCCCCTGGCTGAGGAAAAGGGCGCAGACGCCGCTGCTGTTGCCACGCTGCACGGACATGTTAACTGGTTCCCAATGGAACCCTGTACTTCGTGTCGCGACTGACGCGACAGCGCTATCCGCAGAGCCGCAGCACCGCGACGAGGACGAACACCAGCCCTGTCCAAGGTCAGGAGATGCAGTGCAGAGTCTGGGTGAGGGGAGAGGAGAAAAGGGCTGGGTGTTCAGTGGTGGCTGGAGAGCCCTTTCCTCAAGGAGCTCGGGTCTCTAAAACGAGGAGCACATAAATTGCTTGCACAGCGGAGTTGTCTGCCCGAGCAGGGAGACATTTAAAAGAAATCCTCCCACCCTGTGTTCCGTTCATAGATGTCATTTTCATATATAGGGCAAACACTACGGTCTCTTTCATGAAAGAATCAGGATTTCTTCTTCTCTTATTAACTTTTTTCCCATTTTAATTTAATATAAATTAATGACAGTCAATTGTTTCTCAGTTTGTTGCCTGAATACACCTTACCTGCTTACACTGATATAAATCTACACTGCTAGATCATAAATAGGTACCACCAGTGTAATCATTTGCCCTGATATTTAAGGAAAAGCCTAAGCGTTTATCACTGTACGTGTTTTCAGCAGGTCCATGTTAACTGTTCTGGGGTTTTAGTAGATATTTTACCGTAAAACAGATACGTGTTCCAGTCTAAAAGGTACGTGACTCTTGAGCAGTCTTTCATACATATTTAAGTAGGTTCTGGAGAGCAGTTGTCTGGAGATGGCGAATGAGCAGAACACATTAGGAGGGTGAAAAAAAGACAAAGCCAGAAATCCTGCTCAGCCTGAAATGGTTCTGTATCTTTCTGGAAAACAGATAATCCATTTCCTTTTGGCATTTTGTTTTCAGCAAAGTGCCAGAAGATTCTGATGGCTGTATTCAGTGAAAGGCCTTGGTCAGGGATTCGGATTTGTTCAAAACAGATAGCAAATCCCACTGTGTGATTTGTGTGCTTTTAAATGCAACGAGCAATGGGTTCCTCCATGGAATCTTCATTTGTCCTTACTTAGAAATTGTGCAGAGAAAAAGCAGGAACAAAAGGTTGAAAATGAGATGCTTTCTGCTGCGTTGTGTGCAGGAGCTGCAACTGTGGTAATGGAATTGTTAAGCTGTGGATAAACCAAGAGAACAGGTTACATTGTTCCCAAGAAGTAATTTATTTCCATTCCTATTGAAGAAACAAAATATATATATATGTTATATATATGTATATATATATCAATTGGCTGTTGAAATAGAAATTGCATTTTAAGGTCAGATTTAGATGTTATACTTCTACGAGATCCGTAGTGCATGAAGTGAACAAACATATTTGGGTTTATTTTTTAATAACAGAAAGTAATGACAGTAACAAAAATGTTGAATGACAAAAACTGGCTTTTAAGCGTTTTTAGGACTTCTTTCCCCTGTTTGTTAGAAAGGCAGGAGAAGCATTAAATCTCTTGTGACAGGGTGGTCCCTCATGGTCTGACATTGCTAATTCTCAACTATCACATTTATAATTAACCTTAGCAAATTGATGCGAATGGCTTAGTACCTTTGCTGCCTTATTTTTGTCTACTGAATGTGTTTATGGGATTGTATTTGTTCTATTCATAAATACATTGCCTTTTGGGTGCAATTCATTGCTTCCTCTGCATTGGAGGAAATAATACGAATTCCTCCCTTTTTTCTGCTGTGTGTTAGTCTAGTGTGGGAGTTTGGTTTTGCCATCTGCCCCTGGAGTGTAGGCAGCAGAAGAATGGGGTGGAGCAGGCTGCAGATGCCGCTGATGGAGGTTGCCAAGCGGAGTCCAGCATTGTGCTCCCGTAGCTGAGCATGGATCAAGCGGAGCGGCGCGCTGCCTGCTCACTCCTGCAACTGATACGTGTTAAGCTATGCAAATGCCACGCCAGACATGCAGTGGCTTCAGCAGGCACAAAGGCACATAACTGCAGTTGGCCCCGAGCTGCTGCAGGGATCACAGTGCTCTCATGGGGAAAATGTAAGATTAAGGGAGGCAAGAGAATGTTCAGATAGAAATGGAGTGGGTAGATGCACTGAGCAGCTACAGCGTCAGCCATCTCAAAAATACCTTACTGCATATTTTCCAGTGGTAGTTGAAAATAAACATCTTTATTGATACTTGTGTTCAAAACCTCCTTATTGAGCTTGTGTCGTTAAATTAAGCGACCGCACTTGATCATGCCACAGCAAGAAGCATTGTTTTCCAATTCCAGATGACTCTCTTTGCTTTGTTTTGTTGGATTTTTTAACTAACTGGAAAGGTTAGTACATACCAAATGAATTCACTTTTCAGTTGATATTTATAACCTTTTTTTTGCATGGGAAGGTCTGTTGTTCACAGAACAATAATGCCAAATTGTATGTGGCAAGGAATCAAAAGGGAAGTATGAAACGTGTGCTGTGACAGACTGTGGATGTCAGGGGAAAAAGAGAAAACAAATTAAGCCATGTCCTCATGCTAGTCATTAGTTGAACGTTATCTTGATTTCCCCCTCCCTTTTAGACTCTACATTCCTTCATCATGTTGTCATCGTTTCGTAAAGTCAAAGTCCAGGTATTTTTACATCATGCATGAAGTGTCATCGCCATACTTTGCCTGTCTGTATTGCAGTGACCTGTTTGTAACAAAGCCCCATTTGTTTGAATTTGTTCTATACAGCAGGTGCTTTATTTGCACCTCAGTGTTGAGTCTGATCTGCCTTTCCTTTAACCCTTTGAATTTCCTGATTCCTGTCTGTGGTGCATGACGTGTGAACATTTTATCTACTTCAGTCTGGTCGGGTTTTGATGTGGATTAATTTTAGCTTTAAAAAGTACTTGAGTGGTATCTTTTTACTTAAAGCCTCTACAAAGCAACCGTGAAAAGATTTACATTGGGGAACATTCCACATCTGCAGTTGGATTTCATTCCTGTTCCATCCACTTGCATGAATTTATAATCCTTTGTATTTTTGTGGTGTTACTGTTTATATTCTCTGTTGGTTTTTGTCCAGTTGGTGGTAAAATAAATAGGATGTAGGGACCAGCCTTCAGCTGGGCAACACAAGCAACTAGGTTTTATTTGGAAAGGATAGTAATGTAAATGTTTATACTGCAATTAATATTACAATGGAAAGATAACAAAAGGGGGTTGGAAAATGCTGGGGTTAATTATATAAGATCACATTACCTGTAAACTCTGCATTCCTGCAATGCAGTCAAGGGAGTTTCTCTGGAGTCTCAGCAGAGTGCGGTCCTTGCCAGCTCTGCATAGTTTTATCAAAGCTCTGTGGTGATATTAAATGCAAAGCAAAGCCAAAGAAACCCTTACAAAGGCACCAAATGCAGGTAGGAAATTCTGCTCCTGCTTGAATAATGCAGTTAAGATTTCAAGACTGAATGCCTAAAAATGAGCAGGTCTTTAATCGTCTTCCATATTCCAACAGTGCCTGGCTAAGGCTGCGCACAGCCCCTCTAATCAGCCTACATCACCGGCTTTGCAGCCTGCTTTACCTCAGACAGAATTCACCTTTCTTTTAAGTTTTAGTGCTTATTTCTTGTGTCCCTGTAGCACCTGCTTAAATTCTGGGGCTCATTTGAATTTTACCTGTGCTGCAGTCGGTGTGTGTGAGCCTGTGGCATTAAGCAGCGACTTCAGCACATCTTGGATTTTTGTACTGCAGCGCTTGCCCCATTTCTCTGGTTTGGAATTCACAGAGGTTGGAGGTGACCTTCCCATAACAATAACCAGGGGTATTCGGGCGCAGGGTTCTGCTGCACATAGTCCACCCTTAAAATGTCTTCATTTTATAGGTTTAAATTCATAACAAACCAAAGCACAGGGCATTAATTTTGTCTCCTTAGTGTTTTAAGTCTCTAGTATAGGGTGTATGATTCGACATCCTTTAGTTCCTTCTTTGTAACACCATATGCTCATGTAGTTTCCTTCACAGGACCCGGAGCTGCACATACTTTCCAGAAGGATTATGTTTTAGTTCCCTGCAGTTCTGGTACATAACATAGCGCTGAACTAGGAAGTCGTGATGCTTTTGTGTTCGAAGCAGACATAGTGTTTTGCCGCTTCCTGAGCATTTTGAGGAAGCTGAATGGGGGAAATGAAGGTTGGAAATAAATACACACTACTTCCCCCCCACCCCGTCCCTTCCTTTTGAAGGTTATTTTCACATCCAATATTAGAAACCTTTTTTTTTGCTTACAGAAGAAAGCTCAGCAATTCATTCCCATTCCCTAGGAGGGAGTAGCCAAGATCAGTCCTTTTGACTTATGGTGTATAATATTGATGAACACAAACTATTGCATCAAGCTGTTTGTGTGCATACGTGGGAAGCAGGGAGTGTTTGATAGGGAAGGTGCTTCTCTTGCAGACTACGACCAGGGTCACGTATGCTAAATGTACATAACATGCATCAGGACTTGGCTTAAGAGAAAGTCATTATTTTACTATATATACTGATACCTGACTGCCTTTCAGGGAGTTGAATTCTTTAAGCTTCTTCTGATTGGTTTTAAAAATACACTGAAGTCTTACATACAGCGTCAAATGTATTTGAGATTCAAGATTTTAAATCCCTGAAAACATGTTTTGGTGAGGGAAATGCTGACAGCTCTTGCGTGTGTCTGCCCTGGTGGCACCGCTGTAATTCCTGCTTAACCCACCTCGATACCGCTGGTCCTCAACTTGAATGGTGTTGCTGACATCATGGCTGTTGCACTGCGGTGGCTATAAATACCTGCACTTGTGTATTCCCATGCACTTTTCAGTGTAATTTGTATTGTCTGGAGACGGCTGATTATTTCAGATTGAAGGATAAGAGTAGTAAGCTTGTTCTTTTTTGTTTGTTTGGGGTTTTTTTTGTCTTAAATTTACTACTTTTTATTGCTTTTTTTCTTCTTTTTTTTTTCTGGAAAAAAATACCAGCACGATGGTGCAGTCATTTCTGATTATTTTTTCAGTTAGACCTGAGCTGACAGGTGCCTTTCTAAAGTTAGTCTTCCAGCACAGAAGTACGGTGTGAATGCCTTCGGGACAGTTCAGATGGGCTGGTTTGGGGCCGTGGTTGCGATGACGCCTGCCTTGGCTGCCTGGAAGGCTGGTGCTGTCCCTCCTGCCGGGAAGGTTCCCCGGTGCCTGACCTTATCAGCCAGCGCAGGCAGTGCTGGGAGGGGCTGGAGGCTGCAGCGATGGGAATGTTGTCTCTGCGCACAGGGCCGGTTATCTGGGGTCGGGGCTGGGCACTTGCGCACAGCCCAGTGTAAGCTGTTGTTTTTCACGTTAAAAGCAGAAAGTGCAGCTTCCCGTTGGCAGCTCTCGAGCTAGGGATAAAGAGCTGTACCCTAGCTGCCTTCAAATGGTGCAGTTGAACCAAGAAGGTTTGGAAACATCTTGGAGGGCTGCTTTGTATTCAAGAGGGAGCGTGCCGCAGTTGGAGCGTGAAACCATCGGAGGTAGACTGCATCGTTCTGCAGCATCGATGACTTTCGAGTTCAGAGCTCCCCAGTGAGTGCTGATCGCGCTCTGGCAGAGCACAGACTTGCTGACGTCAGCTGATCTGCTGCAGGAAAGAACAGTCTATTATTGCTAGACCAAAGCACTTCTTTTACAATTGACTAGCTCGACTTACTGGAGCTACAAAAGGAGCCTTTCTTTTAACGAATTCCAGCAAAAAGATGAGCCAGATTGCATGACTCGTGTGGTGAGAGGCAAACCAGCCACCAGGCTACATTACAGCAGGTCTCCTATTTGGTTTTTAAAGATGTAGAATTAATTTAAATTGTAATTTAAATAATGTAACTATTCATGTCATTTAATACTGTAAATAATGATTTAAAGAGACTTTAAATCACTTGGGCTGTGGATATCATTACTAATACTGAAATACAAGTGGACAGCAGAAGACTGGACAGTGTGCCAAAGACAAACTAGGATTTCGTTTTCTCCTGGTAATGTTCATAACCAGAATAAGCAGCGAGACAGGCCACCATCCTGCAGTACGTTTTGATTCACTGCCACTTCATTATTCCTGAACACAATTCAGTTTAAAAGAAGCCCTGTTGGAGTTCACACGCAGTTTGTCAGTGCAGGAAAGGAAGATTTTTAGCAATAACTTGCTCTCCTGGATGGAAAATGCTGTTTGAAGGAGCACTCGAAACCACAGCTTTCTCAGGGAAACAGAGGTGTTGTTGAGCTCAGGTTATGTCCGGAGGTTTGATCTTTTAATACTCGGATAACTCTAACCAGGTGGAGCCTCTGGTACCACTGCCAGGTGAAACTTGGGTTTCATTTATATCACACGGCCTACATAGACGGGGTTGTTTTTTTTCCCTTGCCCTCTGTTGACAACAGGCCTGGAAGGGAAAGCAAAGCTGCCTTTTCTTTCCTTCCTTCAACTGCCGCAATGCAGTTGGGGCTCAGAGTTCACGGGCGCAGCGATTGCTGCTGGAATGGCTGTCCTCTTGCAGGGTGGGACTCTTGGAAGAGAGCTCAGGAATGTGTGAATTCGCCCCCATATGTTCCTTTCTGTCAGCTGGTCCCGTTGCAAGCTCTTGGAAACCAAACAGAAAACGCGGCCATATAGATTGCTTTCCATCCTGTGGTGTTTCTCAAACGATTATGCAAGGTGCATGTTTAAGTAAAGCATGTGGCTAACTAATGATTAAATCACGTTTTAATATTTAACAATGTATTTTAAGAGATTGGCCATGTCTTTTAGTATGCAGTTGTAGTCTCTGTTTCTTCCCTATCCTCGATAACATTGATGAGAAGTACATTTAGCTCAATGCTTAAAGGATTTATAATAAAAACGTGAAGTGAGCTATTCATGTAAACGCTTGTACATCAAGCCATTAATTACAGAATAGTCCAAGCACAGAGTGTTTGTTGCAGCAGCTTCTTGATACGCAGAGTGAGCTGTCAAATAAATGGGTAAATACCCAAACTGATGAGAATTATGATCCTATTTTTTTACTTTATGTTACCATTCTGGTCTAATGCACAGGTCTCCTATTGAAAAATGGCTTTTACGAAGGTTAGGGACTGAAGATTAAAGGTTATCCCACTCTTAATAGAAAGGAAACAAAGCAGAGCAGTCAGTTCTTTGCTGTTTGTGGTAACAGTGACAGGGTTTAGTATATAAAGTGATGTATGAGGATTTTTGGTTGAAGCGGTCAGAGCAGGATCACTTCCTAATGAAATGCTCCTTGACTGACTTGTCTAAGGTCAGATCTGTGAGGCATCATGAGCCTCTGTATTGGCTTTTGAAAAGTTAATGTAGGGAGTGGCAGGATGGGTTTGTAATGTTTTAATTGAGAGAACAGAGAGGAGAACCATCACACACACATGGATGTGTGTATATGGATAATATAGATAGATACCTGTGGACCAGTTAGCTGCTGATTAAAAAAAGTTAGTGTTCTTCAGCTTACTTATATTGACTGTTTTAAATGTTTTGAGATTGTACACATTGTGCAAGAAACCTTTTATGTCTACACATCTACATATATATGTATATGCCCAGAAACACATTTGTATTAGACTTGCATGCTGCAGTTTGAGGCGACATGGCCTTTATATGACTGCAGCCATGTTTTTCCAGAAGATGTTAAATGTCTTTGTAAATATTCCTTTCGCATTATTTTCTGCTAGAAGCGTGCTTTTATTTAAGTGTGTGATACTTGTGTTGTATGCGCATACCTGCACACACAGAGTAAGACTGTGAGTAAACCACAAGCAAGTTTGAAAAGAGCAGGCTTTTCTTTCCTGGATCTCCTCCTGCCCTTCCTTTGTCATAGAATACACACAAAATGTATTTCTTTTGGCTTTCAGAAAATGGATCCAAGTGGTGTGAAAGTGCTGGAAACAGCAGAAGATATCCAAGAAAGGCGTCAACAAGTTTTGGACCGTTACCACAGGTTCAAGGAACTATCTTCTCTAAGGCGCCAAAAACTTGAAGATTCCTATCGATTCCAGTTTTTCCAGCGTGATGCAGATGAGCTTGAAAAATGGATCCAAGAGAAACTGCAGATAGCATCTGATGAAAATTACAAAGACCCAAGCAATTTACAGGCAAGTCCTGCTGCCATCTCATGTTTCCTGTCCTATAAACTTTAGGGCGTACCAGGTCAGCTGGGATAGAACAAACACAGAAATGTAACTTGATCTGAGAGCGGTGAAGAGAGATGAATGCAGATACCCACAGCCTCCCAAAGCGTTCTTCAAAAGCCTGGCCTCTTTGCTGATATAATTGGAGTATTTCTAGTAATGATCAGATGCTGAATCAGCATAGGAAAAGTTACTTTGTGTAGTGTAGAACCAGCTTTGTTTAACCCTAGAATTTGTTGGACACTTTGTGAGCAAACATGAATTAATTCTTATTGTTTCCACTAAAAAGATGTAAAAAATAAGCTAGTGGAGCTAGCTGGTGTCTGAACACTGCAGTTTACAAAGCAAACACAATGAAGTAACTAAAATTGGGATATTTGAATCCAGCTATGAAACACATAATACAGGAATGTTTCCTGCTGTTTTGCTGGTTGGTTGTTGGTAGTGAATATGTGTAAAATACACTAAAAATACTTGATGCTGGGAGATGTGGAGGAGGACCGTGCACCAAATCTGTCATGTACTTTCATGTTTTACTTGTAGGGGAAGCTGCAGAAGCACCAAGCCTTTGAAGCTGAGGTGCAGGCCAATTCAGGGGCCATCGTTAAACTGGATGAGACTGGAAATCAGATGATTAATGAAGGCCATTTTGCATCTGAAACCATAAGAGTGAGTTTTAAAACTTCTTTTTTTTTTTGCCTTTTACAGCCTTTTCCTTTAACACTTTGTGCAGATTGCACAGATAACTCTGCATTCTAAAACACTTCTAAAAATTACGCAAGTGATTGGTTAGAGAAATCACTAGAGAATTTGTATTTGTAAAGCTGACTTTTCTCTTTCATGAACACCCAGCTCATATCTCTTCTTGGATCCAGTTCTGAGATGAACTGTCTGCATATGGAGCCCAGGAACTTGGAATGCAAACTGTCAGTAATTCAAAGATGTGTTTAAAGTCACAAGGCAAATAATTAATTGTATTTGTGGTTCTTTCCAAAATGACACAAGACCAAGAAGCAGCAGATTCACAAGGCCTGGTGTCAGGGATGTTGACCACTCGATTTTTGCTGATGTAGAGCATTTTCATCTTCTGCAATAGTCATTCCAAGTAATATAAGTAACCATAGCAGTAAACTTCAGGCGTGTAATTTCTATGTGCTCTGGCTCAGATCAGGTCTCTGTGATCTTTACTTTTTGCTGAAGTTGTACTGCCCATACGCTTGAGTCTCTTTGAATTTGTGTTCCACGGCTTTTCCTGTGAGCTTCAAGTGCAGTGCTCTGTCTGCTCTGTTTATTTGGCAGCACACATCTCTCTGGACAGCTGCTTCCCCAGTAACAAGCGCTAAGCTTGCTTTAAGTCCCTTGCTGAGATAGACTGTTGTTTCTTAATTTCTCTCTAAATCTCCCAAACTCTGTAATACAGTGACAAATGTAGTTGTCACATCTTTGCTGCTGCGCTAGATAGGTTTACATTTGACAGTATTTGAGCGGTTATCAATGTTATAAAAAGTCTGAGCAAACTGTAAGGTTTAGGTAATGACTTGCTGGTTATCTTTTACTCCTTCTCCTATGTATTCTTGTTTTCCTCCGGTTATATTAGTGTTTTCTCTCTTACTCCCCCATGACCTTGGGCGATGTGGTCTAGTGTGGGGTGTCCCTGTCCATGGCAAGGGGGTTGGAACTGAATGATCTTAAGATCCTTTCCAGCCCAAACCATTCTGTGTGTGCAGGCACACATACATGTGCATACCCCACCAATAAACACTTACTGTGCGTACCAGCTGCTTCTTCTAGGACTCATTTTGTTAAAGCTGCTGTTTCTGGACGTCACCTCATTTCCATGTTAGTTGTGGCTGCATTTTAATTTAATGCAAAGAAGTTGTTTAAAGCATTTTCCTTTATAAGTTTTAGACGTGAGCTGTTACAGCTTTTTAAAAGGAGAACCCTTGTGATGTTTTTGTAGGGATTATCAAACTTACATGTTCATCATTTCATTATAACTAAGAAAAGATGGTAACCAATAAAACTTGGTATTACTTTTAATGCATTAATAAAGCCCTGCTAAGGTAATGCTTATTTTATGTGATCATAATGGGATCTCTACTCCAAATAGGGGAGAAAAAAAATGCTTTGCAATTGGATGATCTTAGTGTGTCGTAGCTGCAGCGAAAGTCATTTGTGTTGTGTTTGGAGTGGTAATTTGCCTTTTAATGGTTCAGTCTTTCACGCCGTACCGGACTGCGCAGCGCCCAATAGTAACAGCAACTCAAGTTGGGTCCCACATCCGAGTAGGTGAAACATCTTGCAATGCTGTGTAACCTCTTTCTGCAGTATCTCCTTTCTTCCTTGGTTGATGATTTGCCCTATCCTCTTGTGCAGTGCTAGGAAACCGAGCAGTGTGAGCTCTTTACCCTCTGGAAACCTACCTAACTGAGCGGATTAAACGGGTATCCGCCCATGCTCGATGTTCAAAAGCTTCTCCAGCATGACTTTCAAGTTTCAATTCTCGATGAGCAAAGCGTTATAGACGATGGGTGGAGCAGATACTTTCCTGTTTTGCAAGTTGTGTGTCTGCGTGGGAGTGTGGTTTTTCTTTTTAATTGTCTATAAAACTTACGGTTGCTCCCAACAGTTTTGAAAGGCAGAGGTGTAGCCAGAGAGAGACTCAATATTAAAGCTGGTAATTGCTCCTAGTATTCCAGTGTTATGTTACTTAACCATGTTGGCTAAATATATTAAGTGATTAGTGCTAAGAGAAAAGGTTAAAATACTGTAAAGTGGCACAAGTTTGGCTGGAAACAAAATGTGTCACCTTAAATAAAAATCAATATGAAAATGAGCACAGCATTCATTTATTGGGAGTTGAATTCCCTCTAGAAGACTGAACATTTGAAGGGGACAGCAGCATATTTTTGATCTGACTTCATGTCAACATAGTATTTAAATCAAATTTGATTTCAAAATGTTTAACTCATAGTTATGTGAATGTAACTATTTGATAGCTTTGTTAATTATGAACAAATGTGTAACTATTCAGTAATTTCTAATTTAGTGTTGTTTAGATCACTTTACATCATTTGAAAACTAATGACTGGAGATGAAACTTATTACTTTTGTCCACCCTGTGTCTAAACTGAAGATTAGCGTGTACTGTTCCAGGGGAAAAAATCATCATCTGTTAAGGTCAGGAAGGAAACAAATCTGATCTTCTCTGATACAGGATTTTAATAACAACATTCTGTTGTTCTAGACTCGGCTGCAGGAGCTGCATCGACTATGGGAACTGCTGTTGGAAAAGATGAGAGAGAAGGGAGTCAAACTGTTGCAAGCACAGAAGCTGGTGCAGTACTTACGTGAATGTGAAGATGTCTTGGACTGGATCAATGACAAGGTATATTATTACCTGCCTTTGGTGTGTGAAATGTGATGTGTTTGTGTGGAATTTGTCTATCACTGTATAGTTGCTGGAGTTTGGGTAGTCAAAGAAAGCTTTTAAAGGCACCTGTACATTTTATTTAGCTTATTCATATTGCATAAGCAATAGGCATGCCAGCTGCTATGTGTTCTGTTGCAGCCAGAAAACAAGGTACCTGGACTAAGAGGAAGCTTGCATGAAGGAAAGCATAGTTAAACATGAATTCTTTGCTTTGAGGAGACCTTCATATTTCTCACTGTAATCAAATTCACGTTTCCTGTAAGGGAAATACACAACATCTAAAAGCAAATGTGTTTTCTAAATGTTCTAAATGACCAGTTCTAGAAAGTAGCCAGCCCAAACCAGCAAGCAGTGTGCATGTAATTACTTAATGGTTGCAATATCTTTAGATATTCATTGTAAGGACATGAGCTGCAGGAGAACTGTTGGCTCTTGATTCTTTGAACTCTGAGGAAACAGACCACAAACCACACTATCAAGAAAAAAAAAGCCACAAATGATCATAGAGGTTTTCTTAATGATGGTTTGTTATTTTGTGTCACTGTGGGTTCAAACTGTAAACACTGCTTAACTGTTACTGAATATGATGGTGCACTTTTCATCTGGAGTTGGAAGCAAATGCTAATAAACAGTCTAAAAATGTAACCAAGTTCTAGTCACTGTGTACTCCACAATAACATGGGCAGTTATTTTGTACTTTAAAAAGTATGGTTTTTTCTGTGTATATTTTCTTTCACTAATTTAGGTTATTGTAGTACAGATCATCATGCACAGAACAGAAAACTTAGGATAGAAGAACTGATTATATTCAGTAACTTGAAAAATTAGTAAGAACAAGCAAGAGGAAAAACTAATACCCTTAGTGATCTTGCATGTTTGCTGCAGTAATGGACAGATGCTGGGAGGAGGAGTGGGATTTAGCAGAGGAAACTTTGTAGTTTTAAAACCACCTTTAAATGCACTGATTTTAACTCTTTGACCTACTCAAAATTAGAACAGTTTCCTTCCTCATTTCAGTCGTGATTTCCCATAGGATGTACTGACATTTGCTTTTTTCCCCTCAATGTTCTAGGAAGCAATAGTGACCTCAGAAGAACTCGGGCAGGATTTAGAGCACGTTGAAGTTTTGCAGAAGAAGTTTGAGGAGTTCCAGACAGACCTGGCAGCTCATGAGGAAAGAGTAAATGAAGTGAACCAGTTTGCTGGCAAACTTATCCAGGTAAACATTAATGTATGTTGAAAATCCCTTTTGGCAAGTCTGGTGGTCTGGTGTAACACAATAAGCTTTGTCTGCAACTTCCTCTGTATTCCCTCTGGTTTGGTAGCTGATCTTTTAAGCATTACTCTACATGTGTCAAGATACTTGGCCATCTTAGTGGTGGTCATTTGATTCATTCATTCTTCTGCCTAACAGTTTTAGTTGCTCCAGCTGAGAATGCTCCTGAAAATGTGGAGAACAGTGATTAGTCAAAGAAATTGTATTTGGGGTTAAATGTGTTTCCCTTGGATAACCAGGATTAACATATCTTCTCTTCTGGTGTGTTACCTGGACTTGACCAAGGATGGAGACAGGGCAGGAAGTACTGCTTTCCAGGAAAAAAAAAGATAGTGTTTACAGTCCTCTTCCCATTGATTAATTAGTACATAGGGAACTACTACAGGAGCATTGAATGTTTACACAGTGGGGCTTGAGGGAAGCTATTGAATTGAGTGATCATCTGGCAAGAATAGTATTGATAAATTGATCTCTTGAAAGCAGCGGTGTCTCGGTTTTGTCAGTGGATAAAACCACAGAGCATGGGAAAAGAGCATTTTTCCTTTGCTTGCTAGGAGCAGCACCCTGAAGAGGAACTGATAAAGTCCAAGGAGGATGAAGTAAATGCAAGCTGGCAGCGTCTGAAGGGACTTGCCCTTCAGAGGCAAGGAAAACTCTTTGGGGCAGCTGAAGTTCAGCGCTTTAACAGGTATGGTCTTGGCTGGATCTGCTGAAGTGATGTAACATTTGTGTGGATGTTTAATGAGGCATTCAGCTCTATCCAGTAGTATGAGAAGAGCTACTGTTGTCTGTTACGGTTTTGCTTTATTCTTCCTCATGACTTGTTGAAAGAGGGCATTGTTGCTCTAGAATTGCCTTAGAATAGTCATTCTGATTTAGCTGTTCAACACTTGGCAGTTTTGCTTTCCTTTCCTCTGAGGGCTTTCCCCCCCAGTTCTGTCCTAGATGAGCCTTAAAAGGTTTTTATTGTCAGCTGGATGTCAGTGCAATTGTTCTCAGAGGTCTTTGGACAGTGTCTTGCTGTGCTCATCCCCATCTACAGCATTTTGAGATTTGCTGTTACTAAGTTGGAGAAAGGTCCGGAGTGGGAAATGTACCTACTAAGTGGTGGTGCTCAGTAGTGCTATAATTCCTTGCTTGCATCTGGTGACACCATCTGAAGAGGGGCTGCCAATACACTTCAAGGGGGTTTGAGGTTTTTAAAGTCCATTTTTTTCAAGGGCTGACTGTGGTGTCTCTCCCAGTACTCCTGGCATATGTACAGGAAAACATCCTGCTTTCTTCCCTTTTCGGTACAAGATAGACTGTTTTCAATTTGTGCTTTGTTCTGAAGGGA
Source organism: Pezoporus wallicus (assembly GCF_028554395.1). Lineage (NCBI taxonomy): Eukaryota > Metazoa > Chordata > Aves > Psittaciformes > Psittacidae > Pezoporus > Pezoporus wallicus. Next base: position 3,059,032 of record NW_026637499.1, read on the forward strand.
TGTGGATGAAACAATCAGCTGGATTAAGGAGAAAGGGCAGTTGATGGCCTCAGATGATTTTGGCAGAGACCTTGCCAGTGTGCAGGCGTTGTTGCGTAAGCATGAAGGCCTGGAGAGAGATCTTGCAGCTCTTGAAGATAAGGTACCCATGCGAGATGCATTCTTACCTACAATTTGTAAGAAGTAAGCTGCTTGTAAAAGGCTAGAAGCTTACTCCCTGTTTGTGACCTGGTTTAGGTTAAAGCCCTTTGTGCAGAAGCTGACCGTTTGCAGCAGTCTCACCCAATAAATGCCTCTCAAATTCAAGTGAAACGGGAGGAGCTGATCGCCAACTGGGAACAGATCCGAACTCTGGCAGCAGAGAGGCATGCTCGCCTTAATGACTCCTACAGGTAGGAATGCCGTCATGCTGAAGTGACCTTTCTTCCTCAGTTGGATTTGACAGAATGCTCTTGGGAAGAGAAAAAAAGGGATGCCATTTCCAACATTTTGGGATGGTTCTGGTGTTTTCAGAAGCAGTTTTGTTCACCAAATTATATTTTACAATAACTTCTTGTAGTAAAACAAATAGATGATAAATACGTACAGCTTTAGGTCATTCTCTGGGTGTAGATTACTTATGTGAAGAGACACCTAGATGTTTTAGGATATTTGATTTTCTATTTTCCCCCATCTGAGTTGGTATCTGCCATTTGAAGTAATGTGGCTTTGTTTTAATACACGTATTGCAAATCTGTTCATGATGAAGTTGTTACGATTCTCAGTGAAGATTATTGTTTGATGTATTGTCCTCAACAAAACGAAATACCTGTTTCTGTGGCAGTTGCTTTGTTGCTGTGGGGTTTGTCTCCATCCAGTCTTGTTTCTACACAAGCCTGGCTGTCTATGTAACACAGTCCTTTAGATCACTATTGAGAAGCCACACTAAAAAGAAACTTAACCTAATCTTGTGGTTAGTTTCCACCCTTCTTGGTTTTGTTTTTCTGCTGTTTGCTCCTTTTCATGATGCAAGATTTATGGTGGTGGAGACTCACACAATAATAATTTTTTCCTTTGCCTTCCTTGTCATCTCTTCACATCAATTAACAGCAAATGTGAAAGGGAAACAAACGGATCACTTTTGCTGATAAGCATGTGCCAAATAACTTACAGGCATGCTGAAAGGAATTTGAGAATTCATTTGCTTGTTGTTTTAAGGCTGAGGCATGTGCAGCTGAAGCTTTCTGTCAGTCTGCACCCCACACTGTTACGATTGTGACAAGCAGTCCGTGGGCTACCTTTAAACGCTCTGCTGGAGAACTGCCTTTTGATTTCTGTTGTCTTCAACATACAGGCTTGTAGTCACGAATATTCCTTTTACTTTGATAAGTTATATGTAAAACATGTCTTTGAGAAATTGATTTTGAATGTACCTTTTTTCTGTCTACAAAAGGTTTCTTTTTTTGATGGAGAGCCTATTTAGTTACTTAATATTCCGACTGTGAATTGGTATTGTTTTGTTCTATCTGAGGAACAGCTTTTATGTTTGCAACACCTTCTGTGGGGTAAGGATGGAGAAACAATGCAAACTTAATTATTCCCAACCATTTTTCATTGTGCTTTCCTAAGGCTGCAGCGCTTTCTTGCGGACTTCCGAGACCTCACCAGCTGGGTGACTGAGATGAAGGCTCTCATAAATGCTGATGAACTTGCCAATGACGTTGCTGGAGCAGAAGCCCTTCTAGACAGACATCAGGAACACAAGGTACAATGGCTATACAGCCAAATCCAGTCAGCAGCCTTCAATAGCTGATCTGTATGTCTGTCACAGTCTCTGAGTCAGAACTGCTGATGTTCTATCACCAGAATCCTTTGATCAGGCAACTAATGCAGTACGAGATGGCTGTCCTGATTTAATGTTTTTACTTTGTTTCTCTATAGTAGGTATACATTAATAAATATTTAAGAATGCTTATGATAATATTTCATTAAAAATCAGATGTGATAGCAGTAATTCAGGCTAATGACTGGTTTAGTTCTCCATCATGAGGAGTTGTAATAAGTAAGCGGAAAGAGAGTGCAGCTTAAAATCAACCTTTAGTTTCATTTCAACACATGAATTTATACTTACCTGCACTGTAAGGTAGTACATTTCATTCTAGTTTTCCTGTTAAGGGTAATGTATTTAAAGATAGCTTAAGGTTTATCATTCAGGTGTTATTTTCAGTAGCAGTTTTCATATTCTGACACTATCCCGAGATAAATTTTGGTAACAGCTCATTCATGTCCTCTTTCATAGGGAGAAATTGATGCTCATGAAGACAGCTTCAAATCTGCTGATGAGTCTGGCCAGGCTTTGCTTGCTGCTGGGCATTATGCTTCCGATGAAGTTAAAGAAAAGGTAAGTGGAGAGCAAGAGCTCCTGGAAGAATTTAAGAGCTTTTCTTACAAATAGCTCTGCAGTCAAAAATGTGATTGTCCATTAAATATCTCTCTGTAGAGGCAGTTTGGAAAAGGAGAGGTTTCTGGCTGAAGTCAGAAACTTGTGGCCACCGTTGAAGCTTGATAAATTAACAAAAGGCTTGCCCTATGTGAAGTTGATGCTCTCAGTAATAGGAGGATTCTTTACACAGGAGATCATTTTCAGTCTGGTGTTAAACCGCTTTTTTAGAGTCACAACTTGGCTTTACATTGGGATAGAAGTGAACCAAACTGTTAGATAAAACTGTTCTGTATTCCTCTTCCCAATTCATTAGCTGACCATCCTCTCGGATGAAAGATCTGCCTTGCTAGAACTATGGGAGCTTCGCAGGCAACAGTACGAGCAGTGCATGGACTTGCAGCTTTTCTACAGAGATACTGAACAAGTTGACAACTGGATGAGCAAACAAGAAGTGAGTGCACATCTTTGAACTCTCCACATACAGTTGATTTTCATTTCAAGGCTGCATCTGTAGACTTAAAACAATTGGTTTATGGGTGGAGTGACTGCCACTAAACATGCACTAGGGAGCAGGGTGCTGGGCAGAGTTATTTATCTGACTGCCCCAGCTGCTACAATGACTGTTTCCATCTAAGGTTTTAACTGTTGTGACAAGTTGGCTTGAGATTGCTTTTGTGTATGTTAACTCTTGTAAAGTGATGGTTGAATAACAAGCTAAAAAGAATTATTCGGAACCTGTTAGAGGCATACAGGGAACACTATCCCAATACATCATCCTTCTCAACATCACTGAAGCTGCTTGAGCTGACTTAGAGCAGCTAAGCATGGAAACATAAAAATATGTTTGTTTCCTGACTTCAGGCATTTCTTCTAAATGAAGACCTTGGTGATTCTCTGGATAGTGTGGAAGCTCTTCTAAAGAAGCATGAAGACTTTGAGAAATCCCTAAGTGCCCAAGAGGAGAAAATCACAGTAAGACATTTACATTAGGTGATCACTAAATGGGCAAGAAATAAAACAAGTGAATTTGTTGCCTAGGGAGGAGACATTGCTGGAGAATGACAGAGGAGGATGGGGTTTGCTCTGTAGGATGATCCACTGTTATGTGGGATGTATTATCTCTAAATTATGTGTAGTGTCTCTAAAATGGAAAATAATGGAAAAGACAGGATAGGACTTGATTGCTGCCTCAGAGAGCTGGGTAACCCAGTACTTTCATATCATGCCAGCACCCATGTGGATGAAGGTTTGTCAAAATCTGCATTCTTCCACATGTAAGATGATGGTACACTTAAAGAAGGGTATAACAATGCTATCTGAATGGGGTTTTGTTAGTTTTACAGTGATAAACCTTTGAGAACTAATCTAACTAAACTTGCACTAACAATGTGTATTACCCCAAGTAAATGGAAACCTGTTTTCTCTTTAGGCCTTAGATGAGTTTGCTACTAAATTGATTCAGAATAACCATTATGCCATGGATGATGTTGCTACACGCAGAGATGCTGTAAGTATCTAAAACACATTTGTACTCTAGACTTCAAATCATAGTTTTCTGTATTATTTTAAATATTATGACTGCAGTACATGACAGCAAATAGAGCAGAGCTCTCATGAAAGTACAATGCAGTGGTGGTTCTTACAAGCTTGAGGGATTTAAAAACCTTTAAACGTTTACTTCTGTTTCAGCTGCTGAGCCGCCGAAATGCCCTTCATGAAAGAGCCATGTACCGCCGTGCCCAGCTGGCAGATTCCTTCCACCTGCAGCAGTTCTTCCGAGACTCTGATGAATTGAAGAGTTGGGTTAATGAAAAAATGAAAACTGCAACAGATGAGGCATATAAGGTAGACACAAAGACAAATGTTAGAGTCATTTTAAGGCAATACCAGGCTTAATATAATCAGCCTAATGACACGAAGCAATGTCAGCCAAAATGTTGCTGATAGTAGGCAGTATTAATGGCAACAGAAGGAGCTGTGATTTCTCCCTGACCCCAAGGGGGATTTTCCCATCATGCTGTAATCATGCTTATTGAACAGCTTAAGCGTTCTGATTTAGGCATATTTTTGGCACCAAATCCTCTGGCAGTATCTTGGCATGTAAATGAGTGTACTCTAATTTTAAAGTTCTTCAGATAGATACTAATTTTGGACTGAAGGGTTCTTTTCTTTCTTCATCTGTAGGACCCATCAAACTTACAAGGTAAAGTTCAGAAACATCAGGCTTTTGAAGCAGAGCTTTCTGCTAATCAGAGTCGTATTGATGCACTGGAGAAAGCTGGCCAGAAGTTGATAGATGTCAATCACTACGCATCTGATGAAGTGGCAGCTCGCATGAATGAAGTTATCAGCTTGTGGAAAAAGCTTCTGGAGGCCACTGAACTCAAAGGTATGACCTGCTCAGAAGAATATGGCTAATTCTTTTGCTAGAGAGTTTAGCTGGGAGAAGACAGGAAGGGAGTTAAATGAAGTGGAAACTATAAGTCATTTTTTTCTCTTGCCACTCTGTCTTGGTCAGGCATAAAACTGCGTGAAGCCAATCAACAGCAGCAGTTTAATCGCAATGTGGAAGACATTGAGCTGTGGCTGTATGAAGTAGAGGGGCACTTGGCTTCTGATGATTATGGAAAAGACCTTACTAATGTGCAGAATCTTCAGAAGAAACATGCCCTGCTAGAGGCAGATGTTGCTGCCCATCAGGTAAGGGAAATCATTTTTCTTCTTGTCATTTCAGATTTCCTCACTCAGAAGTACTCACCGCAGAGACCTTAGCAGGTCTGGATTGTCATGAATTTTGTAGTTTTGGGCTTTACAGCTTATTTATCAGAAATAATTTTGAACTGAAATGTAAATGTATGTCTCTAAGAGCAATATCTTTGTGCCTTTGACAAAAATAAGCTTTTGAAAAAGGACAGTGATTCCATACTGTGAGCTGCTGACAGCACAGCGTTGTTTTGTGCTGGGAATATCAACTTAAAATGATGCGCTGTGCATTGCGTAGGAAATAATTCTCCCTTAGACTCTCCATTTGCAAACAGCTTATTTGTGTTCAGTTTGTTTTCATTATAGCTCTAAGAAACGGGAGGGAAGGGAGAACAGATCAGTTTTGAAATATAGCACTTTATAGCAAATGATTCCCTCGTTTGCTGATGATCTTTTAGGGGGATAAAATCCACAGCACAACTATCAACAAAATCTGGCTTTCCACAACTGGAACTGCCAGTTAATTGCTAACAGTTGAGAAATGGTTTGTGTAGAGTAGCACATCTGTAAGGTTAATGTAACTTCAAGGATCTTTATTTTATGAAATTGACAGACTGAAACCAATTGCATTTACATAACATTGAATATTAGCCGGGGTCTAATTATCACCAAACTGGTTGCACTGGCAGCATGCAGCTGAAGTTCTCTTCTTCTGTCACAAGATAACTTACTTAGACCTGAAAATATTTACAGTCGTTGCAGCCATCTTAGAGAAATCCTGACATAATGCTATTGCTGGGTTAATTTTAGGATCGTATAGATGGCATTACCATCCAGGCACGCCAGTTCCAGGATGCTGGGCACTTTGATGCTGACAATATCAAGAAGAAGCAAGAAGCTTTAGTAGCTCGTTACGAAGCTCTGAAGGATCCTATGGTAGCTCGAAAGCAGAAACTTGCAGACTCTCTTCGCCTGCAACAGCTCTTCCGTGACATTGAGGATGAAGAGACCTGGATTAGGGAAAAAGAACCCATTGCAGCTTCAACAAACCGAGGTTGGTCCATCCTGGTACCTCCAGGATTTCAGTGACAAAATTGCTCTGTTATAATTTGTCTCTTTACGGAAGATTCCCTAGAAATTTCTGAAACGTTTCTTGTAATTGCCATTGCCTGGAGTTCCAGATTTGCCATCACCCATGGCTCTTTAACTGTTACATTACTTCTGAAATTTGAATGGGTAGGAGTTTTCAGTGCTCTGTCTTCATTGTGATAGCACTTACTCTGCAGGTTGTCTAATGCTGGTTGCAGCTGCCTTCACATTTTTGGTTAATGACCCAGAATGAGCTGATGAACTGTTTTCTTTCTTTCAGGCAAAGACTTAATCGGTGTCCAGAATCTGCTAAAGAAGCACCAGGCTTTGCAGGCAGAAATTGCAGGCCATGAGCCCCGCATTAAAGCCGTCACACAGAAGGGAAATGCTATGGTTGAAGAGGGTATGTCTCAGTGGTTTTAACTCCTCCTCTTTCAGAAATCCAGAAGTCTTAATACTGGACTTTGGTCCTGTATGGTTAAAGATCAGTGCCTGTTTTTATCCAGATACCTGCTGGCAGGATGAACTTCTGGTCATTCTTCAACCTAAAACTAGGTTCCTTGATGGGAACCTGTCATGATTTTCACAGATGTGCATCTGCTCTTGACAGGCACATATGATCCCTGTATTCAGTACCTTTGTGCCTATGATATTTAGTCTCCATTTTTAAGTCTATTAAAGGCTTATATCAGCAGGCACATATGATGCCTGTATTCAGCACCTTTGTGCCTATGATATTTAGTCTCCATTTTTAAGTCTATTAAAGGCTTATATCAGAGATACATAGTCATGACGTGAGAGAGAATCCTTCACAAAGACAATACGAGTTATTCCTGCTTTTAAATAAGTAGGGATCTTTATTTCTAACTGGGTTTTCTTGACACCAGATTACTCAAATTCCCTGATTCCAGGATTCAGAATGCTGGTCTGAAGTAAGATTTTGTCTGCTGCCAAAACTGCCCCTGGAAAAAGGTGGCTTTTTGTGTTGTATCACTGAAAAGAAATATTATGATGTGGCTTCTTTGGTTTAGAATGGTTCAAATGTTCCTAGTACAGCTTGATTGACAGGTACAGTGTTTTCCAGTCTTAAGGCAAAAGGACAAGCTGAGTTGTGCTTTCATTATTCTAGGCAGAATAGGCTATGTAGGTTTAAATGGGTTTAATTTCTGTGACTTGCAAGAAGTACAGATAATCTTCAGTTCCCTCTCCTTCTGTTACATAGGACATTTTGCAGCTGAGGATGTGAAAATCAAACTGAATGAGCTAAACCAAAAGTGGGACTCACTGAAAGCTAAAGCATCTCAACGTCGACAAGACCTAGAGGATTCCCTGCAAGCTCAGCAGTACTTTGCTGATGCTAATGAGGCAGAATCGTGGATGAGGGAAAAGGAGCCCATTGTAGGCAGTACAGACTATGGAAAAGATGAAGACTCTGCTGAGGTATTTGAGATTGTTTGAATCTGTTTTGCATAAACACAGCAAGGATTTGTCCAGTGGTAAAAAAATGAGCTCTGCTGATTTTGAGATTCATACAAAAAATGGCAGAAGACTCTTGCATCAAGCTGAATTTTGGCTCCGAATCAAAAGATGACAGTTTTCCCTGTGTCTTCATTAGTGTACATGAAATTTTCCTGTTCAGTATATTAAATCAGTTGTGAGGAAACATTACATTTACTTTGCATCAGCTCTTTTACAGGGTTTTTTTGCTTGGTTTTGATAAAGTATAATGAGACTAATGTCAGCAAATTCTTTATGTGACGTTGCATTTCAGTATGAGTCTGGTTTTTAGTAGTTCATTGCTCTGGAAGTAATTTTTTGTCTAGAGTTATTTTCCTAGTGTCATTCGGCAGTCAAACCCGACATCCCAGACACTGCTGACTGACAGTTCATCAAATTGAAGTGCAGTTTAAAGGCATACTTTCAAACTTAACACCATTTCCAGCGTGATACGTGGTATTCCCGGTCAGAACAAAAAGAATGTTTCTGAGATAAGGTAGAGCAAAAGCACCAGAAGCATTTGGAGCACTATCTAGCCTGTGAATAAATAGACGTGGTTATTCTCATGAGAGTCACAAGACTGGCAGCTCTGAAAAACACACATTCCCTGTGTATGGAGCCAAAGTATGTATTTTAAGCAGCGAGGTATTTGTAAAATGGTGTACATGTTGTTTTTGTCTTTTGCTTTCAGGCTCTTCTGAAGAAACATGAAGCTTTGATGTCTGATCTTTCTGCTTACGGCAGTAGTATACAGGCTTTAAGGGAACAGGCCCAGTCATGCAGGGTAAGGAAAGATGCTAATCATGTTGCTGAAATTCTTGGGTCAGCAAAAGGTAAAGACAAAGCCTAATAACAGTGGTTGTTTTTGAGAACCTGTTGCAGACTGTACTTGATTTTCTCAAAAGAATTAGTGGTCTGTTTTTATAATTACAGCAGACAGCTGTGTTGCCTAAGAAGAAGACAGTGTAATATGGTTTTCAAGGTTTGAGCCCAGACAGCACCTCAGCTAAGTCTATCTGCATTTGTTTCAACAGGAGTAATTTTAAGGCATTACAGTAGCTTTAACTAAGGCTGTTAGGACAACTACATTGATTGTCATAAACATGGAATAACTCATTTTTCTTGTGTTCCTTCTTTGTTAGCAACAAGTTGCTCCCACAGATGATGAAACTGGAAAAGAGCTTGTTCTGGCACTCTATGATTACCAAGAGAAGAGTCCCCGGGAGGTGACTATGAAAAAGGGAGATATCCTCACCTTACTCAACAGCACCAACAAGGTACACTCTTGCCTTCTGGTTTTTGCTGAGCTGCTTGGCTCACTTGGGGTTGTGTGCTCTGCAGAGCTTGTTTTGGGGGTCTTTTGGGTTTGTCTTATTAAAAAGAGCATTCAAAGAAGTTAAAGAATTTGCATATTTAGTCCCTGTTCCCTTTCAGCGCTTTAGCATACCTCTTCAGCTCATTCTCATGACTCCTCTATAGCTTCCAAGTCAGATAAACAGCATCTGTTCTAGGGCATGTGTCTGTCAGAAAACTTATTTTCCTATTGTTGTGGAATTTTTGACCCAACACAAGGGGAGACACGGAAGGTAACAAATAGGTGTCTTCAAGAAACTGTTTGAAACGATCTCCATCGAAAGAGCAAACTGTTGGGAGCATCGCTGGTTTAGTGGTCATTTGGGGTTTTTTTCTTTCCAGGACTGGTGGAAGGTGGAAGTTAATGACCGTCAGGGATTTGTACCAGCTGCCTATGTGAAGAAACTGGATCCTGCCCAGTCTGCATCCCGAGAGAACCTCCTGGAGGAGCAGGGCAGCATAGCATTGCGACAGGAGCAAATTGACAACCAGTAAGATTTAACTGATGATACATGACACCCATTCAGCATTTGCTGGCTTGGCCGTTGCCTCACATATGCCGGAAGCTGAGGTTGCTGCCTGTTACACTAGGGAGTAATTAATTGGAGCAAAACAATTGGCTTCTTTACCAGGGCGCCGTATTCAGTCATTCCTATTCTAAATTTTCTTACTGCTTTTCACATTTTTTAACTGTAAAACTCATGACACTAGAGCTCAACTTGCTGTCTGACCTCAGTATTTTGTGTTCTTTTTGTTGTTGTACTTAACAACTTAAAACTTGTTTGTGAGTTATATCTGTCCTAAGCAGCTCTTGTATTTGTAATTGTCACTTCTTAATGTTTGATCTGTTTTGAAAAGCTTTCTTAAATTTGGTTTCATGAAGTACAGTGCCCTCCCTATACAGGGCTGCCTCTGGAGGTGACCTCCTCAGGAGCTGTGACTTCTTTGGTGCTAGCTCATTACTTGTGTTCCTGAAATGTTGTGCCATTATGGGCTAAAAAGTGTCCCCTCCTTTTTGAGGAACATGCCATTGCAAATAGAGAAGGCTCCTAAAGCACGTGGTAGTTAGAGATTAGTGCAAGCAAGGGCTGTGGGTGATAGCTGTGAGCTACTGGCTCATCTTATCAAGCCATTTGGAAGCCAAAGCTGAAAGTTTTACGCATACTCCCATCTGTTTGCACAGCTCTGCTGTCATTCTGCATGAGAGTATCTTCCCACTCACTTGTTTTGAGTCACCAGTTATTACAATGACATACAATAATAACTACCTTTAGCTCTAGAATTAAAAAGCGAAAAGCTTGTACCAGTGAGAAGAAAGGATGCTGGAAAACTGACACATTACTCAGGATTTTAATAATGTGTAGTTTTCCCTATGGATTTTCATGCTGCTTTTAAGAACTACAACAGGGGTTCTGTATTTTAGAGCCAAGGAGAGGGGGCCACTCTTTTAGTCTACAACCCCATGGCACAATGATCAGGAAACGAGGAGACCTTATAGAGAGAGTTGCACTGTACTGCTGAAGTTTCCTTATGTGAATTGTACTCCTGGTCTTATTTGCTTTGTTTGCTTCTGAATGACACCTAATTTTCTCCATTTAAATGTGAACTCTTAACCATCTCCTACCACAGACAACCCATGGATGGAGCTGCTGCTTTCATTATTTTTGTTAATCTGACTAATTTTTTGCATGCATTTGCTGTGCTCCCTCTGTCTGTGCAGGACTCTTATAACTAAGGAAGTCGGCAGTGTATCTCTGCGTATGAAACAGGTCGAAGAACTGTGAGTAGGATTAGTCCTTTCTAAACCATGCTGTCTCCATACTGTCACTGTTCATTCTCCTTTGTTTGTTTATTTCTTTGGGAAAGCTGCTCCAAAGAGACATAAAGGAAGCAATTTGTGATGTGAATTGGTTTCAGTGTAGACGAGTGTCATGGTACGTGTTCTTTATAGCCAGCTACCCAGCCAGCTGCTTATCTTGTTGGTCACCTCTGTGCTGCTGAATGGGTTGATGTTGTTTTCCATTATGCTGATTTTGCTTACCTTATGAGGCTTTAGTGATACCTAGACTGTTCTCTTTAAAAAAAAGCATCTCTTTTCTGAGGTGCAGACAGAAATACTAGTTTGTTATATATATATAATATATATACATGAAGTGTTTCATCACATGAGTGTCTCAGAGCTTGGAAAGGGTGGAGTTATCCTAGTTTATTGTATAAAATAACATGCAGAGTAATCCAAAAGCATTAGTTTATTTACATAGGATGACTGGGTTTTATTATGAAAGTAATTTAATTTTCAAACTTGTGCTCATGTCTCCTGAAAAAACACCAAGATTGTGTTGTGAGTCTTGGAAATTGCTGGGAGAGCCAAAGCAGTGGTGTTCGTCAGCTGTGCCTGGCAGCCTTTTCATAGGGAATGTATTTCTTGAGGATCAGAAGGGAAAGTATTATGTTAACCTCTGAAGTGTTGCAAAGCAGCTTTGAGGTAAGGTCTGCTTCTAAAGGAATTTTGCCCTGGATCCTCTGTGAGCTTCACAAGTATTTAATATCTAAAATTGTATGCTGAGGCAAACATCTGCAGTTAGGGCAGGCTTCAAAACAGGGTTTTCCCCAAGTCAGGGTAGGATGTTTCTATTCAAACCTAATACAAAAGATTCTTAGTTCCATTCTATTCAGTCTTAAACCAGGGTAGGCAGGAGACTGCAAAGTTGCTGCTTCCATGAAAGACTTAGAGTTGGTTATCAGCTTGGTGTGTAGACATTACAGCCCAGGGTATCGAGGATTTTCTTCAACAGACTTTGTCCTCTCTGAGTTACTTGCTAGGAAAATGCTGCATCATTGAACTCTTCAAGCTGGGAGGTGTAATTGCTCGGTGTTTGCCTCTGTGCTCCAAGGTGGGAAATGAAAACATTACAGGGCTGCCCTTTCCCCACTTGAGGCCCTGCAGGTATCTCAGCAGTGTCTTCCATTATTTGATTTAATAACACCAAAATTAATATCTTCATGCCTTAATAATGAGAATCAGTTGCTGCGTTGATCACTGTAGTAGACCAATGTGCGGTCTGATGGAGGATATAAAAAGCCATCCAGATGCAGCCAGAATATCTCATCTTCCAGAAGACTTAAAATAGGGTAGGAGTAAGAATGGATGTGGCTTTTCTGAATGCAGGTTCTTTAAAAACAAGCATTATTCATTGCTGAAGAAATCTGTAATTCAGTACCAATGACTAAAGCTTCTGTTGGCTTTTATTCAGCAATAGCTGGGGAAAGGTCTTGTAGGATGGATCCTCTGTATTTAGCTGGTTGCCAGGACTCAAAGAGGAGTCACTGGTTTTCTTGTGGTTTTAAAACATTGACTGCTCCTTTGAGGTTTATTTGCCTCTTCAAGCCAATTTAAGCATTTTAGAGGTTTTACTTTGCATTTATTCTAATGTAAATGAGAAGTAATTTCACTGATGATGTTGGGAATTCCACAGGTATAAAAACAGTATATGTGAAATGAGTTTCATGGATTTCCAGTTTAATGTAGTTGTGTTATCAAAAAAAAAATACCTTTTAAAAAATATCCAGCAGATTTTTGCAATGAATAATGGCTAGGTGAAACATTTATGTCCAAAAGCTGGGAGGTAGTGGATTTTAATGATTCAGTAGCAAACTTGATGTACTATAGGGAAACACCTCTTGTAAAGCAAGACCTATGGAGTCATTCCTGCACTGCAGTGCTGCTGTAGCTTGAGAGCCTGTCCTGACCTCAGCTGTGATTAGGGTTTGTTTTTACCCAGTGAAGTGTTGCATGTGGAAGATCTCATTTTGGTGTGCACATCCATGTAGAGGAGAGACACGTACAGTCTACATCGACCTATGTACAAGTAGATCATTCTGTACAAGAACAGTGTAGGCTGCAGGGATATCCCACATCTCTGGTGAGACCAGTACTTGGTAAATTACTGTGACTCTGCTCACTGTAACCTGCCCCCACTTCCCTTTTCTGCTTGTTCCAGGTATCACTCTCTTCTTGAGCTGGGAGAAAAGCGGAAAGGCATGCTGGAAAAAAGCTGCAAAAAATTCATGCTTTTCCGTGAAGCCAATGAGCTTCAGCAGTGGATCAATGAGAAGGAAGCTGCTCTCACAAATGAGGAAGTGGGTGCTGATCTGGAGCAGGTGGAGGTGCTACAGAAGAAGTTTGACGATTTTCAGAAGGTGTGTTGTAATGATGCATAATGGGTATGTTAGTTTTGCCCTTTCCTGTCAGGTTTTCTGATCATATATCTCTGATAATCCTTAATAGTTGAGAAGGAAACATAACTTTGATTGGAAATAAGAAGATAGAGATGTTTTCTTTTATGATGGTAGAGAGAATTCCACATTCTCAAAAGTCTTCAGTTTGGTTACAGTCTCCAGGTTGCTACATGCTTCACAGCTCCCAGAGGACTGGAAGTTCTCTTTCAGAACATTCAAATATAGACTCTGCCAAGCTCTGGAGGAATTTCATTTTGTGCAAAGCATAACCTTTGGTTAAGTCTTCCTTTTCATTGAAAGGAAAGATCCATTTTGATTTCCATCTGTTCATTTTTTCCCAAGATGAGAAAAACATCATTCCGTGCTTCAGAATGCTTGTAGGCTTTCAGCTTGCTTTTTTTATCTCCCAGTGTTTGCAATACTAGTTGAGGTTTTATTTATTGGTTTATTAATTTATTTTATTTGCATGAGATAGGAAAGAATTGCTTGGGCAGATGTATTTATTCTGCCCACTTTGATAAGATACTGAGCACTGAAATGCAAAGATGCCTGACCTTTCACATTTGAAAAGACAGTTTTGTAGACATTACCATGTTTACAGCCTGAAAGTTAGCTAATTTGAGCCAACCTTTTATTGTAGGTGAGAAGATGATAGCAGTTATGGGTTTGGGTTCTTTTAGATTAAGCTAATGGTTGAAATTAGAATCTGTCATCTGTTAGAATTTAATTACAAGTTCCCTACTACTGCTTTTTTTAACCAAGTTCCCTTTCTGCTTTACAGAAAGCTCTGTATCAGTCTGTTTGGCTGAAAGTATTTAGGTGTCACAGTAAAATTACTTTTTAAGTTGGCTCTTAGCTAATTCATGCAGTAATAGGGTTAATAGCTTTTGATCTTCATGGTGGTGGTAATGTTGTATACCTGGCAGTTTAAAATGTACTCCAGTCCTGATTGTTTCATTAACTCTGGGTATGGAGAACTCTGGCAGTGAGTTTCTTTAACGTGTTGATGCCTGGTGCTGGCAGCCAGGGTTTCTTGGTGCGGGCTCTCATGCATTATATATTCAGTGGTGACTGTCAAGGTCAAGCCTGCTGAATTGCTGCTGTTTATAAACCAAGTACTTTTCGGCACCCCTGTTGTGCCAGCTTGTTCCACATGCTTTGCTTGTGCCAATGTTAATGCTCTGATATTTTACTCTCCTGTGCAGGATTTAAAAGCTAACGAGTCGCGTCTGAAGGACATTAACAAGGTTGCCCATGACCTGGAGTCAGAAGGGTTGATGGCAGATGAAGTGCAAGCAGTACAGCAACAGGTCCACTTTTTCTCTGCCTTAGTCTAATCCTTTTGAGAAGCACAAGACTTTCTTCCATTTGTCTGTTGTCTTCTGCTTTGTGTGTCATTGCATGGTTCTAGCTCTTCATCTGTATCATCTCTATCAACTGGTCTGATAATACTGGTATTCTAACCAGAGATATTTAATGCCTGCTGTTTAGTGTGGCCGTCACAAGGGGTACACTTTAAACTCTATTTTCAAATAGTGCTATAACAAATTGCACCACTTAGAGGTTTATTTTTCTTTTGGGGGGAATGAAAAGGCTCTAAAATAACACTAAAAGTCGTGGAGAATCCGTGCATTAGCTTTGCTTTGTAGGAATCTGAAATTTCAGCCTTTATTAGCCGGAAAAGTGGTGCAGTGGGCAAAAAAGAAAATAGAGCTCAACTTGCAGTGGAGGGGGTTTGTTGGGTTTTCTGTTTTGAGGGGTTTGTTTTTTTTAGTAACCTATTTTTTTGCCAGCTTTTCACATACTTGTGCTATTATAAATAATTACTGTTTATTTGCTGAGCTCTGAGACAATGGGCTGCAGTAGGTGGCTGAGTACTCAAACTCATTTCTGCTACTCGTTTAGTTGTGCAAGCACTATTTGGCTTAATGACACTGGTAACCAATTTGTAGAAGGGTGGAAGCATATCTCCTGCTGGCTTCCCTTTCTCAAAAACATTTCTTTCCATTAGAAAATAACAAGTTATTTCTGTTTGTCCTTTTTTCTTTGCAGGAGGTCTATGGTATGCCCAGGGTAAGTGTTAATTTCTGAGATGGTGTGGCAATTAGAACAGGTTTGGGATGTACAAGTAGAAGTTCAGCCATAATTGTAGCTCATTTCCATGAAGGAACTCAATAATGACTTTGAAAGGACATAAAAAGATTTGTCTTATCTTTGATCCCTTTATTTCCTGAATGTCTTACCCCACATCATAAATCAGTGCAGAGCAGGATATCCCCAAATTATGCAAGTGCTTACTTGTAGAAATAGATTTACTTTGTTACGAACGTGGGGAACTTAAAAAGTATCAGAATATGCTAAAAATCTTTGAGATTTTGCTTCCTATTTAAAGCTGTTTCTTCACATTTTCAAACAGGATGAAACTGA
This sequence comes from Pezoporus wallicus, assembly GCF_028554395.1. NCBI lineage: Eukaryota > Metazoa > Chordata > Aves > Psittaciformes > Psittacidae > Pezoporus > Pezoporus wallicus. Next base: position 3,074,762 of record NW_026637499.1, read on the forward strand.
TTCTAAGACAGCCTCTCCTTGGAAGGTAGGTGTCATTACTTAGTAGCATACAAGAGGGAAGTAAAAGTACAGCACATCATCTTTTTTAGACCATAAACCTTCTCATAGGTTTTGCTCTCTTTTTCTTTTCCTTTTTTAATTCCCTCCCCTTTTTAAGACTGTTGACAAAGTGATTTTAATGGTGACCTAGTGTCAGCAAGTATTTGAATTGGGGTTGATTTAGGGTTAGTGACTTTGATTTCACTTTGCTTGCTTCAACAAGTGTGTTACTGAAGTTTAAGCATTCAGCAGGAGTTCACCTTCATATACCTGCACACAAATTCTCTCACTATATAGGGATGTCACATAGGTAGTACTCTTCGTTTTAAAAATAAAAGCTATGTAGGCATAGTGAAGTAACTGGCAGCTCTCCAGTTGCAGGTATGATAATAACCGAGATAGGTTTCCAGTAGAATTCTGTAGCCATAGAAATTGCCAACAGTCCATTTTTTACCTCTGCTGCAGAACTCCATTTGGTTTTGAGCTTGACTGATTGCAGTTTTTATACCAACGTTTTTAGGTGTTACATGGCCACTAGATGCGCAATAGTCCCTGTTCGCTTAGCGTGAGTTCTTTCTTTACGTAGTGAGCAGAAAGAAATGTTTTTATTCCTGAAAGTCAAAGCCATTTATATCAATATTCCTTTAGTAAGGAATATGTTGTATGTGTATAGCAGTATCTTTGTCTTCCATTATTCATCTCTAGCTCATTTTCTATGATAGCTAGAAGCCTTTCTCCATTCATTAATGGCTTACAATAGAATAGCTGTCACCCGCTGATGCACAAAAATATCTTCAGTATCTTAGACACTATCCAACATTGTGCTTTTCTGTAGTATTTCATTCCCATGGTTCATGTTCATCACCCTGTTAGACTTAAAGCTGCTTGTACATCTTTTAAGCTGTGGGAATGTGGAGAAAACCAGATAAGTGCAATATTTTGACAGCGTTGTAGAAAATGCAGCCATGTCAGCAAGAATTGGTGATTTTCTCAATTAGTTTTTTTCTTGCACAGGGTGTACGTGTGTACCTTGACTCCTAAAAGTCGCATAGTAACTTAGAAAACTAAGTTTTTCTGTATGTATATGTGCAAGGGGATGAATTTTGGAAGCAATGCAGCACTGTCAGAAAAGTAGATTGTGTGTTGGAGAGAATTGGTTGTCATTTTTCTGATAAGCCTTCACCAGTTTTCATTATGTTCTAAAAATATCTGAATTCACTGTTAAGCTGATTTTTGTTAAAAACTCAGCCAAGAGCCAAACCATTTGGGTGGTAAGATTTTTTTCCTTTCCCATGGCTAAGAGCTTGGGGTTTAATTCACTCACTGAACGTTGCCTTTAAATTTTCCTCTTCCTTGTCCATATTAAGGCTATTGTTTAGTTTCAGTTTACACCAACAGCATAGTAATCAATTGTGAATTTCTAACTGTTCTTAGTCTGATCTATAGAATACCTTGGTATCGCAGCTAATTTTTCTTAGTTGCTTTTGTAATTTACTTGTATTGATTTTCTTACGGTTTGCTTCTCTTAAAAAAACATGAAGAATGAACAGTTTTCACTAAACCTGTAAAATCTAGGGTGTTTCTTTCTTCCTACAGTTTGCAGACATATATTTTACAGAGTCTAGTTTTGACCTAGGCTGAATTATTATGGATTTTTAAGGAGTTTTCAGTCTTGATTTTGCTCCAGTTGCTTGGAGTTGACTTTAATGCTGCATTTTTTATTTCTGCCTTTTCCGTACAGTCTGCGCGTTTGATGGTACACACAGTGGCAACCTTTAGCTCGATCAAGGTAATAATACAGCTTTTTCTGAGCTGATTTTAGAGTGGACAACGTTTGTTACCCTCCCCTTCCATAGTTTTTTGTCTTTCATTACTCCTTATAAACCCTTCTGAATCAACTTACCGAAAGAAGCATTGACAGCCTTTGCTGTCAGTGACAAATAGCATTCGCTTCTCAGGTGACATCAGTATGTTACATGCATAAAATCATTTGGTTTTATATCTCAGGGGAAGCCCTTAAACATATTTAATTAGGCTGCTTGAATTTGTGCCTTCTTCGGGAACCGAGCAGAAGAAAGTAGCGTTCCCCTATAGGGAAAAGCCAGTCTTGGCTATCTTATTGATAGTCAGGTGAAAGGCCAGTCTTGGCTGTCTCATTGCTTGTTGAAGTTTATTTACTGTAAAAGAGGAGGGCATGGCTCTTTGGTAAACGTTCCAATACTGCTGTCAGGGTTCTCAGGCCCTGAAATAAAGAGTGCAGATGAAGGGTTCTCGGCACGCTTGCAGCACAGCCTGCAGTGTCCGTGGGGCTGCTTTGCTTGCAGGAGCTGAACGAACGCTGGAGAGCTCTGCAGCAGCTGGCGGAGGAGCGGAGCCAGCTCTTGGGCAGTGCCCATGAGGTGCAGAGGTTCCACAGGTGAGCTCTTTGGTCTTTACAGGCGTTGGAGTCCTAAATATGGTGCTGGTGCCGGGGCGTGGGAGGGGTGTCTGTTGGCAGGAGAGGGAGAGAGGAGACCGTGAGGAGAGAGGAGGGGTGGCCATGAGGGGTGATCATGAGGGGTGAGGGGAGAGCAGGGGGCAGCCATGAGGGGTGAGAGGAGATGGTGAGGGGAGAGCAGGTGTGGCCATGAGGGGTGAGGGAAGAGCAGGGGGCAGTCAGGAGGGGTGAGGGAAGAGCAGGGGGCAGTCAGGAGGGGTGAGAGGAGATCATGAAGGGGAGAGCAGAGGCAGCCATGAGAGGTGAGAGGAGATCATGAAGGGGAGAGCAGAGGCAGCCATGAGGGGTGAGAGGAGATCGTGAAGGGGAGAGCAGGGGCTGCCATGAGGGGTGAGGGGAGATCATGAGGGGAGAGCAGGGGCTGCCATGAGGGGTGAGGGGAGATCATGAGGGGAGAGCAGGGGCCGCCATGAGGGGTGAGGGGAGATCATGAGGGGAGAGCAGGGGCCGCCATGAGGGGTGACAGGAGATCGTGAGGGGAGAGCAGGGAGCAGTCATGAGGGGTAAGAGGAGATCATGAGGGGGAGAGCAGGGCTGGCCATGAGAGGTGAGAGGAGAGCAGGAGCAGCCATGAGGGGTGAGAGGAGATGGTGAAGGAGAGAGCAGGGGTGGTTGTGATGGATGAGCAGGGGTGGCCATGACAGGTAAGGAGACAGGAGAGGCAGCCATAAGGGGTGAGGGAAAATGGTGAGAGGACAGGAGTGGTGGCCATGAGGGGTGAGGGGAGAGCAGGGGCAGCCATGAAGGGAAGATCATGAGTGTAGAGGTGAGGCAGTCATGAGGGGGGAGAGCAGGGTGGCCATGAGGGTTGAGCGGACACAGGAGAGGCAGCCATGAAGGGATGAGGGGACAGCAGGGACCGCCATGAGAGGTGAGGGGAGAACATGAGGGGTGAGCAGGGGCAGTCATGAGGGAAAATCATGAGGGGAGAGGTGGGGTGGTTGTGAGGGGAGATCATGGGGGGACAGGAGGGGCGGCCATGAGGGGAGATGTGGGGCAGTGATGAGGAGATCATGAGGTGAGAGCAGGGGCAGCCATCATGGGAGATCCTGAGGAAAAATGAGGGGTGGCCATGAGGGGTAGGGGCAGCAGCCATATAGTGTGGGCTATTGTGAGGGGTGGCTGTGACTGGAAATCATGAGGGGAGATCAGTTTGCCCGTAGTGACATGCTTAGTGGTGGGCTTGACAGTCCTGGGGTAACAATGATCTTAAAGGTCTTTTCCAACCTAGCCGATTTTGTGGTGGGACCAACGCTAAACAGATCATGCATCAATCCCCAGTCTGTTCAGTGGAAGTTAGACCACCAGTGGTCCCACGAGAATTCTTTATATTCTTCCTAGGAAAAAAAGGCAGATTTGTTAACATGAAAGCATGGAATTGCTGTGGGCTTGGGAGGTCTGGACTGCTGTCCTGTTTCACCAAGGTTCACTTGTGTCATCTTGTGAAATAGAGCCATTAATGACGTGAGCTTTTCTGGTTCTCTGCGTGGTATCAGAGATCCCTAGTACAACCTCCAGTTTAATTCTCTTTTTGCCTTCACTCAAATCAGAGATGCTGATGAAACAAAAGAATGGATAGAGGAGAAGAATCAAGCATTAAATACAGACAACTACGGACACGACTTGGCCAGCGTGCAGGCTCTGCAGCGCAAACATGAAGGCTTTGAGAGAGACTTAGCAGCTCTGGGAGACAAGGTGGGATTGTGAGGAAGACAAAGCCAAAAGCGTTCTTCTTATCTAGCAGAAATGATTGATCCATAGAAAAGATCCTTTTTGTCTTCGTTGTGTTCATTTCCCTTTCTCTCTTTCTAGGTGAATTCTCTCGGTGAAACTGCCCAGCGCCTGATCCAGTCACATCCAGAATCTGCTGAAGATCTCCAAGAAAAATGTACTGAGCTGAATCAGGCTTGGAATAGTCTGGGAAAACGTGCTGACCAGCGCAAAGAGAAGCTTGGAGATTCTCATGACCTGCAGCGATTCCTCAGTGACTTCAGGTAAAGGTGCTATTCCCCTTCTCCCCCAGTTTGTCTGTCTGGTATGTTATTAGTGAAGTATATATGGCTTATTGTTCTATAGGAGTATTTCGGGGGGGGGGGTGTGTCCAAAAAGGACTGTTTTAACCCTGTTCTGACTTACTTCCATGGAGGGAAGGGAAAATCTTCTATTAATGTGTGTTCCCAGGGACCTTATGTCTTGGATCAACGGAATCCGGGGCCTGGTCTCCTCAGATGAACTTGCAAAGGATGTGACTGGAGCTGAAGCTTTACTGGAAAGGCACCAGGTACGTGAAAGATAAGTGTATATCAAAAATCAACAAATGTTTCTTTTCCCGACACTTTGCATCTAGAGTTCCAAAAATAGATTTGTTCTAGCTCTGCCATCTGTTTATTTGGTAACTCATCTCTGAACCTTTCAGGAACACCGCACTGAAATCGATGCAAGGGCTGGCACTTTCCAGGCATTTGAACAGTTTGGGCAACAGCTTCTGGCACATGGGCACTATGCCAGCCCAGAGATCAAGGAGAAACTGGATACTCTGGATCAAGAACGGACGGACCTAGAGAAGGCCTGGGTCCAGCGCAGAATGATGTTAGACCAGTGTCTGGAACTACAGGTACTCTGCTGCACTTTAAGAAAGAAAAGAATTCCTCCTTTCCTGAAAAAGTTTCTTCTTTCATAGTGATGAGCAGTGGTGTTGGTCTGCCTTTCTCATGCTTAGGAGTTTTTTCTCCCTAGTTGTTCCATCGAGACTGTGAGCAAGCTGAAAACTGGATGGCTGCCAGAGAGGCTTTCCTCAATACAGAAGATAAAGGAGACTCCCTAGACAGCGTGGAGGCACTCATCAAGAAACATGAAGACTTTGATAAGGCAATCAATGTCCAGGTGAGGAGTGTAGCTGAAGAAAGGGGGAAATAGTTTAATTTTTCTTACGCAGATTATTAGCAAAAGAAGTTACCACCATCTGTGCTTTCCAAAATTCAGTTCTAAATACTTAGCCATTTCAGATTTGCTGCAAAAGTTTAGAAGCAGCTGTTGCAGATAAGAATGTTTCACTGTCTACAAACAGTGTAGGAGGAGTGGCAGGTATTTGTGTAAATCCATCTTGAAAGAAGAAAAGAAAGCCTTGTTCTGCTCCAGACCCTGCTCACCACTTGACTTTAAGGACCCACAGTTTTAATTTGTGGCTTCTGTTTTTAATAGGAAGAGAAAATTGCTGTCTTACAATCTTTTGCCGACCAGTTGATCTCTGCTGATCATTATGCAAAAGGAGTCATTGCTAACAGACGCAATGAGGTTCTGGACAGGTCAGTATTGCCCTGTGAGATGGGATGCAGATACTGACTGAGAGAGAATGCTCTTTGGCAACATTTTGTAGCGGTTGAACACGATGCTGTGTGCAGCCCTGGTTCTTCATTCAGCATACTTATGTAATTGCATACAGGTGGCTTCGTCTGAAAGCTCAGATGATTGAAAAGAGGTCAAAGCTGGGAGAGTCTCAAACACTCCAGCAGTTCAGTCGTGATGTGGATGAAATAGAAGCTTGGATCAGTGAAAAGCTCCAGACTGCGAGTGATGAGTCATATAAGGATCCCACAAACATCCAGGTGAATATGATTCTCAGCTGAAAAATCAAAATGTGATTTTGAGCTTTGCAAAGCAGTACTCTGAAAAAATTTGCTCTGGAGTTCTTGTTCAGTGATAACAGGATAATAGACCATATTGGACATGGTGTCTGTTTAACAGGGAGAAAATGGAAGTTACATTATGCATGAAAGCAGACCCAAAATAGAGCTCACTTGGTAATTATTGATGCATGTAATTAATAAGATATGGGGTATCTGCAGCAGCAAGTTTCCTGAAGAAACCCTGGAGCTATTCTGTCTTTTTCCTAGCATCTAGATAATAAGGAAATGGAGTTTTTTGGGTCTGTGAAGTCTCATTTATTTTTCAGTATGAAGGAATAATACTTAAAGTTACCTCTTATGTTCTAATACTGGTTTATGAAGTAGTATGAATGCACTGAACTACTTCTCTCAATCTGTTTTATAGCTTTCCAAACTGCTGGTAAGTAGTTTGGACTAGCCCTGGTATGTGAACTTGTTTTCTTTGTATAGCTTATGTGTGAGCACAAGGTCTGGTTGCAGTCTGTCGCTCCATCCATCAGTTCATGCAATCTCTTTGTTTTCTGTTAGCTCTTGACCTCCATCCAGGTACAGCTATTGGTCTTCATGTCACGGGTGTGGCTTTTTCTTAATGCCTATTCAGCATCATTTATTTCTGTATTCATTTTGCAGGTGTTCTGCATGATCTGTTGAATTTATTTTGCATTTGGGGCTTTTAGCAGTTAGCCCATAGAAAAAAAAACGGGTTTCTATCCTCTTTATTCAGAAATTTGCCTATTGGGCCCATCATCCTCCTGTCTGAATCTTCAGCACTGATGATTTGACACATGGCATAATGCCAGCTCTGTTAGCTTGCCTTTGTAGAATCAAATACTCAAGATGGGAGGTTCAATAAAATGATAGACAGCAGTAGCATTGGAAGGGAATGGTACAGAAGGAACACTCCAGAAAAAGATGTGCCAGCTGGAAGGCTGGCAGGACTTGTAGGAATGCAAGAGGTGGAGTAAAATGAGGATACATGGAAGGAGAAAACAGAACAAAGAGCGGGGAAGCTAACGAGTAAGAAAGGAAAGCATCATCATTTGCCACTTCAGGCTGTTGTACATTATTGCTTTTTCTTAGTTGAAAAAACTGGTAATTTGATATTAAACCAAAAAGGCTTGTCTGGGATTTGTTTGTCATGGTAGTTATGTGGAGATATGCAATTGGCAGCTTTTTAATTGAGTTTTACATGTTGGTAAATCTTGCTTTGAAGGATGTTTTTATAATATCGGCACTCAGGATTATCAGTTCCCAAACTACAGCAGTTCATGCAGAATTTCTCATGCTGGCGCTATAGTATTTTCCATCTTTTATTTTTAAGCTAACATTTCCTTTCATTCCGTTCTCTCAGGGCATTGTATCCCCATGTCCAATGTTACTAGCATTTCCAGTTAATACTTGTAAATTCTGTCTTGGCATTTTTGTGCTATTGTTATCTTCCTGGTGGGTGGATGGATCATGTATATATGAGAGATAACTGCATATTTCCTCCCACACCAAGGCTCCTGTTGTTCTCATGGTGCTCTCAACTAGGCAGAGAAAAACTCAAATATTTCAGTTATTTTTATAGAGGTTTTTGATTGTTAAATCATTATTTTAATGTATAATGTGGCCATGGATGACTTGGGACTAATATCAAAACTGTGCAGAAAGCAAACAGGCTGCAGCAGTGGTTTGTCTTCATTACCTGTAGGTAACCCATGGCAGGGGGGTTGGAACTAGATGATCTTAAGGTCCTTTCCAACCCAAACCATTCTAAGATTAGGAAGGGAAACAGAAATTTGTGGAATTACTATAGGAGTAGAAAGGCTGATGAACTGTGCTTCTGCTTAGGGTATGTACAGTTGCTGCTTTTCAAGGGTGATGGCAGTGAAAATGGGAAAGCTTCACTTAACAGCTGAGTGTAATGCAGGAACATTGCCTGGGCATCTGTAAAATGCAGATGGATGTTGTCCGAGTTATGTGTCAGCTCACTGACTGTTTTGCTAGGTCAAAAGCTTGGTGGTTACTCAGATCAACAAGAGTTACTATGTGAGTGAACAGTTAGTATTCTTACTGAGAGAGAGAACTTCCTTAGATCAAGCTATATACAAACCTCTTTATGTCAAGAACTCTTATGCTGCCCTTTCAACCCATGAGAACAATTTAGGAGCCCTTTGTCCAGTCTCCAACAGTTCTATTTTTGTCTGACTCAGAGTAAGCACCAGAAGCACCAAGCCTTTGAAGCTGAGCTCCATGCCAATGCAGATCGGATCCGTGGAGTCATTGATATGGGGAACTCACTGATCGAAAGAGGAGCGTGTGCTGGCAGCGAGGATGCTGTGAAGGTAAATAAGTCTTAGAAGATTTGCTTAGTGTTTGCTTTGAGAAGTGTTTGGATAATTGTGGATAATTGTCCCTTTACCAGATTTTGTTTTATAGAAGCTTTTCTATTTCAGCTCTGCAGTAGAAATCAGGGTAATCATTCTGCATCATTCTCAAGGGTGGGAAGTTTTCTGATCAATGATGAGGATGTAAAAGTTGAACTGAATTGTAGCCAGGCAGCACGAAACAGTGACTGTGTCATTTGCCTGTCTGGAATCAACAGGCAAACACATGCATTATTCTGGTTTTGCATTCATCAGAACTTTAGTTTTCAGGTTGCAGCATTTACCTTTTCTATGTTCTAACAGGCACGTCTAGCTGCCCTGGCTGACCAGTGGCAGTTCCTGGTCCAGAAATCAGCAGAGAAGAGTCAGAAACTGAAAGAAGCCAATAAGCAACAGAATTTCAATACTGGAATCAAGGACTTCGATTTCTGGCTTTCAGAGGTAGCTGAGATTTGGATTGTTTACTTGCAAGACCTGTTCTTCTAACTGTTGATTCCCTTTGCTGTTAGATTTTGTGGAGCACAGTCCACCTTTGAGCAAGTCTAGATTTATTTTGGAAGGATCTTTATTGCAGCTAAAAACCTTGTGGATGTTCTTATGTTGTTATTTATAAGCAGTAAGGTGAGAAGAAGCATATTTAAGAAGCTTAGAATCTGTTAGGAATTAAACAGATGATGAGGCAAAGGTTTATCCACACCATAGAAAATGGAGAAGAAAATTAATTTGGACAGTTTAAAAGACATTGTAATTTCAAGGGGTTTGTGAAAACACAACTTGTTCTCCATCCCCACCTGCAGGTGGAGGCTTTGTTGGCATCTGAAGATTATGGGAAGGACTTGGCATCAGTTAACAACCTTTTGAAGAAGCACCAGTTACTGGAAGCTGATATATCTGCTCATGAGGTATTGCTTTCTCTTTTAGTTTTGGAAGATACATCATAGTAACCAGCAAATTCTGCAGATACCACTTCAGGCTGTGGCCATACACTTGTTGAAATGCATTTTCTTAATAAAAAATGTGCCTCTGCCCACCAATCAGATTTGTGATTTTTATACTGACCTAACAAACACAAATGAGATCCAAGCAATTCACACACCTTTTCACCTCTTTTTCCAGGATCGTCTGAAGGACCTGAACAGCCAGGCTGACAGTCTGATGACCAGCAGTGCTTTTGACACATCCCAAGTCAAGGATAAGCGTGAGACCATTAATGGGCGTTTTCAGAGGATCAAGAGCATGGCATCTGCCCGCCGAGCAAAGCTGAATGAGTCCCACCGCTTGCACCAGTTTTTCCGGGATATGGATGATGAGGAGTCCTGGATCAAGTACGTATTTCAGAAGTTCTAGGCTCTGGCATGGGACAAGCGCTTACTGCCAGCTTGCTACCAGCATTTGCAGCGTGGATTTATAGTGTGCCACAAGAATGTGTCTCTACAAGAAATCACCTTTGCCCCCATTCAAGGAAAACTGTATTCAAAATGACTTCAACGCTTACTTGGGTGAGACTTCTTATCTAGGGTTTGCTTTGGTCAAACCCCGAGAAGGAAAGCTCTGTACTGGATAGCGTAATGCTGTTTAGACCTGGCCCAGATAACTGAAACATGATTGTAGTCTTTTTGGGAAAGCTCCTACCAAAAACTCGTTTTTTCAGTTTGAAGTATTTAATCTAGCGAGATTGCTGTGCTGTGCAGAGCAGCTGCTCCTGATCTGCAGTAATTTTTTTTCCTTTTGTCAGGTTTGACCTATAGAACTAATCTTTGTCTGTCTTCCTTCTCTCCTGAATTCAGAGAGAAGAAACTACTGGTGAGCTCAGAGGACTATGGCAGAGACCTGACTGGTGTGCAGAACCTTAGGAAGAAACACAAGCGCTTAGAAGCAGAATTAGCTGCCCATGAACCTGCTATCCAGGTAAATGCCTCTCTCCCTGACAGACTTATCTGTAAATGGCACGTTTCTTGCTGGTGACAAACATGAAAGTCAGGAAGAGGTTTGCTGTAATCCAGATAGAATGCATAAGAAGAGAAGAAGTGATATTCCATTAATTGTATGTATCTCTGCTTTTGCAGGGTGTTCTAGACACTGGTAAGAAGCTTTCAGATGATAACACAATTGGAAAGGAGGAGATACAGCAGAGACTGGCTCAGTTTGTGGATCACTGGAAAGAGTTAAAGCAGTTGGCAGCTGCAAGGTGTGTGAGATGTCTGTAAAATTCAGTATGAACTAGAACAGTTACATGGACTTGTAGTAGCTGGATGTACTGGGTCTTAGGTGTTCTGCTGCTGTAATTTGTTTTTACATCTCCTGTCTAAAAGCTATAAAGAAACACAGTGACTAACTTTACCTTTCCCCATACAGGGGCCAGCGTCTGGAGGAGTCTCTGGAGTACCAGCAGTTTGTAGCAAATGTTGAGGAAGAAGAAGCCTGGATAAATGAGAAAATGACCCTGGTAGCCAGTGAGGATTATGGAGACACACTTGCTGCTATCCAGGTATGGAGAAAGTTATCAGCTCGTCGTTGTTCTTATTGCATTATTGTCAGTTAGAGCTTAACAAATCTTTTCTTTAACTGTCTTTCCAATTCAGAGGTTATTGTTGGTTCCCTTAGAAGGCCTAAATTGTAAAAAAACACGAATTAACTTCATAAAAGCATCCCAAATACGTTATTTCCTGTAGAAATGACTTGCAGTTTGGTGTAGTGTTGTATCGTGACTGCTGGTGAGCAATCCTGGTTAAATGAAATGACTGAAGTTGTATGGGAAGTCAGTATCAGACTTCTGTTGTGCACAGAAAGCCAGCAAGTTGTGCAAACCAGCTAAGAGGAATAGTTTCTGTTAGCTGATATCTACCAATAAATGAGCTCTTGCAAAAATGATTTTTAAAAAGTGGTGAGAAATGATTTTAAGAAGTTCCTGTGTCTCATGTTTGCAGGGCTTGCTGAAAAAGCACGAAGCATTCGAGACTGATTTCACTGTCCACAAAGACAGAGTGAACGATGTTTGTGCTAATGGGGAGGATCTCATTAAAAAGGTGAGCATAAACTGGTAAAGAAAAACCTTCAAAGGCTACCAGGGACATCTTTGTGTCAAAGTAGACCTACTCTTCTCTGAGGACTGATTTGTCATCCTTTGGAAAGTGCTTTTTACTCATTTTTTGCAGCTGAATAAGCTGTGGATATAAAGTGCTTTCAGAGCTATTTCTTGGACAGAATCTTTCAGCTGAAGCCCTTGCTCTGTCACCCACTTACTGGATGCCTTGAATGACCTTAACATCATAGGAGATGCATTTGTTTTTTTCTCCTGTCATGTAGAACAATCACCACGTGGAGAACATTACAGCCAAGATGAAGGGCCTCAGAGGCAAGGTGTCAGATCTGGAGAAAGCAGCAGCTCAGAGGAAAGCCAAATTGGATGAGAACTCTGCCTTCCTGCAGTTCAACTGGAAAGCAGATGTAGTGGAGTCGTGGATAGGTATGTCCTATATGGAGCACAGTAGTCTGGCACAGAGAAAACAAAATACTCCTCTATTTCAAGAGACCTCAACTAGCTTTTCAGTTGCTGTTGTAACAAGCAGACCTAAACCCAGAGTAATCAGCAGTGCTGTACTGATTTGCTTTGGAGGTAACCTGATTGGGATAGAGGGAATGTTTGAGATAGGAGACCTGACTTTTTTACTACATTTATTTCATTTTCCAGGTGAGAAGGAAAACAGTCTGAAGACAGATGATTATGGACGTGACCTCTCTTCTGTGCAAACCCTACTCACCAAACAGGTTAGTGCTAATATTGCTCCCACCCTGGAAGTGCTGGAGAGAACAGGAGAACTCTTCTACAGTATACACAGATATAGTACTTATGTTTGAAATATATGCAGGGTATTGGAATGCTTAAATAAAGCACAGTCTGAAATACTCTTTTAATGCTTCAGGAAACTTTTGATGCTGGACTTCAGGCTTTCCAGCAGGAGGGAATTGCAAACATCACAGCTCTGAAAGACCAGCTATTAGCAGCCAAACACATCCAGTCAAAGGCCATTGAGGCTCGGCACGCTTCCCTCATGAAACGGTGGAATCAGCTACTTGCCAATTCTGCTGCCAGGAAAAAGAAACTCTTGGAGGCTCAGGAGCATTTCAGAAAGGTGAGTGATCAACCATGGGGCTACAAACATCTAATCGGTCTCTTTGTAACACATACATCACACTTGCAACTTGTGTAGCTTTGTCATTTGTAGCTAATGATTTTAACAATCCTGGAGACTTACCATAAGAATTTTGTAGATGCTTGGAAGAAAAAAGGAATAAAGGCAAACTGTAACTGATGGATGTTAGTTCCAGATCAACTCGTGTAGAACATTCGCATTACTGCATAACTGAACTGGTTTGTTTTCTCTTTCCAAGGTTGAGGATCTGTTCCTGACTTTTGCAAAGAAGGCATCTGCCTTCAACAGCTGGTTTGAGAATGCTGAAGAGGACCTGACAGATCCTGTGCGCTGTAACTCGCTGGAAGAGATCAAAGCACTGAGAGAAGCTCACGATGCTTTCCGCTCTTCACTTAGCTCTGCCCAGGCTGACTTCAACCAGCTGGCAGAGCTCGACCGCCAGATCAAGAGCTTCCGTGTAGCCTCCAACCCATACACTTGGTTTACTATGGAGGCTCTTGAAGAAACCTGGAGGAACCTGCAGAAAATTATCAAGGCAAGTCAGAGAGAGGACTCTTTTCATAGGTTACAACCTTTCAGGTCTTCCCTTTAAGTTTTCCTCCAAGATAATCAGTATAAAAGTTTGTCTCCACAGCTGGAAATACCTTGAGATTTGTGAGCAGAGAAAGATTTCCATTAGCTACATTAGCTATAAACTTGTGCTGTTGTCAGTTAGTTTCATGGTCTTCCACCTGTGGTCTTTCAAAGACAAAGCAGATGTACCTCATTTCCTAGCTATAAAGTAAGTTTAACATCCATACTGTGCAGAAAAATAACTGCTGGTTCAGTTCCAGGTGTCAAGACTTAAGTAGGAACATTCTATGTTGTCATCTCAGATGATTCTGTTTAGATATCCAGGACACCACTGGAGCACTCAGTCTCATTTTGAGCTGCAGCTCTGAGCTTTTGCTTTTTATTACAGGCCAAGGACAATCATGTTATTTCTTTGTTTGAAATTGCTGTTGTTCGTTTCTCAGGAGCGTGAATTGGAGCTGCAGAAGGAACAGAGAAGGCAGGAAGAAAACGACAAATTACGCCAGGAATTCGCTCAGCATGCTAATGCTTTCCATCAGTGGATTCAGGAGACCAGGTATAGTTTGTCTTCCCAGGAGCTGCCCTTAGAGATTCCTCAGCTAATATTTGTAACCATCTTTTTGTTCTAAGTTGTAAATATCTCTTGCTGAAAAACAGCTATTCAGGGCTTGTTCATTTCCTGCAGTTGGGGTTTGAGGGAGGCTCTGTTAGCCACAGGGAAGAGAAAGCCCTGAAACACCAATGTTTCTGCTTCTGACTTAATTTTCCTGCACTAATTCCAGTTATCCAGGATTCCATTCTTCTCCAGTTATTCCTGAAGTAGTTTGCAGCACAGCTGGATGGGTGGGAAATAAATAGCTCAAAGCAGACTGTGAAGTGCCAGTGGCTTTCCTGTCAGTGCTCCTTTTGTACTGAAGATATAGTAGAAACCTCATGAGAATTCCAGTAGAGAAAGAAGCTGTGAAAAAAAGCTTAATCTACTTCTGTCACTTGCCCAGGGTGCTGTCTGGTAATACCCTTGCCTAGGGAGAGGGAGTAAAGATTTAGGAACTGTGTTAGAAATAAAACAATCTCAAGGCCGAGAATAGCAGTGAACTGCAGAGCATGTTTCTAGTAAACAGCAGTAACGGTGCTCAGACAGAGCCGTTGGCCAGTTCTGACACACTCTGGTTGTGCTAAGAGGTGAGTTCTGTTTCCGTGTAATCCTGTGATCCCCTGTCTCTCTGTTTACAAATAGTTCCGTCTTCATGAAATAATGAAATTCAGATATGATTTTTAACTTGTTGATGTTTGCTTCCCACCCAAACCTCTGTCCCTCTCTTACTGTCTTGTCTCTGTCCTGCTGCCTGATGTTTGGATCTTCACATCCTACAGGACATACCTGCTAGATGGGTTAGTATTGAATTTTATACCTTTAAATGTTTGGTGGTGTGTTCTGCTCCGTCTGTGTGCTTCCTTCTGTCATTACATTGCTTGTGAAAGCTGTGCTAAAACCCTTTTATTTGAAAAGAGCAGTCTGGCTGAGATGCACACACAGGAAATGAGATTTTGGGTTAGATTTAGTACAAACCAGTAGAAATGTTGTGATTTCGTACTCAAAAGCAGAAGAAATGACTTCCATGGTAAGCCACTGGCATACCATGCAGGTCCCAACTGTTGTTCTTGTGCTCTCTGAGGGCTTGTACAAGAAAAGACTTAATCCAGTGAGGTGTGTGAGGACATGGACTAGTCTACCTTTGGAAAAGAGCTGACATTCCTAGTTTTCCAGCATTCCTCTGAACCTTGAATCACTGAAATAAACTTTTCCATTATAACTGTTCTCAGAACAATTAAAGCTCTGAAGTACTGACCGGTTTTGGTAAGGAGAAGGGAAGATTCTGATGAAGAGGCTTTACCGAAATTATGTATCTTAAAACTCTGTAGTATGCAAATAGAAACTGCCCATTTTTTAAACTGCCACATAACTCCCCAAAGATTAAATCCTCCATAGGAGAAATCAGACCCTTTCAACAGGAACCCAGGGCTGTGCCTGGCTTTGAGGGCAGTTTGATGCTGGCAGCTTTAAGTCCACTTTGTGTCCAAGGGAATAGTTCCTGAGGAGGGATGCATGCTGGTCATTTGTCAAGTAGTGGAAAGGAAATAATATCTTTAAATGTCTTTGGACTGCCAAGCCCTCTGCAAGTGAGTCTGTCCATTTAAATCTCCTCAGTATTAAAAGCACAATGGCAGCTTTGTAGTAAGACATCACATAAAATGCCAACAAATGATGTCTGGGCCTGGAGCAAGGGCCTGTGTGTCAGCCCTCTGTAGGGTGAGAGAGCCTTTCACATGGAGAGAGATGGCTTTTCATAATAAAAGGGTGGAATCTTTGCAGATAACTGCCGCTTATTTGCTCTGAAATGATCCCAGTGTCTTGTGTTCTGCCAGATAAAAATAATTTACCCCATTTTTTGTTGTACAGTTTAATGGCACCGAGCAGATTTTCCTGGAACGGATGCTGAATTCCCTGCTCCTTTGTGAAGCAGTGTTGTAGATTAGTTCTGGTGTCCAGGAACAAGCCAGCAGAAAGGAGCCATTTACTGAAAGATGTAGGGTCAGAGTTCGAGATCACCATGCCAGGCTCTTTTGTTGAACACATTACCAGAAGGCTGCTGATATGCCAGGCTGACTCTGTCCTTAATTCTGTCTGAATAGATTAAAACCACAGATTTAGCTCAAAGAGGCATTGACTGTGCTTAGCCTTCCTTGGCAAGAGGGAAGGCAGAGCCTCAGAGGAGTTTCAAGATGGGTGTTGCAGTGTGTACATCTCTGCTGCCCAGAGCAGAGATCAGGAAGAATAAATGCCTTTAAGAACCTGTAGAGGAGGTAACTGCAGGGCTTCAACTTGTCTCTTAGCGAGACTCGGTCGTTGTGACTTACACAAAAAGAACACGTTATTTTTGTGTGTGTGCAACCAGCATTTGAGTAATTTCCTTTCCTAAAGCACTTGCTTGTGTTTGCTGTAAGGTGGTGCTGGCTTGGAGTGTGGCTCCGCTGCAGTGGCCGTGTTTCGGTGTGTTCTTTCCTTTGCTCGCTCTTCCATCTTTTTAAGGAATTTACCTGGTTTCTTTTCTTTGACTAGCATAGCATATCGTCGTGTCATTCGTGTCTATCAGTATGAAGTTGGGGATGATCTATCTGGAAGGTTTTTTCCTCTTATTTTCTTACCTCACTTTGGTTTTCAAATGCACTCTTTAATTCCAAGGCTCGCTTTCTTTCCAACTAACTCTCACGCCTTAGAGATGCTTGGAGGTTTGTTTCCCTGTTGACTCTCTCCATGGGTGGTTCCCAGCTTCCTGCTCAGGGTTCTGTGCGTGCGCTTCATCTCTTTAGATGTGCATTGAACCTGAGCTTACCCCTGTGGTGAGAAACCCCCAGATATTTGGTACAGAGTGATTCAGCACTTGAAATCTCCCTCAAGAAGCTTAAGGGTGTGTAGGAGGATAAACCTCAGTGGGGATGAAAACCCCGGCGTTAGTGACTTAAATACCAGCTACTTAAGTTTTAGGAACTTATATACCACAGAGTCAAAGGAGGCAGCGCCCAGGCTTGCTGTCCATGCACGGGTCATTCAGTGTGAGCTCTCACCCTACGTGTTGGAAGGGCAGGGATTGTTAAACCACCGCTATTTCAAGGATGTTAGGATATTGGGGGGGGGCGGGAAGCAGCATCCAGAGACTTCCCATAGCCAGTCCCTATGTAATAGATCTTCAGACCATCACCACAGTGTGATCTTTATCTGCTGCAGCAGGGGCTGCGGTGTGCCTAGAAGCTCAGTGTGGAAATCAGCTGTAGAAGAGTGACCATGCCTCACTTGCTCTGGGTGCATCACAGTAGGGGTGGGAAGGGCAACTGTCCCCCAGCCCCTGCAGGGCAGGGGAGGTCTGCGGCTTCCTGCAGTGATTGTGCCATACTAGGATTACTTTTACACCAAACCAGTAGTTTTCAACATCTTTTTCCCCCATTTTATCCTCATGTAACATCCCTCTGTAGAGCCCCTGTACCCCACTGGCAAGCGCTGCCCATCTCCAGGGAATCACCTGTAGTTGGTGTGTGTGTGTGTGTGTGTGTGTGTGTGTGTGTGCTGGGCACGGGGGAGTGGGGTGGGACTGCACCAAGTTCCTAATTTCATTAGGTCCAGTAAAGCGGGTGCTTTGGATCTGGCATGAAGTGTGGCTGCTGATGGTGTTGCCTTTAAATGGGGCTAGAAATTAACTGTATAAAGAGATAAAAATCAAACGTGTGTCCGTCTGAAACAGGATGAGTCAGAACAAAACACAAAACCAGTGTTTAAATATCTATAGGAGAACAACACTGCTGTCAGGGTCTTTATTTTCAAGGAAGGACTGTTAATTTCAAGCCCCACTTGCCATTTTTTTTTCTGGGATAAGTGCATTCTCTCACTGTGATTCTGTGTTTAGGTCATGCATGGTGGAGGAATCGGGAACGTTAGAATCACAGTTGGAAGCTACTAAAGTAAGTGATGCTAAAACGTGGAATTGGGGTGGGACTGGCAATGCGTGTCATTCCATGGTAATAATCCTAAGTGACTGCTCACATTCCAAGTACTGAAGGGATCTTTGGGATTATCTGTTCACATACCTGATGTTTGATCACAACTACAAAACAACACTGATACCATTTTCCTTTTTGTTCTGTGTTTATTGATGAGCAGCGTAGGGGCAGGGAGGATCCAGTATTTCCAGCACGTTTCCCAGTCAGAGTGTTTTGGCTCAAGAAGTGGTTTTCTAACAGTGTGCACAAGGAGGAACGTTGTTGAGTAGGATTTTACAAATCCCAGTATACATATACATAATCCCAGCAGAAAAAGGATAGAACCCTCCCTCCCCTGCCAGCCTATGTCCAACCTTTTAAGGGGGTAGTTGCACTACTTGATTTCTCTCCTCTTCCTTCCCAACAGCGCAAGCACCAGGAGATCCGAGCTATGCGAAGCCAACTGAAGAAGATCGAGGACCTTGGAGCAGCCATGGAAGAGGCACTGATCTTGGACAACAAATACACGGAACACAGCACCGTGGGGCTGGCCCAGCAGTGGGACCAGCTTGATCAGCTGGGCATGAGAATGCAGCACAACCTGGAACAGCAAATCCAAGCTCGGTATTGCCTGGCTCATGTGTGTGTTGGGCTTGGGGGGCGATAGAAGATGAGGCATCTGCCCATGTCTAAAAACAGACCTTGTATGGTCTGTGCTAACAGTTGTATGCTCTTATGGATGTAGGGAGCTTGTAAATCCCCACCACCTCCTGGCTGTCCTCAGAGGGATGAAGTTAGGAGTTTTGGATATAGTTCCTGTTAGCCATTAGCAGCGACAGGATCTTGGAGGAATGGACTGATTCTGTTGAACTGTGGTGCTGTAATGTGCTGTTTGCTCCTTGTCCTCACCTTCTGATGCAGCCACTGGCTTGGGGCAGGTGGACACCAGCAGAGTTCTGCAGTTCAGGAGCTGTTCACCAGTTTTGCTTCTTCCTTTTCAGAAACACGACTGGAGTGACGGAGGAGGCCCTGAAGGAGTTCAGCATGATGTTCAAGTGAGTGCAGGGGAGCGCTCGGAAAAGGCTTCTTGGCACGTGGATGGCTCCTGTTGATGGGGTTCTCTGACTGGGCTGTTTCCAGCTCCTTTGTTGTCTGCCCTGGTTTGTGCTGAGCTGCTCTGATGGCTGCCAGATGGCGAGAGCCTCCAGAGACAGAGAACCTCTGCTGGGCACGAGGGCAAGAACCGGGAGTGCCAGGGAATTCCGGCTGGGAATACAGCCATTTCTGGATGTTTTTTAAGCAAAGCAAAGAATTTGTGCTTACTTTTCGTGCACGTGAGATAGAACTATTGGTTGATTCAAGCTCATTTGTCCAGAACAGTGGACTAGTTGTAATCTCTTCAGGTTTTCAACTCACTTTATAGCTTTTGGTACTCACCAACTGACACTTAAAAATGTGAGCTCTGGTGTTATGTTTTTAGGCACTTTGACAAGGACAAATCTGGACGACTTAACCACCAGGAGTTTAAGTCTTGCTTGCGCTCTCTCGGCTACGACCTGCCTATGGTTGAGGAAGGAGAGCCAGACCCAGAATTTGAGGCAATTCTTGACACTGTCGATCCCAACAGGTACTTACTGTAGGAAATGATGTGGTGTTGATGCTCCCCTGCCTTAAGGCTCCTCCCAGAAAAGCCAAGACCCCTCAGGCGGGTACGGAAGCGCTGTGCTTTGTGCGTTGATGGGCAGCAGGGCTCACTCTGTGTTTCCCTGGCAGGGATGGACACGTCTCACTGCAGGAGTACATGGCCTTCATGATCAGCAGGGAAACAGAGAACGTGAAGTCCAGTGAGGAGATTGAGAGCGCTTTCCGTGCCCTCAGCTCAGAGGGGAAGCCCTATGTGACCAAGGAGGAGCTCTACCAGGTATGTGCTGGCTGGGGCCCAGTGGGGAAGGATGATGGAGGGGTTGTAAGTTGTTAACAAAGATGGGCACCGGTTGCTTGGAGGTTTGAGTCACTGGTGGTGTGTTAGCTCCAAACCTGCCAAGGTGCCCTCTGCAGCTAAAGCAGGGATGATGGTGACAGCCCTTACCTGCTTTCCTGGCTCTGAGAGGAACAGGAAAAGCTTTAACTGGCAAAGAACTACTGAGGCTGAGTAAAACAAGAGCTGCTTTAGGCCTGGGAGGTTGTTCACTGTCCTCAGAGACTGACACTTTATTTTCATCACTGTGAAGACTAGAGGGAGATGTTTCTCCAGACACTGATGCAAAGGAGAAACTTAAGGCTAAGCTCAGACAGTAGAAACGTCTCCTCCCTCTCGCTGCCCTGCCAGGACAGCAGGTTTTTCCTGTCTGAACCCACCGGCTGGCAGAGAAACAAAGAGGTTGCACTACTTCCTCGTATCAGTTACCTGCTCTGTGTTCTTTGGTGGGAAGCGCAGGTCAGACCTTCCAACCTCAGCCAACTGTGCCAGCAGCCAGTGCATTTCCAGGCTGGGCGTAGCTCCCTGTGCTGCTGGGAACGGGCCGGCTCCTCACGGAGCCCTCCGCCCCTCCGCAGCCCCAGCGTTCGTCTCCACCTCTGTGTTTGTGTCTTTCAGAACCTGACCCGGGAACAAGCCGATTACTGCATCTCCCACATGAAGCCCTACATGGACGGCAAAGGCAGAGAACTTCCTTCTGCCTACGACTACATAGAATTTACACGTTCACTCTTTGTGAATTGATCTGACACACACCCCCCCACCACTCGTACCAAAAGATGCGAAGGACATGCTCACGTTTGCTGACTGTAGCTCTGCATGTGTCTCTCTCCCTCTCTCTCTTCGTGCTCTACAATAATCAGTGTTACTTTATGATGTAACCTTAAACTGCTTAGCTTAAAACTCTTAGGGAAAACAAAACATGGTGCAGTGTGCTTCAATAAAAGTTACTGGTCGAACCACAGCGGCTGGTGTTTCATGGTTAAATAAGAGTTTAACTGATGCATGGATGAAATTCCCACTGTCATAGCAAAGTGTTTCTCAGGTCAATGCTGTGGAAGAGGTGAGTGGAAAACCTGTGGAGGCAGAGAAGTACCAGGCTTGTGCTGCCACCTCAGTCCGTGCTCTCACTTGCCAGCTGCTCCAGATGTGTCACTTCCCTGGGTCGCTGCTCAGTGAAGTCTGAACTGAGCTGCCAGACTTTGATGGCTCCAGTGGCGTCCCCTGAGGCCAGGAGATGAGTTTGCTTCATGTTGAATTCCAGACAGTACACGGGGTGTTCGCCTGCAGCCTGCTTCATGGATACAGCCGGCTTCTGCGAGCTCCTCTCGAAGTCAAAGAGGTGCACCTCTCCTGTAAAACAGTTCCTGCAGCTTAACAGCTCTGGTCACTCTGTTTAACAGCAGAGTAGTTACTCAGCCTGGAGCTCAGAGCTGTTCTCTTTAACCCATTTCCCTTCCCTCTGATGGTGTCTGGGCTGTGACAGGCAGCTGACATCACTGCAGGACAGCGTGGATTCATTCAGCTGTCAGAGACCTGAAACCAGGCAGCCAAGTGCTGCCACATCCCCGTTCCTTAACCCAAAACTTGGGCAGTTTGCTAAGGGAAAAGTTCCTGTTTAAATCTTGCTCTGGAAGCAAACATGAAAACCAAGGAAGACCAAAGTAAGCTGCAGGAGGGCGATCTCACCGTGTTACACCCGTGGGTGGTTGGGGCAGCAGCAGAAGAGATACATCAAAAGTGAAACAACCGTGACCGATGCAGTCCTGGCTAGAGTTAAACGTTACCCACTGCAATGATACCACAGCGCAGACATGGTCACTGCTGTCTGCTCCCAGGAAGTGTCATCAATACAACTGACTTGGACTAATTAATACCCAGCATGAACCCAGTTTCCTCTCTAAGAGCAAGCTCCTGCAGGTACTTGCCTTCACCCGACGCAGCTGCGAAGACGAGTGGTCGGACTGGAGACCAGCGTACACAGAACAGGTATTTCTTTGATAACTGAAGAGAAACGAGGGGTTGTGTCTGCAGCATGGAGTGCAGGTGGACCTGTCCGTCAGTCCCACAGCTCAGAAAGAGGTTCCTGGGGGAGGGAGGAACAAGAAACAACTTACTTTGCTTTACTGCTTAAAGATACAGACTAAAGATCAGTCAAGGAGCGTGACCTTGGACAGTATCACTGCCTTGCCTAAGTGATACCCTAAGGCAGTGATTCCCAACCCGTACCCTGGGCTGTGGAGATGCAGCTTTGTCACTGCCCTCAATTAAGTTTAATGAGGGTTTGTGTGGCCCAGAGGCCTGAGAACTGCTGAGACAGGGATGGGCTTTGTTGGAGTCACGTTTGTCTCCTGCAAATTAGATGCAAACCAGCTCTGTCAGCACATTTCACAGCAACACGGTGTGGGACCTCTTCTGCGGGTGGTGGGTAAACTGCAGGCAGAGATGGGAGATCCAATTCAAATTCAGGCAGGTACCAGTAAGATTTCTGAGGGGCAGATCACTTACAGGAAAGCTGGAGGGGGACTTTTGACAAGGGCACGTAGGGACAGGACAAGGGGTCATGGCTTTAAACTGACCAAGGGGAGCTTATATTAGGTGTCTGGAAGAAATTTTTTGCTGCTGGACACACACTCCCACCCCTGGGGCTACCTGAAAACTGGGTGTTTAGAGCCAGGCAGTAACTGTGCCCGAGGTGCAGCACCAGTGTCGCTGCCCAGCACTTGCCTGTGGAAGGGGGAGCAGCTCACGGAGTACACAGGGCCACCGTGCGGGGAGAAGGCGAGTTCTGCCGGTGCCCGTAGCGGCACAGAGCTGCCCGTGCGGTGCAGAGCCGGTGTCGCTGCAGCCGTGCAGCACTGCAGGGAGTAACCACCTTCCACACCCACCACGAACACCCGGGGATCGAAGTGGGAGAAAGACAGCGAGGTCACACCGACCGCCGCCTCTCCACAGGCGACCTGTGAGAAGAGACAAAGCTGCTGTGAGAGCCGGGGCCGCCAGTGAACACAGGGGCAGCTGGAGCAGCATGAACCAGCCTGCCAGGGACCCAGTGAGCAGCACAGCTGGCACCAGCCACCACATCTGTAGCACTGCTCAGCCTTTAACCTCTGCAGAACCCCCCTACAAGGGGATTCATGCCAATTAATATCATTACAAGCGAGTTCTCTTCCTCATCCCAGCAGCTTCTCTTCAGAGCATGGCAAAACCACACCTGTTGTCAGACTTCCAAGGAGAGATTTCAGTATGGGAAAGGAGATGGGGATCAAGGGTTAGTGCATCTGTTCAAGAGGGGCTTTTCCTCACCATTCTCACATGGGATGTGAGCTCTGCCACATGGGCTCTAGCATTAGGAGTGGGTTTGTAAGATCAGCCCTCCCTGAACCGCTGAGCTCACCTTCTTCAGCCAAGAGCTACGAGGGATCTGCTGTGCCACCAAGGCGAAGCCTTCAGCCAGGACCAGCCGCCCGTCTCGCTCCTCCCTCCACACCAGGATCTTCCCGTCCGTCGACACGCTCAGCAGCCGGCACTGGTTTCTGTGCTTGGCGTCAGGCAACCAGTTCACCTGCTCCAAACACCATCAGCACGCTGGTCCAGCCCCTGCTTGGCAGTCCCCTAACACCCCCACCCCACCCCAGGATGACACGGGAGCAGAGCCCAGCAGCAGCCAGCCATCCTGGTACCGACCCAGCGGGGAGCTGGCGCAGGGATGGAAGTGCTAGGATAGAAACGTGTTTGGGTGTTCAGGGCTGCATGAGGTATCGCAGCGTCTGTGGTTCATCTGCCATCGCTTCTGAGACATGGTGTTTACAGCACTTTCACCCAGCCATAAACAGCGTTTTCCTGACTTTCAGAAATGAAAATAACACAGACTGCCCAGTCACAGGACCCCAGAGGGATGAAAAGCATCAGGAAGAGAGACTCCGACATCCTTAAAGGGTGTAGCTTTAAGCTTCCAACTAAGGATCAGCAACACTTTGCTGATCGTAAGTGGTGTTGGCTGCACCTGCACCAAGAAAGAGTTGCAGCACAGGAACAGGCCAACTCCTTGTTTGCCCTGAATAGTGAGAAGTTATTTTTTACAGGGTGTCAAATTCAGCAAATGCCTGTTTCAGTAGCTGGATTTGGGGGAAAACAGCCAACCACAAGAGAACGTAACCACTGAACCAGCAGCCTGGCTGTGGACAGGAACTGAAGGGGTGAAATAGTCATGGGACTGCTTGTCTGCCCCAGCCCTGTTTGCTGCAGCCGTTCTCTGTTACCTGATAGACTGGATCTGTGTGAGTGTCATCTGTCATCCCTGTCCTCAAGATCACCGGGTCCTCTGTTCTGCTGGTGTCCCACACCACCAGCTCCCCGCTGAAGAGGCCACCTGAAAGGACAAAGGTGGAACACTGAGGTCAGAGAGCTCGGAACAAATGAGCAAATGAAGCTGAGTAAGAGGAAGAAAATGACTCAAGCTGAAGGAAATGAGGGCGCATTTCAGACAGAGTCAGAGCAACCCACCAGCTATCAGAGAAGGCTGGGAAGGGTGGAAAGCCAGGCACATGACAGAACTGGGAACATCCACCACTAGGTCAGGGTGCGTTGGGTTCAGCCCTCTTCTGTCCAGATTCCAGGTACAAACATAAGATTTCTCTGTGCTCCAGTCCCCATCGTCCAACCTGAAGAAGAGAAAGCTGTGTCTTGCCTTATCTGCTCCAGAGGATCCAGTATCTGGTGTCCATTGGGCATTTACATGTTCTGCTTTGTGGCTTGAAGGAAAACTGAGGAGAGGGGATCATGAGGTGATAGAAGCTCTCTGCAGGCTTGTATACATACAGTATGTGTCAGTGTACTTACAAAGTGCCAGCAAGTAAATCTCAGAAACAATTCCAAGGCCTACTGAGCATTCAAATAATGAGAACAATATAAAGGGTCCATACAGAGAGTTGCTGTGAGTATCTGGGAATGAAAATCTAAAGAGACTGAATTGCTGCTGAGTTGCAAACCACATCTCCTCTAAAGGAGCACTCCAAGATCCAAGGTCTAGGAATACACCGTGGGACAGTACCTTAGCTGGAGGGCTCACAGCAGCCTCGGTTGGCCTGAGAGAAGCAGCGTGATTTGAAGCCCAGGTGCCTTCACAGGAACAGAGAACATTCTTCACAACCACCAAATGGTGGGGGTGACCCTGCACAAATCGTGCTGCACACCCCAGCTCTAGAATTCAATCCAGTCCCATGCCCTTTGTACTTGTTTGCCACAAGTGGATCCTGAAGTATTCCTCTGGGATGCTGACAGCCACCAGATACTTCATTTTATTTCTATCCAGTTCATTCCTTGCACACTTGCCAGAATGTTACATGGATTTCTGCACCAGCACCAAGCTGACCCCTGTGATGCCCCTTCTTGCTAGAAGGAGATGATACAGAGGACAGAGATCTACAGAACAGTCAGTGGCTGGGACAGGAAGCAAGGATTTTGAGCCTGACTTCTACTGCCTTTAGCTGATGCTCTTAATTCTTTTATTGGAAGAGATATGATCAAATAAAAGGAGCAGATTTCATCCAATGGGTAGTTGAGCTGTGAAGCTCCTTATTAAAGGATGTTGTAGACGCTACAGGTTTACACAAATTCACAGAGACTGTAGGAGTTCGTGGAAGGGAATTGTACTGAGGGTAACCACAGACACAGAAACCACATTCTCATCTGAAAACAGCTGTAGCCTGGGAGAGCAGAAGGAGCAAGTACCATACAGGTTTGCCTTGTTTTACTCTTCCCTGCACATTCCCTCGTGGATACCCTTTTTGCTGGGGCTTTTAATCTAAGAAACGGCAGTGGAATAAAAAACTAATGAGGGCAGCAGCCAGGCACAGAAGGGAGAAGCTGCTGTGGACGTTCACTGGATTCGATGAACGTTTTTCCAACCCTCGTGTCAGAAATCCTGAAGTGTGTGTTAGCACACGTCCACGACACCAGGCGCACGCGCGAACGGGTGCCAGGTTCATCCGGGGTGCCGAGAGACCACATTAAAACAACAGGATCTTCAGTGAAGATAAGCACGTACTTCCAAACCTCACCTACACAGATTTGCAAGTGCATCTGCTCTCTATGTTTTCTTTCCAAACAGAACCTATCTAGAAATAAACCAGTGAGAGTACGTGCATCCATTCTGGGGGTAGGGGGAAGGCAGAAGAAATACAAGCTGTCATTTAAGACTGCCCTAAGATATTGTTTCTTTGAATATGAATTATTTAACTTGCATAAGGTGTACCTATTTATAGATATATACAGTTTAGAAATGCAGAGAAAGTGACCATACTTAAAACTCAGGTCAATCTTAAAAGCCAGCTCAACCTCTGCTGCACTCTCAATCCAGTCAGGTACTCACCGGCCATACGAACATGCAACAACGGATCCAGTTGCATTCCATGAGATGCTGGTAACCTGCAGGTTTTGATCCTGAGCCTCTGGGTATGACAATGTATGCAAACACAACACCTGGAAGAGATCGAGTTCAAGCACTGAAGCAGGGAAATGGGAGCTGTGCACACCCCTGCACAGTGCCGGCTTCCCCTCTGCCCAAGCAGCACATGTGGAAAAGTTGTGGAATTCCTACTGGGAAGAAATCCCCACACAAGACCTGACACTATCTAACTGTCACCTCGTAACTACCTCTCACAGAGCACACACCTCAGGGGCTGCACCACAGCTCTGGAAAGCTGTGCTATAAGGATTTATAACAGCCCCCCAGGTATGAGCCTAGCACTTGTTTCACAAGCGACGGGTTGCAAACGATGGTACCAACACGCACTGATTGATATAGATTGCTTCCACTCTTGAGCACCATACACCCAACAAATATAACTTAAGCAGAAAGAGCTGCCAAATAACTGTTTGTAGCTGTTTCTAGATACCTGCTTGCCTGGCATGCTCTAAA
This sequence comes from Pezoporus wallicus, assembly GCF_028554395.1. Taxonomy (NCBI): domain Eukaryota; kingdom Metazoa; phylum Chordata; class Aves; order Psittaciformes; family Psittacidae; genus Pezoporus; species Pezoporus wallicus. The sequence continues at coordinate 3,101,492 of NW_026637499.1, forward strand.
GGGGCTGCTGGAAGGTGAGGACAAGCCTACACCATCTGTGGGCTTCATTCTCACAAAGCTACTGCAACACAGTCGCTAGTAGGAAGAAGAGCTTTACCAGGCCAGGCCACGAGCAGGTGGGAAGAAACCCATCTAGTAATGACTAATGATTAGAATCTGGCAAGAACAATCACAGCTGTAAGAAACAGAACTAACGAGTTAGAGCCACTGCAACCGGTTCTGCTTGGGGTAAGGACAAGGATCTGAATTCTGCCAACTTACCCTTTCGTTCTGATCTGTCCAGTTCACTTCAAAGCCATCAAAGGCACGGCTTTCCCAGTTTTTCTTTAGCTCTTTGATAACAGTGTCCTCCACCCTCTGAAGGAATGACCGAAGGCCAGCGTAATCTACTTGGACCTTTTGCTGGAAGTCACAGAGGGCATCTGTACTTTGCTCTGTCTGCACGCTGGCATCTCGGCTGGTACGAGCCTGCGCTGCGGTTTCCACTGTTGAAATTTTCCTAGTCTGGCAGCTTTTCTAGTAAAAGAAGACAGGGTCTGTAATGCAAACGTAAATAAAGAGCGCTGCACAGAACATTCAAAGCACTTTCCCCTTTTTGGCATTTCAGAGATACCCAAGCATGTTTGCACACCTCTGGTTCACGGCTAACAGGAGGGTGCCTGTGTAACCGTCTGGGTGTTGGTGATGCGTTTGTGACCTTCACATGATCTGATCTGACCTGAGGCAGGGACACCTGCGTGCCAGGCAAATTTGGGCCACGTGCATAGAATGGGGAGGGTGAGAGAAAGCAAAAGGGATGCAAGCCTCCAGAAGAAATGGCAAACATGAGGGCAAGCACAGCGTTATCAGCTCCCAAGGTACCAATTCTGTGGCTGCTGCACCTCTTTCTTTGCCAAATTATATAAAGGGCCTAGATTAGTAAAACGCTGCAAAGGGGTAAGGACGTAAAGAACTGAGGAGGAGGTTTCCTTCCGCCCCGGGCTGGAGCAGCAGAACCTTGGGGGGCCTTCACCGAGGGGCAAGGCCGCCCCTTCATGACGGCGGAAAGGAGCGGCTGCCCCCGGCCCGGCCGCTCGGGGCGGTGTTAAGAGCGCGGTCCGAGGCCCCACGGGGTCTCTCGGGGTCTCACCGCCTCGCAGCGGGCGCTCCGGGCGCTCCTCCACAGCGACTCCACATCGGCGCCGGGCGCGGAGGTGTCCGTGAACATGGCGGCGAGAGGGGGCCACGACCCAGCGCGCTCCCACCGCCCGCTCTGCGGTTACCATGGAAACGGGGGAGGCGCGGAGGGATGACGTCAACCCGGGCGACAGGGCTGCCGGCGTGTAAGCGGTAAACTGAGGCGGGCGGATGCCATGTTGGGGAAGGGCAGTGAGGGTTTGTGCTGGGCGGGCAGGGCTCCATGTGGGGTACGGGCTGGCACCGGCGGGCGCCTCAGCCGCCACGTTGTTAACGCCGTGGGGTTGGCCGGGGGTTCTCCTGCTCTCTCCCCTTCGGCCACCCCAGCCATACCCATGCTGAGCCCCGGCTGGGACCGCCGCGCCGCCACGGGCATAAGGGGCAGAGCTGGCGGGAGGGCGCGGGGGCTGCCAGGAGTTAAGATGGCGTCGGGAGCGAGGAGGGGGCGACAAAGCCGAGCGCTGGAGGAGGCCGCCGGTGGGAGCAGCAGCCCGGGGCTCGGTGGCTGGCGGTGCAGAGGTCCCGCAGCGGTGCGGACTGTGGTCCCTCTGTGTGCTCTGGGGCCGCGGGGTGCGGCAGCAGAAGCCGCGCTGCAGGCGCCCGCCGTCCGGAGGAGGAATTGTCAGCAATGAGAGAAGCACAGGGCGCAGCGCGCCGCTTGGGTTGGCGCGTACAGCGTGTGCTTGCTGAGGAAATGGGGTAGGGGAGTGAAGCTGTGTGTGTAAAGCCTGGTGCGTATCGAGTTCCTTTTTACGTCTGTTGGGTTGGAGGAAGGAATTACGGTGCTTTGTACTAGTGAACATCACTGCGAACTCGCTGCACGCCAGCAGGGTTGCCAGAGCTGGGCAGCTCTCCTCCCAGGCGCTGGGAGGGGTAGGTATCTGGGTACAACATCTGCCTGTCGGTGTGGGTACAGCCGGACAACGGTTGTGCTGCTTGTGTCTGCGGAAACGCTTAGTGGTGTCACAGCCTCCTTAAGTAATTATTCCTAATGGGTATGACTGTGCTTAAGGGTTTTTTCTAATTGTAACTCCACTGGGACAACAACGATGAACACACGGGCTAAATTTAGCCCTCGCATAAGCAGGCACAGACGCGCTAACTTCGGCAGCGTTACTGCTGCTGTTGCTGGGAGGGAGTTTGGCCTCTATGTAAAGACCGGGATTACAGGATACAGAGTAGGCGGTTGTGGGAACAGACACAGTGCTGCTTTAGCACATGTGAATCCAGTGTCAGAGCTGAGCGCAGTGGCTTTGAGGAATATGAAGTACTTCACAAGTAATTGTGAAATAAGAGTCCCTAAAACTCGTGATAAAGAGCTGTTACAGACAGTGAAACTGAAGCGGAAAGGTTAAGTGGTACCTCCAGAAGCAAGGAAAAAAGGTCCTGATGGAACTGAAGCCTCCATCTCTCAATCCTGTGATTCTGCCTCTGGTTCGTGTGGACATTGACAATGCTCCGTAGCACTGCTAAGAACGTTAGGATGTGAATTACAACACTGAAAGCATACTGTTGTCCTTTGTACCAATTTTAACACAAGTGAAATATCTGAAAAGCCACAGCTCTGGGACTCTAGATTTTCAACCGAGGGTCTGTAGGCCCGAGTTTGAGACAACTTTACCATCTTAATTCTCATTCAGTTTTCTCTTTCCACCTTCTTCTAAACATCCATTTACACAGCAACTTTAAAAGAGCATTGGAAACAATGCACTTGGTTTTGTGACAGCAGGATTCCAGACCCTCCTCTGGAGAAAATACTTGATGTTCTGCCTCAGTGTGTTCATTTAGGAACTCAACCGCTGTATCATAAACCAGTGCTCTGCTGCTATTGTTGGTGAAATCCTAGTATAGCACTTACTGCGAAATGCCTCGTTTTTATGAGATCAGCTTGAAGACACAAACCAGTGACAAGATAATCTATCCCTTAATGAAAAAATAAACGTATTTTCCATTCAACAGCCCTATTAAAAGTTCATAAAGTGACTGTTGCTGAATGAGTTTTTCTTCTGCAAATAAATGCAGGAAGTAAATGCTAATCTGCATTTACTTTGTCGAATAACTGACACTAAATACTTGAGCCCAATAGTAGAGTGGGTTTTTCAAGAGGATCTTAACGTTTAAGATTTATCATCTATAAATAGATGATTTTAAGTCACCACTAAATTAACTGGTATGATTAGAACTGCCAAGGAATATTACTGTTTGGTAGGAGAGTAAATATTACAAGCGTGAATTTATATCCAGTCTGCATCATAAAAATGCTAAGCACAAACAGCAGTTGAAAAACTTTAAATAACTTGGCAGAGGGAATTTAAGGAGAATGTTGGTGGGGTTTTGAGATGGCAAAGAGATAAGAAAACTGGATCTGAATATATGAAACAGACCAAAACTAAATCAACATTTTCTTCAGCAGTAATATGCAAAGTTACTGCAAATGTAGTGCAGGTTCCCCATAATGTGGTGCATGTCTGGACTCTTCCTTCCCTGAGGATGAGAGAGGAGCAAAGAGCTCTGAGAAATGAGCAAACTGCTCCAAAGAAATGACTTTTTAAAGAATGCATTTTAACCTTTCTTTATCCCAGTATCTCTTGATTTTCTGGGGTTTCACTATATCAACCGTATTTCAATAAATCATATCTTTCTTTTTCTTTCTGTCATGGCACTATCGGATAAGTAGAGATCTTTGTTTTGTCATAGTAACACTACATTGGAAATAAGGTAAAATGAGGGCTAATCAGGGAAGGTTGTTACTAGCCTGAAGCTATTAAGTCCCTCTAAAGTGGCTGTTATTGCAGTGCTGATCTGTGCCTTTTCTTCTTTGTGCTTCCTGAGACACAGTATTAATCAGTTTTCACTTTCACATAATGGAGCAAATCAGCATCAGAAAACAAACAAGAACAAGAGAAGACAGACGTAAAGAGAAAGCAGTGTGGGAAGAAGCACTGGGGAGAAAGTACCAGAAACAGGACAGATACAACCCTGCATACACCGAGTGAGGCTTTGATTTCTAGGACGTGGAGCAAAACAAATAGTCTAAGCTACAGCTCAGTAAAAATTCACCCACTAGTGGGTGCAGCAGCTGCCCTCTGTTTGTGATAAATGAAACAACCGAGCTCTGTTGAGGCTCCAGACAGCCGAAGCAGCAGTCTCTACCCCAAAACAGACGTAACTGAGCCTCCCCCTTTTACACCTTCCCTTTCATTCCTGCCACCCCAAACAGATGCAAGTAAGGACGAAGAAAACAACACGCATGGTTCAAACACGGATGGAGTGTCTGGCCGTGAGAAAAAGCTCTTGGGGGTTTAGTTTGGCAGTGTGGGGCTTGAAATGGGATCAGATTGATGGCTCTCTTCAGAGGGACAGCACTTTTTACATAGTCTCCTTTATTAATAACAAAACAGCCAAACAACAAAATTCTTCAAAAAATAAAACACGTTTGTATCAGAGAACCTACTTGTCTCCCTAACTAGTGTAAGATTAGTATAACCAGCAAGATCCTATTAGGTTTCCCCAGTTCATTTAAAACCTGTGCACTGCTGTACTGCCTAGCATGACATATGGGGTTTGGCTGAGGTCTGGGTAGATAGCTGCACTGCCTTTGAATTAACCCAGGTATGCAACGTAGAGTTTGAACTGCTTTATGCTGACACTTTGTGCTCGTTATTTGGGTCTAGATAATACCTGACTGGTTACTCCCATACTGTTTAGTTTTGAACTAGATGTTGTCATTTGCTTGAGTTTTCTTTGCTCTACATGTAGAAGTTGGTCTCACTGAGGAGTGGAGGTCTGCATTAAATGGAAATACCCCTCAAGAAAAAAATGGAGATACTGCCCAAAATAACTGGGAAACCCCTACCATCTGCAGCATTATTTAAAAGCACACCTCTAGTTTCATCAATAGTCTGGTATAGCTCATTCTTGAAATCTTTTAGTGACAGTAGCACCACACTGCACTACCATAGTTGGTAATTTTGGAGTTCAAAAGCAAGAGCAAGAAGTAATGAATTGACTGGAGCCTGTTTATCTGCAGCATTACCTGTGATGTTCCTCATCTCTTATTTGGAATATACCACCTGTTTATTTTACCCTTGTCAGTGCTCTGCAAGGTGGAGAAGGGAAACCCCTTTCTGACAGGGAAGACTCCAGTTGGAAGGGTTAGATGACTTGCTGAATCATGCTGGGAATGTATGGCAGAAGAAAGAACAGGACTCAAGTTCCTAAATTGCAGTGTGGTATTTCAGCCATATCCATTTTGTGGACACACTGCTAATGTACACATGCTGTTTCTTTTTGTCAGAGATTTGTGATTTTAAACCATCAGGTACTTCCACATTCACTAAAATGAAGGGAAGAAAGGTCACTGCAGCTGTGCAGTGTCGAGGACACAGCGTCTATGTAGCCTACTAGATGCTCAGTAACTTAATGAAGGTTCAGGTCCTTGCGTGGACTCGGTGTGAGTCCTCGAGTGCCATTTGTAAAGGGCTTGTGCATTTTCTTTAATTTCTGACCTCCTTTTCCCTGTCCCCAGTCCCAGAAGTCCCTCCACATGCTGTGCCCTATTTGCTTTGAAAACTACTTTCAATTAAGGCGGAAAACATGTTGCCTCATTTCTGAAGTTCTGATACACTAAGAGACATGATACATTATAAAAAGAATCCATCTCCATTAAAGTCACAGATCCATTATGCTTTGTAGAATTAGAGTGAGAGGGTCCTTACTTAAATATCACAGGTATGATTTCTTGTACTATACAGGTATTGCCTATTCCATATTCATTAATAATAAGGCAAAGATTTTAGTCAAGGGTAGCTCAATGGGAAGGAGCCCAGGGAAAGCTTGCTTTGTGGCAGGTGGCAGCAGGCTACCACCACAGGGGTGCAAAGACACGGTGCTGGTGGCTTTTGAATGGCAAGCAAGAGCTGGCATGGGACCAAGTGCTGTGGCATATTAGAGGAGGCATCTGTGAAAGGCTCTGGATCCCAATTCCTAGCTGTTGTAGTGCTCTGAACTCAGTGGCAGCTGGGAGCCTCTGCCTTGGACAGAGCCTTGATGCTGTCAGTAAGGTGACTGGCAGTGTCTCTCCCTCTCCAGCAGCCTCTAGTTCCTGCTGAGATGATACCAGCATGCACACCATCTAATCTCAGAAATGAAAGTACAGTCTGGTACGCCACTCTTAAAAGGTAGCTGACTCTTTGCATTGCTGACAACATGGAAGAAAACTATGAGATCCCTTAAATTAATCCCATATTCAGTAACTATGTATGGCTAAAAATTACTTATCTGTTCTGTACATCAGTACCTCAAACAGTTGCTGGAATTTTAATTGACATGTATAAAGCAGTTGGCTGTCTCAAAAAGCATCGGACAGGTATTACTCATCTCAGTAGAACTGGTTATCCTTTGCAGAAGTGTCCAAAATAGGACATTGAGAAATAAGTAGTTCCATTCCACTCAGTACCATCAGGCTTGTAGTTACGTCAAACAAGCAGAATGTGCATGATAGTTCTTGATGGCTTTTCAGAAATCTCTGTATTTCATTTCAAGCATACTACTTTAATTTCTTCTATATCTTTTCTATGAATGATCAGTACATATATCATAGCTTTACTGGGGTGTGGATATGTGATTGAAGAGTGGAGAATAAAATAGTGTTCCTACCATGTTAGCTTACACAGTAAGAAAGAGAAATCTGCAAGGACTCCTTTTATTCCCCTCCATTTAGGGTTTGCATACTGCTGTGTAGCCAGACCAGCAAAAGCATCTTATACTTGGTATGAAAGCCACTTCTGAAATGGCAAATCAAACTATCCCGTTTTGATTGGTCTCTTATCCCAAGTATAACACGGAACCCAAAGGATCCTGGAGCACATTATACAAACACACACAGAGATAACTTTACAAAATTATGCACTGCAGAAAGATTATCATCTTCTCCAAAGCACACAAAGATTAAGGGAAGCAGAATCTCTTGTATAGACAAATTAGGTATGTCATTGTGAGTGTTTTGACTGCTGCAGAAAATGCCAAGTCATTTGTAATGATCACTTTTTATCGCCTCTGTAAGGTGGCACCTTTATCTTTCACAATGACAGTGTAGTAGTCTGGTGCTCAGAAATTAGAGAATGAACCACCAATGCAGCCAGCTTGTGTAACTCCTTCCAGTAGTGTGTGTGTAGGGTTCCCAACACAAGTACGGATGCCAGTCTGACTTAAACAAAAAAAGGAGGAGTGAAAACATGACAAAACAGGGCTTAAGAAGACATGAATGTGGCTCTCTGTGGAGAAGTGTAAAAGACAATTGCACCAATTACATGCTGGTTTTGGAACTCCATGTAGCCTAAGTCTATTGAAATATATATTTGTAAGCGGGAGTGGTGGGGAGGGAGGGAGGATGCACTGGAATGAGGCCTGGAGCTGAAACGCTGTGGTAAAGGCAGGAGGAGGAGGGAGAGCTGCAAACTGGCTGCGATCCTCAATTGAAAAAGTAGCGTCAGGAAACATTTTAATGCCAAATGATGTGACACCTTTCATTCCTGTTTTTCTTTTGTCCTTAGTGTTCCATGTAATTGATAGAAGCTTTTTCCTATTTATGCTGCCAATTGTGGAAGCTGGACTGAGTAAAGGCATTTTTATTCTGCTCTATTCTGGCCTCACAAACTCCTGCTTATGCAACAACTTATAACTTTAATAACACCAGTATAACTGCATTGGTGCTGGGGGGGAAAAAAAGCCCTAACAGATTTCTTAGCATCAATAAGGCCTGAGAGAACTTGCTGCAGTTCTGGGATGTGACAAGAGGCAATTTATAAGGAATTAACTCTGACAGTCACTTTACACAGCTGATTTTCAAAGATCCAGGCACTAAAGATGTGTTAATGAGGGTACTGAGGCTTCATAATTAATTATATTAGCATCTCTTTGTTACCCTCTACAACAGTAGTGCCTGGTTGACATTTCAATAGGAGTCTGGTAGTATTCTTTGTTATTATTATCCAGGAGTACAGTTATACCTTAGCTCCCAGAGGGCAACGTTGCATGTAAATGCCTCTGTGAATTGCAAGGGCCTTTGGATCTCAGTAAAAGCCCTTGAAGGAGACCCTGCTGGAAACTGAATGGATGTCAGTAAAATTTCTCTAGTCTGGAGTCTCTCTTCAGATATGGACTCTCCTCCCCTTTCATTTCTCCCTTCCCTTCCCTCCCCCCTTCCTTTCCACTGTGCTGGTCCTTCTCACAAGGCTTAAGAACAGCAATATCCAGCACTTACTGAATGTAGTGTTCCAAACCTCTAAAGGAAAGAAACAGTGACCTGAACGAAACAGTGAACAAAGTAACCTGAAAATAGACAATATTTTCACATGCTTGAATTTTCAATAAAAGCAGTGCTGCCAGAAGGAGTCCCACAAGTGGTGAGTCAGATAATACATATACGACTGCGGTGGGAGGGAAATGGTCTCTACTTTGTTTTATACCATCTCCAACCCCCTTTGCAAAGGCAGATGAAATTATTTTCCAGCCATACCACTGTGAAAACAAACACGGAATTTAAAGGTTATTTCCTTCGTGTACTTCTGAGAGATGTCATTTTTGAATCCTAAAGGGGAAGGATGACTTTTTGCCAATGATCTCAAATCTTAGTCTGAAAAAGCTTACACTGTGTCACCTGAGGTGGCAGAGCAGCTGTTTGTCTATTGATATATTTCACTCGCTTGTGTTAATTTAAACAAAACTTACCAAGAAGACAACAAAATTGCTGTTTCTCACGCCAGTTACAACTGCAACCATGTCATGGTAAGGGTACAGTTTGACAAATAACTCTTCTAAGTAAGCAAGACTTAAACATGTTCCTTACTCTTTCCTTGTTCATTCCTGCCTCCAAGGGACCCTCTTTCTTTGTGTCATTGTTCGTTCATCTGCACCAGGGCAGCAGATCTAAGCACTAGTCTGAGTTAAAAATAAATGGGGTTTATGGGGACTACTTCTAATTGAAATCAGTTTCCTGCTTCGATTTAACACGAGGCTACAAAAAACCTCAACCCTGCACTGGCACAATTCAGGGACAGTGAGAAGGAGAAGAGGGAAGGAATGTGTGCTGGGGAATGTGTAAGTAGAACTTCCACTGAAACGTAGTTTGTCAAACTATGTCCTGAAAGACTTTACATTCCTCCAAACCAGAACCACCTTTGTGTTCAGGCAGTACCTTGCACAAGGGATCACACTCTCAGAACTCTCGGGATTCCCAGACCTATTATAATACCAAAAAATAATACGTGTTCCTACAGACTGACACAATTAACCAAATTCCACTTGCAGATCTTCATTGTTGGCAACTTGCGCAGCATTTTCTGTAGCTGAAGTTGGAGACTAAATCTATTCTTGAGTTCTGTTTAGGCGCTAATGAGGAATAAGTCTGAATGACTGACATTCAGTTAACCTACCAATAAAATAATTGCTTTCCTCACAGAGCTTTTAATATTTAACTGGATTTTTTAATGAGCTTTGACTTTCTCAGATGAAAGGAATAATGTGTACAATGTATTATTATAGCAAAACCTGTATATAACAGTTCCCTACATATTTTCCTCTTTTTTGTTTCACCTTTTCTGTCACTGTACTCCTACTTAAGACACTCTGCAGATGTTTGAGCAATGCCAACTTGAAACTGCAGAACTGCAAATAACATACTGGCTCTTCACTGCTTAGTTTCATCTAATATTTTCTGGATAGAAACAGAGGTGGTTCTCCCTGAGTTTAGGTATCAATGGTGCTCTACGTAACAAGGGAAGTTTTTAATGATTCCCACAAAACCAGCTGGCACTTGGTAACAAGACAATGGATGGAATACACATAGTGTAAAACTCTACTGCTATTCCTGAGGGACCAAATCTTCAAGTGTTACTCAACTTTGTTTAGGATTCAGCAAGAGTTTTCCTGCTGGAGAACTCCTGAAGAGATGAGAAATAAGAATTTTGGGAAATGGCCAGAGTTAAAATCCTGGAAAGCAAACATTTATAAATCTTGTAGAAATGCTGCTCCCAGGAGTGAAGAGGGAGAGGATCATCTGGAAGTTGCCTTGCAGGAGAACCCACAGAAACACAGTTTTTCCTAGTCCTCAGCAGTGCTCTACCCTCAATGTTTCTCCTAAAACTTCAATTCAGCATTCATTTAAATTTATAACACTGTAACTGTCCCAAATTTCTATCCATATCTCTTGTCTCATTAGAAGGACTGTGTCTAGCACCAGAGCTTCTGCCCTAGCTGCGAGGAAATTACAGCCTTTCTTTAGGCAGAGCAGCACTGGATAGACAGTAGCTACTTCCCCTGTGAATAATTTCAGGGCCTTCTACATAAAAAATTTCATTGGCAGAGCTATTCCGGAATAACTCCAAGTATAAATACTGTAGTATTCCAGTTTGAAAGCGTCTTTATTTGTGATTTCTCTTTCTACCTAGGAATACTTGTAATTAGTCAGTTTTCCCACGAACTTCTGGTTAGAGCTTTCATTTGGCAGGTATGTAGTAAATATATCAGGTATGTAGTAAAATGAAGCCTCAAACATAAACACTACCATAGCTCATTTAATGACCGGATGACTTCAAATAATTATCTTGTTTTTCAGACAGTTTCTGTGAAGCTGTAGCTGTATTAAGCTTGGTTCAATGCAGACTTTAATACTGACTTAAAAACTAATGAATTTGTATCTGTATGGATAGCTTTTGAACATCCACTCCTGTGAATGCACCATGAAAATCTAAATATCTGCTCTTGTAACACCCTGCAGGTGTTGCAGATAGTGGAGAGACACGTTTGCATGTGCCAATACATGTTTTCAAACAAAGCTGCTGTGCATTTCAGATCCTGCCTTTGGATTGTGAACTCCTCAGGCAAGAGGAGATATTCACATCTGGAAGTGGTAGCAGCACACCTGGACAAGCTAATATTTAAACAGTTTTTCTTTTACAAACTACAATTCCGGCATTCTGGATTTGTAACAGCAGCTATACATGTGTCTGTTGGCACAGCTGATCAGTAGTTAACAGCCACAGGGCTCCAGCTAAGCCAAGTAACAGGACATCAATGTCTGAGAAATAAAATCTGAGTGAAAGTCAAAGAGGGCAGAAAACTCCTCCAGTCCACTGTCTCTTTGGGCAGGGACTCTTAATTCCGTAATGCAGAATGTAACTTAATTTTCCAGTAAGTAACTTCCCCTAATATTCTGAAGGCACAGATCAGTTTGGTTCCCTACAAAATTTACAATTCTACACCTTAGGTGAAAAATAGAAGAAAAACATTCTTAAGTACCCACCTATCTGAAAAGCTCATGTCTCGTGTTCAGGTGTCTTGGATTTCATTGAATTTAAGAGTTTTAAGAATCTTCTGACTGCATCTTTGTCTCTAGTATCTGGGAATGAGCACAAGCGTACATGACCATCCAGTTCTTCACAGATGACAAGCAAGTGCTCTGGTAAGTTAAAAATGTTGGTATAAGAAAAAGCAAAAATCCGGTTTAGCAACTGTGTCTAATGGGAGCTTTACCAAAGGAAGAAAAGAGCAAATCCAAACAGAATCACTGGATTTCTTCAGCTCCATTAGTCACTGCCTGTTGTTTGTGTCACTGAACCACCATCCTGCTTCAAAGGCAGTTAGTCGCCCAGAAATATTTTCATCCGAGGGTTTAAACTGCAACAACTGTGAGGACACGTGGAAGATTATTCTGTCATTATCTAACCACTCAGTTCCAATGTGAGTGTTCAACTGGGAAGGTCTGTGGCCAGTGGAGATGGATAAACAGCTGGAGGGGAGGTATTTGTCTGTTTAATATATGTGCCAAACTGTCTTTCGAGGGTCATGGAGACTCAGCAATTCCTGGGGGCTGTCAAACTGATTACACGCAGCAAAGCAGCTCTGCCTGCTGCTTAGGGTAAGCTCTGATATGCCAGTCAGACTTTACTATCAAGTACAAGCTTATGTGTGCTCGAGATGTTGTGCAGCCTTCAGCTCACAGGTGTACTCCGTCATTTAAAAGCTTTCATATAGGCTAAAAAGTTTGGTCTTGCACTCCAAGGGGGAATCTTTGTTCCTAATACAGAGCCTAAGTCTGCATTCTCTGTGAAAGAGCAAGCTCCCAGCTTAGATGCACAATTGTTAAGCAGTTTGTTTCATTTCAGCAGTGGTAAAATGATCCTTGGCTTATATTTCTGTACAGTAATTTCTGTAAAGGCTATAAGATTCATTGGGGTGGAAGGCTATAAAAATGGCAGTTACCATTAATTATATTGACTTGCATGATTTGATGGATGCCCATTTTGCCGTGCAGAAATACTTACAAGGAAATGTACTCCCTTTCTTTTTCACGCATCATTGCATTGTATTTTAGAGGATTTAGCACATTTTCTGATTTCAGTTGCCAAACTGGGGGGATATGTTTAAAATACACAGCCAGCTTGACATTCCAGAAACTAAAGATTATTGCCAATTATGTCTCTGTCTTGTACTAACACACCTAACAAAGGAAAGAAGTCTTGGGGAAACTGAACTTCTAGATCTTTACGAAACAGCTCTGTTTATTCAATTCTTGAGAAAAACGTGCAGTTACTGCTACACTGTATGTAAATTGTAAGGCCACTAATCATTATCAGCTGCTGCCAAATGCCCCAATTATCCCAAGTATATGTAAAGGAAAACTAACATACATTTTCATTTGTCTGAGAAAGTCATTGCCATCAGGCGGCTGCAAAGATCAAACACTCTGATGTGTCAATGCCAGAGTACTTGTGCCGAGTTTGAACGATGCCACATACAGTATGGTTTTGTAACTTGAACTCTGCAACCTGAAGTGCAAACGAAGGCAGGAATGCTAACTGTGTAGTACAGAGGGAAAAGAGCTATTTCTGATATACGCAGCATAGCTACTTGGATAGCATAGTCCAGAAAAGAATGTTACTGTTCTGTTATATCTGATCTAATCAAAGCTGAGAAAGGTCTTGCAAGAAGGATGTCATCTTCTCTAAATACATTCACACACCCCCTATATCATAGGATTATAACTGTACATTTTAACCATTATTCAAGGACTAAAACTGCCTTAGAGGTTAGCTACAGATAATGAAAAACACTGGAAAGAACTGGAAGGAAATAACTGAATATTTATCAATTAAACCTCTAAGTTTGGGGGTGGGGGTGTGGGGGTGTGTGTTTAATAGTATCAGGGATATTAAACACAGTTATATATTAGGTCTAAGCATCGTATGTAATTTCTGAAAATCTTGTTTAACAGCAGGTAACTCATGTCACAACAAGACTTTATACCACCCAGATAACATTTTCCTTCCCTTGTAATGAAACCACATGGGGCTTGGGATACCTACACAGAGGAACAGTTTGCGACTGAGTTGAGAGTTGTTTCTTCACAGACATTTCAGTTCTATTCCTCCTGAGTGTACATGTTAACAATGCAGCAAGAACAAACGGTAAATCACTTCATCTCTCCTCCACCCCTCCTCAGGCTCAACAACAACTCTAACTCAATTGCTCAGTTTTACTTCATTGTTCTATAAAGCAACGAGAGCACAGAGAGGTCATCATTCTATGAGTTGTTGTCACATTCCTTTAGCCAAGCCCCAGAAGCATTGAAGCACCTGTTGTTTTGAGACCTTTTACTATACGTACCCAGAAGTTAGGCTGCAGTACAACAGTCTAAGTGAGGCTCTCTCACAAGCAGAAAGGACAGGCTGTTAAAGCAATAGCACCTGGTCAGCTGGAGCGAAAGGATGTACAATCAGAGAAGATGTATTGATGTTGACGTAGCTTTTCTAACAGAAGGAGTTAGGACAAAAGGTTTATTAGGAAGCTGGGACCAGCACATCACCAGCACTGAAGGAATAAAGCAAGCAAAAAGGAAAGTAACTATGTGAAGGAATGCTACTTCCTCCAAAAAATCAAACTCTGGTTTCCCTTTTCACAGGGAAGCATAAGTTTGTATTTTGTGTCTCAAATTTAAATCTCTCTTGAAAGCTTTTATTTTAATATTTATATATATATATAATTAATATCTACTCTTGATAATAGCTAGTTTTAAGGTCCAATAAACAGATCATGGAAATGTTTTTAACAGTACAGCAATGAAAATTAATGATTATTTGACTTTACTGGATCACCTCAATACCGTACTTCAGGAATACTTAGTGTTTCATAGACTAAACAAGTGATTCTGGTAGGGCGCAGTCAGATGCTGCTTGGATCATGTGCCTGCTTGGAACTAACTTTCAAACTTACGGCCCATACTTTCAAACTACAGACCTTCAAAGGCTAATGTAGAGCAATACAATGTAACAGTAAATCACAGGTGAAAAAAGAAGAAAAAGAAATCACACAGATACAACTGCATAGTAGAGACTCAAGGGAAACAGAAGGAAGAAAAAACAAGCCACACACACGAGCTTACCTGATCTGAATGTGAAGATACCCTTCTTAATTGATCTTGGGAGATGCAGACAGGGTATGAGAGATGTTCTCTCACTGCAATGGGCTTTGGGAAGGCCTTGGGACATCCTTCTTGGGAAGGATTTTATAATCTTGCATTTATAAAGTTATGATGCTTTGCTTACCTTTGTGCCCAGCAGCTGAGAGTTCATTGCAGTATGGAAAACAGAGGATGGCAGCTCCTGTCCTGCTGTGTGCACGGGGAAGCTCAATTCAAATTGTGGACATGCAGCAGCCGTTGTAGGTGGCAGTGGAAGCAAGGACATAGCTGGTAGGAAGTGACAGCTGGGAATACAAAAGAAAAAGCCATTGGGATTTGAAAGCAATTGGGATTTGGAAGCAGCAGGTGGTAGTGGGCATCAGAAGACCTTAAGACCTTTGAGGAAGCAGAAACTAATCCCGGCCTTGTTGAGTAAGTCCATTGGAAGGGGCAACTTGAAGAGACAAAAAAGGAAGCAAGCAGGGAGAATATGGTAGTCTTGTGTGACTGGAAAGCAGACACAAAAGGCAAGTTCCTACTCCATCAAAGTTCTACTTGTTTCTTAGCCTGGTCTGCATCGAAATACTCATCTGTGACTGATACGCTGTGTATTTTTATGGAAAAGACTGGCTTAGCTGTTACTTTAAGAGCAAAGCAGAGCTATCTGTAGCTGTGAAGCTGCAATGAGCCCTTCCATGACAGGTGGACAGGAAAGGGACAAAACCGGTTATTTAAAGTCTGCTTGCTCTTGGTGCAGTGGCAGGTGTGCTGGCAGGCGGCTGGGCTCTATGACCTTCTAGAGCTGTGCTCCCACAATAGCCGCATGTGACTGACAGGGCCTCTGTGCTTTTAAAACGTTAACATCTGAAGCTCTCGCTCTGGGTTGTGCTCCGGCTCAGGGAGGACGGGGATCGCCGTGTCCCTGTGGAAACACGACCTCACCTCACGTTGCCTCTCGAGGCGTTGAGGCTGGTGCTGAGGCCACCACAGGCAGCCGCTGCCCTCAGCAGCCATTTCGGGATCCCCCATTTGGAGACCGCTGCTCCCAAACGCCCCTTTTTCCCCCGCCTCGTTTCCCACCCCCGTCCGCTTCCCCTCACTGGGCGGCCCTGACGAGCCGAGCGCGGGCACAGAGCGCGGCGCGCATGCGCCTCGCGCTCCCCTCGTCCCCGCGCGCCATGCACACCTGCGCGCGCCCCCGCCCTTCTCCCGCC